>NC_066579.1:160247155-160873155 GCF_024323335.1 Lathyrus oleraceus | reverse complement strand
TTGCATAATGCTTTCTTTATCAGAAAAATCAAGATTGATGTATGGTTAACGATTAGTAGAATTTCAATTGTTAAGGTTTTTATATAGTGAAACCATAGTAGATATCACCTAGGACTAGGGATACCCTATGGTTACCGGGTTATTCTTGTTATAGTAAAATTGCTTGGTTTCATCTTAATCACCTAAAGACTTAGAGGTTAGGTTGAATACCAAAGGTTTCCCTCCGATGTCTCAGGGGGAAACAATCTTAAGATCCGGTAAATGAAACAACTTTCATTATTAAGGAGATATACACTCAAGGGTCATTACAGGAGATTTTCACACACCAACCTTGGCATATTATTATAATCTGTGAAAATATTTATTCTTGTTATTTTCTCTTACAATGATTTTTACAAAACCCCCAACTATTAGTTTTGTTCAATTGAGTTACAATTTACACATATATTGTTGCGCAATCCTCGAGATCGATCTTCGGGAAACATCCCTATTACTACTACATCGACAAATAGTACACTTTCTATTTTCTCGATCAACGTACCCTTAGCGAGGTCGATTGGGGAAATGCCTAAACAAATTCTTGTGTACTTTCCCTCTCTCTATCTCTTTTATTTTTCATTTGCAAATTGTTGAATTCATCAATTATGCGATCAATACGTTTGAACAAATTTCTGATAAACCTTTTGAAAACGTTTTTGTTGAGGCGATCATAATCAATTTGATTGTGGTTGGATTTAAAGATCAACAAAACCATACATGTTTCCAAACTAAATTGATTGCACACAAGGTGTTCGATAATTTGACTTAGTAGTATTTTGTATGTTTTATCATTGGAAATATTCTCTACTTTTAGTATTGCATTCGATTGATTGTGACTAAAAGTTATGTGTTCAATTTGTTGTCATATTCATCACTTTGATTCAATATACGTATATCTGATTTTTTTCAATAGCGGTTCGGTTAGACGATCCGATTTGGGTCGCTCCCGCTACGCCATAAATTTTTCAAAACAGTTTTTGTTAAAGTTTTTTAACTTTAGATCTATTCACCCTCTTTCTGTTGAAGCATATCGTCTAACAAGTGGTATCACGGGTTCCGGTTAATTTTGTGCTTAAATATTCGCTTAGTACAAAATGGCTACTGAACCTAAAGGGGCATACAATAGAGTGCCCATTTTTATCGATGAAATTATGGCTATTGGAGAGCTTGCATGTATATACATATCAACTCGGTTGATAAAGGCGTTTGGAACATCACCCCCAATGGTCCTAATCAAATTACAATGACAAATGGTGAGGGTGTTGTCGTACCAAAATCGGAAGCACAATAGAATGATAATGATAAGAAATTATGGTCACATGATTGTAAGACACAAAATATTCTCATATCTGCACTTTGTGTTGATGAAGATTATCGTGTTTCCCATTGTGAAACCGCTAAAGCTATTTGAGACGCATTAGAAGTTGCCCATGAGGGAACTAATGAAGTCAAACAAGCTAGGATCAATACCTTGAATCAAGAGTTTGAACTATTGCCGACATGCAAAAGAGGTTCACACATATTATAAACCGATTGAATGCTCTAGGTAAGCCTCTTTCCAATGATATTGCTACTAATAAAGTTTTTAGGTGTATTAATAGGGAAGGGAAACCTAAGGTCATCGTAATCAAAGAAGCGAATGATCTTAAAACACTTGATCTCACAACTTTATTTTGCAAATTAGAAGAACATGAGAAAGAACTCACTTGCTTGGAAAACATGAAAAAGAGCACGAGAATAAGATGAAGAAGGAGAACGGTAAAGAAAAAGAGGTAGAAAAAAGAAGTTTATTTCTCTAAAGGCTTCAAGTTCAAAGTCCTAAAATAATAAACAAAGTGATTGTGAAACAAGAGATGACAAGAATTTGGATGATAAAGATATGAGGTTGTTCATCAAAAGGTACAATAGATACCTATGAAAACATGGAATCAAGCACTCCGACAAAAACCTAAACAACTCTAGAAGGTTATCAAACTCTTCAAGGGAATATGAGAATAAGAAAGGTAAAGTTAGAAGTTCATGCTACAATTATGGAAAAGCCGTACATTATAGGTCGAAGTGTCATATGATCAAGAAAGACAAAGACAAAGGACATCACAAGAAATCTAGCAAGTCTAGAAGAGGCTATGTTGCCTGGGAGAGTGATAGTAATTCTTCAAGTGATGAAAGCTCAAGTTCAAGTGTTGAATCGACCAAGCCTTTCTTCATGACTAACAAAAACGAGAAGAAGAATGTCAATCATTCTAAGCTTGAATGTAGTAATGGATTATCTTATTCTTAATTACAAAAAGCTTTTGAAAATCTACATAGGCAAGTCGTAGACGCTTTTAAAAAATTAGCCTCAAACAACCGAATCTTTTCACATCTAGAAGCTAAAGTTTTAGAAAACGAAAAGAATATGGAAGATCTTAGGCAATCTATGGTCGATATTCTAAAATATAAGAATGAGGATAAATAACATTCATGGTTTGGTTGTGAAACTTGTCACATTTGGCAAAAAGAGGTAAATACTCTTCAATCTAAATTGGACAAGGCATTAAAACCAAAGGTCACTTTTGCTATTGATACTACTAAATATAAGATGCCTTATTATAATCCTTATAGGAGGTATAACTTTGTTGAAAAGGATCAAAATAACAAAAGTAAATCTTCTCACATTTAACGTGTCATTATTGTTGCAAGAAAGATCACACTATTGAAAAATGCAAGTTTTGGAGACTTTTTGTCCCTAAAGGTGCTTTTCAATGGTTGCCTAAATGCAACCAAGGTTTCACTCACCCTCAATGACCCAATGAAGATAGGGTACCTAGCACTTTTTATTGATATTGTGGGATAAATATCTTGGCTCTCTGAAGAGAGTATGGGATCACATTTGAGGATGCTCAACACATATAACATGTGACATCTCCCGATTTCATTGACTTTGTGACAAAAAAGAAGGGTTATGTGACCAAGGTGTCAACAATTAGTGTCATTTTAATTGGGAAAAATGTATAGATTATGCTTAATGTTTCATATTTTAGAAATTTTGGAAAATGTATTTTGTTTCATGATGTAGGTACATCTTCAACAATTCATACTCAAGGACATCGAATAAGGGAATGATCAACCTAAGACGATGAAGATTGATGATGAGTAAGATAACTATCATGAAAATGACAAGAGTGAAAGTCCAATAAAAAGGATGATCATCAAATCAATAACTTTTTTGGATACATTACAAATCACACTATTTGGCACCTTGTCAAAGTGAAAAGTGGTAAGAGCATTGTTTGTAAACAGGTTTTATGGTACATTTTGCATTTATTTCAACTTTTGTTCGAGAGTTCCTTGTGGAATGTAAGTGCATCCTTCGTCATCTGTATGGTGGGGTAATATCGTTTCTAATTTTTGCTTTGTAAGTAAGTCCTTTCTTTTGCCTGTTTATTCTTCTAATGTATATGATATACTTGGTGTATGATACATGTTATGAGTGTTCATTTCCATAAACTTCAATTGATAACCATGGTGTGTTTAAATTTACATGTTTTTGGTGACCTCATCTTAATATCTTCACATGTATTCTATATTTTTATATTTTATGCTTTCTCCAAAGATTTCTTCTAGTTCAAGTTTTTGTCGATGATATCATTTTTGGTTCCACTTACATGCAACTTGTCAAGGAGTTTTCTAAGCTTATGTAGGGTGAGTTTGAGATGAGTCTCATGGGGGAGTTGAATTACTTTTTTGGTCTTCAAATAAAGCAACTCAATGAAGGGACATTCGTGTGTCAAACAAAATATTATAACTAATTGCTAAAGAGATTTGGTATGGGCTATGAAAAATCAATTGACACTCCAATGCCCAAAAATCGAAATTTGGAAAGAAATGAAAATGGTAAGGAAGTTGATGTCAAGAAGTATAGAGGTACGACTTGTTCTCTTCTATATCTTATTGCATATAGGTTGGAAATTATGTTTAGTGTGTATATGTGCGCTCGTTATCAATCGACTCCTAAGAAATCGCATTTAAAAGCCATAAAATGTATCCTTGGATACCTTCATGGTACATCTAAGTATGGGCTTTGGTATTCCAAGGGAAGCGATTATAATTTGGTTGGCTATACCAATTCTGGTAGATTGAGTATCCTACATTGGGGCAATCTAGGCAAAAATTAGGGATTATGGCAAGTAACTGCATCTGGCTAGGCCTGATCGTTGAAGTAGCATAGCCAGTCATTTGGTTCCGATTCATCATTCTCAACCGAAGACAAGGCACAGTGGATTTCAAAGTTGGTAAGGAGAGTAGTGGTCATTGTATTCAATATAGCTCTTTTCCATATAAATTATCATTTTCAAACTTTGTAAAGATCCATGGAGTCTTGCCATTTGCAGACTACCATTCTATTAAATAAAGTTGAGCCTTTATCCAATTGGTTATCATTCTTATTTGTTTCTGTTCAATAAAATTATACTTTTATGATGATAATTTTTGAAATAAATAAATCAATGAATAAACATTTTTTTGAAATAATAATACATTTACTTTAAGAACTTTGAATTCGAAAAGGAATGTCAACAACAATCTAAGAGTAATAAGTCTTGATGTGTGAAGCATTCTTGCCTGAAGATATGGATCCTCAGTAGATCTTTCTTATCCTCAACGTATTGGTTGATATTACCAGCAGTGTTTTTGTTTCCCGTGAAGTTGCCAAGTTGTATTTTCTCCTCTCCCGGAGAGTTTGAGATTTAAGCAAGATTTTTGTCAATTATTGCTTATCCCCTAGCAGTTATTTCCTCCTCTCCCGAGAGTTGAGTTTTGAGTTGGATCTGTTCTGATCCCCATAATTTATATTGATATGTATATTCTTCCTTTTCCTCTGAGTGTTGAGTCTTCAGCAGTTTTTGGCCAGATGCATGTTCTCCATGTCTTCCCCAACCAAAGTTGAGCATTGATTTGGATTGTTATATCCCCAGTTTTCCTTGAGTACATAGTTGTGTGTTGTCCCTAGGGAATTGAATATTTGAGATAGGATTTATATCCTCAAATATTTATTTTCATCCCTAGCAGGTTCTCCAGTTGGTGTTCCCATCTTGTTGAGATTACCCGAGTATCTAGTTGTAATGAGGATCTTCAGTGTTTGTATCATTTGTGCTCGTTTGTAAGCACAATCATATGCATACTCATGCATATACATGCATAAGCATAACATTATAAATTTCATTATGCACTTTACATATTGACCTATTTTTTTTTTCTGATCCCCTACTTTGGCGATATCATTTCCTCATGAAGATTTGATGTGTCTGTCCTCCTTCAATTGTAGAGCGTTAGCCCCTTAAGCAGAAAGAGTTTATCCTTTCTTCTTCCCCACTGAGTTATCTTCTCGTGGATGATTATTATTTCTGTTTCCTCCCCAGTTCATTATCTGGATGAAACCACTCCCCTTGAGCTATATCCTCATTGGGTTGAGTCTTGTTTGACCGTTTCTTTCTAGTTCTTACTTAGATATATCTTTTGGTCCTCCGAGAGTTTATTACCCAGTAACTAGTAATATCCTTCTTGATGATTGAGTACTTTACCTGTGTTAATTTACCCAGTAATTGGTAAAAGGTAATTTACTTCTTTGATTTCTCCAGCAGATTCATTTTCGTTTCCCCAGCGAGTTTATCCTTGATATGTTCACCTTAACCGGTGACGAATATTCTCCATCTTTGGTCTTCTACCAGGTAACTTGTAGATGTAAATCCTATTTCTTTTATGGTTGATCACCTTTGTTAAGCTTCCCAGTAGCTGGTAGTTGGTGATTCTTCCTTCTTTCCCAACAAGTCTATCCTTGATATGTTCACCTTAACTGGTAATGAATATTCTTTGCGGTGAGTCTATCCTTGATATGTTCACTTTAACCGGTGACATATATTCTTCCTTCCAAGTTTATCCTTGATATGTTTACCTTAACCGGTAACGAATATCCTCTTTTTGGTCTTCTATCCAATAATCGATAGTTGTAAATCCCATTTCTCCCTGGGGGTCTTTCCTTGATATGTTCACCTTAACCGATGACGGATATTCTTCCTCCCAATTTTATCCTTGATATGTTTACCCTAACCGGTAACTGATATTCTTCCTTCGGTATTCTGCCCATTAACTGGTAGTTGTAAATCCTATTTCTTCATTTCTCCCCAGTAGGTTATTCTTACCTAGTAACTGGTAATGAATATTCCTCATTTTTCTCAGCGAGTCATCCTTGATATGTTTACCTTAACCGGTAAAGGATGTCCCTCTGCCCGAGTGTATTATCTTCCTACCCAATAACAAGTGGTAGATAATATATCTCTTTTACTCCTATGTTGAAGTTTTTTCTTCCCCAGTTGAGTCTGGATTTGTATTTCTTTGTGAAATCGAATTTCCTTTTGGTGTTTGGGTTTTTCAGCTTTGTTCTGATTTACTCCTTTCCCAAGTGTTTGTTTCTTGTTGTGTTGGTGTTATCCCGATACATCCAGATTCTTTTTCCTCCAGTCCGAGTCTTTCCATTGATTTATTTTCATGGAAATCCCCTCGTGTCTCCAACAGTTTTTAAGTCGTAGCCTGGCCTACACATAACTTTTTATCCCCATGGTCTATGTCCCCTCAGTGAGTTTTCCTTATGGAATGTATTGTGAATATATTCCCACAAAGATTATTTTTGCATTCATACCGTATGCATCATGAGGTCTCTTAGGGACCAACATTTGTTTCTTGTTGTTGTTATTTAAGTCCATTCTACCGTGTTGATACGAAGATTTTAACCTTCACATCCCCGGATAGAATGACCTTAAATAGGGGCAGCTGTAAGACCCCAATTTTGACCCCTAAGATCCCTCATGCCATCTCATAGATTTGCATTGGCATTGAGATCACACCTTGGTATCCTATTCACCTACCATTCGTTGGGTTTGCATTGGGAAAGTTCACCAAGCATTTGTGATTGTATCATACTTTATTTTTCTTTGTTTTAATAACCAAAATCCAAAAATATGTTTAGTGTAGCTTTGTTTCTTTTGTAGGTGGTGTGTGTATCCACTTGTGCCTTATCAAGCTCACAACAAGGGTTTAAGACCCTCAATGCAAGGGATAAAGCAATAAATGACTTATATTGGTTTTAAGCATCATATATGGATCTCATTGTTCTTTATTTATCATTTTGATAAAGAATTCATCAAGAGTTTGAAGCTTGTTTGTCAAGGAAACCCTAATTCATCTGGGTATCTTGTGTGCCTTCCTCAGAAAGTTTCTTTAACATTGGTCAAAGATATCATGTGATACTTCATTTTACATCATCATAAGCATATATGATCCTCCATGAGCCCCAAAGAACAAAGTAACTTCAAGTGTGCAAGTTGGTTCTGTAACACCCTTCTAAAATACCCCAAATATTTAATTAAAAATAATAAACATATAACAATTCAGAGTAATTATGCCATTCAAGGGTGTCACACAATTATTCACACCATTCAACAATATAACGGTCATGCTCTTTTATTAATTCAAAACATAAACATTTGCATAAAACGCAGCGGATAGAGATCTCCTCAATCATGTAAAACATGTAACATTCACATGTAAATTATTCAACAACATAAAACATCCCATCCCGATGTTACATCTATCAGAGCACGACCCACTAAGGAGACTACACTAGACTCCAAGCATTCGCTTCTACTCAACTCATTTCTCGTTACCTGAAAAATAGTTGTAAGGGTGAGTTCCTCAATCAATATAATAAGCATTATAGAATATAATGTCATGTTAAGCAATTTAACACATTAATCACCCTAATCGCAACATACAATCAGTAACAGCACATCAGCTCAACCTCATGCTCAACACCAACATAAAACACAAGTATAATCTCAAATCATACTCCATAACAACACAAACACACGTATAATATTGGAATACATCCATTCATATTATACGCCATACATACATTATGCAATGAGACTCCACACATGCGGTACCGACTATTCTTGAACATATAGTTCAAGCTCACCGATCCCTCCAGATACGGCTACTAAGCTCACTAGTCCCACTCATTTGAGACCTAGTGACTCACTCACTAATTCCTCACCATGGGAATTAGCTACAGCCCCGAAGGCTAGACTATGCACACTAATCATCTAGCATGCAAACATCAACAACAACCCACAATGGTTCACTCACTAATTCCTCACCATGGGAATTAGCTACAGCCCCAAAGGCTATGCTATGCACGCTAATCATCTAGCAATGCAACATCAACAACAATTCACAATGGACACATGCTCACACTCTAAGCCATACAACAGTCCATTCACAATTACATGCATAATATATACATTCATAGCATTATGCATATCATCATACATCATCAACACATGTATCAACACATCATTATCATGTCAATCAATTAAACACAGTATTAGCACACTCTACTAATACCTATACTGCTCAAAACAGCGGGAAATAATCCCTATTACATCATACGCCAACATAGGCCAACTCTCAATTATGTACACAACATTACAAAGCCAATTTTTCCACTCTGCAACAGTGTTAACCGGTTAACGCCCTGGGTTAACCGGTTAACGCAGGCAAAAACACATTTTCTGGCAAAACGCAACAGTGTTAACCGGTTAACGCCCTGGGTTAACCGGTTAACGCAGGCAAAACAGCACCTTTTCACAATTCAAAACAGTGTTAACCGGTTAACACCCTGGGTTAACCGGTTAACGCAGACAAAACAGCAGTTCCTGCGCTAACACAAGGCAGAATGCAGAATTCTCCGCATTTTCCGCCGTTGGAGGACTTCCGGACCTCCGATTCCGATTCCGTAAAAAGCTATACGTTCGGAATTTCACAAATAACCCAAACACAGATTCAATTACAGTCTAAATACAATTTATCCAACATAATTCTTCAGCATCAATAATCCCAATTAGGGTCAAATTAACGGCTTATCACTACCCATCACATATTATCCCATAATACCCATTAATCGACGATAAACCCCCCTTACCTGATTAATCCGGCGAATCTCAAGCTCCAAGCTCTTCTCTTCTCCAACCTTCTTCCTCTTGCTCTGCCTCTTGCCCTTTTCCTCTTTCACGATCGCTTCTCTGCTTTTTCACGTAAAAACCTTTTTACTCCCAATGGGCTCTTTTCCTTATTTCCAACATATATATATTTTCCAATAATAATAATAATAAAATTTCCAATTATTTAATTAAATTAATAAATATATTATTAACTCAATTTAAATAATTATTTTATTATTATCGGGGTGTTACAACTCTCCCCCACTAAAAGAGTTTTCGTCCTCGAAAACATACCTCAAGCGAACAACTTCGGGTAAGACTCCTTCATCTTACTCTCCAGTTCCCAAGTCACATTGCCACCTGCTGCCCCCCCCCCCAAGCTACCTTCACCAAGGCAATCTCTTTACCCCGCAACTGCTTCAACTCTCGATCCTCGATCCTCATAGGTGATGTTTCAACAGTCAGGTTATCTCTCACCTGTACATCATCTACTTGGACGACATGCGACGGATCATGAATGTACCTCCTCAACTGAGACACATGAAAAACCTCATGCAAATTCGCAAGCGACGGCGGTAAAGCGACACGATAGGCTACCTCCCCTATCCTCTCCAAAATCTGATAAGGACCAATAAATCGAGGTGTCAACTTCTTCGACTTCAAAGCTCGACCAACACCAGTTATCGGAGTAACACGAAGAAACACATGATCTCCCTCTTGGAACTCAAGTGACTTCCTCCTCTTATCATGATAACTCTTCTGACGACTCTGAGCAATTCTCATCTTCTCCTGAATCATCTTAATCTTTTCTGTAGTCTGTTGAACAATCTCCGGTCCAACCACAACACTCTCGCCGGACTCATACCAACATAACGGTGTCCGACATCTCCTACCATACAAAGCTTCAAACGGTGCCATACCAATGCTCGAATGAAAACTATTGTTGTAGGTAAACTCAATCAAAGGTAAATAACAGTCCCAAGCACCTCCTTTTTCCAAAACACAAGCCCTCAAAAGATCCTCTAGTGACTGAATCGTCCTCTCAGTCTGACCATCAGTCTGCGGATGATATGCAGAACTCAATCTCAGCTTAGTTCCCAAAGCCCTCTGCAAACCTTCCCAGAACTTCGATGTAAATCTAGGATCTCTGTCCGAAACAATACTAGACGGAATACCATGCAAACTTACAATCTTCTCAATATACAACTCGGCTAGTCTCTCTAACGGATAATCCATTCTGATCGGAATGAAATGAGCCGATTTCGTCAATCTATCAACAATCACCCAAATAGCTTCAAAATTCTTAGTTGTCCTCGGCAACCCAGAAACAAAATCCATACTGATACTATCCCACTTCCACTCTGGAATAGCCAACGGTTGCATTAGCCCAGACGGCTTCTGATGCTCAATCTTTGACTTCTGACAAGTCAAACAGGAATAAACAAAACTCGCAATTTCTCTTTTCATTCCCGGCCACCAAAATAACTTCTTCAAATCATGATACATCTTCGTAGCTCCAGGATGAATACTCAATCCACTACGATGTCCTTCCTCAAGAATACTCTTCTTAAGCTCAGTAACATCCGGAATACACACCCGACTACCAAATTTCAAAATACCATTCTCATCAACTCTGAATTCACCACCTTGACCTTGATTCACTAAAGTCAACTTATCAACCAAAAGCACATCGGATTTCTGACCCTTTCTGATCTCATCCAGAATACCACTCGTTAACTTCAACATTCCCAATTTAACACTATTGTGAGTACTTTCACACACCAAACTCAAGTCTCTAAACTGCTCAATTAAATCCAATTCCTTAACCATTAACATAGACATATGCAATGATTTCCGACTCAATGCATCAGCCACTACGTTTGCTTTACCCGGATGGTAATTCAAACCAAAGTCATAATCCTTCAGAAATTCTAACCATCTCCTCTGTCTCATATTCAGCTCTTTCTGATCAAACAAATACTTTAAACTTTTATGGTCACTGAAAACCTCAAATCTTGACCCATACAAGTAATGCCTCCATAATTTCAGAACAAATACCACAGCTGCCAACTCTAAATCATGTGTCGGATAGTTCCTCTCATGAACCCTCAGCTGTCTCGAAGAATAAGCTATAACCTGCTTATTCTGCATCAACACACCACCCAAACCCAACAATGAAGCATCACAGTAAACCTCAAATGGTTCCGACGGACTCGGTAATATCAGAATAGGAGCAGTAGTCAACCTTCTCTTTAACTCTTGGAAACCTTCTTCACATTTCGAGTCCCACACAAACGCTTGCCCCTTTCTAGTCAACATCGTCAATGGTAACGCCAACTTAGAAAATCCCTCAATGAATTTTCTATAATAACCTGCAAGTCCAAGAAAACTCCTTATCTCAGAAACTGACTTCGGAGCTTCCCACTTAGATACCGCTTCTATCTTAGAAGGATCAATAGCAACACCCCCTCTTGAAATCACATGACCAAGAAAACTAACCTCTTCTAACCAAAATTCACATTTAGAGAGTTTAGCAAATAACTTCTTTTCTCGTAGAACTTCTAAAACCACTCTCAAATGCTCAGCATGCTCTTCTTCAGATTTCGAATACACCAAAATGTCATCAATAAACACCACAACAAACTGGTCTAGGTACGGATGGAAAATCCTATTCATATACTCCATAAATACTCCAGGCGCATTAGTCACCCCAAAAGGCATTACAGAATATTCATAATGTCCATACCTTGTTCTGAAAGCAGTCTTCTGAATATCCTCAGTTTTTACACGTATCTGATGATACCCAGATCTCAAATCTATCTTGCTGAACACACTTGCACCAACCAACTGATCCATCAAATCATCAATCCTCGGCAAAGGATACCGATTCTTGATCGTCACTTTATTCAGTTGCCTGTAGTCCACACACAACCTCATAGTACCTTCTTTCTTCTTAACCAATAACACTGGTGCACCCCACGGTGACACACTCGGACGAATAAATTTCTTATCCAACAGATCTTCCAACTGACTCTTCAATTCAGCTAACTCAACAGCAGACATACGGTACGGAGCCATCGATATCGGTCTAGTACCAGGTACCAAATCAATCGAGAACTCAACTTCACGCTCTGGCGGTAATTCATTCACTTCTTCCGGAAACACATCAGGAAAATCACACACCACTACTAGATCACAAATCACCAGTTTATCTTTAGCTTCCAAAGTCGCTAACAGCATAAACAATTCTGCCCCATCTGCTACTGCCTCATTCACCTGCCTTGCTGATAGAAACAAACTCTTTCCTTCCTCAATCTCAGGAAAGATCACAGTCT
This sequence comes from Lathyrus oleraceus, assembly GCF_024323335.1. Lineage (NCBI taxonomy): Eukaryota > Viridiplantae > Streptophyta > Magnoliopsida > Fabales > Fabaceae > Lathyrus > Lathyrus oleraceus. Next base: position 160,860,746 of record NC_066579.1, on the reverse strand, counting down.
TATCAAAACAGTTGATAGAAACTCGATTAAACACCAACCAGTTCATACCCAGAATAACGTCAATCTGCACTAGTGGAAGACACACAAGGTCTATCCCAAAGTCTCTACCAAAAATACTCAAAGGACAATTCAAACAAACCGAAGTAGTAGTCACTGAACCCTTCGCAGGAGTATCAATCACCATACTACCAAGCATCTCAGATATCTCTAACTTAAGTTTCACAGCACAATCCAAAGATATAAAGGAATGAGTAGCACCGGTGTCAATAATAGCTACAAGAGGAAAGCCATTAATATAACACGTACCTCGGATCAAACGATCATCTGCAGAAGTCTCAGAACCCGATAAAGCAAAGACCTTGCCTCCTGACTGATTCTCTTTCTTCGGCTTAGGACACTGTGGACTGATATGACCCAACTCTCCACAGTTGAAACAAGTTACAGTCTTCAACCGACACTCTGCAGCCAAATGACCACCTTTTCCACACTTGAAACACTTCATCTCAGCACTGGTACACTCATGGACACGATGTCCGGCCCGACCACATCTATAACACTTAACAGGAGCACTAGAGTCTCCCCCACTAGGCCTCTTCATCCCACTCTGCTTCTGAAAACCTTTGCCAGCTGCATACGGTTTTCCACGATCATTCTGATTCTTGCCTTTCCTATCAACCCTCTGCTGATAGCTCTCTGCTCTGGCTTTGGAATCCTGTTCAAAAATCCTGCAACAGTCAACCAAGTCAGAAAACACTCTGATCCGCTGATATCCAATAGCCTGCTTGATCTCGGGACGCAACCCGTTCTCAAACTTCACACATTTCGAAAATTCTCCAGCAGCCTCATTATAGGGAGTGTAATACTTTGACAGCTCTGTGAACTTAGCAGCATACTCCGTAACAGACCTGTTACCCTGTTTCAATTCCAAGAACTCTATCTCTTTCTTTCCTCTGACATCCTCTGGAAAGTACTTCCTCAGGAATCTCTCTCTGAACACAGCCCAAGTGATCTCAGCATTCCCAGCAGATTCCAACTCGGTGCGGGTAGCAACCCACCAATCATCTGCTTCCTCTGACAGCATATGCGTACCGAACCTGACCTTCTGGTTATCGGCACACTCAGTCACTCGGAAGATCCTCTCGATTTCCTTCAACCACTTCTGAGCACCATCTGGATCGTATGCCCCCTTGAACATTGGAGGATTGTTCTTCTGGAACTCACTCAGTTGACGAGCAGCTCCCATTCCCACAACATTCGGATTTCCTCCAAGTACTCCAGCTAGCATACCCAGAGCCTCAGCAATCGCAGCATCATCTCTACCTCTTCCGGCCATCTCTATTCTGAAAACCCAAACAAGCTAAAACAATAAGTACTGATAGGGTTACACAACACCTATCCCGTACAGGGAAACAAAATAATTACGACTCGACTCAACCGACTATGCTCTGATACCACTAATGTAACACCCTTCTAAAATACCCCAAATATTTAATTAAAAATAATAAACATATAACAATTCAGAGTAATTATGCCATTCAAGGGTGTCACACAATTATTCACACCATTCAACAATATAACGGTCATGCTCTTTTATTAATTCAAAACATAAACATTTGCATAAAACGCAGCGGATAGAGATCTCCTCAATCATGTAAAACATGTAACATTCACATGTAAATTATTCAACAACATAAAACATCCCATCCCGATGTTACATCTATCAGAGCACGACCCACTAAGGAGACTACACTAGACTCCAAGCATTCGCTTCTACTCAACTCATTTCTCGTTACCTGAAAAATAGTTGTAAGGGTGAGTTCCTCAATCAATATAATAAGCATTATAGAATATAATGTCATGTTAAGCAATTTAACACATTAATCACCCTAATCGCAACATACAATCAGTAACAGCACATCAGCTCAACCTCATGCTCAACACCAACATAAAACACAAGTATAATCTCAAATCATACTCCATAACAACACAAACACACGTATAATATTGGAATACATCCATTCATATTATACGCCATACATACATTATGCAATGAGACTCCACACATGCGGTACCGACTATTCTTGAACATATAGTTCAAGCTCACTGATCCCTCCAGATACGGCTACTAAGCTCACTAGTCCCACTCATTTGAGACCTAGTGACTCACTCACTAATTCCTCACCATGGGAATTAGCTACAGCCCCGAAGGCTAGACTATGCACACTAATCATCTAGCATGCAAACATCAACAACAACCCACAATGGTTCACTCACTAATTCCTCACCATGGGAATTAGCTACAGCCCCAAAGGCTATGCTATGCACGCTAATCATCTAGCAATGCAACATCAACAACAATTCACAATGGACACATGCTCACACTCTAAGCCATACAACAGTCCATTCACAATTACATGCATAATATATACATTCATAGCATTATGCATATCATCATACATCATCAACACATGTATCAACACATCATTATCATGTCAATCAATTAAACACAGTATTAGCACACTCTACTAATACCTATACTGCTCAAAACAGCGGGAAATAATCCCTATTACATCATACGCCAACATAGGCCAACTCTCAATTATGTACACAACATTACAAAGCCAATTTTTCCACTCTGCAACAGTGTTAACCGGTTAACGCCCTGGGTTAACCGGTTAACGCAGGCAAAAACACATTTTCTGGCAAAACGCAACAGTGTTAACCGGTTAACGCCCTGGGTTAACCGGTTAACGCAGGCAAAACAGCACCTTTTCACAATTCAAAACAGTGTTAACCGGTTAACACCCTGGGTTAACCGGTTAACGCAGACAAAACAGCAGTTCCTGCGCTAACACAAGGCAGAATGCAGAATTCTCCGCATTTTCCGCCGTTGGAGGACTTCCGGACCTCCGATTCCGATTCCGTAAAAAGCTATACGTTCGGAATTTCACAACTAACCCAAACACAGATTCAATTACAGTCTAAATACAATTTATCCAACATAATTCTTCAGCATCAATAATCCCAATTAGGGTCAAATTAACGGCTTATCACTACCCATCACATATTATCCCATAATACCCATTAATCGACGATAAACCCCCCTTACCTGATTAATCCGGCGAATCTCAAGCTCCAAGCTCTTCTCTTCTCCAACCTTCTTCCTCTTGCTCTGCCTCTTGCCCTTTTCCTCTTTCACGATCGCTTCTCTGCTTTTTCACGTAAAAACCTTTTTACTCCCAATGGGCTCTTTTCCTTATTTCCAACATATATATATTTTCCAATAATAATAATAATAAAATTTCCAATTATTTAATTAAATTAATAAATATATTATTAACTCAATTTAAATAATTATTTTATTATTATCGGGGTGTTACAGGTTCAAGGAGGTTGATCAAAAAAGTTAATTGATCAAATCTAGGGTTCCCTAGACCCTATCTCCTACAATTACTGTCATATGAAAATGATTACAAGATGTAAGTTACTCTTTATTACATTACAAACAACTTTCATGTTGGCATCAAGAGCTAATTTTGCTCTGAAAGTCATTTTGTATGGTTAAAGATTATAGGTCATTTTGTCTATGCCCTAGATAGAAGGTCAACTTTCAAGAACCATAACTTCCGCAATTTTTATGATATTAAGATAATCCAAGTTTCATGATCAATTTCAAGATGTGTTATTAAACTTTTCTTCTTTGAGAAAGGTCAAATTTCACATGCAATGGCATGTTCCATGAGTAAACTTGTAGGTTCATTTAGGTCTTTACCATTGAACAAGCAATTTTCCTCAACTTCTAAAATCTATAAATCCATCATGAAAGCTCCAAATTGGGTCCAATTTGTGACCAAATTGAATATTATTGAAAGATCTAGAACTTTGAAGAAGGAACCAAAGTCATTTTAAGCTCATGTCAAAAATTATTCAAGGTGGAAAAAGGGGTCATTTGACTTTTAACTTAGAAAATTTTCAAGTATGTTTGATTCCTCCAACTTCAAGTCCAAAATTCATCATGTTCCAAGCTACAAATGGACAAATTCCCAACATAAAATTTGTTCCCTGCGATGATTGCTTTTCAAATAGTCCAAGATCATTCCATTTAGATCAAAATTGAGGGACTTGTGCATGGTTTATTTGCATGGCCCAATTTGGCAACTTTTGAACTCAAATGTTAAACTCCTTTGCATGGCCTCATGTTACGATCTCAGCATCTTTTGTGCATGAATTTGGAGTGGATTACATGATCATTTGGGCCTGAACATATGTCGACACACCCATGGACACAAACTTGCTAATTTTTGCTAAAATTTCAAATGATGTGGAAATGAATTCATGAGCTTATAAATACATGTGTATTGCCTCAGAATTAAAGGAGAACCCTTGCCCAAGCTCTTCCAAGAAATCCCATAGCCACCATTGAAAGAATACCTTGAAGATTTCTTTGAAATCAAGCTTCTAGTTCAACTTCTTTTTGTGAACTAGAACTCCAAGGATTCACATCTTTTTTCATCTCAACCATCTCCTGCAAGCAAGATGAAGCAATGCCAAGTGAAATTGCATCGAGATCTAGCTTCAAAGTCACCACACGAAGGTGAATTTTCACAAACTTTCCTTTTTCGATTCTCACTAATTTCTTAACATTCTGCTTGATTTTTGGTTGGCTGAAGTCCTACCAATGTAGGAATTGATACTGAGTTGATTTGAAGTTGAATCAAAGCAATTCAGTTTGAACACCTCAATTTTCAACTCCACGTTTCTCATTATAGAGTAAGAGTTGGAAATTTTGGAGGTCATATTTGGAATCCTCATGATTTTCTATTCAAATTGATGTATGATCCATAAATTTTGGTGAGGTTTTGATCCTGACCAGTCCGGTGACCTGGCCGAAGAAGGTGGCCGGAGCTAGGGCTCCGGTGGTGCATTGTCATTGTCCAAGCCGTTTGATCATGTGGCCACGTTTTAATCTGATCCGTCCAATGTGATTACCACTTGTACATGCGCGTTGATTGTGGACTATGGTGAACAACGCGCGTTGGCCATCATATATGCCACCTCAATTAATGAGGGAGATCTGATGGCCCTTGTTTTTCTGATTTAGTTATTTTCCAATTTAATTTTTAAAATAACATTTTCTCATTTAATTCACTATAATTTCAATTTTAATCCAAAAAATATGGGACTTTCACCAAAATTTCACAAATAATTTCCTCTTCCCATTTCTGAATTAAAATTAATTTTGGGATTGTATTTGATATTTTTAGTGAATTTTGTGATTTTTGACTTGTTTTTAATTGATTTTAAACACTTTTGACTTTCAAAAATTCCCAAAAAAAATAGTCTAAGGTCCTTTGACCTTGTTTGACCTATGATAAATCCCTTGGCCATTTCTCTGGTGATTTGAAGGGATTTGAGGTCTTTCCCCTTTTAAAAATAATTTTTCTTCATTTAAAAATTGAATTTAAATTGTTTAATTGCCTTAAAATTGTGTTGAGCTATTTGGTTGACTTTGTGTTGACTCAACATCTGTTTGGCCTTGATCTTGGTTGAATTGGACTTTAATTTGATCAATACCATTGAATTTAGGGGGTTGATAAAGTTTGAACTCCATCCCCCAAGATGAATGGATGATATTGATCAAGTGAGGTTCATCCCTTGATCAATTTGGGATCTATTTCACTTTATCTCTTCATCTTCATCTCATTTATTTACTAATCCATCCATGGTCAATTATTTCTCATAGATCAAAATGCTAGTTGATTCATCAACGACCTTGTCTCAGATGAATCAACATGAGCTTGATTGAGATAAGTCCATCCCCTTTTATTTTTGTGTGTGGTATGCTTTAGGGGCTCGGATCTTCATACCTTATCTCTAGCATGCATTAACACTAATATTATTACTGCCCGACCTCAGATAGTTGTGACTTCTACATAAGTCCAATTACGATTGCTTAGCATAGAGCTAAATTGTCCCGAAGCAATAACATTTTTGTCAGAGAGATTGTAAGTCTCACATTCATCATGGTATTATATGAAGATTTTACCATTTTTCCATTTATGAGAGTTAATGACATACTTGTTGATTGAATCCAAGTTGGAGCATTCCCTCTTAGATGTCGTAAAGCCCTCATTATAGGTGGATGTTTGGTTGAGTATTCTCACATTGATAACAAAAGATCTTTAAGCTTTTGCTAAAAATCAATCCACCCATCTTTGAAATTTTTACCACGAACTACGAGGTTTTGATCCCTCATTTTTATGTTAGTACGTAGGCATAAGACCGAAGGTCTTGTCAAACACAAAAATTTAAATAAATGAATTGTTTTCTCATCCCCACATTCACTTTTTAACAAACATCTTTTCAACTAAAAAAACTTGCACAAAAAAATGGAACCCTAGGAGCACCTAGGACACTTTGGGTGCTAATACATTCCCTTTGTGTAACCAACCCCCTTACCCGTAATCTCTAACATTTTATTAGTTTTGATTTAAAAATTTCTTATCTTTGGGTTTTATTCGTAGTTTTTCCCCTTTCTTTTGGAAACAATAAAAACATGGTGGAGACTCTTGTTTTATTGACGTTGAGTTAACCAATAGCTCAATGGTCAAGAATTTACCGCTACTGAACTTCCTAAATAATTTATTATGTACTCTCTCTTTCTCTATATCTCTTTTATTTTTCACTTGCAAATTGTTGAATTCATCAATTGTGAGATCAATATATTTGGATAAATTTATGAGAAACCTTTTGAAAGAGGTTTTGTTAAGGCGATCATAATCAATATGATTGTGGTTGGATTTTAAGATCAAGAAAACCATACATATTTCCAAACGAAATCGATTGCACACAAGATGTTTGATAATATGACTAAATAGTATTTTTTTTTGTGTTTTATCATTGAAAATAGTCTCTACTTGTAGTATTGAATTCAATTGATTGTGAGTAAAAGTATTTTGTTTAATTTGTTGTCATTATCATCACTTTGATTCAATATAGGCATATCTTAGTTTTTCGATAGCGGTTCGGTTAGACGATTCGATATGGGTCACTTTTGTTACGCCATAAAAATTTCAAAATAGCTTTTGTTAAAGTTTTAAACTTATGATCAATCCACCTGCTATAGATCAAAGGCTATCGTCTAACAAACTAAGGATGGAAGATGCTTGTAGCTTAAGTAACCTATTGAATATGGCCCAACCATATAAAAACTACGAGGAATAACTCATAGCCAAAAAGTCGAACCTGGGAGCTGATCGCGACTTAGTAAGTCTATGGGAATCGTGACTGCAAATGCACAGTCCTATCGCGTAGTTTTAAAGATTATCGAACCCACAAGGTCTAATAATTGAACGTATCGTGGTCTAATGTTGCTATATATATCTAAGGCTGATGATCGTTCTAAGATTGGAGGGATGAAGAGAAATAACTATAACGTAAATAGAAGATTAATAAAGATATATGATAAAGGGATATCGGTATGTAACGCATCAAACTTCAAGGATTCGATAAATAGTTGGTGTAATCTTATTTGTCAAAATATTCTTCAGTAGAAATTATTTTGACCATACTCCTAAACCAGAATGCTTGGCTCTCGTAGTTTCATTTTGAATTTAAAAGTAATTTTTGAATATGAATAAAGTCTAATTTATCCTAAAGCGCTCTCGCTGTGTTTAGGATTAATGCCTAGTTTCAACTATCTGGTTAAAATATCAAACTCTCGTTCTTGTTGACCGTAACCTTAGTTTGTTTTGTACTCTCGTACGAAAAACAGTTTGATTAAAATAAGAAACTAAAAACCGGAAAAAATAAGTTTTATAAAAAAATTAACACCAATTATTTATGAATCCCGTCGTTTCGACGGTCTTTACATATCGATACCTAAGGGTTTAGCCGGGCATGGATTCGGTAACAAACATGGTATTTGGAAAATCAAACATGTAATAAGGCATAAATAGATAAGGCATCAATCAAAATAAAACCTGGATTGCGAATTGAGAACTGGAACTGAATCTTGATTCTTCGATTTAAAATAATGTCGGCAGGCTTTGGCAATGACTAACCATTATAATTGAATTCAAATGCGTAAATAATAAATCGTAATAGTCCCCGATGTGGAGAACTATTACTTTTACAAAGTAAGAAAACTGCCTAGCAAACTAAAAGAAAATAATTATGACAAAAAATAATACGTAGATTGAAAACTGGAAGAAGAGAGAGCTTGGCGAGACTGAGAGAAAGTCCTTATATATTTTCCACATCCCTAATTTGTAGTGAAGGTGGGTGGATTTGTGGCTAGAAACATGAAGAAAAAGAGGGAAGACTAGGTTGTGGCGGTTGCCACAACCCTAGTCTTTGACTCCGTGGCGAGGGCCACAAATATAGGGTTGAGCGCCACAATTCCTCATGCTTGGTGGCGGGCGCCACCACTTCTTTGGGTTCATGTGGCGAGCGCCACACACCCTAGATGATGGGCGCCACAAGCCTATTTACTTTGGTGGCCCATAATCTCTATTTTTCTCCATTTTCTTCTCTTTTTCTTTCCTTTTTACTATTTTCCATTTTGCTTGCTGTAAACATTTTAATCGATAAATACGTGCAATAAACATAAAATATTATGTAATAACAAGTGTTAATCAAGTAAAAAGCAATGCATATGGAGCCAAAAATACGATACGTTTTCGCGTTATCAAACTCCCTCATACTTAAACCTTTGCTTGTCCTCAAGCAAATGCCGCGTATATGAAAAAAAAATTGTAAAATATTTGCAGCATACATTATCAAGACTCGTAGAAGACACAATTGCATTCGGATACTCATTATAGTCTATAAACTTTACTTTGGTTCAAAATTGTATTAACAGGTACTCACTTCCATACTAAGGGTATCGTTGGAACACATAGTCGCAATATTGCAACCATAAGTCTCCCTCTTATACAAACCAATCCGAATCATGTTGTCATGCCTAAGCCTACCTTACTAAACCTTCTTTTTATCCTTTTTCATTCTAGCGCAATCACATTAATTCCGTTATCCTTTCATATTCATAGCAAGATAATCTGTTAGTGACTATGATCTCATCATTATTTATTTCTTTCTTTTTCGAACTTTGGCTCAAATAACAGTTGAAGATGGTTATACCGTTGGGCTAAATGACCGGGTGAGGATCACCTAACTTAGAGGGAACAACATTTTTCATACATTTCGTAATCTTTTCTTCTTTTAAGCCTGAAATCACACACTTATTTGCATCAACTTCTTGTGTAGTGTATGCTTAAGATGGTGCTGACTGCTAGATAAACTACTTAAGGAAATATTAAAGGATAGAATTTAAGGCTATGGCATGACAAGCACTCAAATCGATCTTATACTTGGGAGATTTAAGGTGTTAAAACGATACCGATCTTATAATTTTTTTTCAAATCTCTACAATTCAACCTCAGTTTTATTTATAGTTTAGAATTTTCAAAAGATGTACTATATCTCTAAGTCTAGATTTTTGCGAAATTTTTTGTATGGCTTGAGCAAATAGGAGAATTAGTAAATAATGGAAACCATGCATAAAGACTCGACATCACATTGATATTTGACTCGACTGACACTTTAACAAAAATAACAATACTAATAATTTAAATCTACCTAGAAAGCGATAAATAAAAGCGGTAAAGTTTCCTCCCCCATACTTAAACCTTACATTGTCATCAATGCAACGACATAATATAGGAAAGAAAGGTAGAACTTGGATATCATGCTACTGGCGCCTTCTGCCACGTGTACGTGCAGGTCCACCATTTCCTGGCTGGTGAGGTGGCGTGTAGTTTTGGAGATCTTCCATACGCATTGTCAATGATGCCATTTCATCGATCAAACCATACATGTTCTGTTCTGTTCTGAAAGTGTAGTCGTGCTGATCATGCTGCATTTGACGAAGGATTTGCATCATTTCAGTTTGCTGAGCTTCCATGTTTTGGATTTGTAGGTCGCGCTGAGCATCTAATTCGCTACGCCGCAACAGTTCAGCATAAATCTCATCAAGAGTGGCTGGTGCCACATTTCTTCTTGGTCTTTGACTGAAGGATGTACCTGTAACATTTTCAAATGACATGTGTGTGGTGTGTGGGTCAGTAGTGGGAGAAGTTTGCTCCGGAATGTGATCCTCATCGGTGTCCCCGCCATCAGCTACATTCTCAAGAATGTGTACGGGGACTTGGTTATGCACCAGATCATTAATATAACGATAATTATTCGGGTTACGCACATTTATGCGGTTTGGATTTGGGAGGATAAAATCTTGTAACACATTATTTGCAATTATTAAATTAAATTTACCGTCACTCATTCGTTTTACTAGTTTCATGTTCCTTGTCATGTCAATGTCAATGGCATGATGCGGGAGCAGGGTTAGCCTGGAGAATTTTTCTTCAAGTCCTAGGACTTTGGCTATGGAGGTTACTAAACCTCTAAAATAAATCGGCCCTCGCTTTGCATTGATAATGGCCTGCATGTGAGATAGCATAAAAGGGACGGTATTCACCTTTTGTGGCAAAAATTTGGCGAACAAATAAAAGAGTTCGTTTTCGTTCACCTTGTTAGAATTTGCTCGGCCAAAAATGGTGGACGCCAATATTTAGCGGAAATATCGAATAGTCGGGTTGTGAATTAAAGTGGATCTGTTTCCCTCAAAACTATGGGTGACTGTACCGATTATTGCCCTCCAAAATGGTTGGAAGGCGCGTTGCCAACCCTCAGTATCTGGGACCTCACTCACTACGTCATCCCCATGGGGGAAATGTAGCAGGTCCGCTAGTTGGGAAAATGTAAGGGCGTATTCGATGTTGAATAAACGAAACTGGACAGTCCCACTAGAGCAATTTGTGTTGGGTGTAGGACTAAAAATTAACGAGCTTAGAAATTCTAGTGTTAATTGAGCATAGACAGGGTCCTTAAGAGATAGAAAATAATTTAAATTTAAAGTGTCTAGCATAAATTTAACACTATATAAAATTCCTAAGGCAAATAAACAGGGTTCATCGGCGTACCTTATTGATTCTATCTTTCTTGCGCTTAGAGATGTGTACATCTATTCTTGTAATTCACCTGGCTCGTCGTTCTTGAACATTATTTCGTATTCCCTCATCTGTGCCATGATGAATTTCACACTCGTTGTGTAATGTAGTGAGAATAGAGCAAGAGAGAAGAGGAATATGCTTATGAAAGGTGTGGTTTTTTGAGGTTATGTTGGTGGTTTATATAAAGGTGATGGTGGTTGGAAATTTATTGATGAAATAAATTTTATTTACGGTATTCAATGCCTTGGTAAAAAACTAATTGAAAATGGTTGAATGGCTTTAAGGCATTGTCAAGCATGCAAGGGACAAAACCATTAAGTGATTTGATGTGTCAATGTTACACAGCTTACGCGTGAAAGCTTGTGTAGTGGCTGTCTCCATTTTTGATGTTCATGGAGGGCGCCACTATGGGCTCTGTGGCAGGTGCCACAACCCTCACATGGGTGCCATAGCTGTGTGTGGCAAGCGCTACATGCAATGTGGTCTTCCCCATGTGTGTGCCTTTATAGTTGCTTTAACCATAATTTTCAATTGAGTTTTAGTTTACCGGCATGGAATAATAAATTGTTAGAAGAGAACCAACATAATATATAGTATATAGGAATAATAAACATGATATAGTTAAATGAAATTAAATCGCAAAATTGACGAATAAAAGAATGGAATAGACGGGAAAAGATGAAATAATTTGTCTACTGGAATAAAAAGAAATGAAGTAATTAAATGAATCCCAATATGTAAAAGCAAATAACAATAAAGTTCCAAACAAGAAAATAAAATAAAAGTCAGTAACTCGGTAATACTCCAATAAATTAGCCATTACGGCGGCTGCTGGTGGGAGGAGCGAACGAGTTGAAGTGCTGGTAAATGTGATCCAGGTTCTATGTCACTACATCCATAAAGCCGTGGAATTCCATGCGCAGGGTGCTCAACTCGCCTCTCAGATTGGCGACGTCTGTCTGAACAACTTCGATGGCAATAACATGATCGTTGAGAGGTACAACAGGTATAACTAGGGCATGTGATTCAGCGTCAAAGAGATAATTGTCATAGTGATCGTAGATTTGGGGTGTCTCTGGAGGAGAAGGTGGTGCATCTTGTGGTCCATCCAAATCATAGAGCCAATTGTTCCTATCATGTACACTCGTCCTAGGATCTGGTAGGGTAAACAGGTGTACTACTTGTAGTTAATTAGAAGTTCAAACACATCCGGACCCGGGTTCCTAACGATACTAGTGTTGAAGCAAAAGTCGATATTTATTAGTTGTATTCCACCGAAAGGGGTGAGCCTGATGAGTGACTGTCTCAGTCCGATGGCATTTGCTATCATGGTCACTAAGCCTCCCACTAAGATTGGTCCATAGTCCTCCTGTGCTATACGGTACATATTAGCTATCATGAATGTAGCAGCGTTAACAGGTCGGGCCTATGATGCACAATATATTATAAAGAGTTCGTCTTTGGACACAAAGGTTCTGTTCTTCTCCTTTCTAAATAAGGTATGAGCTAGGATCTTATGAAAGTAACGAATCGCAGGGTTATGGATGTTCTCTGAATGCATAAGGTCTGGCTCGGGATGGTCGTTTCCTGTGATGCTACCCCAAAAGAGATCTAATTGATGGTCTACTAGCCTGTCTTCCTGGGTAATGGTAAAGGTATCAGGACCATCAGGGCATCCTAGGAGTTCATCAATTTCTCTATGGGTGTAGCGGTAGTCATTATCAAACAACCTAAAGGTGATTAGGCCTTTGTTAAATCCCATACCATTATTTGTCAGGTACACTAGGGAGCTTAGGAATTCTAAAGTCAACCTACTGTAGGAACTGGATTTTCTTTTGATAGCAAAGGTGTCCCAGCCTAGTTGGTTAATTAGGAACATAACACTGTATCTTATACCTAATTTGGTCATGGTGCGTCCATCTGGGTACAAGGCTAGTGTCGTTTCTCTCTAAGCTAGAGCCTCAAAACGTCTCCTTTGAGCTCTGCCTCTGAAGACTATATCCATGTAATCTACTTGTTGCATTGTGATAGTCTGTAGCTAGATAAAATCAAGTAGATGATAGCATTAAGTTAGTAATGGTCAATAATACAGAAAGGTAGCGATTAACTTTATGAAAAATAAGAAAGAAAAAAAGAAATGAAAATTAAGCAGTAGTAATAATTATAAATTTGGGTAATGAAATTAAATAGTTAAAGACAGAGTGTGGGTTGTCTCCCACCAAGCGCTTTGTTTATTGTCGTAAGCTCGACAGAAATAGGATAGGTGTTATTCTTTTGAATGAGCGTGGAGCTCTGCAAGCTTTAGATATGCAATGAAATCATTGTTATCAATGTTGTGGTAATGTTTCAAACGTTGGTCGTTTACTATGAATGGTTCGCTCATTTTTCCTTTTATCTCTATTGCTCCATTCGTAAAGATATCGGTAATTTCGAAGGGACCAGACCATCTAGAACGAAGTTTTCTGGGAAAGAGTCTGAGGCGGGAGTTAAATAGAAGTACTTTGTCGCCTTCCTTAAACTCTTTCCTTGATATGCGATTGTCGTGCCATTTTTTTGTTCTTTCTTTATAGATTCGGGCATTCTCATACGCATCTAGTCTAAGTTCTTCTTGTTCATGGATATATAATATTCTTTTTTTGCCTGCGGCAGTATAATTGAGATTAAGGGTCTTAATGGCCCAATATGCTTTATGTTCTAATTCTACCGACAGATGACATGTTTTTTTCCATAAACTAGCTTAAAAGGTCTGGTTCCTATTGGGGTCTTATAAGTTGTCCTATATGCCCACAGGGCTTCTGGTAATTTTGAGGACCAATCTTTCCTAGAGGTGGCAACCGTCTTTTCTAAGATTTGTTTAATTTCTCAGTTTGAGATTTCTACTTGCCCACTCGTCTGTGGGTGATAGGGTGTTGATACACGGTACCGGACTCCATATTTCAGTAATAGCTTTTCAAAAATCCTTGAAATAAAGTGGGAGCCACCATCACTGATGACAAGTCTCGGCACTCCGAATCTAGGGAAGATTATACGCTTAAAGAGTCTAATTACCACTCGTGTATCATTCGTTGGAGAGGCTATGGCCTAAATCTATTTTGATACGTAATCGACTGTAACAAGGATATACTTGTTACCAAAAGAAGATGGGAAAGGTCCCATAAAATCGATTCCCCAAGCATCGAAGACTTCTACTTCTAAAATGCCTTTAAGCGGCATTTCTTCGCGTCTAGATATGTTGCCAGTATGTTGACACCGGTCGTAATTTGTGATCGCGATGTGGACATATTTCCACAAAGTGGGCCAAAAGAGGCCGACTTGCAAGATCTTAGTGCAAGTCTTCGAGGTGCTTGCATGTCCTCCATAGGGAGCAGAATAATAGTGGGAGATTACGTTTTCTACCTCATCCTCAGGGACACATCGACGGAAAATACCGTCGGCGCCTCTCTTGAAAAGTAGAGGCTCATCTCAATAGTAGTGTTTAAGATCGTGGATGAATTTTTTATTTTGTTGGTAGGTCAAGTCTGGCGGAAGCACCCTAGCTACTAAGTAGTTTACGAAGTCAGCATACCATGGTAGTGTGGCTTTGGTGTAAATTGCTTCCACTACCTCGTTTGTTTTGGTATCCTTATGGGTTAACGCATCTTTAGCTGTATTGCTTTCCAGTTGGGCTATGAGTCTTTCGTACAGAAAATCATCGTTTATAGGCACTCGTTCAGGTTCAATACCTTTCATTCTTGACAAGTGGTCGGCCATGATGTTTTCAGTGCCCCTTTTATCCTTGATTTCTAGGTCAAACTCTTGTAATAGTAAGATCCACCTTAGGAGTCTTGGTTTGGCGTCTTTTTTGTTTAACAGGTACCTAATTGCAACATGATCGGTATAGATAATTATCTTTTCTCCTACTAGGTAGGAACAAAATTTATCCAGAGCGAACACTACGGCTAAAAGTTCCTTTTTTGTGGTGGCATAGTTCATCTCTGCAGGGTCTAGGGTTCTACTTGCATAGTATATTGCATGAAGTTTCTTATCCCTTCTTTTTCCTAAGACTGCGCCTACAACATAGTCACTAGCGTCACACATGATTTCAAAGGGTAATCTCCAATCGGGAGGTTGCATGATAGGTGCGGTAATAAGAGCTATTTTCAGTTGTTCAAACGCCGCTAGGCATTTGTCGTCAAAGATGAATTCGACGTCTTTCATCAATAAGCCAGTTAGTGGTTTGGTGATTTTTTGAGAAATCTTTAATGAATCGTCGATAGAAACCGGCGTGTCCTAAGAAGTTTCGTATTTCTCTTATGGTTTTCGGAGGCTGGAGGTTTTCTATAACTTCTATTTTGGCCTTGTCGACTTCAATCCCCTTGTCGGATACTATGTGTCCGGGTACGATTCCGTGTCGGACCATGAAATAGCATTTTCCCCAGTTTAGCACGAGGTTCGCTTTTACGCATCTTTTTAGTACCATTTCAAGATTCGATAGGCAGCCTTCAAAGCTCTGTCCGCATACAGAGAAATCATCCATGAAGACTTCCATGATGTCATCTATGAAATCAGCGAAGATTGACATCATGCATCTTTGGAATGTGGCGGGAGCGTTACACAGTCCGAATGGCATTCGTCGGTAGGAGAATGTACCATAGGGGCATGTGAAGGTCGTTTTCTCTTGGTCGTTGGGATGAATAGGAATTTGGAAAAATCCCGAATAACCATCTAGGTAGCAGAAGTGAGAATGCTTAGCCAATCTTTCAAGCATTTGATCGATAAACGGTAAAGGAAAATGATCCTTTTGAGTGGCTTTATTTAATTTTATATAATCAATACACATTCTACTTCCAGTAACCACTGTTTGTGCTATAGATTCTCCTTTTTCATTATTCACAACTGTGACGCCTCCCTTCTTTGGTACGACATGTACTGGGCTGACCCATTGACTATTGGATATTAGGTAGATAATACATGCTTCTAACAGCTTTTGCACTTCTTTCTTTACTACATCACTCAGAATGGAAGGGCTTATTCCTTTTAGATGTTCTCTAGAGGTCTTACTGTCTTCCTCTAGCATTATGTGATGCATGCATATGGAAGGGCTTATTCCTTTTAGATCTGAGATATTGTAGCCTAAAGCAGTTGGGTATTTTATCAAAACGGGTAGAAGCTTTTTGGTCTCTATCTGTCCTGAGTCTGCGTTTACTATTACAGGACACTCAAGTTCAGTGTCTAGCAATTCATACCTTAGATTTTTGGGTAACGTCTTAAGTTCTAGGGCTGGTTTATTTGGGCAAGGCATATGATCGGGCGTTAGAACTAGGCATTCGCTTAGGTTGTCATCTTGGTATTCCTTACTTAAATTTTCATCTCCAAAAGTAGGAGGCCTTGGAATTTTCAGTATTTTGGAGTATGGTGTTTGTTCATTCTCCATCTCTCTTATGCATTCGTTGATGACATCTAGTAGACAACATGTATCATCTATAGCTGGTGCCTTTAGGAATTGCGTCAAAATGAATCCGACTTTTTCCTCACCAACTTCAAAGGTTAGCTTGCCTTTCTTAACATCTATAATAGCTTCGACTGTAGCTAGGAATGGTCTTCCTAATATGATAGGGATGTCGGAATCCTCTTTTATATCCATGATTATAAAATCAGTAGGAATATAGAATTGTCCTATGCGCACCAGAATGTTTTCTAGCATACTTACGGGAAATTTAACAGAACAATCTGCAAGTTGTACGGACATCCTCATAGGTCTTAGTTCTCCATTTTTAGCCTTTCGCATATGGACAAGGGCATTAAACTAATACTGGCTCCTAAGTCGCCTAGTGCTTTGTCGATGATAAACTTTCCGATTACACAGGGTATGGAGAAACTACCTGGGTCTTTCAGCTTAGGAGGCATATTGTTTTGTATTATGGCGCTACACTCAGCAGTAAGTGTAACGGTTTCGTTATCCTCTATCTTCTTCTTGTTAGATAAGATTTCTTTGAGAAACTTAGCATATGAGGGCATTTGAGGGATGGCTTCTGTGAAGGGTATTATGATATTCAATTATTTTAGAAGCTCTACAAATTTTTTAAATTGTCCTACACTTTTAGATTTAACAATCTTTAAGGATAAGTGATAGGGGGTTTATATGGTGGTGGAGGCACATAAGGTTCTCCTTTCTCTATGGCCTCTTCGTTTTTATCTTCCTCTTGCTCGTCTTCTTTCTCGGTTACCTTACCTGGGTCTTGGTGCATGGATGGGTTTTGAGTTCTAGGGTCGGTCGGTCCATCTAGTTCTGTCCCACTTCGTAGTATAATAGCATTTGCATGACCTTTCGGGTTTGGTTGTGGCTGTCCAGGAAATGTGCCTGCAGGAGCAGCTGTAGGTGCTTGTTGTTGAGTCACTTGCGAGATTTGTGTTTCCAACATTTTGTTGTGGGTGGCTAATGCGTCTACCTTGTTTGCTAACTGCTTGATTTGCTCACCAGTGTGTATGTTTTGATTTAGGAAATCCTTATTCGTTTGGGCTTGGGAAGCTATGAAGTTTTCCATCATTATTTCTAAGTTTGGTTTCCTAAGAGCATTTTGAGTATTTGTGGCAGCTTTATGATATCCTGGTGGTACAACAGGTGCTTGGTTAGGTGCATATAATGCATTATTGTTTTTGTACGAAAAGTTAGGATGGTTCTTCCAACCTGGGTTATAGGTATTTGAGTAAGGGTTTCCTTGAGCATAGTTCACCTGGTATGTGGAAGTTCTTGTCAAGAGTTGACATTCTGGGGCAGTATGCCCTTGAACTCCGTATATCTCGCAGTTTGGTGCTACGGCAGCCACGGTGGCTGTTGGTGTTATGGTCAAGCTGTCTATCTTTTGAGTCAGAGCATCTACCTTGGTGTTGACATGGTCAAGACTGCTTAATTCGTACATGCCGCCCTTCGTTTGAGGTTTCTCTATAGAGGTTCTTTCGCTTCCCCACTGCTAATGATTCTGGACCATACTTTTGATGAGTTGATATGCCTCATTGTATGGTTTATCCATCAGTGCGCCACCTGCGGCGGCGTCTATTATCAATCATGAATTGTACAAGAGTCCGTTGTAAAAGGTATGAATGATCAACCATTCTTCTAGACTGTGATGTGGACAAAGCCTCATCATGTCTTTGTATCTCTCCCAAGCTTCAAAAATTGATTTATTATCCTTTTGTTTAAACCCGTTTATTTGGGCTCTTAGCATAGTCGTCTTACTAGGTGGGAAATATTGGGCTAAGAAGACTTTCTTCAACTTGTTCCATGTAGTGACAGAGTTGGATGGTAGAGACTGGAGCCAAGCTCTAGCCCTATCTCTCAATGAAAATGGGAAAAGACGTAGTCTTATAGCTTCTGGGCTAACACCATTCGCTTTCACTGTATCTACGTATTACAAAAATACTGACAAGTGTAAGTTTGAGTCCTCCGTGGGACTACCTGAAAACTGGTTTTGCTGTACGGCTGACAACAACGAAGGTTTTAGCTCAAAATTATTGGCCTCGATGGCAGGGGCAGCGATGTTGTTATGTGGTTCATCCTGCGAAGGGATTGCATAGTACTTTAGAGGATTATTTTGCACTCCTTCGGCCATCTCTGGTTGAATAACTAATTAAGAAGTAGGGATGTTAAGGTCAGGAGTATTTAGCTTGATACGATGTTCCCGTATCAAGTCTCGTATCCAACGTTCTAATCTAAGATAACGCTCAGGTTCGTCGAACTGTAGTTTTAATTTCTCGCCTTTAGAGCGAGTATTTGGCATACACTCGACAAATGTAGAAAGGTAAATATAATTGTTTGCCTTAGTCTATATTGGGCAACACTGGAGTTACGATATCGACTAAATTAGTCCCCGACAACGACGCCAAAAACTTGATCGCGACTTAGTAAGTCTATGGGAATCGTGACTGCAAATGCACAGTCCTATCGCGTAGTTTTAAAGATTATCGAACCCACAAGGACTAATAATCGAACGTATCATGGTCTAATGTTGCTATGTAAATCTAAGGCTGATGATCGTTCTAAGATTGGAGGGATGAAGATAAATAACTATAACGTAAATAGAAGATTAATAAAGATATATGATAAAGGGATATCAGTATGTAACGCATCAAACTTTGGGGATCCAATAGATAGTTGGTGTAATCTTATTGGTCAAAATATTCTTCAGTAGAAATTATTTATAGAAAGGACTTAGTCTCACACTCTCATTTTTATTGACTCTGACCATACTCCTAAACCAGAATGCTTGGCTCTCGCGGTCTCATTTTGAATTTAAAAGTAATTTTTAAATATGAATAAAGTCTAATTTATCCTAAAAAGCTCTCGCTGTGTTTAGGATTAATGCCAAGTTTCAGCTATCTGATTAAAATCTCAAACTCTCGTTCTTGTTGACCGTAACCTTAGTTTATTTTGTAATCTCGTACGAAAAACAGTTTGATTAAAATAAGAAACTAAAAATCGGAAAAATAAGTTTTATAAAAAAAACTAACACCAGTTATTTATGAATCTCGTCGTTTCGACGGTCTTTACATACTGATACCTAAGGGTTTAGCCGAACATGGATCCGGTAACAGACATGGTATTTGGAAAATCAAACATGCAATAAGGCATAACTAAATAAGACAACAATCAAAATAAAACCTGGATTACGAATTGAGAACTGGAACTGAATCTTGATTCTTTGATTTAAAATAATGTCGGCAGACTTTGACAATGAGTAACCATTACAATTGAATTCAAATGCATAAATAATAAATCGCAATAGTCCCCGATATGGAGAACTATTACTTTTACAAAGTAAGAAAACTTCCTAGCAAACTAAAAGAAAATAATTCTAACTAAAAATAATTCGTAGATTGAAAACTGGAAGAAGAGAGAGCTTGGAGAGATTGAGAGAGAGTCCTTATATATTTTCTACATCCCTAATTTGTAGCGAAGGTGGGTGGATTTCGTGCTAGAAACATGGATAAAAATAGGGAAGACTAGGTTGTGGCGGTTGCCACAACTCTAGTATTTGACTCCGTGACGAGCGCCAGAAATATAGGGTTGAGCGCCACAATTCCTCATGCTTGGTGGAGGGCGCCACCACCTCATTGGGTTCATGTGGCGGGCGCCACACACCCTAGATGATGGGCGTCACAAGCCCATTTACTTTGGTGGCCCATTATCTCTATTTTTATCCATTTTATTCTCTTTTTATTTCCTTTTTTCTATTTTCTATTTTGCTTGCTGTAAACCTTTTAATCGATAAATATCTGCAATAAACATAAAATACTGCATAATAATAAGTGTTAATCAAGTAAAAAGCAATGCATATGGAGCCAAAAATACGATACATTTTCGCGTTATCAGGAACAAGAAACCTCTAGTACACCTAGGTGCTAGAAAAAAATTGTAACCGACATAGAGATAATGGGGACCTAATACCCTAAGTTAGATTTTTTGAATACATTCCTTTGAGCACATTGAGGGAGAAAATATGACGGGTGTACGGGTAAAAAAGTACAAGTGTGCATGTTACCTCTGCAAAGGCAAGGGTACTGAGCGGCCTTAGTAGGTATATTATAATGTATGGTGGTTAGGGCTTGACCATGGTGACGAGAAACCCTGTATGGTGGTGTTTATGGTGGTTTAGAGGACCTGCTTACATAAGGTGAGAGGCTCTATGTATATTCTTGGTGCTTAGGTATAAGCGTATGATTTAGGTCGATCATTTTCTTCCGTTAAGGAAGAATTATTTATAGAGGCCTTTGAGGCCTAGGGCTTAGGAAATCAGTAGGAGAAGAAACCACTCCCCCATAATTATGGGAGACTGTCAACTGCCTATTTCCAATGTGAAATTTTGTTCCTCAGGGGACAAATTTCGAACTTGTTGCTCCGACAATGGGTTCGACAAGATACACCAGAAACACTATACTAACAACTAATATATTATGGAGTAGAAAAGTAGTAAAGAACACAATCAAATTGTTTACCCAGTTCGGTGAAACTACAACTACATCTAGGGGACTGAGTCCACCATCCAAGAAAGGAGATTCACTATTAGTAATTTAGTTCATTTAGAACTATAAGCAACAACAAACCCTATGTTGTTCAATGCCTCTTTCTAACCCTACCCAATGACTTTCTAGTTAGAGCCTCCCCCTAAATATGAGAACCTACTCACTTTCTTCTCTATCATAATCCCAATGACAGGGGAAAACAACCACCAAACTCTAGTGATCAACTTCAATATTCATAAGATAAAAAGTGTTGAATATTAAAACTCAACTAGACAAACCTTCAATGCCAAGTTACTGAAACATAGAGGTGTACGTAAAACAATGTTGATTACAACTTAACTAGACAAACCATTGATTCCAAGTTATTGAAACACAAAGGTCGACATAAAGATGATACACTAATCCTATTAGGGATTAGCGTGGATACACGACACAAAACTTAGAACTCTAAGATCTTCATGGGAGTGCTTTATTTCTAATGTAGGTTTGAGCTCCTTATATAGCAAAATAACTCTGGGCTTTTCTCCTTGGATAATATCTTTGAATTCGTCCAAAATTAATGTTGAATTTGTCGGATATTTGATTTTCTCCTTGAATATCTCCAACAAGATATGATTTTTTTAAAATTTAAATTTAAATTTAAATCTTCATTTTAATCCGAATTAAACTTAATCCATATGTCAAACAAATCACTTAATCATATTGTTAAATCAATAACAATAAAATCTTTAACAAATCCTATGCAAAACACACTCTAAAACATAACATTCTTGGGCTTGTTGCACAAGGCCCATATCCCATATAAACATGTTAGAGCATCGTTCCCTGTATGTGTCCTTTATGAATTTGCGTACAACTTTAGCAAGCTAGACCAATCTTGAACACTTGGACACTTCTCCAAATTGTTGATTTTGCAAAAATGTAGTCAATACAAAAGGAACAACACCAGGGAGTCATGGTGAGACTCACTCTCACATAAATGATGGGAGATAACAGTATTGTACACGTCATGCATCCCAAAAGCGAGCCCACCATGTTCTGTGTGGATGTATCCTGGGCGAAATCACTCTAGGAGGGGAACCATGAGTCGCATTGGTTTTGGATTCTCACAAATATAACACTACGCAGTCTCTCAAGCACGAGGGATTTGTAAATGGCTAAGTGTTTTCAAGGCTTCTTTTGTTAGTGAGGTACCTCAGCTTAGGGGTGAGTCCCTCGACTAAAGAAAACCTTTTTAATGACAGGCGGGTACCTCAACTTTAGGCTCCCTCAAGTGAAGGCAACCTTATTAAGATGGGCGAGTCCCTCAGATAAATGTGATCTCTTCTATTTGCGTGAGTACCTAATTGAATGATGAGTCATCTTCCCTTGCTATATGTCTTCAGATTAGCTAAAAATGTTAGCTAGAAATGTCAATCAATCACTCAGATGGTCAAATTACTTATATTTATTGTAAGTAATAATGATCTATCTTTTGAGACCTTAAATGCTAGTGGAACGTGTCAAAAACATGATAAGTTTTTCAAAATTATGGGGAGTCTAAAGGATCCCTTGTAATTAGAACTCCCCTCTAAATGCTTTCTCCTTCCACCTCACTTGCTTTATTTTTCTCCATACTTTTGCAAGCTCATTTAAAGTACCCAACTCCTCATCACCCAAAATCCTTGTTCACAACCTTGTTCCAGGTATGGAATTTCCCTTTATCTAGATTTTTTCTATAGTGATTAAGGTTTGTGAAGAAACTTTATAAATAGAGATTTGGTTAGCGTAAGGTTGTAGGTGTTAAGGGTAATAGTTTCCCCCTTTGTTGATTGTGGCGATGGTGGTGATTTCTTTTTGTCCTATGATTTTCCCAAGAACAAAGAGATAATATCTACCCCTCCACCGTGTTCAAGGATGTCGAATATTGGACCTTATTATACTTTTGACAAACATATCGTCCAATTCCGATCAAAAGTAAAGTTTTCTTCTTCAGAAGACAAAGACAGGGTTATTCTGAAGGCTTGTTTGTCGTCGAAGAGGGTAACCACGTCCCTCTCCTCCATCCTCCTTCTCCTTAATTTTACTTATACTTCCCTTTTATAAAGGACATGAAGGTTCTTTTACACCTTCCCCTTTTTCCATGGATGTTTTAAGGCTTCTTAGTTTCATGCCCTCTCAGTTGTTCCCTAATAGTAGGGTTTTATCGGGACGTTACTCCCACTGTAGGAGTTTATTTCTCTCACCTTGACAGAATATTCCCTCACGTATGTGCCTTTAAAGGCCATGAAGGGAAAAATGGTTGCAGACTTCATAGTCGATCACTCTATCATTGAAAGTTCTTTAAACTATTTGGAACATGAATCTTGGAAATTGTATTTTGATGGTTCAAGTCACAAAGATGGAACGGGTATTGGTATACTGATTATATCCCCTAATAGAAGTTAGACAAGATTTAAGTATAGGATTGAAGGACCTTGTTCTAATAACGAGGTTGAGTACGAGGCTTTGATAGTTGGCCTTGAAATTCTATTAGAATTGGGGGCAACTAGAGTCGAAATAATGGGTGATTCATAACTAGTCGTAAAATAGGTGACGAAGGAATATAAATGTGCCAAAGAGAATTTGATAATGTACTTCGTGATAGAAAATCGACTATTACGAAAGTTCAAAATGGTGAATAACATACACATTCCTCGACTGAAGAACCGGAAGGCTAATGACTTGGCGCAAATTGCTTCCGGCTATAAGATCTCGAAAGAAAAATTGGAAGATCTGATCAAAGTTCGAGGCAAAATAATGGCAACTAGATTATCTCCAACGGGTTTGGAAGCAACCAAGTTGGGATATGTAGATGATGAGAACTTAAAAATATTGGCTATTGATAACTTGACAGATGTAGATTGGAGAAAACCGATAGTGGGTTGCTTAGAAAACCCAACAGCATCTGCAGAACGAAAAGTTAGGTATTGATCTTTGAGTTATATCCTTATGAGAAATGAGTTATTTAAAAAGATGCCTGAAGGAGTTTTACTTAAGTACCTTAGTGAGACAGAGGCATATATGGCTCTGTCGAATGTCCACGGTGAGGCATATGGGGCCCACCAAGTAGGTCAAAAGATGAAATGGCTTTTGTTTCCAAAAGGGATGTATTGGCCTACTATGTTGAAGGATTGCATCGAGTTCGCCAAAGGATGTCAGGAGTGCCAAAGGCATACGGGTATACAACATGTTACTGCAAGCGAATTACACTTTATTATCAAACCTTGGCCCTTCAGAGGTTGGGCATTGGATTTGGTTTGGGAAATTCGACCAACATCTTCAAAAAGTCATAAGTACATCCTAATGGGTATATACTACTTTACTAACTGGATCGAAGCCATACCTTTGGTGAATGTTGATCAGGATGTAGTGATCAAATTCATCCAAAGTCATATACTTTATAGGTTTGGGATCCCATAGACTGTTACAACTTATCAAGGATTAGTATTTATTGGTCGAAAGGTTCAAGATTTTGCTAAATATGTAGGGATCAAGTTGTTGACATCTACGCCTTATTATGCTCAGGAGAATGTCCAAGTCGAAGCAGCAAATAAAGTTGTAATTGGTTTAATAAAGAAACATGTGGGGGAAAAGCCAATAAATTGACATAAGACATTGGACCAAATTTTGTGGGCTTGTCGAACGTCCCCTAAGGAGGCTACAAACTCTATGCCTTTTCGACTGACTTATGGACACGATGCAGTGTTACCAGTAGAAATTTATCTCCAATCAATTAGGATTCAAATACATAGTGAAATCCCATCTGGAGGCTATTGGAATATGATGTTGGATGAACTAATCGATTTGGATGAAGAAAGCTTAAATGCCTTGGAATTATTGAAGAGGCGAAAAAGGAGGGTAGAAAAGCGTATAATAAAAGAGTCAAAGTCAAGTCATTTTTTATTGGAGACTTAGTATGGAAAGTGATTTTGCTTATGGATAAAAGAAATATAACATTGGGTAAATGGTCCCCAAAATGGGAGGGTCTCTTCCAAACTGTTCAGTTATTTTCTAATAATGCATATGAGATCAAAGAGTTAGTTGAGGATCGACGAATCCTGAGAGTAAATGGTAAATATTTGAAAAATATATAAGCTTGTACTTCAGGAGGTGAAAATTCTAACAGATTAATAAGCATGCAAGGTTGAAGCCAAAAATGGAAATGGATATAAATGCCAAAATGGCTAATTTCTTTTTTAAACTGAGGACATTAATTTCTTTTTCCAAAGTTTGAGCCCGTTCGACATGATACACTCCAAATTAGATTTCAGCATCAAGTTCTGTGCGGTCAAGTTGTTGAATTTCCTTTTGGCGCTCTTGGCCTGTTAGATTTTGGTTGGCAACTCTTAAACCTGCCGTTCCCAGGCGGTGATATTTTTGGGACAAGTCTCAAATTCTCCTTTGTTTTGCTCGAGGCTCTGTTCCAATTTCGCAACTGTCATACCCCAAAATTTGCCCACTAATCTTATAAAACATTTTCTCGAAGCACTCCGACTTATTCTGCAAGGCACTGACCTTAAAGGAACAAAAGGCCAGCTCACAACAGACCCACTCCAGAAAAGGCCCAAACTAGCTTGCTCGCTAGGCGAGCAATTCCTTCGCCTAGCGAACCTTTCGTTATGCAACTCGCCCAGCGAAGCACCCGATCCAGGAAAAAGGCCCAAACTAGCTTGCTCGCTAGGCGAGCAACTCCTTCGCCTAGCGAAGCTTGCGAATATCAGAATTTCTGGGCTTCATTCTGAGCCCATTAGGTCATCACAACCGCTATAAATAGCCAAGTTTCAGTCACGAAAAGAGGAGAAAGGAGGGGGGGAGAAAAAAAGGAGAAAGGAGAGCCCTAGCCAGCGAACCCTAACACTCACAGGAGGCAAACCCTGAAGGAACTCGGCGGCACCAAGGCCTACCTCTGCCCAATTCAATCCGATTTGCCGATTCAAAGTCGCAATTCAGTTGCAAACAGGTTTACATTGCTATTACGGTCTTATGTTCTTAATTTGCATATGAAATTATGATCAAATTTATGAAAATATCTTAAGTTTGGCATGTGAACTTTAGTATGTATCTGAATACCTTAAATGATTAACCATATAATTGCTGTAATGAAAGCCATAAGGCATAAAATTGGTTGAAATTGTACTGATATCAAAACCAGAATCCGCAGCAGCTCGCTAGCACATCGCTAAGCGAGCATGCAGCGAGTATTCGCTAAGCCTTCGCTAGGCGAGGCAGGAGCGAACGTGACAGCAGCTGACTTTTCTGTTCTGATTTTTTTTCACCCATGTTTTATCATGCATCATTTATCCGACCTTATTTACTATTGTGATCTTTTTGTTCTGGTGGTGTAATCCTCGATTGCACCCTGATTTGGTGTTCTGACATGTTTTGTTGAGTTTTGTAAAGGTTCACATACCCCAGGAAAGGATTGCTTGTTAGGTATCCCATTTTATTTGTGGGGTACCCTTATGGAGATTCACCCTGAATTATTCAATTGATTTTAATGTATTGATTTTTATGGCGAAGATCCACCCTAATGGCTTAATTGGTCTTAATGTATTAATTTTAATGCGGGCCTAATTACCTACTTGATTACGGCTACCTAATTAATTGTAAAACTTTGCCTTTAAATAAGTGATCTCGGACCTCTCTTTGTTACCCTACGATTATGATATTACGGTCATGTCCCGCGAATGTGGGGATGCACTTAGCAAAGACCCTTCGGTTAAATCATCATAGTCCCTCGAATGTTGCCTTTGTCCCTCGATGACCCTTCGGTGTAGCCTACGGTTAAATGATGATAGTCCCTTCGAATGCTAAGATATCCTCACAACTGTTGCCTTCGATGACCAATCAATGACCCTTCGATGACCCTTCTACATCCAAAGGATGAAACTACTTACTTCTCAATAGTAAGGACAGTTTTACCCTCATAAGGATAGGAAATGCCCGTAAAGACCTCGGATAGGTATAACTCTTAATTGCTTATCCATAACCTAAAATATTTTTCGCACGCACCTCACACATTTCAAAACATCCTTTTTTTTTTTTTTTTTAAGAAAATCACCACTTGGCATGCATCCATACTAGGATCATTGCCGAGTTATATTTTTCTAAACGACTTTCAAAGCTAAACGAGATAACCACTTTGTATGCATTCATACGAGAATCATTACAAAGTTAAATTCTCCTTTTCAAAACATTTCCCACACATTTCTCAAACACTTTTTCAAGCTAGGAAAACATAAATGATTGAGCAATTAAGAGCCCATGGATAACCATGGATACAAAGGGTGCTAACACCTTCCCTTTGTATAATGTACCTCCCGAACCTAAGAATCTAAATTAAGGTCTTTCCTGTTCTTTTCCACCTTTCCTTATTGGATAAAAGAAAAGTCGGTGGCGACTCTTGCTAACCGCGACATTGCGATTAAAAACACATTAAAGTCAGTTCACCGTATGACAGAACTGGCGACTCTGCTGGGGACTACAAAGAGAGGTCACCTTAAAAAATCGTTTATGTTTTAAATTGTTCCTTCTTTTAAGGGTATTTTTGAGTGAAAGATCCTACACCCGGATCTAGTGTACCTTAGGTAAGTAGCAATAGATCATCGTGACTATCCGGCGTATACTGGAATGGTTAAAATGATGGCTACGGTTAATGTGACACTTTGGATGTCCCGATGTTCCTCATGTTTACTTGAGGAAAAATTTGGCATTCGCGTGGTGTCATCAAAGCATTAACCAGACCTTTAGAACCCTAATGGACTCATCCTAGCCATTAGAAAGTAGTGAGATAACTGACTTCGGTTCCGACTGGGGTTGGTTAATACTCGATACTACACTCTTTGAGATTGGACTTTAGGGAAGCTTTGGTCAACCACTTGGTGTTGCACTGAAGTGGACTTAAAGAAAGGTCAATGATTTGAGATCCTTCTAGAACCCGGTTACTATTCTAGGACAGGTTGAACCAACCAAACTTCAGTGGGGAGGGTACTTACCTATGGAACTCATGCAAGCCTTAAAACCTAGGAATGATTGTTATGTGACTTGCTTGTGCTCGCTATTTACATAACATCCTAACATCATAACATCATAACATCATGGCATTATACTAACCATTTCAAGGACTTAGGGATTTAGCTTTGCTCTGTTAAACAGGTTATGGCTTCCAGGAAGACCATCCGGATCAATTTTGTAGCAATCTCTCCTCAACTCCAGGAATTAGTGTCAGAACTTCCCGATCATGCTCAGTTCATCAAGAAACATGGTTCTATCCTCAATTTGGTTACCACCGGTTTCAAAGAAGATATGATGAGAGTTCTATTCCAGTTCTTTGATCCTAAACACCATTGCTTCACCTTCCCAGATTATCAGTTGGTACCCACATTAGAAGAATTTTCCAGGTTGCTTGGGGTACCTATTCTTGATCAAACACCTTTCAGTGGTTTAGAAAAGATTCCGAGGTCTGAAGAAGTTGTCGCAGCCTTACACATGACAAAGTCTGACATTGAAGCTAATTGGGTAACAAGAAGTGGAGTTAAAGGTTTGCTTGCCAAGTTTCTGATAAATAAGGCCCGAGAATCCTTAAAAGTTATGGATGTCCATGCTTTCGAGGATGTTCTAGCATTACTAATCTATGGTCTGATGTTATTCCCTAATTCGGACCAATTCATAGACATGAATGCTATTAAGATATTTCTCACTCATAACCCTGTGCCTACCTTGCTTGGAGACATTCTGCATTCCCTTCACACTCGTACTGTGAAAAGGCAAGGGACTCTCATGTGCTGCATACCTCTATTGTCTAGGTGGTTTATTTCGCACCTTCCTCAATCAGCCTTGAAGAATGAGCAAAATCTGAAATGGTCTCAAAGGATAATGTCGCTCTCCCATTCAGACATCCGTTGGTGTCCTCATCTCAAAGAAAATGTTATCATCATTGACCGTTGTGGAGAATTCCCTAACGTACCACTCCTGGGGATAAGAGGAGGTATTACTTATAACCCAGCTTTATCTCTACGTCAGTTTGGGTATGCGCGAAGAGATGGTCCACATGAAATGATTATTCAAGGTACAGTGTTTGACTATGACAATGACTCTCAAGGTCTCCGTCAAAGGTTTGTACGAGCTTGGGGCATGGTGAAAAGAAGCACTTTAGGACAGAAAAATTCTGTTCCTATGGAGCCTTATCTCAGATGGGTACGCGCCAGAGCTCGTGAACTCGTCATGCCATATCTTGCAGTCGGGCCATTGATTGTTGAACCAGGAGTTGAAGGAGGTACTTCTCAGATCATTCCTTATCCAGATATGCCTACCGATGTTGAGGAATTGAAGAGATCCTGGACCCAGTTGAGAGAGGAAAGGGATACTTTCGAGGCTCAGTTCAATGCAGAAAAGAAGAAAGTACTAGAGCTCACCAGTCAGCTTAATGAGGAACGAAGACTCAATGCGTATCTTCGCCCAAAAAGAAGCCGTCCCTGGGAGACTTGAGCTTTCATTGTATTTTTATTATTATTTCTTGTAATGAACAATGATTAAAGAAACTATTAATAAAAATTTCTCTCTTTTCGGTGGTTTGCGCAAAGTTAAATTCCAAAAGTCCTTGAAAACATTTCATGCATTGCATAACATAACATAACATTGCATAACAGGTATTCTAAAGGACCATATTCTCACGGTCTGCCTCTTAAACAGAAAAATGGCTCTTGAGCAAACTGTCAAAGATCTCCAGGCTCAGAATGCTCAATTTCAGGAGATAATGCTGAGCTTGTCCAAGGGGCAGGAGGAACTGAAGGCTCTCTTGCTCGAAAAGAAGAAAGACAAGAAAGCTGTGAGTTACATCAACACGGGAAGAAGGCTTAAAAGACAGGCCGCGAGAGTCAAGTTTGGAATTCCGAATGGTCCAGAAGAGGAGACGGAGAATGATTCAGAGGAGGAGAATGTTGATTTCTCCAACCCTGAGGACGACGATGAAGATTATGAAGGTGAACAGTACTCTCCAAGAGATGATAAGTACAAGTTGCTGGAAGAACGTATGCTAGCCATGGAGGGTCAGAAGGCGCCCGGTCTGGATTTCGAAAGTTTGGGTCTGGTCTCCGATGTGACCATTCCTCGCAAATTCAAGATCCCCACTTTCACTAAGTACGATGGTGCATCCTGTCCTCAGATGCATCTGAGAGCTTATGTGAGAAAGATTCAGCCGCATACCACTGATAGGAAGCTATGGATCCACTTCTTCCAAGAGAGTCTGTCTGGCACACAGTTGGAATGGTATTATCAGCTCGAGAGCTCTGACATCCGCACTTGGACTGATTTAGCAACAGCTTTCTATAAACAGTACCAGTATAACTCTGAACTAGCGCCTACTCGGCTACAGTTGCAGAATATGACTATGGGATCCAAAGAAAGCTTCAAAGAATATGCTCAGAAATGGAGAGATTTGGCTGGCAGAGTCAAACCCCCTATGACTGACCGAGAATTAGTGGACATGTTTATGGGCACACTGACTGGCCCATTCTACAGCCATCTACTGGGAAGTTCTTCATCAGGTTTCACTGAACTTATATTGACAGGTGAGCGTGTTGAAAGCGGCATCCGAAGTGGAAAAATACAGGCGGCTACCCCTGCAAGCACCAAAAGGTCCTATCAGGGGAGGAACGAGTCAAATGCTGTGTACGGTCAAAAGGGTCGTAACAAGAAAAATCGTGACCATACCATTGGAGCGGTTACGATTGCAGCACCGCCATCTCAAAACTTCCAGCCCAAACAAGACAAGCCAAGAAGGCGGTTTACCAGGATCAATATGACCTTGGCACAAGCATTGCAGGGGATGCTAAAGGCAAATCTGATCACCCTTAGAGATCCTCCTACGAAACCCAACACTGCTTCTTCTCGTTATAATCCCAATGCCAGGTGTGCATATCACTCCGATAGCCCCGGGCATGATACAAATGATTGCTGGTCATTGAAGAATAAGGTTCAGGATATGATCGAAGCTGGAGAAATTGAATTTGAGCCTCCGGAGACTCCTAACGTCATCACTGCACCTATGCCTAACCATGACAAGACTGTTAATTCTGTGGATAACAATTCTCACATTTCTAATGTAGCTGATTTAACATCTCCTCTCCTGATCATCAAGAAGAATTTATTGCAAGCTGGTTTATTTCCAGGCTGTGCTGAAAATTGCGATCGCTGCATACTTCGACCCAACGAGTGCTTGAAGTTGAGGAATGGTATTCAACGGCTGATGGACGACCGTACAATTCTCTTCGAAAAGATTCCCAAGGCGGAGAACCCTATTGAAGAAATATCTGTGATTGCAAGGTCCAAAGTTCCAGTGAAGATTACTGCTCCCAGGGTACCTGTGAAGATTACTGCTGAGCCCAAGGTAGCTCCCCTAATCATTACTGCACCTGGCCCAGTACCGTATTCCTCCAGCAAAGCCATTCCGTGGAATTATGGAGGTGATGTTTACATCCATGGCGTAAAGCAAGTTGGTAATTCTGCTAATCCTAATGACATTGTTGGGACTAGTAGAATTACTAGAAGCGGAAGGATCTTTTCTCCAGAGATCTCACCTCCCGTCCCCGAAAACCGAGGAAAGGAACCAGTCAACCCTTCTCAGTCAGAGACATCGGTCGAAGTTACTACTGAAGATGTTGCCAAGCAGGAAGTGGAGGAAATGCTGAAAATCATCCGTAAGAATGATTTTGATATGGTAGAACAGCTGGGGCATACCCCGTCTAAAATTTCGATGTTATCCTTGCTGTTATCTTCTGAATCTCATGCCAATGCATTGATAAAATTCTTGAAGACCGCTCATGTACCTCAGGAGACATCTGTCGATCAGTTCGAAAACTATGTTGCTAACCTGACTGTTGACAATGGCCTAGGCTTTTCCGATGCTGATCTGACACCAGCAGGAAAGAATCATAACAAAGCTCTGCACATCTCCATTGAGTGTAAGGGGATCACCTTGGCTCATGTGTTGATCGATAATGGCTCTTCTTTGAATGTGCTACCGAAAGCAGTACTCGATAAGCTTGACTGTAAGAGCATCGAATTGAAACCTAGTGATATTGTGGTGCGTGCGTACGACGGTGCGAAAAGTGTTGTCCATGGTGAAGTGGTTCTCCCTATCAAGATAGGACCTCAAGTCTTCAACACTACCTTTCACGTGATGAACATCCGTCCTGCCTATTCATGCTTGCTGGGACGCCCTTGGATCCACGGGGCAAGTGTCGTAGCTTCGTCTCTCCATCAAAAGCTGAGATATCCAATAGAGGGTAAGATTGTCACTGTGTGTGGAGAAGAAGAGTATATTGTCAGTAGTGTGCAGGCCTTCAGATACGTCGAGATGGATGGAGAATTCTTCGAGACTCCTTCTCAGTCATTTGAAGTGATTCCTCCGCCTAGTCCTGTCCTTAAGCCAACTCCCCTTGTGCCCAAGGTTATTCATGCCCCTCCTGCCATGATTTCTATGAAGGACGCTCAAGCCGTGGTTGAAAATGGTGGTCGTACTGGTTGGGGTCAACTGATCGACGTACCATACAAGTCTGACAAGTCTGGTCTGGGATTCAACTCTGAAAGGATGGTCAAAGATCAAATTAATGCTGTAGAAGATGCTGATAGCGATTGCGATCTGGATAGCTGGATTTTCCCAACAATTGGTGACGGACTCAATAATTGGAAGGCTGAAGACACTATCCCGATTTCCTTTAGTCAGGAGTAATTGCTATTGTCTGTTTTAGTGTTGCAATTTTTAAATTTTATAGTTGAACTTCTTAAAGCATTGTGTCTATGCCCGGGGCACAATAGCTAATTTGTTAAGGGTTTTGTCATTTTCATAAGCATATTCATATTCAATAAATCAATGGACTTTTTGCATTCAAATATTGCGCTCTTTATCTTTCCTGTCATCTTCCGAAAAAGCTATGTTTTCTTACACACACTCACGTAACAAATTGCAGATCCACACCCACTCTGGATCCTGTTGATAATAGTTCTACTACTGTTCATTATGCCTTTGAAAATCCGATCTACCAAGATGAGGATGGAAGTGAGGAAGATTGTGAAGTACCTGGAGAACTTGCCAGACTGGTACTACAAGAAGAGAAGACTATACAGCCGCATGAAGAGTCAATCGAAATTGTAAACCTGGGTACTGAAGTGGACAAGAAAGAAGTCAAAATAGGAGCAGGCTTGGAAAACAGTATCAAAGAAAGATTGATTCAGATGTTACATGACTATATAGAGATTTTTGCTTGGTCTTATGAAGACATGCCAGGATTGGACACTGATATAGTAATGCATCGTTTGCCAACGAAGGAAGAGTGTCGTCCTGTTAAGCAAAAGGTTCGTCGCATGCGCCCTGAAATGTCTGAGAAAATCAAAGCCGAGGTTATGAAACAATTTGATGCAGGTTTTCTGGCTGTTACTTCTTATCCTCAATGGGTTGCTAATGTGGTACCGGTACCGAAGAAGGATGGTAAGATACGAATGTGCGTCGATTACAGAGATCTGAATAAAGCGAGTCCCAAAGATGACTTTCCACTCCCGCACATTGATGTTCTGGTAGACAATACCGCTCAACACAAATTATTCTCCTTCATGGATGGATTCTCGGGTTACAACCAGATTAAGATGGCACCTGAAGACATGGAGAAAACTACGTTTGTGACGCAATGGGGCACTTTCTGTTACAAAGTAATGCCATTCGGTTTAAAGAACGCCGGGGCAACGTACCAGCGTGCTATGGTGGTTTTGTTCCATGACATGATTCATCATGAAATAGAAGTATATGTGGATGACATGATAGCCCGATCTAATACTGAAGAAGAACATCTCGATCATTTGTACAAATTGTTTGAGAGGTTGAAGAAATACAAGCTGAGATTGAACCCGAACAAATGCACCTTTGGAGTAAGATCCGGTAAACTCTTGGGATTTATTGTCAGTGGTAAAGGAATTGAGGTTGACCCGGCTAAGGTGAGAGCTATTCAAGAAATGCCAGTTCCACGTACAGATAAAGAAGTCAGGGGTTTCTTGGGGCGTTTGAATTACATTGCCCGGTTTATCTCCCATTTGACCGCTACCTGCAAACCCATCTTCAAACTACTGAGGAAGAATCAAGAGATGATATGGAATGACGAATGTCAAGAAGCTTTTGACAAAATCAAGAAGTATCTCCAGGAACCTCCAATTCTGATACCACTAGTTGAAGGAAGACCTCTAATCATGTATTTGACCGTGTTAGAAAATTCAATGGGGTGTGTGTTGGGGCAACATGACGAGTCTGGTCGAAAAGAGCATGCCATATACTACCTTAGCAAAAAGTTTACCGACTGTGAAACAAGATACTCACTGCTCGAGAGAACTTGCTGTGCTTTGGCCTGGGCTGCTCGCCGACTAAGACAGTATATGTTGAATCATACCACTTTGTTGATTTCTAAGATGGATCCCATCAAATACATATTTGAGAAACCTGCCCTCTCCGGAAGAATAGCGAGATGGCAGATGATTTTAACAGAGTATGATATCCAGTATACTACCCAGAAAGCAATCAAAGGAAGCGTGCTAGCTGATCATTTGGCTCATCAAGCGGTGGACGATTACCAATATATGAATTTTGAGTTCCCAGATGAGGGTGTCATGCTTGTTGCTGATTATGAAGAACCTGGACCGGATGAAGGACTCGAACTGGGATCCCGATGGACTATGGTTTTTGATGGATCTTCTAATGCATTGGGTAATGGTGTTGGTGTTGTAATCATTTCCCCCAAGGGGGGGCATACTCCTTTCACTGCTAGACTATGTTTTGATTGTACCAATAATATGGCTGAGTATGAAGCGTGTATTTTGGGACTCAGAGCTGCTATAGACCTGCGAATCAAGTTTTTGAGCGTGTACGGAGACTCAGCCTTAGTAATCAGTCAGATCAAAGGAGAATGGGACACTAAACATCCGAATCTCATCCCTTATCGAGAGCGAGTGTTGACATTAATCCCATACTTTGAAGAGATTACATTCGAACATATTCCACGAGAAGAGAATCAGTTGGCAGACGCCTTGGCCACCATGTCATCTATGGTCAGAGTCAGATGGGATAATGAAGCTCCCAGGATCACCATTGAACGACTAGATGAACCAGCATATTGTTATGAACTTAGTGCTGCTGAAGTAGAAGAGAAACCTTGGTTCTATGAAGTAAAAAGATATTTAGGAGCTCAGGAATACCCTGAAGGGGCATCCATCAATGACAGAAAATTTCTGAGGAAGTTCTCCGCTAAGTTCTTTCTGAGTAATGGAGTATTATACAAACGTAATCATGACTCAACTTTGCTTCGCTGTGTGGATAAAAAAGAAGCAGAAAGGATTATGGAAGACATGCATGACGGTATTTTCGGGACTCATTCTAGTGGACATACAATGGCCAAGAAGATTCTGAGATCAGGGTATTATTGGTCTACCATGGAAGCTGATTGCCATCGTCACTCCAGAACCTGTCACAAGTGCCAAATCTATGCGGACAAAGTACATGTGCCTCCTGCTCCTTTAAACGTGCTAACAGCCCCTTGGCCCTTTGCGATGTGGGGCATTGATATGATTGGGGAGATTAAACCTACTGCTTCTAATGGACATCGTTTCATCCTCGTTGCTATTGATTACTTTACAAAGTGGGTAGAAGCGGCCTCATTCGCTTCTGTCACCAAGAATGTGGTGGCACGATTCGTCAAGAATAATCTCATCTGTCAATACGGCATCCCTGAAAGAGTTATCACTGATAATGGCACTAATTTGAACAACAAGATGATTACTGAACTCTGCACGCAGTTCAAAATAAAACACCATAATTCTTCTCCGTACCGGCCAAAGATGAACGGCGCCGTGGAGGCTGCTAATAAGAATATTAAGAAGATTATACAAAAGATGACAGTAACGTACAAAGACTGGCATGAGATGTTACCATTTGCTCTTCATGGTTATCGCACTTCAGTACGCACTTCGACAGGGGCAACTCCTTTCTCTTTAGTCTACGGAATGGAAGCCGTCTTACCAGTGGAAGTTCAGATTCCCTCTCTAAGGATCATGAAAGAGGCGGATTTAGACGAGGATGAATGGATTCAAACTCGACTCGATCAGATAAATTTGATTGATGAGAAGAGACTTGCGGCTGTTTGTCATGGGCAGATATATCAGAAGCGCATGACCCAGGCATTTAACAAAAGGGTCAAGAGACAGGTGTATCGAATTGGCGACTTGGTGATCAAGCGTATTATTCTACCACAAGGTGATTCCAGAGGCAAATGGACTCCCACATACGAAGGGCCATTTGTAGTTAAGAAGGTATTCTCCGGTGGAGCCATGATACTTGCTACGATGGATGGCGAAGACTTCCCACATCCCGTGAACGCAAACATAGTTAAAAAATACTACGCATAAAAGAGACCCGCTAGGTCAACGTACCTAGGCAAAAGTAAGGGCATCCCGGCGAACCAAAAGGGTTCGGGCAAAAATTAGGGATAAACATATAAAGACGTACACCCGGCAAGTCGAAAACCTGAAAAGGCGGCTTGGGCAAAAAAGGGTATCCTGGTGGACTGAAAACCTGAAAAGGCGGTCCAGGCAAAAATTAGGGATTAAAGCGTATGACTATGTCCCGTTCTCCGTCAGCTTCACCCAAGTTCCAAGGACTGAACAAGCCAATCACTTCTATCCGACAGCAGGGGATGAGATGCTTGAAAACATAATGACAGTAGTGGAGTTAAAATCAATAGGACTTTTTCTGCATAGCTTTCTCTTTGTTTGCCTGACAATTTCCTCTTACTAGGATTTCTGTCTCCCTGTACACGAATTGCCTGTTTACAGGCCCTCTTTCAAAATCAATACAATTTTATTTCCAAAAAGATGATTTCGTTTTTACTTTTCTGTTTTGTTTGCGTAAACATCCATTGATTTAATTTGAATTGATTTATGCATTTGAATATGATCAATGTTTACCAAAAATACATGCCTAAAATAGCAATAGCAATTACTACACGACTTCAGGATCGAGGAGAAGGTCTAATCACGCTTCCCAATGAATCCGTTGCTAATTCGATTCCCTGGCAACGCCAGTTATTCCCCAGAAGAAATTGGCATCACTAGACAGACTGGTCATCTCTTCTACCCCTGGCCGAGCTCTGCCGAATGTTTCTGCCATCGGATAAAAATCAAATACCCCCAGCTGAGACAGGGTCATCAATACAAATATCTCCAACCAGAAGACTGAGATTTATTTCCCCAGTAGAGTCCCCTGGAAGAATGTTTCAGGCGCATAGGGCATTCATTACATCATTTCATAACATATACATGCATACAATGTTCGCATTTATTTCAGACGCATGATTCGTTCATTACATCGTTTCACAGCATACGCATGCATACATTGTTCGCATTTAGTTCCAGAAACATAAAACATCTCATACATCATGACATAGCATGAAGCTAACTTTATTTTTCAGGTTAATCATCCTCCTGATACAGTCAAAGTAAAGATCCAGTCAAACGGATACTCCTATTGATTATATTCCAGACATTTGTTGCAAGTACACCATATACAAATACTATCAGATATAGCCTAGCGTACGGTTCATTCTGATTCAGCTCAACATGTGACTCCTTCAACTCAGATGCGGTCTAACATATGCTCCATGTCAACATTCATTCTGACATTCTCCTAATGATGACATCTCTAAGCCCATCCCAGACATTTATTGCAGATACAACGTATACGAATATCATCGGATATAGCCTAACGTACGGTTCATTCTGATTCAGCCCAACATACGATTCCTTCAATTATTTCAAGACGGTCTAGCGTACGACCCATTCAGATGTTCATCTCCTCAGATGCTACCTAGTGTATGGTACATTCTGACGTGTAGTCTAGCGTACGACTATCCCCTTCACAATCAGATACAGCCTAACGGACGGCTCATTCTTCTACTCAGATGCTACTTAGCGTACGGTACATTCTGACATGGTCTAGCATACGACCGCCCTTTCATCCTCAGATACGGCCTCATGGACGGTTCAGTCTGCAACTCAGAGACGATCTAGCGTACGATCCATTCTGATCTTTCATCCCCAGCAAAGTCATCCGCCTAATGAACAGCTCACTCTGGTATTCAGATACGGTCTAGCGTATGATCCATTCCGATCCCTTATCCCCAGCAGCGTATAACACACCCTGACTCCCCGACGAAGTCGACAGCATAATGGAGGACTCACTGTACGGTCTAGCGTATGACCCAGTATGACACCCCTGCCTTCGGATATCGTCTAATGTACGACGCACTCTGAAGCCCTCATCATCAAACTTCCTGGACGGCACCTTTAAGCCCACCTCCCGATTGACAGGTGCAAATTTTTGGGGCATTCTAGGGTTCAATAATCTTCCACCTCCAGACCACGAACGACATACTTGCCATCCTAACTCTCTCGGTTCAAGAATATTGAACAGGGGCAGCTGTCATACCTCAAAATTTGCCCACTAATCTTATAAAACATTTTCTCGAAGCACTCCGACTTATTCTGCAAGGCACTGACCTTAAAGGAACAAAAGGCCAGCTCACAACAGACCCACTCCAGAAAAGACCCAAACTAGCTTGCTCGCTAGGCGAGCAATTCCTTCGCCTAGCGAACCTTTCGTTATGCAACTCGCCCAGCGAAGCACCCGATCCAGGAAAAAGGCCCAAACTAGCTTGCTCGCTAGGCGAGCAACTCCTTCGCCTAGCGAAGCTTGCGAATATCAGAATTTCTGGGCTTCATTCTGAGCCCATTAGGTCATCACAATCGCTATAAATAGCCAAGTTTCAGTCACGAAAAGAGGAGAAAGGAGGGGGGGAGAAAAAAAGGAGAAAGGAGAGCCCTAGCCAGCGAACCCTAACACTCACAGGAGGCAAACCCTGAAGGAACTCGGCGGCACCAAGGCCTACCTCTGCCCAATTCAATCCGATTTGCCGATTCAAAGTCACAATTCAGTTGCAAACAGGTTTACATTGCTATTACGGTCTTATGTTCTTAATTTGCATATGAAATTATGATCAAATTTATGAAAATATCTTAAGTTTGGCATGTGAACTTTAGTATGTATCTGAATACCTTAAATGATTAACCATATAATTGCTGTAATGAAAGCCATAAGGCATAAAATTGGTTGAAATTGTACTGATATCAAAACCAGAATCCGCAGCAGCTCGCTAGCACATCGCTAAGCGAGCATGCAGCGAGTATTCGCTAAGCCTTCGCTAGGCGAGGCAGGAGCGAACGTGACAGCAGCTGACTTTTCTGTTCTGATTTTTTTTCACCCATGTTTTATCATGCATCATTTATCCGACCTTATTTACTGTTGTGATCTTTTTGTTCTGGTGGTGTAATCCTCGATTGCATCCTGATTTGGTGTTCTGACATGTTTTGTTGAGTTTTGTAAAGGTTCACATACCCCAGGAAAGGATTGCTTGTTAGGTATCCCATTTTATTTGTGGGGTACCCTTATGGAGATTCACCCTGAATTATTCAATTGATTTTAATGTATTGATTTTTATGGCGAAGATCCACCCTAATGGCTTAATTGGTCTTAATGTATTAATTTTAATGCGGGCCTAATTACCTACTTGATTACGGCTACCTAATTAATTGTAAAACTTTGCCTTTAAATAAGTGATCTCGGACCTCTCTTTGTTACCCTACGATTATGGTATTACGGTCATGTCCCGCGAATGTGGGGATGCACTTAGCAAAGACCCTTCGGTTAAATCATCATAGTCCCTCGAATGTTGCCTTTGTCCCTCGATGACCCTTCGGTGTAGCCTACGGTTAAATGATGATAGTCCCTTCGAATGCTAAGGTATCCTCACAACTGTTACCTTCGATGACCAATCAATGACCCTTCGATGACCCTTCTACATCCAAAGGATGAAACTACTTACTTCTCAATAGTAAGGACAGTTTTACCCTCATAAGGATAGGAAATGCCCGTAAAGACCTCGGATAGGTATAACTCTTAATTGCTTATCCATAACCTAAAATATTTTTCGCACGCACCTCACACATTTCAAAACATCCTTTTTTTTTTTTATTTTTTTTAGAAAATCACCACTTGGCATGCATCCATACTAGGATCATTGCCGAGTTATATTTTTCTAAACGACTTCCAAAGCTAAACGAGATAACCACTTTGTATGCATTCATACGAGAATCATTACAAAGTTAAATTCTCCTTTTCAAAACATTTCCCACACATTTCTCAAACACTTTTTCAAGCTAGGAAAACATAAATGATTGAGCAATTAAGAGCCCATGGATAACCATGGATACAAAGGGTGCTAACACCTTCCCTTTGTATAATGTACCTCCCGAACCTAAGAATCTAAATTAAGGTATTTCCTGTTCTTTTCCACCTTTCCTTATTGGATAAAAGAAAAGTCGGTGGCGACTCTTGCTAACCGCGACATTGCGATTAAAAACACATTAAAGTCAGTTCACCGTATGACAGCAACCTTATTGGTATATTCGCTCGCAGAATCCTATTCAGTTGATTGGGTCTCCATTTTATTCTTAATTTTGTTCAAAGCTTCCCTCTTGCGATTGAAGTCTGTTGTGATTTGGTCAATAAGCAGCCCAAGCTCCAAGATGACATCTGTGATTTCAGGAGGAGCGGTTAAGATGTAGTTTGCTTCAACAAATACTTGATCTCAAAACAGGCAGAGGGATTTTGTTTGAGGACTTGAATCAAATCAACATCAAATGCTTTCTCCTTAATCTTTTTCAATAGTTCATCAGCAGGATCACTAGCGGGCTAGCCACCAGAAACAGTCAAAGAACTTAAGCACTTGTCAGTAGAGCTCCCTCTTGCACTCATAATTGTTTTTAGATATTCTACTGGGTTGGTCTTCTTCAAGTTGTCTAATTCCTCTTTGGAGGTAGCAACGGTTGTTCTAGTCGAAGGAGCTTTAAAGCCTCGACAGTTTCATAGGTTGGATTGGCTTTGAACATTTCACCTGTCCCTGCATCATTCTCACCATCTTCTTCTTCATTTGGAGGGTTTCTTGCATAGTCGAACATAGGGTGATCTTTATCTTGATGTTCTTCTTCTTCTTGGTCTCCATCATCGACGACCTAATATTCTTCTTCTTTCTCTTCTTCATGATTGGAATTCGTAGATTGGGATTGTTGGGCAGTATCTTTTGGAGAAGAAGTTTCTTGTTGTTCCTTGACAGGTTTATTTACTTCGCCCGTGAAGCCTTTGGTTGATTCTTTGTTGGAGATGGGTTGATGTGAAAGAGTGCTGGTACTCCCAGGGATAGTATGCTTAATGTTTGATTGTTTTGTACCATCTGCACCATCCTACAAAGGCAATCGAGTTATGATGAGATGAAAATTTCGAAGAAAAGTTTTATTAACTTAATACCTTATGCACCTGGGCTAGAGTTGTCACTCTGGATCTGTTCAGGAGTACCCTTGGCCATAGGCTTGGGGTTAACACTTATCACCTTAGGAGTGGCAGGCTTCTTAGGTATGATTTTTATGGTGTTTTTTGTTTGGTAAGTGGCGTCAAAAGTCTTCACCTTCTTCTTTTTCTTGGAAATATGTGTGGTATCTGGCTAAAGGTCATCATCATCTGATTCGACTGCTTGAACTTTAGGTTCTTTAGCCTTTCATTTTTTGGGAGTTGGACGTGATGTATTTGAAAATAGCATAAGCAATAGCATTTGAAAAAATGCATCAAATAAAATAAAGACCCCAAGTGTACCTTTATGGTTGCTTTAGTATTTTCTTCTTTGTGACCTTCATCTTTAGCCAAACTAACAGTTTTATTTGCTGAAGCTTTTGTTGGTTGTTTTCTTTCGACGGCTAATAGGAATATGTAAAAAAAATTACCACAATTAAAAAAGACATCAAGAAACTGTTAGAAGAGAAAATAAACTAAAAATCATCCTATTCTAAACCTTCAAG
Organism: Lathyrus oleraceus; assembly: GCF_024323335.1. Classification (NCBI taxonomy): domain Eukaryota; kingdom Viridiplantae; phylum Streptophyta; class Magnoliopsida; order Fabales; family Fabaceae; genus Lathyrus; species Lathyrus oleraceus. The sequence goes on along the minus strand of NC_066579.1, from coordinate 160,818,660 downwards.
TATGGGAGAGAGTACTTTTACACACTCTAGGCCAATATGAAGATGACCCTTGAAACTATCCAGAGTGTGTTTAGTTGGAAGCACCCGTTTGTCAAGATTTTGATAATCTTGTCGAACAATTTTCACAAATCCCCACAGACGAACCAATCTACACCGAAATCAGCAGATGGTAGTCGAGGGAACCTTGGTGGGTGCAAATTAAAAGCTAATTCATATTGTTTTTAGTGTTTAACTTAGAAAGGTAGTTTTAAATCCTTGAGTTTCTTTGTAAATTTCTCTTTTAAACTGACAGTTGCCTCGCGGATGGTTCGACTAAGGCCATCAGGTCTATAGGAAGTTTCAAAGTACTTTTGGAATGCCTGGATTTCCTTAATATGAGTCGAAGTACCTTTCTTGGATTTGTCTTATACATAAGCGAAAGCATTGGTTAAATTTTGAGTAAATGCAGAAACATCAAACATGTTTGTGGAGTAATAATTTCTCCACCAATTATCATATTCTTGGGTACAGTAAAATGATGGTTTGAATTAGACGGGAGTAATTTGTGTAATGCCAGCATATCAAGATATTTCCTCATTGCATTCGGCTTCTGTATGATTTATATTATAGAGAATAGAGGAGCTCTTCTTGTTAAACTATGGTTTAGGCATGATCTGGTTAAGACTAAATTGTCGAGAAACGAGGTTTGGTTCATAGCTGAGAAGAACGTTTTGGTTCTTTGACGGTATGTGTAACAACCCAATTTTAGTATTTAATTAGTATATTATTATTATTATATTTTATTTTAATTATGTGGAGTGTTAATTAGTTAATTGGTTGTTAGGTAGTATAACAATTGATTATATTAATTGATTTGGTGTGTTAAGTAATTATTTAGTTGATATGAGATATAATTGAATAATTAATAATGTGGTTGATTTAATTTATTTGAATTAAATTAGAGATATTTAAATATTAGGTCTTATTGGGCCTATTAATTAAATTAGAAGTATAATGACTTAAGCCCAAATAGGATACTAATATAAATAGTAAGAGGTGAGGAGAGTGAGGATTAGGATTCATTTGATCATTGAAGGCAATAGAGAAAGTGGAGAGGAAAAGGAAAGAGAAGAGCTAGGGTTTCCATCAAATTGAAGAGGTAAGGGGGGAATCCTTATTATTATGGGTTAGTATGATTAGGTCAATGGATAGATGTATGTTTAGGTTAAAATCCCTAATTTGCATGATTTTAGGATTGTTAGGTTTTGATGATTATGCTTGATTGTGGTGATTGATTGTGTAAAAACTGCAAATTAACGTTATATATTTGAAGTATTATGTGAGTTATAATTTTCTGAACGTTTGGCTTTTTACGGAATTGAAATCGGAGGTCCGGAAGTCCTCCAACGATGAAAACCGCGGAAAATTCTGCATGCTATCCGTCACACTCGCGGCCTATTTTATGTTTTATTGTCGAAATCGTTTTGGTCATAACTTTTGATCTGTAAGTCCAAATCGAGTGCCGTTCGAAGCGTTGGATAGCTGAAACAGAGGGATATAACTTTGTTTCAGGAATAAAATAATTTTGGAGATTATTTCATGGACGTTCTGGGGGTTGAAGAAGATGAAAATTATGTTGGGAAGTTTAATAAACAACAATTTTTAGTAATGCCTTCGTGCACGGTTTTGATCATAACTTTAAACTCGTAAGTCCGATTTTGGTGGCGTTCGAAGCGTTAGAAAGCTAATGTTCATACCTAAAACATGGTATTGATTGTTAATATGTTTTAATAATATTCACATGCCTACTGTATTGATAAATATATTGGGTTATACGTTTGGTTGATGAATCGTTGTATTGTTGTAATATGATTGCGTGATAATTATGTTGTTATGTCGATGATGTTAAGATGTTGATGGGGTGTTGTTATTTGTTGATATTATTCATGTCGTAACATAAATTGGTTATTGCATGATGAATGGAGTGATGCATAATTATGAATGATATATTGTTATGAATGTGTATATGTACCATTGGTGGATTGTGAATGATATATTGTTATAAATGTGTATATGTACCATTGGTGGATTGTGAATGATATATTGTTATGAATGTGTATATGTAATTGTGAATGATATGTTGTTATGAATGTGTATATGTACCATTGGTGGATAATTCATAGAGTTGAGTTATGGTGATATGTGGAATGTTAAGATGGTAGAGATGATCTTAATTGCATATGTGTTGGTATGTGTGCATTCATTCATAGCATGGTCGACTTCATTGTGGAAGTGATGAAACTGTGGGTTCACATGAGCACTCATTGATCCTTAATTGGAAATAGGTGAGGTAGATGTAGCACCCATTGATCCTAATTGGAAACAAGTGAGGTAGATGTAGCACTCGTTGATCCTGAATTAGAAATAGGGGAGGTAGATGAGCACTCGTTGATCCTTAATGGAAATATGCGAGGTAGTAGATGGTACCACATGCATAGAGTCACATGTCTTGCATTGAGTCACATTAGAGTCATGTGATAGTTGAATGTTTGCATGGTTGTGGTTGTGATGTGTGTATGAGATATGGTAATTGAATTTGGTGATGTTTGGATACTTAACTTGGTGAAATATGTGATTATGTGATAATTGTGATTATGTGTATATTTGAGAATATTGCATTGAATTTTAGTATTAACTTTTTGAGTGTTAATGTATGTTTGAAACGTGTGAAATAAATGTTGGTTAATATTATTGACATGATTATCCAAGGTGTGATGAATTCCTTTAATTGTTGATTTAATCATTGTGCCTTATTATGCTATTTCATAATGATTTGAATTCTCACCCTTTCTGTTTGAATGTTACCTTTACATGGGTATCGTGCAGATACTCTAGAGTAGTATCACTGAAGTAAGAGGACGGTAGCTCACTCGAGATTAGATGGAGAGTTTCCGTATTTTAGTTTGACGATTAGGTAATGAGTCAATGCTCTGGTCATGTAACACTGGGTAGATTGGTAGTATCGAACTCATATCTCATTGGAGATGCAATATGTTATTACTTGAGTTATGTTATCTTGAGATGATTGTTGAGAGATGATCATGGTATGGGACATGGATCATTTTATGAAATACATGAGTATTATTTATTTTCCGCTGCGAACGCATATGCTTGAATATTCATGATAATTGAGATGTGTTATTTTAAATGACCAGGTGTATTGTTGGTTTTTGAAAGCTTTTAGTTTTTGAAAACGTCGATGTGACGCCCTTTTGTTTATATGCGTGCTTATTTACTCTGATTATGTAGATGTTTAATTGGCTGCATTGTATGGTAAAACACTAGCTGGATTCTAATGTCTTGACTGATGTCATGACATGCTGTGGAGATGTTTGTTTGACTGCATTATAAGTTAGAATATCTAGCTGTACTCTGATGTCTTGGCTGATGTCATGACATTCTGAGTAGTGTACTGCAGGATTAGCTAATACAGGATTTATTGAATGTCAAACTGGATGTTATGACTTTCATCCCTGTCAGCAGATACTGTGGAATAGAACAGTTGGTGTTCTGTTAGAACTCAATATTTAGTTTCAGTCTGGTTATCAAGGAAATACCAGACCTGGCATAAGGCCTACTGTCTGAATGTCAAACTGGATGTTATGACATTCATCATTGACAGCATATACTGAACAATAGGCAGAGTGGTTTTCTGCTACACTTCAGTATGTATCTCAGTCTGTTCTTCAGGAGGATAACAGACCTGATGTAAGGCTCTGTGTGTGAATGTCAAATTGGATGTCTTGACATTTATTAATGTACGTTGATACTGAGGTATGGACAGATTGGTCATGTACAGTTCAGCAAATTTGTACGGTCTGTTTTCAGGAAAAACAGACTTAGCATATGGTCCTTGATTTGGATATCAAACTGAATGTTGTGACATTCATTCCTGACAGCATATGCTATATTGTAGGTTGTTTAGTTTTTCTATTTCAGCATTTTTCTCAGGCTATTCTTCAGGGATTCAACAGCTGAGAGAAAATCCAGGAAACCAACAACCAAGCTACAATTAATGAACCTAACAAATAGCCTATTTGTTAGTAACCTAGATGTGGAATTTAAGGGAACACGCGTGACCTTAATTTTAGGAAAATACAAGTACAAGGCCCAAGTGCTGCAATATAAAAGGATGGCAATCCTTCATTCAGAACTGGGGATTTGAGGCGTGAAGATTTAGTGTGTTCATCATACTTCACTGCTGTATTTTTGTGTGTCTTGTATTAGACGTATCTTGTAAGCCAAGCTATTATCACATAGATGATTGCATTGGTATAGGGTGTTCATTGAGTTGTAAGTGTTGTGTCACTCTAAGCTTTTAAGCGTGAATGCTGTGTATCTTGATCAAAGCTCTTAAGCACAATCAAGAGTTGTTTGAAGTGTGACTTCACAAGTGTCTTTAATAGTAATTAAAGGTTGTAATCACTGAGGTGATTGAGGGGGAGTGAGTAGGAACTCTGATCTTAGTGTAAGATTGAAATTGCATTGGGTAGGTATTAAGTGATAGGATTAAACAGTTGGTTTAAGGTCTGAATTAATACTACTGATAGTGGATTTCCTCCTTGGCTTGGTAGCCCCCAGACGTAGGTCATGTTGGACTGAACTGGGTAAACAATTACTTGTGTTATTTACTGCACTTACTTTTAAGTTCTGCATAATTCTTGTCTATGCAGAATCGGATGTCATAACAACCCGTGTGACATCGAAAGTCTGATAACTAGAATTTCAGATTATATGTTAAACATTTTGGGGTAGAAAAAGGGGTGTTACATTAGTGGTATCAGAGCATGGTCGACCAGTTGGTCAATAGTCGTTAGGGTTTTCAATCCCGTTGTATTTGATTCGTGTATCTGACACGATCGATACTGTTTGTCTGATACATTAGTAGTATCAGAGCAGGTCGGTCCGTCCGACCAGGTTGTTTAATTAGGTTTGTTCCCTAGAATGCGACATGTGTTTGAGAACACTATCGGTGCTTGTTTTATTTTCCATTGGCAGGTTGGGAACTCGAGGATAAGATGAGGGAACTCGAGGATAAGATGAGGGAATCGTATCCGGAGTTGTTCGTTTGAGGTGAATTTTCGAGGACGAAAATCTTTTAAGTGGGGGAGAGTTGTAACAACCCAATTTTAGTATTTAATTAGTATATTATTATTATTATTATTATTATATTTTATTTTAATTATATGGAGTGTTAATTAGTTAATTGGTTGTTAGGTAGTATAACAATTGATTATATTAATTGATTTGGTGTGTTAAGTAATTATTTAGTTGATATGAGATATAATTGAATAATTAATAATGTGGTTGATTTAATTTATTTGAATTAAATTAGAGATATTTAAATATTAGGTCTTATTGGGCCTATTAATTAAATTAGAAGTATAATGACTTAAGCCCAAATAGGATACTAATATAAATAGTAAGAGGTGAGGAGAGTGAGGATTAGGATTCATTTGATCATTGAAGGCAATAGAGAAAGTGGAGAGGAAAAGAAAAGAGAAGAGATAGGGTTTCCATCAAATTGAAGAGGTAAGGGGGGAATCCTTATTATTATGGGTTAGTATGATTAGGTCAATGGATAGATGCATGTTTAGGTTAAAATTCCTAATTTGCATGATTTTAGGATTGTTAGGTTTTGATGACTATGCTTGATTGTGGTGATTGATTGTGTAAAAACTGCAAATTAACGTTATATATTTGAAGTATTATGTGAGTTATAATTTTCTGAACGTTTGGCTTTTTACGGAATTGAAATCGGAGGTCCGGAAGTCCTCCAAGGATGAAAACCGCGGAAAATTCTGCATGCTGTCCGTCACACTCGCGGCCTATTTTATGTTTTATTGTCGAAATCGTTTTGGTCATAACTTTTGATCCGTAAGTCCAAATCGAGTGCCGTTCGAAGCGTTGGATAGCTGAAACAGAGGGATATAACTTTGTTTCAGGAATAAAATAAGTTTGGAGATTATTTCATGGATGTTCTGGGGGTTGAAGAAGATGAAAATTATGTTGGAAAATTTAATAAACAACAACTTTTAGTAATGCCTTCGTGCACGGTTTTGATCATAACTTTTAACTCGTAAGTTCGATTTTGGTGGAGTTCGAAGCGTTAGAAAGCTAATGTTCATACCTAAAACATGGTATTGATTGTTAATATGTTTTAATAATATTCACATGCCTACTATATTGATAAATATATTGGGTTATACGTTTGGTTGATGAATCGTTGCATTGTTGTAATATGATTGCGTGATAATTATGTTATTATGTCGATGATGTTAAGATGTTGATGGGGTGTTGTTATTTGTTGATATTATTCATGTGGTAACATGAATTGGTTATTGCATGATGAATGGTGTGATGCATAATTATGAATGATATATTGTTATGAATGTGTATATGTACCATTGGTGGATTGTGAATGATATATTGTTATGAATGTGTATATGTACCATTGGTGGATTGTGAATGATATATTGTTATGAATGTGTATATGTACCATTGGTGGGTTGTGAATGATATATTGTTATGAATGTGTATATGTAATTGTGAATGATATGTTGTTATGAATGTGTATATGTACCATTGGTGGATAATTCATAGAGTTGAGTTATAGTGATATGTGGAATGTTAAGATGGTAGAGATGATCTTAATTGCATATGTGTTGGTATGTGTGCATTCATTCATAGCATGGTCGACTTCATTGTGGAAGTGGTGAAACTGTGGGTTCACATGAGCACTCATTGATCCTTAATTGGAAATAGGTGAGGTAAATGTAGCACTCATTGATCCTAATTGGAAACAGGTGAGGTAGATGTAGCACTCGTTGATCCTGAATTGGAAATAGGCGCGGTAGATGAGCACTCGTTGATCCTTAATGGAAATATGAGAGGTAGTAGATGGTACCACATGCATAGAGTCACATGTCTTGCATTGAGTCACATTAGAGTCATGTGATAGTTGAATGTCTACATGGTTGTGGTTGTGATGTGTGTATGAGATATGGTAATTGAATTTGGTGATGTTTGGATACTTAACTTGGTGAAATATGTGATTATGTGATAATTGTGATTATGTGTATATTTGAGAATATTGCATTGAATTTTAGTATTAACTTCTTGAGTGTTAATGTATGTTTGAAACGTGTGAAATAAATGTTGGTTAATATTATTGACATGATTATCCAAGGTGTGATGAATTCATTTAATTGTTGATTTAATCATTGTGCCTTATTATGCTATTTCATAATGATTTGAATTCTCACCCTTTCTGTTTGAATGTTACCTTTACATGGATATCATGCAGATACTCCAAAGTAGTATCACTGAAGTAAGAGGACGGTAGCTCGCTCGAGATTAGTTGGAGAGTTTCCGTATTTTAGTTTGACGATTAGGTAATGAGTCAATACTCTGGTCATGTAACACTGGGTAGATTGGTAGTATCGAACTCATATCTCATTGGAGATGCAATATGTTATTACTTGAGTTATGTTATCTTGATATGATTGTTGAGAGATGATCATGGTATGGGACATGGATCATTTTATGAAATACATGAGTATTCTTTATTTTCCGCTGCGAACGCATATGCTTGAATATTCATGATAATTGAGATGTGTTATTTTAAATGACCAGGTGTATTGTTGGTTTTTGAAAGCTTTTAGTTTTTGAAAACGTCGATGTGACGCCCTTTTGTTTATACGCGTGCTTATTTACTCTGATTATATGTTAAATATTTTGGGGTAGAAAAAGGGGTGTTACAGTATGAGCCTTAGGGCAATTAGTTTTAGGGTGAGAAATGCTTCCCATATGGATAAAGACTATGCCTCTTGATCTTTCGATGGATCGGGGAATTTTCTAGTGTACTATTTAGGGTCGTGAGTTCTATTGGAAAAGGGAGCCATGGAAAGGGTAAAAGTGTAGCGCTCAGCATACATCACCACGTACCCGATGAAAGTTTGTTGGAGGTCCAGTCCTTCGTCACTAGGATTCAATTGAACAAGGCATGTCCCTTCGACCCGTCTACTTTTAATCTCGTCGGCTTCCTCATTAATTATGTTATGGGTTGACATGGATGATTCGAAAGTAGCATTCATCCATAATTGGAGCAACCAGTATGGACCAACTAGTAGAAGATTTGATCCTGGTCGAAAATGTTTGAGGATCTCGACACCTTCTCTTAAGGACTCATAGAGGAAGCCTAGAATCATTTGGCTAAGGAAAAGCTTGTGTCCAGCGCGAAGTTGGTTTGCCATAGTTAGATACTTCTTTGCCACTTGTAGAACTTCGAGCAAAAAACACATCGAGACAGCCAGAGTGCTAAGAATGCGATGTGTTCCTCATTAGAGACTTCGTCATTATCTTGGTTATGGTGATCTAAGATATAATTGGTAAAGGTGGCTATGTTACCATCAAAGCCAATGGAGTCCTCGGTCATGAAGTTGGGATTGAAGCTTTCTCCGGTTGGTCAAAGACCAGTAATTGTTGTTATGTAGAAGAGAGTTAGAGTTAACATTCCACAAGGAAAGTGGAAGTTGTTATAGGTGTTATCCCGAAAGTATATGAAGGTTATTAACATGGTTTGGAAATAACTAGGGCCAACCTTCGATAGTTGGATCATATCGCACTACGCCAAAAACTGGAATAGGCAGCGCACCTTAGAGGGCGCTTTCTTAAAGAAGCGCACTCTAAAGTGAAGAGAAAAATAAGGAGGAATAGACAGCGCACTTTAGAGGGCGCTTTTGAAACAAAGCGCCCTCTAAAGTGAAGCAAAAAAATAATGAGGAAATGGAGGGACACCAATAGAGGGCGCGTTTATGAAAGCGCCCTCTAAGGGTACCCTTAGAGGGCGCTTTTAAAAAAGCGCTCTCTAAGTCCATGTACAACAGCGCACTTTAGAGAGCGCTTGTGTAACAAAGCGCCCTCTAAAGTGAAGCGAAAAAATAATGAGGAAATGGAGGGACAACAATAGAGGGCGCGTTTATGAAAGCGCCCTCTAAGGATACCCTTAGAGGGCGCTTTTAAAAAAGCGCTCTCTAAGTCCATGTACAACAGCGCACTTTAGAGAGCGCTTGTGTAACAAAGCGCCCTCTAAAGTGAAGCGAAAAAATAATGAGGAAATGGAGGGACAACAATAGAGGGCGCGTTTATGCAAGCGCCCTCTAAGGATACCCTTAGAGGGCGCTTCTAAGGAAGCGCTCTCTAAGTCCATGTACAACAACGCACTTTAGAGGGCGCTTTATTACAAAAGCGCTGTCTAAAGTGAAGCGAAAAAATAAGGAGCAATAGACAGCGCACCTTAGAGGGCGCTTTTTTTCCACAAGCGCCCTCTAAGGTCCCGTTTAGTAAACATTAAAATTATAACATACTGCGCGTTTTGTTATTTCACTCTCTGTTATTTTCGTTCTTTTTCACGTTAGGGTTCTAAGGCGTTCTCCTTCCACCTCTGTTAGATCTACGACGTTTCCTCCTTCTGGCACCAAAGGTACGTTTGTTTCGTTTTAGCTTTGCCCTATTTCTTGCTTTGTTTTAGCTTTGCCCCATTTCAGTTTTTTGTTATTGTTGTCTATGCGTTGTCTATGCTACGTTTGTTTCAACCTGTAAAGTTTCAATATTCATAGTCATTTTAAATTTGATAGCGCATGCGTTAAATTTCAAGCCCTACGTTTGTTTGGGTTTATTAGGCAATTTCAAGCCCTATGAATATCTGATTTTGTGTCAACACCAATATCATTAGAAACCTAGGTCCGAATGTGTTTGAACTCTTCTGAAATTGTTTTTGTTTATTCTAATTAGTAATGGATAATACATGGATGTCTTCCAATCGATTGTCGAGAGAGTACGAGAATGGGGTATTAGAATTCGTTAAGTTTGCCGTTGCGAACGCCGAAGACCCCAGTAGAATGATATGTCCTTGCTTGGGTTGTTGTTATGGGAAACGGGTTGACGCAGTTCAGTTGACATCGCATCTAATGAGGCATGGAATTGATCGAAGTTATACATGTTGGAATTTGCATGGTGAGAAAAGTAACGAAAATGTTGAACCGGGGGATAGTACGACCTATGCCTCAAACTATAGTGGCGCAGATACATACGATTGTGATCGAGTTGAAGAGATTGCAGAAGCACTTGAAGGAGATCTTAAGGATTGTCCCGAAATGTTTGAGAGGTTGGTAAGTGATGCAGAGAAACCTTTGTATGATGGTTGCACTAAATTCACAAGATTGTCTGCGGTATTAAAGTTGTACAACTTAAAGGCGGGCAATGGGTGGTCGGATAAAAGTTTCACAGAGTTATTAGCCCTTTTGAAAGATATGCTTCCTGAGGATAATGTTCTTCCCAATCGAACATATGAGACCAAAAAGATGTTGTGCTCTATTGGCATGAGCTATGATAAGATACATGCATGTCCAAACGATTGCGTTTTGTTTCGAAATGAGTATGCATCGTTAAATGAGTGTCCTAAATGCGGTGTCTCGCGATATAAGAACAAGTTGTCTCCAGCAAAGGTCTTGTGGTATTTTCCTGTTATTCCGAGATTTAGACGCATGTTTCGTAGTGAAACCGATTCAAGACACTTGACCTGGCATGCAAATGAAAGAATTATAGATGGAAAGTATCGACATCCGGCAGATTCACCACAGTGGTTGAAAATTGATAATGATTCCTGAATTTGGAGAAGAATCAAGAAACCTTCGCTTGGCATTATCTACTGATGGAATGAACCCACACGGTATCCAGAGTATCTCACACAGTACATGGCCTGTGATTATTATGATTTATAACCTACCTCCATGGCTATGTATGAAGCGTAAGTACATGATGTTGTCTATGTTGATTTCTGGACCTAAACAACCAGGGAATGACATAGACGTGTACTTGAAGCCCTTAATCGAAGATTTAAAGATTTTGTGGGAGACCGGTGTGGAGGTTTATGATGGATATAGGAAAGAAAGTTTCAACTTGAGGGCGATGTTGTTTGGCACAATTAATGATTTTCCTGCATACGGAAATCTATCAGGGTATAGCATAAAAGGTCAATGTGCGTGTCCTATTTGTGAAGATAAAACAGATTGGAAGCGCTTGGAGTTTGGTCAGAAGAATGTCTTTCTCGGTCATCGGAGATTCTTAAATTCAAATCATCACTACCGTGGATGGAGAAAGGGGTTCAATGGAGAGACAGAACAAGGCAGAGCTCCACCTATATTGACGGGTGATCAAATTTTTGAAAAGGTGAAAGATTTGGATACTTAGTTTGGCAAGCCTTTTGCCCACACACTTGTCAAAAGTGGGTGGAAGAAGAGGTCAGTTTTTTTTGAATTGCCGTATTGGAAGTCCTTGTATGTGAGACATTTTCTTGATGTTATGCATATTGAAAAAAATGTATTTGAAAGTGTTATTGGCACGTTACTCAATATACAAGGAAAGTCTAAGGATGGCATTAAGGCAAGAAAGGACTTGATAGCGATGGGAATAAGAACTGAATTAGGACCCTTGAAGAAAGGAAAACGAACATATCTACCGCCTGCTGCTTATACTCTATCTAGAAAGGAGAAAAAAACATTGGGTAAGTTTCTAAGTAAAGTTAAAGTTCCAGAAGGGTACTCTTCAGATATTAGAAGACTTGTGTCTATGAAAGACCTCAAGTTAAAGAGTTTAAAGACCCATGATTGCCATGTTATAATGGAACATTTTCTCCCAATAGGTATACGTTCTATTCTTCCAGAAAAAGTAAGAAGCTCTATAACTAAGTTGTGTTCTTTCTTCAAGTCAATTTGCAGTAAGGTGATCAATCCTGCGATCTTACCAATGTTGCAAAAAGAAATCGTTATTACTTTGTGTGAGCTTGAAATGTTTTTTCCTCCATCATTTTTTGACATAATGGTACATCTAGTTGTTCATCTTGTGAAAGAGACACAATTGTGTGGACCAGCTTATATGAGATGGATGTACCCTGTTGAACGTTATATGAAAATATTAAAAGGGTACGTGAAGAACCAAAGTCGACCAGAAGGTTGTATGGTTGAAAGATACATTGTTGAAGAAGCGATTGAGTTTTGTACTGAATATTTGTCTAATGTTCAGTCAATCGGACTCCCCAAGTCTCAGCTTGTCGAAAAGAAAGAAGGAAAAAATCTAATTGGAAATAAAATCGTGGCAGTATCAAGGGTCGAACGGGATCAAGTGCATTTGTATGTTCTGCACAATGAGAATGAGGTTGAGCCGTATGTTGAAATTCACAAGGATGTTCTCCGAGGTTTAAATCCCAATAGAAATGAAAATTGGATAGTACGAGAGCACAATCGATGTTTTATACCTTGGTTTAAGGATCATATTTATTCAAAGTATTATTCAGATCCCGCTTCAATAACAGAAAGGTTGAGATGCTTAGCATATGGTCCAAGTTTCCATGTTTTTTCTTATAGCGCATACGCGATTAATGGATACACATTTTATACCAAAGAACAAGATGATAAAAGTACTATGCAGAATAGTGGTGTCACCGTGGTAGCTGAAGCAATGCACATATCAAGTGTGAAGGACTTAAACCCCAAATTTGCAAATCTGTCGTATTTTGGTGTTATCGAGCGCATTTGGGTGTTTGATTATGAGAAGTTTCAGATTCCTATATTTGGTTGCAAGTGGGTTGAAAATAATAACGGCATTCGAATGGATAAGTCAGGATTTTTGCAAGTGGATCTTAATAGGGTGGGATACAAAGATGAGTCTTTTATTCTAGCCTCTCAAGCTAGACAAGTGTTCTATGTCAATGATCCGAAAAGTACGAAATGGTCTATAGTTCTTTTTTCCAACAAAGTAATTGATGAAAACACTGGAGATCAAGGTGATGATATTGATGTTGAGATTGAATCGTTTACCAGAAATGATCAAGATGAGAATAATATATCAAATGTTTCATATATTAGAAATGATCATAATGAGGGTATTTGGATCAATCCAACCGTCCGTGTTGTTAAGAGACATGTAGAACATATTCCAACCAAGAAAAGAAAGAGAACTTAGTGAAAAAGGTACAGGTCAAATGATTTTAATTGTTTTCTTTATTACAGGTAAAATGACTTTTATGATTTTAATTGTTTTTACATTTGTCATCTGATTTTAATTGTTTTCTTTTTTACAGGTAAAATGGCTATTATGAAGTCAATCATTTGTGCAAGGGGTAAGGGATGCTCGAAAGTATCAATTGATATTTGTTTAGATGATGATGCTGGATATTTGAAAGTATCCCTCTACGACATTGGTTTCCTTGTTCGACAACATATTCCGATTACATGTGATAATTGGAGAAGTCCGGACTTGAAGGTTGGCAAAGAAAAAATATGGTCGGAGATACAGGCTTGTGTCTCAATAGAGGATGGGTATCTACTTAAAGTTACTTTTGTAGTGGTCCAAAAGAGACATCACACCCGTCTCTTTCCTGTCAACCCCAAAGAGACCGATAGAAGTGGAAAAATTATGCCAGGTTTTTTCAATATATTTCTCAATGCAGCTGGTATATATTATCATTTGAATTTATCACTTTTTGCTGATTTTGTTGTTCTAAATTGTCAAAGGAACCGTGGTAGACACCGGCATTTGTCACCCTAGGGAATTTGATTTTTACCTTAACAGCCATGCAGGAATTCAGGTAATATTAGCTATGTCATTTAACTTTATGCCATTGTTTACTATTTGTTGCTCAATCGCCTTTTGACAGTTCTGTGTTATTTGCATTTGGACGTGTTCTTTTTGTAGGGGACTACTTATGCTGCCATCTGTTGTTTTGGTTGAGCCTTATTTTGTATGGATGTGCGATAGAACTACTAGACAGCTTTTGGATATACAGAACATGTTTGCCACCATGGGTGGATGGGCGTTTTTGTTTAGTATTGGTTAGAACTACTAGACAGCTTTTGGATACAGTGGTCACTGGGTGTTGGTTGCTATGTTTTATTCTCTTAATTGTAGTACTTTGAGAATATGTTGTTGTATATTGTTGATCAAAGAATCATATATTAATGTTGTATATATGGAGGATTAATGTTGTATATAAATGGATTCATGTTGTATATATCAATGGATTAATGGTGTATAACATTGGATTAAAGGATGAAATCAATATGAATTTTACACTTTTGCAGCATGCGAACAGGTTACCAAATAAATATATATCCACTGTTTTTCAAACAAATTTTTTTAAAATAACTAACACATTAGAGAGCGCTTTGTCCAGAAAGCGCCCTCTAAACACTTTACAATGACAACTTTAGAGGGCGCTTTTTCCTGAAAGCGCCCTCTAAACACTTTACATTGATAACTTTAGAGGGCGCTTTTTCCTGAAAGCGCCCTCTAAACACTTTACAATGACAACTTTAGAGGGCGCTTTTTCCTGAAAGCGCCCTCTAAACACTTTACACTGACAACTTTAGAGGGCGCTTTTACCAGAAAGCGCCCTCTAAGGTGTCCCTCTATGGACCACTCCAGAGGGCGCTTTTTTCTTAAAGCGCACTATAATGTGGCCACTTTAGACAGCGCTTTCTCCAGGAGAACAAAGCGCTGTCTTTACCTATGCCAGCGCCAGATTAGAGAGCGCTTAAAAGCGCTGTTATAGGCCAAAATAAGCGCCCTCTTTTCCCTTATTTGGCGTAGTGTCGAAGATTTCTGTTTCCTTCCAAACTTGGGCTTTTTGATTTTTTATTTTTGTGAGCCAGGATAGATAGTTTTCGGGTTCTTAAATAAAGGACAAGAACAAAACACCCTAAGGTTAGTGATAAAATAATCTATAGTAATGGTTGTTTCTGTAGGCTCAGTTGAAGGTTTTTCCTGGGTATCAATTGTAGTATTTGGTTCCACACCTACAACTTCTTTTTTGGACTTGGGTTTTCTCCCACCAGCTATGGGTTTATATCGGTGGTATGTTGGAAAGTATTCTTTAAGTTTTACAGGATTAGTACTAACATCTTTTAAGAACCAGCGATAGCATGCGTTTTTTCAGAAATAGAGATTGGGATTAATACCTAAAGATTGATAGATGTGCATTTTCTCTTCTTCAAGAGGAGGTTCTGGGATATACTGTTGATTTCCAAAAAAAAATGGGCCTAAGATTTTATGAACGATAGGGAGAGATGATTGTTTCTTGGAATCTTTAGGGTTTTTTATCTCGGACACCATTGATGATTAAATGAAGAAACTTTTATTTTTCAGAGTTTGCTTAAGAAGAAATGAAGGGTTTGCTTTTACGCCTTAGAGAGAAGGAAAGGATTCAGGAGACTAGAAAAGTAGAGAAGAAAGTGAAATGGAGTATTTATATTGGAATAATAAAATGTTTCATTTTCAACCATTATGATAGTTGTCAAGATCGTGGGGCACGTGTTGATCGGATAGAGATTGATAGGACGATTGCAGTTTGTGTAACCTACTATCTCCTAGGAAATAGGGGTATGATGATTAAGTTTTGGATTTCGCACGTCTCGATGAGACATCTAAAGCGGAATGGTCATGGTGATGTGACTTCATAGCAGTAAATATGCTTTAATTTCGAAACCTTTCTAAAAATGTCTTCTTCTCCTTACAGTCGAATATGATATTTTTTGGGGGCAATTTGTTGACTGGAATTTCGATACACATAAATGTTAGGATTTGGTCATAGACTTCGAAATAAATATTCTGAAGAAGAGTATGTTGTCTGCGGCAAGCAAATTAATGAGAACAGTTCGATGAAGAAAGTTGTGGTATAGGACTTAGAAATATTTTTGGCATGGGTTGGAGTTCGACGAAGCTTACCTAGAGTGGCGTTCGACAAGACTAGAGTTCGACAAAGCTTACTTGGAGTAGCGTTCAACGCAGTACAATTCGAATTTGAGACTAATAACTATTTTTTGGCCTTATCCGTTTTTTTTAAGACGTGTGAAGAGTTTTGAGCAGCGAAATGCATGCAAATCGAAGACGTGGCATCTTCTGGAGAAAGGACTGTTAAATAGCGGTTATTTTTCAACTTAACGTAAATAAGACACTTAGCCATTAGGAAAAGTGTGTTCAACCTTGTACAAAAAACTCTAAATTTACTCAAAGTACTTGTGCATGAGAAACAAGTGTGCCTGAGTAAAAATGTATGTATGAATACCAAATTTTATCTTTTTAACCAAGTCATTTAAGATTGTGTCATTTACATTTGTTACAATTTATTTCGAGGCTTATTTAAGATTTCGTCATTTATATTTAAGTCATTTACTTTGCAAGCCTTTACTTCTGTATTTTGTTAAAGAATTACAACACTCCCTTTAATAACTTTGAAGAACATTGTCGAAATGTTCATAATTAACAAACCCAAAAATCAAATAACAACACATGTCCTAGGATCAATTTAGTCGATCATGTAAGTAACCAAATATATTAAAGTTTAGAAGACTAGTGCTTGTTTATCAATTTTGATGGTAAACAGTATGGTTTCGTAAGAGGTAGCTATGACAATTGTGTATAAATATTTAAGAGGAATGAAAAACTCACTCTCTACCTTCTTATGTATGTTGATGATATTTTGATGGAAAAATCTAACAAGATAGAGACCGGTAAGATCAAGAAGATCTTGACTAGTGATTTTGAGATAAATGATTTTATAAGTCAAGGAATCCTAAGGATGGATATCATGATAAGCCAAATAAAAAGTGAATTATTCTTATCTCAATCTAGTTACTTGAAGAAAGTGGTGAAGCAATTATGAATTCAATATGCTAAACTGATAACACTCTTTTTGGTCATCGCACGAAGCTTTTAGTTAAGCAATGTCCTCAAGCCGAGGAAGATAATGAAGATAGTGGAGATTACTTCATATACAAGTGGGGCTGGGAGCAATATGTATGGCATGGGTTATAGTATATGATATTTAAAATATGTAGTTAACATAATGAGTTGGTTCTTGGAAAATTCAGGATATACTCATCAAGAAGTGTTGAAGTGAGTGCTGAGGTATTTTAATGGTTCCTTAAAAGGTGGTCTAAATTACACAAAGGTAACCTCAAGAGGAAGAATATTTGAAGGGTTTTGTAAGTTTAGACTATGCAGTAATATGGACACACACAATTCCTATCATGTTTTTGTGTTTACGTTGTTTGGAATAATTACAATTTGGAAGACAAATCGACAATATGTAGCCATGTTATCTACTACTAAAGAAGAATATATTTCACTTATTGAAGGGGTCAATGAAGCCATATGGCTAAGAGACATGGTTAAGAAGTTAGAGATCTCTCAAGAACGTGAAAAGATAAATTGTGATAGTTAAAGTATCATTTACTTGGTCAATCATCAAGTTTATCATGAGAGAAAAAACACATTGACATTCGTTTGAATCTTATAAGGAATATAATCGAGTCAAGGGAGATTCTAGTTTAGAAGGTTCCCTTAGAAAAGAATTCAATATATATGCTCTTTAAATCATTGTCAAGATCTAGGTTTAAGCATTGTCATATATTTGGAGAGTAACAAGGTGGTTAATGGTTAAATTGGAATCACCTATATATTTAAAGTCAATGTGGAGAAATTTTGTAATATGCCTTAAAACCTCAAGCGAGAAAAAAGAGAGAAAACACATGTTTTTGTATTTCCAGTTTTCTAGCGAGGGATCGAGTGGTTTGTGTGTATTGAGTCAGGTCATTTCAGTTCTCTGATTCATTCAGTGATGGGTCGTGTTTTATGATTGATTTAAATATTTAGGATTTCAGTAGTTATAAATATGGTTTTCTCTCACTTATTGTAATTACGAGTTGCATAAGGTGTTGATATCCTAATGAGATGCAATGGTAGAAATCCCTACGATTTTATTCTTGGAGTTTGTCAGCCTTTGGGATGAGATTTTTACCTGTCACCCCAAAATTTAAATATGGAACCCCTCCAATTGTAGTGCTTGTTTTTTACCATAATACCCTTTGTAATTTTTTTTTATGTTTTTAAAGAATATTGTATGTTTTCCATATTTTTGAGAATTTTTTGAGTTTTTACTAGATTTTTTAGGGAATCTATGAGTTTTTACCGTATTTTTGGAGAATCTCATGAATTTTTACCGGATTTTTCAAAAATCTGTGAGTTTTTATAAGATTTCTTGAAAAAACAATGTAATATCGTATTTTTTTTATAGAATTTGAACTATCAGATTTTTCAAAAATCTATAAGTTTTTCTCGGAGTTTTCAAATATACTATCAATTTTTTTCAAAAATGTATGACTTTTTATTGGATCTTTCAAAATATTTATGAGTTTTTATTGTTTTTTTTTTCAAACATTTTATAAGTTTTTACCGAATCTTTAAAAAATATGAGTTTCTGTCGAACTTTTCAAATATACTACTAGATTTTTCAAAAAACTATGGGTTTTTACCGAATTTTTCAAAAAATCCAGTAGTACTAATTTCTTTCTTTTGTCTATCCAAAATAAACTATCAAATTTTTCAAAAGTTCGAAAACTTGCAAAACATATTGGATTTACCAAAAATTCGATAGTGTTAACTTCGTTTTTTTATAGGCCTACTCGATATGAATTATTTGATTTTTAAAAAAACTGATATGTTTTTTTCAAGCATATACTTTTTTTATAAAACTCCAATACTTATCAAATTTTAAGATTAGACTACCGGATTTTTCTATTCCTATTGAACAATTGCACTACCTTATTTTTCGTGTGTTATATTTTAGTTAACTTCTAACAAAAATATTTTGGATATTATAGAAAATTGGGAGTTATTAAATTTAATTGCGGGGTTAACATGTAAAAATCTCTTTTAAAAATGAAAAATGGTTTGAGAAAATACTTTAAATCTCTTGGATTTATATATTTCATATATTGAAAGTTTGGTAAACTGAAAAACCCTTAAATGAATGAAAAAATATAGTTTGTTGTTGAAATTTTAAAAAGACTATTTTCTTACTACTCAGCTCTTGTAAAAATTATAACCATTTTCATTTGACTTCCTTTTTCACTTTCAATATTTGCTTTATTAATATTGAAATTTAATCAAAGAAAAAACATGAATGATTTTGTACATGTATTAGAACCACTCCAAATATGAGAGATGCTTCCACCAATTAGAGAAAATGCCAATAATTATGGAAGTGTGTTTACATGCTATCACCCAGAAAACACCTATAACTTATATTAACATCTATGGACAAATTTACATTGAGTTTAGCAATAGCAAGCTCTTTTCTCTATATATACACATATCCTAAAATTTGTAACACTTTCTAAGGTTCAATTAGGGAAAATTGAGAAGCTTAAGCACTATAACTATTCTAGAGTCAAAATTTCTGCTTGAAAAATGATGCAACTTGTTTGTACACCAAATCCTTGGCATTCACAGCCATCATGTAGTCAGCATGAGCATATCCTTGAATGAACTGAACTTTAAGCTTGGTTTTATCATGGTTCTGAAAGTGTAGTGTAAGTAATCTCTGAACATCGACAACATCGGAGAGCGCGTCTCGACCACCATAGCTCATGAAAATTGGAACATCGTTTGGAATGTTTGAGAGGTTGTAGATCGGAGGTTCTGGCTGTCCATAATGCTCTTGGTTTATTTCTCGTCTCCCATAGTCGAATTTCGTCAAATCATCATATAAAAATGCTGCATAAATTTATAGCATATAGTTATTATTAAGTTTTAAAATTTTTTGAATCATATATTCAAAATGAAACCCTAACTAAAACAATTTTCACGATCCAACTCTTACTATAAAATTGTTTCAGTTAGGGTTAGATGTAAAAATCTTACTATAAGCTAAATGAAACATGGTTTTTTTTGACGTCGGCTGAGGTTCAACTTTCAAAAATCGAACAAAAGCTGCTTCATCTAGGCAACAATTATCGCCTAAAATAAGAGAAACACATATAATTATTATACATTAATTAAAAAAATTTACTTTTGTGAAATTGTATCAATAAATTTTAATAGAGAAAACAATTCATACCTGTTGCTGCAGTAAACAGGTCATTGCAGTTTATTCCGGAACGAGAACAAATACCTCTGACAAAGCTAAGGACTTTTTGTCTAAAAAATAATTATTGAAAGTAAAATATAAAATATAATATTAGGTAAGGTATATTAATCGACATAATTTTATAATATTATATAATATAATAGATGAAGTTAAAGGTAATGTACTGTTAGTGTAAAGAAATATTATACTGATATCTAATCAAAATATTTTATATTGTCAAATTATAATAGTATTTTAAAAATAAAAATGTAACTTGGTAGGTTACATAGGTCTCATTGATTGACCGTGTAAAAATATTTTACACTAAAATAGATTTTGAAATATGAGGAAAATCTCTTAATGATATAATTATATAAACTCTCAATGATAAAATTGTAAGTTCAATGTTCTTACCCTTTGGGATCAAATTCAGTAATATCTTTCGGAGTAAATTTCTGTTTAGCAAAACAAAACAAAAAAAAACTCACGTTAGAAATCTTTTTCTATTTTATAAAATTTCTATTTTTAAAATATCCAAAACAAATTTGATGCAATAAGTGATCTCAAGCATTTATCAAGATCAAATCATTTAATATATTATTTGACATTAAATAAAAAGGTTTCATTCCAAAGTTTTTTATTTCTAGAATTATGGTCCAGAAATAACAATTACTAGAGAATTTTAGCTGGGAAATTGGCCTAATTACTAAAAAAAATACCACATAAAAATATGAGTGATGTGAAAAAATGGTTGTCTGTTACAAATATATTGCAAGTTGTTTCAATATATATAATAAATGAATGATATTGATTATAGGTTAGTTTGAATTGCCTTATTTAAATTGTATCTATTTCATGTAAATAAACTATTTATCCAAACAGAAAATAGATTACATACCTTCCCTGATACATAATTTGCACTCATAATTCCAAGTGTAGTTGTCATATGACTCAAATAGGCAACAGGACTCAACAATGCTACTGATTTCACTTTATTTACCCATTTACCTTCCGACAAAGATATCAAAGCTATCATAGTCCCCTGCCAAACAAAGTCTTAAAGTTTAGTTTTAAATTATTTAAAACCATAACTAATATAAAATGTTATTTATTTGAAACATTACCAAAGAATGACCAAGATAATTTATCTTCTGCCCTCCTGTTTGGTTGAAGACAAAATCAACAATAGCAGGCATTTCATCACTAACCAAGTCATCCCAAGTCCAATCCCAATATTGCTACAATTTTTTACATTGAAAAAAAAATGTTAGTTTAAAGAAAACAAAATAAAATCATTCATTAAGAAAATGTAACATATTTTGAAGACCAATTCCAATATTTCTACAATTTTTTACATGCAAAACAAATGTTAATTCAGTTAGTTAAAAAAACTATAAAAAAATTAGAAGAAATAATAAATCAATTGAGAAAATTTAACATATTTTGAATTATATTAAGTGTTCTTGCATGACATTTCATGATCAAAGCCCCTCAAACTATCTCACATGAGAAATACTTTAACTATAAAAAAAATCTGATTTTAATTTAAATCATTTATGGCCTAATACATATATAACTAGAGAAATTTGATAACTTATTCAAATAAAACATCAAAATTATTTTCTTTTATTTTTGAGGTAAAAAAAACACCTGGTTCGAAGAATCTAAGGTAGTGTGTTTGCGACTAAATTTGGTTCCTCTTCCATTAGTAACCCAAACATCAAAGCCATTATCAGCAAGAATCATAGGCACATTTTGTTCCGGACTGTTCATAAACCAAGATGATCCATCCTATATTACCACCAATTCAATAATAGGATATAAGTAATGAACCATGCATGCATGCATGTTCCTTAATTTACGTCAAAAACATAATATAATTGATGGATTGCTCTAACTTACCATCATAAGTCCATGTTGTATTATCACCGGCTCCTTAGACGCGTTGCTACTAATCTCTGATCGACCTTTTGGAATCCTTTGAATGCTAAGAATGTATCCACCATTTGTTGTAACCTTAAAAATATTGCAAATTTCGTAAATGAAATATTTAAACATGTACTAAAAAAATTGATCAACAACAATGAGTACAATATTTTCATACTAAGAAAAACTTATTATAATAATATGTCATGAATAATGCATAATGAAAATAATTTAAATTAGAATTTTTTTTTTACATATGATCATATTCAATAAGTTGGTCTAATATGATATATAATTCAAAACCATTGCGAATTATGCATGTTAATTTTTTTGCATATACATGTTTGGTGTTCTTACTTCGAATTCATTGCATTTGTAGCCCGCGGCAATGATTGAATCAGCGCATAAACCCTTAACGGGAGATTCAGGCTTTATGTTGTCAGGCTTTATGTTGTCCCAGAGGCGATAGTTTGAAGTCCAAGATTCAGGATTACGAAAAGCGCATGCTTGATAATTACGAGTTGCTAAAACTAAAACACATAGAATCAAAACCGCGGAGTTCGTGAAATTCTGGAAAACCATATCTTTTTATTATGATTTTTTGTTATGTTGTTTCGTAATTATGGAAGATGTGAGATTGATGAGAAACCGAAGAAAAAAATGGAAAACTTGAAATATAATGGGAAAATGGGTGATGAAACACATAGGTGATGAAAGTTGAGGTGAAACTGAAAAACTGGAAAACTTGGCAAAGAATAGAAAAATTTATTGAACATTTTATATATATATAGGTGATGAAAGTTTACTAATAACTTAAAGGCTTGAAATATTTTTTGTGTTAGTTAATTTATTTTTAGGTTTTGCTACATTTGCTTGAGTTTGTATTTTTAAGGTCAAGAGCTTTCTTTTGTTAGCATTGCATGAATGACCTACAATCATCTTTTCTCATAAAACAAACGAGTTAAAGGTAAATATTTGTTTTACAGGCTTCAATTTCAGTTGTCTTGAAAATGATGATTTCACATAATGTTAAACACTTGTAACTTTTATACATGCAATGTTTAGAAGACAAAACTAAAGAAATAAGGTGGACATACATTTTTTTTCTTTTTCTTCTTTATCAAAAATTAAACCAATCCTAAGCCTATTGTTGGTCCATGTAAAATATAGCCTTTGGTTGGAAGGTCTACTAGGATTTTCTGATCAAACCATTGAAGGATGTCTAGAGTCAGAGTTCTTCTAGGTGAATGTATACCCCTATGCTCATGAGAACCGAGAATGAAGTTGAAATCTCCAAGGAAACTCCAAAGCAAAAGATGAAAAGGTTGAAGATTTTAAAGGTCAATCCACATGCTGTTCTACAAGGATTTTATACCTTATGTCGCAAATAACAATATGTCAACAAGAACTCTTACATAATGGTCAAGTGTCCTGTCCATCATAGTCTTGGTAGAGGCAAAATCAGAGCATATTGGAGTACCAATACCACTTGCGTTATGTTTGAGGTGTTCACCATTTTCCAAAGCGGCACATGCTCATTATCTTTCTATATAGGAGTAATTTTTATGTAGACTATTTTATAATAAGAATGAATCTATTTAAGGGGACAAAGAACCTTAAACGACTAGCTTTTCCTAATTTCTATCTATATTTGCATCTTGATTTCCATTCAATAAGTGCTTTTATAACCTCCTAACAAATTTTAGTTTATTTTTAAGTTGATTGACTCGGTAACATATTGTGATAATTACAAGTGGTGATCAGAAAATTTACCTTGAACTTCTTGTGTGATGATTTTTATACCTTGGATCATTTAGAGCGGATTGACATTGGCTTAAACCTTAAACTTTTGGGTATTTTGTCGGTCCAAAAAAGTTGCCCCCAAGATTTGTTGGACGATTATTGTCGAGGGAAGTCTTAGTAGTCATGGCCGGCTATTGAGAATGTCGTTCACTTTAGGTCAAAAGTGGAAACTCTTTGGATAAAATGAAAAAGTAGTGGAGAAAATGTGCATTAAATTCCTTCCTATTATTCAAATATTTCGTCATTCCTTTTGAATGCATGGCTCTAGGGTACAAATTAGAGCACGACTCCCCTATTTAGGATGCTCGAGTGTTTTTGACCTTTTACTCCATCTGATGGGATGGTTGTTTCGCTACCTTCATATCTTTTTCAATCTTTAATCTAGATCATAAATTTGTGACTAACTTCTTTATAAAAGGTAGGTTCAACTCCTAACATTTCCTTTTGCTTCACTTGTTATTCAATGCTCGCTTCTTCTCCCTGGGTTTGCTGGCAAGTATCCTTGTTCCAACATTTTGAATTTTCCATGCTGCTTCTTTACTTCCTCCATTTCAAAGATACGCAATTGTCTTTCCCTAGATGCTATTATGGTTAACGCATAGATGTTCTCGTAAACGATACTCTTAAGCTCACTAGCAAATAATATTTGTCGTCCGCGGGAGTGGAGAATCCTCAAGTTGTATAACTTATATACGGTCGGAATTTTCTCACCCATATCCTAGACTCGTCTCATGAAAACTTTGGGTCGGGGTTGGATTCTTCTACTGATGACGTTGATACACTAATGAGCGATATTGTTGTTTGTATTGCTTCTTTAGCTCATGCTGAATATAACCTATGTCTTGTTTGGTTTGAGATAAGGGCACGAGAGACGAGTTGCTTCATTCAGTCTCTTGAGACAAACCCTTCCCGTCAGGGCTCTATTGTTGTTGATCAAACGGGTTTGTTTTGTGATGCACACTCATAATTTATTCATCTTGAAGATTTGATGGAGGCGACATATACAAGTCATTATTCTTGGGTGGAAATGCCTACTTAGGGATAGTCTCCCCTTACTCTCAAGAAGTTGTTATGAGGGATGCTACCTTCGAGGTGGGGTCATTTTTGGATTGGTTAATCTTTGTTATTCCTACTAATAAGAGGATATGCAACAAGTTTGACGATTTTTACATTCCCTTTTATAAATGTATCTTTGTGAAGCTAGGTGTCTGACTTCCTTTAACCGCTTTTGAGAATGAGGTACGGTCATACCCCAAAAATTTACCATACCCCTCACAATGTTCATCTAGGTCTGTAACCATAATTCATATGCATATATTCATATTCAATCATTTCACTTGCATTGGCATTATACATGACAAGAGGACATGCATCTTGGATTCAAGGTATAGTTATGTGTACCTAGTGAAAGCTAGGGTTTCCAAAAATCTTTGGACTACTCAACCAAGCTAAACCCTAATGTGTTTAGAAATTTAATCCTTTGTGTGTGCATCATACTTTGAAGCTTCACTTGCATCATCATGGTCAAACCAAACCCTAACTTCATCTGATTCACTATCATCATTGTGTGTGCCTCTAAGTTGGGAATTTCATTTGGTTTATTTGCTTGGTCAAGGTTCACTCAAGGCCACTTGTTCATGGTCCACTATGAGGTTTCATTGGTTTGATCAAAGTTCATTTCAAGGCTTTACATGTTCATATTTTGCTTATTGGTGTTCATTGGTTCAATCTCATCTCCATTGTCACTACAAGATCCATTTGTTTCATTCATGATCATTTCATATAGTCATTTCTTCATTCTTAGTCCATGTTTTCTTCATGTCATAGTTGTTTAGGTGCCCATTGGTTCATGTAATCTTATTGTCCATTAGTTCATGCTAAGGTCTTTGGTTCATCTAAGCCTTGTATCACACACATCCATTTCAAGATCCATTCATAGTTCATTAGGTCATTCACTTCTTCATGCATTCAAGTTCATGTTTTCAAGGTGTTTTAAGTTGATCTTGGAAAGGAAGGATACATGTGTCATGGTGGATCATTCAAGTCCATTCTCATTCCATTCATTTAAATTTGAATCTCATTCATTTTATAAACTAAATATCATAACATTCATACATTACACCATCAAATGTCGATACATAGAGAAAATTACAAAATTTGACAATTTTTACCTAAGTTAACTTTTGTTGACTTTTTGGTCAACTAGTAGACCAAAGTCAACTGACCCATCCTACATCCCAAACCCTAAATTCTTGTTCCTAATCCTTTTTTATCCACCATGATTCCATGTACTTGACTTATTGCTTTCTTCAAGTGTAAGCCATATCCCTCACGTTTGTACCATCCTACAAAAGAACCAACCAAGCTCATGAGATTGTCAAGCAAAAACCAATGCATTCTTACCATTCAAGCATAAATATTACATGCAACATTGTAACAAGCATACCATGTCAAACCATACATTCCAAAACAGTCATGGCAATGTAAACAACATGTACCAAATAAGTCATGACCACAAAATAGTCCAAGCAACAACATTGGCCTAGCAATAAGACCTAGCAATGCAAATACATCATAACATATCAGGCACATTCCAAGCACATCAACAGTGCAGGTCAATCAAAAAACCCATACCTAACAGCTTGACATGCCATACAATACCATTTAAGCACATCAATTAAAAACCATCAACCATGGCAACCAAATAGGCCATTTCGTGCAAACCTCAGAAGCAGGCCTGCCACATGACCAACTCCACAAGACATCGAAGCAACTTGCCATCCACAAGCACCCTGCAACAATGGCAGCCACAATCAACCAAACAAACCATAATAAGTCACTCACCTTGCAAACTCGGACCTGTAGGATATTATCCATAAATATTCAATCAAGCAGGACCATTCACAATACATTTACATCAACTCATAGCAAGCATGCCAACATCATTGCAATACACATAACAGGCCTGACATCACGATAACAAGACAAATTCAGTTTTCAGCAATGCAATAACATCAAGCAAGCAATGCACATCAAAACATATACAACATCAACAACAAAAATTCAATCATAACAGTTCAAAAACACAATCCTGAAAAAAATCAACACATTACACAAACCATTCAAGTTAACCAAACCATCTCAACCATTTTACACCCTAATAGAATTAATATCACTAACCTAAAAGCCTCGAGCCAACATAAAACATGATAACTAACTAACAGTCCGCATTTAAAATCACCATAATTAACTACCTTGAAAACCACAAAGTTAGTTAAACTCTCCAACTGATTTTTCAACAGACCCGTTAATCCCAATAACAATCCTAACAACTTATATAACCTTCAATTCATTTATCAATCATCCATAAATCATTCATCACCTGCATAGAAACTCAGAACCTCTCAATCATTCATCACCTGCACAAAAACTCAATCACACTCAATCATTGATCACGACAAACTCAGAATCTCTCAATCATTCATCATCTGGAAACTCATAAGCTCCATCATCCATCATTTTCTGAACCTTCATCATAACTTAATCTTCATCACTCTCAAAGCTCAACCAATCAATCCAGAACAATAAAGCACTCACTCAATCCTCAAAGCCACGAACTCGCACTTCACTCACAAATTTAATAATAAGAAGAAGAATCGAAGAACTCAAAGCAAAGTATAAAAATTCTTAGCAAAGGAAAACATATCGGAAACCTGTTTCGGATCATCTTCTCCAGCAAGATGATTTTTCCAACCTTTAGTTTTCCTTGTTTTCTCGATACCGAGATGTAGACAGAGGTGAGAGGAATCAAAGCCCCAACCTCTTGGGCTTTGATTCCTCGTGGTGGCCATTTAAATGAATCACTAGTTAGCTAGATGTAAAGAGTACTAGTACTGTTTTTTTTAATGCATAGGAAGCTAAACATTAGAAGCTAGTATAATGATCATAACGTTGAATCAGTTGTAGAACATGGAGCATAAAACGATAAAGTTCCTACTTCCCAGGAAGGGCCACTGAGTTTGGGGTAGGCCTACATACGAGATTTCTTCTAATTAAGGTATAAATAATTTTTAAATGGGTTATTTAAGCCTTGTTTTTTTGCATCTCCTACATGTTGAACCACTCTAAAGTACATGCAGGAGATGCTGATATCCTTGATGCAGTAGATGCAAGATCGGACTTGGAGTCAATTTCTAGATGTTGTTATGCATATACTTTTGAGTCTGTATATGGAAATTCTTCCTAACATTCGAGTTACAGGTTATGCATCTATTTCTTATCGTCTTGTTCTTGTGGGAATTCTACTTGTTCATGTTATAGGTATTTTAATTTGTAATGCTGGGTTAATCATACTTATGTCTTAACATCAAGCCATGCATCCTTTGCACTTGTTGAAATGGACATGACAATTGTTGAGTAGTGTGGATTTTGGTTTGAGAAGAACTTTGGG
The DNA here is from genome assembly GCF_024323335.1 of Lathyrus oleraceus. Taxonomy (NCBI): domain Eukaryota; kingdom Viridiplantae; phylum Streptophyta; class Magnoliopsida; order Fabales; family Fabaceae; genus Lathyrus; species Lathyrus oleraceus. The sequence goes on along the minus strand of NC_066579.1, from coordinate 160,790,476 downwards.
TATGGACATGAATGAATTTGGATTTTTTTGGTCTGCTTAGGATGTGGATAACTATGGGGCTGTTTTGGATCATGAATGGTTTGTTGGTATTGAAATTCACTAATTCTCTCTATAATGCATGATTAAATTAGAAAAAGGGGGAAGAAGAAGAGAACCATAATTATCGCATACATCACAAGCAAGACAAAGAAAGTTCAAGAACGGTAAATATGCAACGAATCGGAAAGAAGTTTAAACCTTACCAATGGAGGGGATGATTCCTCAGATTTTTGATGCAAATAATTATCAACGAAGATGAAAGCAATAAGAAAATACCATATGTAAGCGCCTTTTATCGCGTATACTTGATTCTTCGATTTTTTGCCTTTTGAATGCTTCTTTGAAATTTTTGAATTTATGGTGATGTTGTATAATACATGAATATGAATTTTGTTGAATAATGATGATCGTTGAATCGATTAGAGGGAAACCCCCAATATGCTAGCTTGCTTGATTAGGTGAAAATTGATTGGTGATTGTTCATGATGTTTGAGAATTTGTTAAATGATGATCGAATGTATTAGGTAATGCAGGTTGAAATGATAATGATTGTTCTTGAGCTTTTTTGCAATAATTGATGAATGTAGAAGAAAGTAATTTAGAAGAAAATGGTGGATGATGATTTAGGAGATCATTGTAGAAGAGAATAGTTTAGAAAGTGATTCAATGTTGTGAAGAATGATTGTTGAAAAGTGACTTTGCCATTCTAACTTTAGGATTCAAAAATGATTTGAAAGAATGTAGAAGGAATGGCTTAAAAAGTCATTATGGAAAGTGATTTTAGGCAAAAACTGTGTTAGTTTGAAGGTTAGAAGCTAGTGTTTAAATAGAATGAAGTTAGAGGGAAAAGTGGTTAAAGGAGTTAATGTGAGTTAAGTCCAAAATTGTGAAAATGACATGTTTATATAGGTTGTGTAAATGAATGAGCACCCTTAGATTGTAATCCAAGTAAGAGGTTTATCAATGGTTTAAAATTAATATAAGTCTTAATTGTGGATCACTAATTGGAACCCTTGGATTGATTGTTATGAATGGTTAGGATTGAATGGAAATTTGATTCAAAATGGAAGTTGGAAATTGTGTTAGTTTGGTAGGATTTGTATTAGTTTGATAGTTATGGTAGTTAAGGGTTAATTGTGTAATTGAATAATTGTGGTTGCATAGGTAGTTATAGATAAATGGTGCTTGGTTTTCCAAAATTACTAAGTTGGAATGTAAGATAGAAGGTCATTGGTGATTATGCATGAAACTTGGAATTTTTGAATATTTTTTACTTTGATTTTTTTACCACTTTTGCCTTGAATTTTTTGTGAATTATGCCATGAATGCTTTAAGAGTGACTTCATGTTGAAAAGAAGCACTTTTGAATGGTGTAAACTCAGGGATCAAATTCTGAGTTTTTTTTTGCATGAATCAAGAATGGAAAGTGTTGAAAGACAAGTCTTGAAATCACTACATAGTGCAAGATATTTCTAAGTTTTCTTGAGTTCTTCATGACTTTTTGATGACTTACGCTTATGATTCATGGAGACTAACCTGATCCCAATTTTCTTTGTAGCAAAGTGAGCATTGTAGTAGAAGAATGAACTTGAAGCAACATTGGAAAGTGAAGAATAAGCTACGGAAGTGAAGGTTGATGGAAGATAGAATTTGTTGAAAATTAACATTTATAACATAATCATGACATAAGTCATTTTTGATGAATAATGATGAATCATTTGATTAAATGCTTGTAGAATAGGGGTATGAAAACTCATGAGTCAACGCTCAATAGTTGACCAAAAATTAACAGTTGACAAGAAAGTCAACTATTTGACCAAAAAAGTCAACTATACCCAAAAGATGTATTTTTTTATCTCTTTCCTTGTAATCCATTCTTTTGATTTGTATATCAAGCCATATGCATTGTACCATGAATTTACAATAAATGAATGGAATCTTCTTTTCATTCCAACTTTGTCATTTTCTTTGAATTCAAGCAATCTTCTGAATTAAGTAACAATCATTCAAATCCACCTACTAACCATGAATCTCGAATAAAGAGATGATCTGCACGGCAAGTAATATGGGAAATAAACCTAAATAATCACCAAATAATATTTGCCTCGAAAATCCACTTAAATTGATTAAATCCATTATTATCGGACATTTGGCCCACTGACGAATTATGTGAAATATGGTGAATGAAACGATAAAACGAATGCCCTAATTGGAAAACTCAATAACCATGCATGCAGATGATTTAAGCATGAGCCAAATAGAAAATTGAAAAAGAGTAGGGCAAAATTGGGGTATGACAATGTGCTACTCGGATTGGGTTCTGATTCGATTCAGACTTCATTCAAGATTTGTTTCATTATAATTCCTTCAGACACATGATCACGATTATATTTTTGGAAAAAGTATTTTAATACAAATCAGGTTAAAGAAGATTTGATAAAATCATATATCTATTTGAGAAGATTTTATTTTGATATGGTTTAAATAAGATATTTGGATTTGTATTAATTACAAGATTTAGTTTTGTACTTAATGAGAACATCTATATTAAAGATGATTTGTAGTTTGTTTCTATTTTGGGAATATATTTTATGTTGAGTCATTTACTTGAGGATCTGTAATTCTTAATTATATCAAGTAAAGATATTATTGGATTTCTTTTAATGAAGATTTAAATTTTTCTTTATGAAGATTCGTGGAAAGCAACATGTTAAGAAAAATGTCTGACAATATTTTGTGTGACATTCTTACTCGAACTGGTTACTTGGAACACAAGGTTGATTGAAGATTGTATTACGCTTTTGAGTTTTATTTTGTTTTCTGTCCAATGAGCAATATGAGCATGTGTTAGCATGCGCTTAGATTTGAGAAATATTTATACTAAATCTTTTTTTTAGCAAAATTGCATTCGGTGTTATTATTTGTTCGAAATTTGTATCAATCAAGGATCTTAATCATCATAATGAAGATTTGATTGGTTTTGCACATTTTTTGAATGTATTAATCAGAATCAAATCCTGCAAGATTAAAGTTGTTATACTCAAGAGGTTCAAATTTATTCTATTTTTGATCAGTTGAGATTTGCGTTCAACATTATTGAATATTGATCTCATTCTCATGTCATTTTGAGATACGAGCTGAATTCTTGGCCAAATCCTAGTGGGCTTTCTAGCTGGATCGTGGTGGCTATTTAAGGAGGCAGTCTCATTTGTGAAGACGTAGACTTGAAGAGAAAATATATACTCGATATGAGAGTTTTAGTTGAGTCTTTTTTTTTGTAATACTCTATTCTTTAGTCTAATTTCTATGTTAATGGCATATAGTAGTTTGAGTTGTAATTTTATTTAATCATTCTAAAAACTTGTATATGTCTAAACACTAGGGAGAATATTTGAGTGAAAGTGAGAGAGGTCTCATATTTAGGAGAGCCTTGAATAGAAGTTCACTGTAATATTAGAAAAAGAGACATTGAACTTTGAGAGTTCAAATTAGACCAATATGTACTTTTGGCTATTAAGATTGAATTTTCTTTCATTGGGTTAATGTCTTATAGGCGTAGGTAATTTTACACCGAACTGAGTTACCAATTCTTGTGTTATTTATTTTTTTTGTTACGCGTTATACTTATCATATACATTGTTGCAACATTGTATCTGACATCTTGTTATCTAAAAAGCAGAATTTCAAAAACCTTTTTTAAAAAATTTATAATTTACTTGTGAATATGCGTATTGGTTCAGATATATCCTAAATTTTTTTAAAAATTAAGAAAAGTGTGTGCAAAGTAAAAAATAATCAATTACATACTTATTTTATTTAAATTGCTAAATAATCCATTCAAGTGACATGCATGGGTGTGGATTGCATGTATTATGGTGTGAAGTAAAACACTTTCATTAAAGTCTATTTTATTAAAGCCCATTTTTTTTAATTCATTTAGACCAAAAAAGGAATTACTAATCCCATTCTAAGTGGTGGAAAAGCCCCGTATAAAAATTCAAAATTGTCCCTCAGATTCTGGAGATGGATCTCTGGACGCACCATTCGCTTCAGTCAAAATGTTAAAACTAAGTCACACCCAATATATTTTTCAAAATTTATTTTGGAGATGCATCTGCGTATTCACACTAGATAGAATTCGGATATGCATCTCCTTAACAATACCAGATAGCAGTTTTTAACTTTGATTTAGAGAAACTCTGATGAATTAGACGATATGTTATAGCGATATTCTGATGAGTTATATCATACAACTGTTATGAAGAAAAAGACACACACACACGCACGCACACGCGCACACACACACACACACACACATATATATATATATATATATATATATATATATATATATATATATATATATATATATATATATATATTATTAATTCCATATTACACAATGAAGTCGAAATAAGTCAAAATGAAATATAGCCGAAAAATAAATCATCGTCAATAACATTTTATATTATAACAAACACGATTTACAAAGATTCAAACCAACTAAATTTTACCTCTCCATCCCAGACATGTATGTCAGCATGGTCCGGGTAAAGAGGCAGTAGTGACAAGTTTGATGGGTCTCCTCCAAACTCCTCAGGTACTTGCGGTGCCTCCTGTACTTAAGGTGCGTTTGGTGCCTCGGTACCTCTGGTTCCTCGGGGGCCTTTGGTGCCTCAGGTACTTCTAGTGACTCAGGTACCTCTAACACCGTCAGGTGCTTGAATAGGTGAAAACAATTCCTATGGGAAGACGGATGCGAAAATACATGAATAGGTGACACCGGTCACATACGGGAAGAAGAAGACGAAGATGTATGAGCCCGAGGAGCTTACGCTTCTGCATCAACCGGGCTAAAAAGAACAGGTGTCTGCGATCATTGACTTTTTTCTCTCTGAACCGATGCATGTTGTGCAATCCTATCGTGTCTCAATCTGTCTTGACTATCAATCATAATGTCTGTAAGTATAATATGAAACACAATGAGTTCTATCATAAAAAGAAACAAATGCAGACTGATAGGCTTCAGAGATGCATCTAAAACTTCTGGGAATCTAAATATTGAAAATCTCCAGAAATGCATCACCAAAATTTTCTACAACACACATTAACGTCAATGGTGAAAATGTAATCCCTCAAAGCAAAAAAAAATGCATTGGTCAATAAAATTACCTATTGGACATGCTTCTTGTTATGTATAAACTATCTATTTCATAACCTAATCCTCAACTTCTACAAATTTATACAAAAATACAAAAAAAAAATAGAAAAATAAAAAACTTACAATTATGAATTTACTTTGATTTTTATGAGAATGTGATAGTAATCTATAAGGTGATAAGTATTTTTTTTTAAAAAGTTAATTTGGATCTTTTGACCCCTTATTTTCGGTAGTTTTGGTACGGGCTTTGGACCAAATTTAGTTAAAACTTTTTGAAAAATAAAAAGAAAGAAAAAAAAAACATATCTCAAAGTCTTAAATTCAACTTATCTCTTCCTGTGTCACCCAGTTTCCGTTAAAAAAAAAAAAAAAAAAAGACATCTCTATCAAAGTCTTAAAATTCAACTTATCTCTTATTGTGTCACCCATTTTCCATTAAAACTTTATGAGAAATAGTATAAAAGAAGAAACAAAAAGACGTCTAAAAAAATCTTATAATTCAACTTATCTCTAGAAGTCTTACTATAATTCAATTTACGTTTGACAAAAATTTAACATGTCCGTTTCCACTTTTTTCGAAAAATCACTTTTTTTATTGTACGTACTCCCTAGGCTTCTATGAAAATCAGTTTGCCTACTTTGTTAAATTTAATTAATAGCGTGGTCGTGTCGGCGTTGGGATAACTGCTGACGTGTATTTAAGTTGAAATATTTATTTATTTCAATTTAAAGAATGGTTTGACATCTGTTCTCTATAACTAAAGACAACAAGATAGATTATCATAATCCCTTCCTAATAAGTAGTAATTCAGTTTATTAGTTTACAAATATTAATAAAAATAATAAATTAAAAAATGATATTTTTATTATAGTGTTCTAATTAAATATTAGAAATAATAAAAATAATCTTAATTAAAAATAAGTTTAATTTTGTATTAAAAATTAAAATTAATTATTTATTTGAGACATTTTTTATTTTAAATAAATCATTCATTTTTATAGGACCGATAAAAAAACTTTATATTTAATTTTTTAATATATTTAAAGATTAAAGATAATAAACTATTGTTGTATATTAATATTCAATTAAAATATTTTATATTATTAAATTATAATAATTAGTGTATATTTTTTTTTCTCATATATTTATTCCGTCCATTTTTTTTTACGCAAAAGCAAATATTAACACGATATTTTACGTTTTAAACTTAGTAGGTGTGTAGTATCTTAGTCTGCCTGTCCTCATTTTAAACTTAGTAGGTGTAGTATCTTCGTCATGCTCTCTACATGTCTTTTGTCATCCCTATCCAATATGACAGAGCATCTCTCAATCAAGAAAGTAACAACAGCTGTCATGCATAGACAAATAAAATTTAAAAATCATTAAAATGATGGGATAATAGCCTTTTTTGTTGTTTTTCACAGTGGAAAGGTTCTGGAAACTAGTATAATATTTTTAAATCATTCAATAACTTTTGGTAGGTAGGGATGTAGTTGAGGACAGTTTTTTGACAATTTGCACCGCTTTGACGTGTTACTTTTGACGATATATTTCAAAAAAGCAGTTATTCAATAACTATTTTTATTAATATTTCCTTCTAAAGAAATTAAGATATATACTAAAAAAAACATAATATTACAAAAGAAAAGAGATGATATATTGACAGGGAAAAATAAATTATATTATCAATTAATAATGACTATACAATCTATCAAATGAAATTAAAATTTTTAGAATAATTAATATGATATAATAAAATGATATGTTTTTATTAAAATATTAGATGATAATATAAAATTATTTTATATTGTCAGTACATCACCATTATATATTTGTTGATTTAAAAAATAAACTTTAATAAACGAGATATTAAACTAAATCTACAACTTATGGTTAAATATTGTGGATAAATTCAATTAAAATAAAATTATTTTTTCAAAATATTTATATTATATTAAAATAATTAGATTGATCTATGTAAATTAGAGAGTTTTTTAATATTGGTCCCGTAATTTCTTTTTATCTAAGTCCTATATATTTTTTTTAGTTTTAATCAATAAAATTAAAATAGGTAAGAAAATCCATAATTTTATTGCAGATGTTTGTTTTAAGAATTAAAAGTAATGAGACATAAGGATTAGGTAAAAAAAAAGTTATAAGATTAAAATAAAAAATTTACTAAATTATCGGAATAAAAAAGTATTTAAGCAAAATAATTATTATCTAATTACACTTGAGTATTTGATTCTTTAACGTCAACGCAATCTAAGAAGTTGAACATGACTTGTTCTATTCCATGATGTCTCATACAAAATCTAAAGCATAACATTTGTATAAAAGGCTTGTAAAGATCCATTTTCCATACATACAAAAAATCATTTTCCATTATACATACAAAAATGGCAGAATCTTCATCAACCAAAAGCGGTCTTAGGTTAGCCGGGAAAGTAGCCATCGTCACCGGAGGTGCCAGTGGTATCGGCAAAGAGACGGCGCATCTCTTTGCCAACCAAGGTGCACGTATGGTGGTGATTGCTGATATTCAAGACGAGTTGGGAATTCAAGTGGCTGAATCCATTGGCACCAATAAGTGCATATTTATTCATTGTGATATTAGAATTGAAGATGATGTTAAAAATCTCGTTCAATTAACTGTTGATTCTTATGGACAAGTAAGCACAATTTTTGATAAAAAAAATTTACAATAACCTTTTTATATAAATCTGATATATTTATATATCAACAATTTCTTCTAAAATATTTGTTGAATTTTTATTCTTTTCTTTTTAACTACAGATAGATATTATACACTGCAATGCTGGGATTGCGAGTCCAAGTAATCAAACCTTGTTGGAACTAGACATTTGTCAAGCTTACGGTGTGTTTGCAACTAATGCTATAGGAACTGCATTGTGTGTAAAATATGCTGCCCAAGCGATGGTGGCGGGTAAGGTGAGAGGCAGCATTGTCTGCACGGCTAGCATAGCCGGTAGCTATGGTGTTGCAACGGGGACTGATTACTCGATGTCAAAGCATGCGGTAATAGGGTTAATGCGTTCAGCGAGTGTGCAACTTGCAAAATATGGTATAAGAGTGAACTCTGTGTCACCAAATGGATTAGCAACACCTTTGACCGAGAAATTGCTAAATGCGGATGCAAAGACGGTGGAAGAGATTTTTTCAAAATACTCCATGTTGAAAGGAATAGTTTTAAGGACTAATAATGTGGCAGATGCTGTGTTGTTTTTGGCCTCTAATGATTCTGACTTTGTGACTGGTCTTGATCTTCGTGTGGATGGAAACTATATTACTAATGCCGATGTTATTTGAAGGATAAACCATCACAATTCTAGTTGCAGTATTACATGCATAATGCTGCACATCATCCCTATTATGAAATAAATGCAATAAAAGAAATATAATAAACGCAAAAAAGAGTGGTATAATTGTAATATTTTAATATCATGTATTATGTAATTTGTTTCCTCTTTATGGAATGTGTGATCCATACTTGATTAATTGTATCAATATTTTCTTATATATTAAATTTGAAACAATATTATTATTGGATGTAATTTTTTAATCTTAAAATTATTAAGATTCAAGGATGTTTTAGAGTATATATATATATATATATATATATATATATATATATATATATATATATATATATTATATATATATATATAATATATATATATATATATATATATATATATATATATATATATATATATATATATATATATATATATATATATATATATATATATATATATATATATATATCGAGTTATAAATTATTAGGATAGAGGGATGAAATTTTCGGAGACGCAAGGTGTAAATGATTATTAAACATGTAGGAGTTTAAATCATAGAATTCTTAGAGATACTTTTTCGGATGTTGAATACAAATCAGTGTAACGATTGTTGCAAGATTATATCATTGCACAATTATTAATGAAAGAACAAGATTATATCGGGAAGAAGAAATAAAAGATGAAAATTTAGAAGAAAATGAATTAGAGTTTTATTAAGTAAAAGAAGAAGAAGAACTTTTGGAGAGTAATTCTCTACTCTTAAACTTAAACTGAAACTTTATTCGACTGTGTAAATGTACACCTATGTTGCCTTTTATAATAAATAAGGATTACTTAATTATGCTAACACTGTCTAACTCCTCAACACTTCGATAATTAGGTGTTTCGATAGCAACATACTTCGTCATCATGAATTATATTCTTAACACACCACTTAAATCATTGTGTCTAAGCTATTTATATTCATCATATACCTTAACATCTTAAACACTTCAACATGTATTATTTTCGTCATAATATCTGCAATCTGATTCTCAGTTCTGCAATGTTCCAAGTTCAACTTCGATTCTCCTATTTACTCTCGAAAATAGTGGAATCTTATTTTATTCTGTTTGCTTCGTCCATGCGCCATTAAATTCCTCGTCATATTTATAGCAGACATATTCTCGATCTTCATGGTAATCGCTCTATGATTCTTCCCTGTAATCTTTTAGACCAAATTTATCATCCATGTTATTTGACATACACAAAGAGAAGTATCCATGTACTTTGTTTCATACGACGACAATGTTACTACTAGTTCTTTTCTCGAACTCCAAGCAACTGGTACACCACCTAGCATAAACATATAAACAACTGTGGATTTTCTATCCTCAGCATTACTACACCAACTTGAGTCGGTATATCCCACTAGCTTGCATTCTTTTCCTTCAACAGTTGCAGGAAACAAAATGCCATAATCGAGAGTTCCTTTCAGACACTTTAGTGTCCTCTTCGTCGCTGCTAGATGTAATACATTTGAATTCTGTATGAATCTACTCACCATACCTACATTATATGCTAGATCAGGCCTAGTGTGTCAAAGGTATCGAAGTGATCCAATGAATCTTTTATATTGTGTTGGATCAACATAATCTTCATCTGTGTCTTTCGATAGTTGCAATTTGAGCTTAGCTGGAGGCGAAGTTGGGTTTCAATCTTGCATCTCAAATGTCTTGAGTATTTCGCCTGCATATCTTCTTTGATGCATCATCAAACCTCTATTACTCTTGTAGAATTCGATGCTAAGGAAATATGAGAGATTTTCCAAGTCTGACATTTCAAACTCCTTAATTAGGTCGCGTCTGAAATCTTCGATCTCCTTCTTGCAACTTTCTGTTACCAGCAGGTCATCGACATACAGACATAATATAAGCAACTCATTATTTCTACTTCTTACATATACTCCATGCTCAATTGTGTACTTCATAAATTCAATCTCTCTTAAGAAACTGTTTATCTTCTTATTCCAAGCTCCTGGAGCTTGCTTAAGTCCATACAGTGCTTTGTGTAGCCTGTATACGTTGCTTTCTTCATCATGTTTCATAAACTCAGCTGATTGTGTAACATAAACTTCTTCATCTAAGGGGCCATTCAGGAATGCACATTTCACATCCATCTGACATATGTGCCATTTGTTCATGTTTTCTAAATCAACAACCAACCTGATCGTTTTAATTCTAGCCACAGGTGTGAAAACTTCATCAAAGTTGATTCCTTCCTTTTGAAGAAATCCTTTCGCCATAAATCTTAACTTGTGTCGAGTTACTTCACCTTTGGTATTCAACTTCACCCTGTATACCCACTTCACATTTATTTCCTTCTTTCCTTGAGGCAATTCGACAAGTGACCAAGTGTTGTTGACTTCGGTGGACTCCAGCCCCTCATTCATTTCTTTCACCCACTTCGAATCCTTCAATGCTTCAGCTGCATTGACTGGTTTTTCATATGCATAGAAAACATAGTGTACCAGTTGTCCTTCATCATCGACTACATCATTTGGTGTAATCACACAGTCCTATAACTTTGCAGGCATGTGTCTTATCCTTTGAGGTTTTCTTGTGCTTGCTTGATCTCTGACTTCTTGTCGAGCTTATCTTTCGACTTCACTTGTTGGTTTTTCATATAAGATTATTAATGGATCCTTCTTGACATTTTTATTCCAATCTTATTCCTTAAGCTCATCTATGATCACATCCGTGATGATCACCATTTGCTTGCTCACTAGTTCGAACAACTTGTAACCTCCAGTCAAATGATATCCTATTAGGATCATCTGATTCGACTTGTCATCAAGTTTTCTTCTCAACTGATCAGGCACATGTCTATGTGTTATAGATCCAAATACTTTCATATGACTCATGCTAGGCTTGACACCAGATCCACATTCTTCTAACGTGATTCCATCTAGCTTCTTTGTCTGACATCTGTTCAAAATATATGTTGTTGTCGACACATCTTATCTCCATAATTCTTTGGGTAGATGCTTGACTTTTAACATACTTCTCATCATATTTATGATGGTTCTATTCTTCCTTTATGCAGTTTCATTATGTTGTGGAGTGTAGGCTGGTACCACTTCATACACAATCCATTCTTTCTCAAATTTTACCATGTTCTTCAAATTTTGTATGTTATTACTTAATCTATATTGTTTATTACTTATTCGTATTCTTATTTCATAACAAAATGTATCTATTGTTTATTACTTCTTCTTATTTATTTCTTACTTATGTTTTATTAGGACCCAAAGAGATTTCGATGTCGTGTACATGAAGGTGTACGAAACGATCCTCTGATAGAACCATATATTTGAGATATGAAGAGAAGAAATATGTGAGGAATGGATATGGATATGTAGACTTGACCATATCAACTTCAAAGACATCAGAGATCTGAAGAGAAGAAATATGTGAGGAATGTGTGTCGGCGAAGCAACACAAGAGCAACTTCAACAATGATACAGGAAGCAAGTCAAAGGAAATCCTTGAAGTCAATACTCTGATGCATGTGGTCTTATCCATGTGAATTCGATTGGAGGTAACCGATACTTTGTCACATTTATAGATGATTTCAGTAAAACACTGTAGACTTACTTGATCAAGAAGAATACTAAAGTGATCGACGTATTTTCCAACTTTAAATCTATGGTCGAAAGACAAAGTTGTCGAAAGCTCAAGATTCCGAGAGCTGCTAGTGGTGGAGAATATATGTCGAAAGATTTCAACATGTTATGTGAGAAAGAATGGATTGTGCGTGAAGTGGTGTCACCCTACACTCCACAACAGAATGAAACTACATAAAGGAAGAATTGAACCATCATAAATATGGTGAGAAGTATGTTGAAAGTCAAGCATCTACCCAAATAATTATGGGGATAAGCTGTGTTGACATCAACATATATTTTGAACAGATGTCAGACGAAGAAGCTAGATGGAATCACGTCAGAAGAATGTTGGTCTGGTGTCAAGCCTAGCTTGAGTCATATGAAAGTATTTGGATTTATAACATATAGACATGTGCCTACTTAGTATAGAAGAAACCTAAATGACAAGTCGAATAAGATGACCCTAATAGGATATCATTCGATCGGAGATTACAAGTTGTTGGACCTATTGAACAAGAAAGTAGTGATCATCATGGACGTGATCATAGATGAGCTTAAGAAATGAGATTGGACTAAAAATGTCAAGAAAGATTCAGTATGAATCTTATATGAAGAACCGACAAGTGAAGTCGAAAGATAAGTTCGACAAGAAGTCAGAGATCAAGCAAGCACAAGCAAACCTCAAAGGACAAGACACATTCCTGCAAGGTTATAGGACTGTGTGATTACACCAGATGATGTAGTCGATGATGAAGGTGAGCTGGTACACTATGCTTTCTATGCATATGATGAACCAGTCAATACAGCTGAAGCATTGAAGGATTTGAAGTGGGTGAAAGCAATGAATGAGGAACTGGAGTCCATCGAAGTCAATAACACTTGGTCACTTGTCGAATTTCCTCAAGGTAAGAAGGCAATAAATGTGAAGTGGTTATACAAGGTGAAGTTGAATACCAAAGGTGAAGTAACTCGACATAAGGCAAGACTTGTGGAGAAAGGATTTCTTCAAAAGGAAGGAATCAACTTTGATGAAGTTTTCACACATGTGGCTAGAATCGAAACGATCAGATTGGTTGTTGGTCTAGCAAACATGAACAACTGGAACATATGTCAGATGGATGTGAAATATGCATTCCTTAATGGTCCCTTAGATGGGGAAGTTTATGTTACACAACCAGTTGGATTTGTGAAACATGGCGAACAAAGCAACGTATACAGGTTGCACAAAGTCCTGTATGGACTTAAGCAAGCTCCAAGAGCTTGGAATAAGAAGATAGACAGTTTCTTAAGGGAGATTTAATTTATGAAGTGCACAACTGAGCATGGAGTATATGTGAGAAGAAGAAATAGTGAGTTACTTATACTATATTTCTATGTCGATGACCTGTTGGAAACAGAAAGTTGCAAGAAAGAGATCGAAGATTTCAGACATGACCTAAGTGAGGAGTTTGAAATTTCAGACTTGGAAAATCTCTCATTTCTTGGCATCGAGTTCTACAAGAGTAGTAGAGGCTTGATGATGCATCAAAAAAGATATGCATGTGAAATACTCAAGAGATTTGAGATGCAAGATTGCAACCCAACTTCAACTCTTGCTGGCAACTATCGAAAGACACAAATAAAGATGATGTTGATCCAATGTAATACAAAAGACTAATTGGATCACTTCGATACCTTTGACACACTAGGCCTGATTTAGCATATAATATAGGTATGGTGAGTAGATTCCTAGAGAAGTCAAAGGTATCACACCTAGCAACGTCGAAGAGGACACTAAGGTATCTGAAAGGAACTCTCGACTATGGTATTTTGTTTCCTAGAGTTGCTGAAGATTAGGAATGCAAGCTAGTGGGATATACTGACTCATGTTGGTTTAGTAATACTGAAGATAGAAAATCCATAACTGATTATATGTTTATGCTAGGTGGTGTACCAGTTGTTTGGAGTTCGAGAAAAGAATCAGTATAACATTGTCGTCATGTGAAACAGAGTACATAGATGTTTCTCTTTGTGCATGTCAAATAACTTGGATGATAAATTTAGTCTAAGAGACTACAGGGAAGAATCACGAAGTGATTACCATGAAGATCGACAACATGTCTGATATCAATTTGACAAAGAATTTGATAGCGCATGGACGAAGCAAATACAATAAAATGAAGTTCCATTATCTTCGAGAGCAAGTAACAGAAGTGAAGCTGAACTTAGAACATTACGGAACTGAGAATCAGATTGCAGATATTATGATGAAAGGAATACATGTTGAAGTGTTTAAGAAGTTAAGATATACTATGAATATAAATAACTTAGACCAATAAATTAGATGGTGTGTTAAAAATGTAATTTATGATGACGAAACATGTTGTTGTCGAAACATCTAGTTATCGAAGTGTTGAGGAGTTAGCCTCAACATGAATTTTTATTTAGACTTAATATTTGCTGGAGCAAGCAATGTCCGAAAGCTATAAATAAAAGGTAATCCTATTAATTATAAAAGATATAATGATTTGTAACTAACATCCAAATACGTGTTCGAGCGGTAGGGGCCTCTAAAATAATAATAATAATGATAATCATAATGGCGGAAATATTAGTAAAGAAAAAAATAATATTGATAAAATAAATTGTAAGAGTATTATAATATGCGGAAGACATGGAAGACATGTTGAAAATATTAAAAGACTTGCTTTTATCTATGAAAATACTTACAAAGGATGGCAATCAAGATTTCCAAGTTTTAAGACTGAAAACTCGAATGCCTTTCACAACACACAAATGATCCTTTTATAGGCAAGGATCCACACGGACTTCAAACTAAATTAAACTAAGCATAAACTATATACAAAGTAATGACCCACATGGTCTGAATAATTGAAATAAAACAAAAAACTTTAATAAAGTAATGACCCACATGGTCTGAATAATTGAAATAAAACAAAAAACTTTAATAAAGTAGAGTCAATAATTCAAAAGTAATTCTGAGTGGAAGGTAATTGAGGCCAACAAAGGGAGTCGTTGTTGTCTGTAGCTTCTTATCTTCTTCAAAATAATTCTGACAAGAGGAATCTTTAAAATCTTATCTTTTTCATAATTGATCTTATCTTCATCATAATTCAGAGATCTATAATTCCATAACAATCATCTTCATTATTATTTTCAGAAGTGCTAGAAGCACTATCACTTTCAGATAAAGCAGTCATAGCTTCTTTAATTCTGTTTAAGAGTTCTTTATGGCTGGAAGTAGCAGATAAAGAGGCAAGTAATTTTGATTTATCTAATAAGAACGATGTATCTTCTAGAGAAATGGCCTTTTCTTTGCAAAGACCCGGATGAGACTTGAACCAAGAATCTAATCTTGATGGAGAAAGCAAATCTGGATTAAACTTTGACCACCATTTAACAGAAAATTTCTTGACCAATTGAGTAGAAGAGGACCCTTCCCATAATGGATCAGTTGAAAAGGTCCAAGATGAAATCCATGTAATTCCAAAAACAACACAAAAACATAATAAAGACTTGTAATCAGGACAGGTAGTTTTTGTTGTAAAATTGTTAAAGGCTTTTGAGGCATAATCGGGAAATATTTCTAAAATTGGCCCAACAATTATGAACCACTGGATAAACCAATTAGGAAAGCTAAGTGAAATATCCTTGTTGAACCATATAAACCAAGTGTGGTTGAAAGGTTCGACCGACAAAAAATTGAACCAAGCATCCATGTAATCAAAGTACGAATAGTATTGTGGAGTAAAGGCTCTGGAAAAAGATTTTAATTCTGATGGAGGTTGATTCCAATCAGAAGGAGATAATACCTTATTCACCTTGAATTTAGAAAACTTTATCTTAGATTTATCACTCGGATCTGTTTGGTGGGTAAGAGTAATAGACTCAGAATCTACCAGGATAAATTCGTAGAATTTTCTGGTCTTGGTTTGGTCTTTAGGAATGAAGTAAAATCATGGGGGGAAAATTCTTGAAATATTTTGTAATAAAGAGGAGTTTGGAGGACAGTAAAGGGTTTCTAAAGGTAATATTGGTATGGACAGATCTTTGGTAATAAAAGTCGATTTTGGTAAAGAAGAAGGAGGTGTATAGTAGGCTAGTTTAGACGGGTGATTTTTCTGGATAGATAATGGACTGGTAATTTGAGATGTAAAAGCTAATGGAGTTAATAATGTAGGCTTAATAGTTGTCAGGGGAGTAGCAGTAATAGGAGAGGTAACTTTAGAAATAAAAGATGGAGAACCTAAAATTATTTCCTTATCTTTTTGATCTTTAATGGGAGGACTTGACTTGCATTATCTTTTACTAGATTTCTACTAGTTTTATTTAAAAAAAAAAAAAAAAGTTATTTGAAAAGTTTTCTTATTTCACTGTTTCTTTTTAACCATAACCCTGAGCTTTGAATTTCTCTAAGGGTACCTGCTGATAGTGTGTGGTCCAGGTCGTAAGTCCAGATAGGTGAGGCAGTAAAACCGTTGGTTAAGCACACTGTAGTTGCCGTTAAGAAAACAAACAATAAGGGGAAGGATAGAGATAGATAGTGGGTGAGAAACCTGAAGAATAACTAGTTCGAGTAAATAAAGCTATTTGTATAAATATATTTTTTAAAACCATGTCTCAAATCATTAAGGCTTTTAGTGACTTGACTTGCATTATCTTTTACTAGATTTCTACTAGTTTTATTTAAAAAAAAAAAAAAAAAAGAGTTATTTGAAAAGTTTTCTTATTTCACTGTTTCTTTTTAACCATAACCCTGAGCTTTGAATTTCTCTAAGGGTACCTGCTGGTAGTGTGTGGTCCAGGTCGTAAGTCCAGATAGGTGAGGCAGTAAAACCGTTGGTTAAGCACACTGTAGTTGCCGTTAAGAAAACAAACAATAAGGGGAAGGATAGAGATAGATAGTGGGTGAGAAACCTGAAGAATAACTAGTTCGAGTAAATAAAGCTATTTGTATAAATATTTTTTTTAAAACCATGTCTCAAATCATTAAGGCTTTTAGTGAATTAGGATGTAGTTCACGAAGTAAAATTAATAATCGAACCTTAGTTCCTGCTACCTTAAATAATGATAAAATTGAATTAGATCAAGATACCTTCCAAAACCAAGAATTAGAAATTCAGGAAATGGAAAATAGATTAGTTAACTGGTCTATGCCAGAAATTAAATTTAAAGAAATATATAAAATTGGTACTTTTGATTTTAAAAGTCAAAAGATTATTCATACTATTGAATCTGCTACGTCTGTTAGTAACAAGCATGAAACTATTAATTTGTTAAATAAAAAATTATTAGAAACGCATTATAGAGAAGGTTATCGCTATATCCATCTAGGGTTAATTCAGATAGCTATAAAACCATTACATAAACTAGGGTTAAACACCCCTATATTGCTAGTTCTTCGAGACACTAGAATTAAAGACTTTCATAATTCAACTATTGCTATAGTTGAATCAAATCTTAACGATGGTCCAGTCTACTTTAACTGCCATCCCAATTACTCTATGAGCTTGGCTGATGAATTCACTAAGAATTCATTAGTTATATACGTCCAGGGTCTAAGCGATAATTTTAATCCTGGAGTTGCCAATATTGACGTTATTAGTAGAATTACCTACAAAGTCTCTAATGTTAATTATGATTTTAAATCACTCAAAACTACTCCAAGAAATGAAACTTGTATTATTGAAGCAAATCTTAGCAGGTCCAATGTTATGACCCCAAAAATACTGACTGCTTCAGATATTATAGAAAAATTCCCTCAAGAATGGATATTACAGGATGTGGTTAAATCTGAAAAGATTGAGGCCAGAACTATTAGAGATGTTATTCAAGATATTGATGGATCTGTCAGGATCAGGATGAATAGAAGCCAATCCTATCGCTATCATCAATCTAGTAGTATTGGGTCAACATCTAGTGCTAGACATTCAGTTGATTCAACAATTAGGGTAAATCTTGCAGGAGTAAACTTTGCTCCTACAATTCCTCGACCGCTATACTCTGAGAGGACCTCTAGGTCACCCTCTCCAACTGAATCCCAAATACTAGGTGTTATTACAAATGATGACCTCTTTGTCATAGACAAAGCTTGGATTAGAGCTGACTTTGAGGCCATTTATAATTTAGAAAAGAGAAATTGGTATTTCTCAAATTTCTCTAAAGATCATACTCAAATGTATTTGCAAAAATTTTATAGGTTTCTAGAAACACATGAAATTAATATCTATTTCTTTACATGGTTTGAATTACTCTGTCTAGAAGAAGAGATAGAAAACCCTTTTGCTGTTAAGATGTATTTAGATGCTAATGTTAGGATAAGTACCAAATGGAAAACTTCTAGGAAAGAAATTATAGAGTCGGTTCATCCACCATTGGAAGCTATTAGAATTACCCCTTCTAAAGAGAACATAGAAATAGAAGCTTCACCATTTAAATCGATAGCTAATCCTGTAGATCAAAGAAAAGACATTAATAATCTGCATAGTCAGATTAACTATTCAAACCAAATACTTCACACTATGTCCCAACAATTAGACAGGATAGAAAACTCTATTCCTCAACCTAAGGATGTTAAAGACTATAAATTGGATCCTACTCGACCCATTTATCAATACCATACCCCTTCTAACCAAGAGTTGAAAGGAATGAGTTTAGGTCGTGATACTACTCATAAAATAGAGGAACTGGTTACTAAATTAAAATCCTTAAACATAGAAACTTCTTCAGGAGAGATAAATACTTTATCTCGAGACGAAGAATACGACAATATGGTGAATAAATTAGGCGGAAGAGCCCCAAGACCTAAAACCCGAAATTATTATCCTAGGCCTTCATTTGCTGATGTGCAATTTGAAGAAAGAAGTAGTTTTATAGAAAATAATTATTCAGGAGAATCCATTGTCGAATGGAATATCGATGGTGCATCTGAACAACAAGTTTTGGATACAATACAAAACATGACCATGGCTGCTACTGCCTTCAAACTTAAAGGAAATACGGATAAATATACTAAAGAGATATTAGTTATGGGATTTACCGGACAATTAAAAGGATGGTGGGACAACCTCCTTAGTTCAGAAGATAAATACCAAATAGATGCAGCCGTAAAAACAGAATCTAACGAAGAGATTTGTGTTACAACCCTCTTATATGCTATTACTAAGTTCTTTGTAGGAGAACCCCTTAAACTCCAACAAAGAGCAGCTGACCAATTGCTAAACCTTTATTGTTCAACCATGTCTGATTATAGGTGGTATAGAGATATGTTCTTATCTAAACTATGCCTTAGGTCGGATGGTGCGGAAGATTATTGGAAAGAGAGATTTATTAGTGGTCTACCTAGGTTATTTGCAGAAAAGGTAAAAATTAATATTAAGCAAAACTTTAATGGAATGATCCCCTATCAGTCATTAACCATTGGAGAATTATCTAATTATGTAATTGAAACTGGTATACAAATTTGTACAGATTATAAATTACAAAATAAGATCAAGAATGAAAAGGCTAGTAATAGGCGTGAAATGGGATCATTTTGCGAGCAATATGGAGCTACTCCTTTGAGAGCTCCGAGTA
This sequence comes from Lathyrus oleraceus, assembly GCF_024323335.1. Taxonomy (NCBI): domain Eukaryota; kingdom Viridiplantae; phylum Streptophyta; class Magnoliopsida; order Fabales; family Fabaceae; genus Lathyrus; species Lathyrus oleraceus. Next base: position 160,770,734 of record NC_066579.1, on the reverse strand, counting down.
ACCCCAAGAATAAAAAACCTATTAGAAAAGGAAGAAATAACTTCCATTATCATAAGAAGCAATTTTACAAAGACAAGCCGGAATTTTATAAAAAACCTTACAAGAAAAATTATGGTAAGAAACCTTATAGAAAATATAATGATAAATCTAAACCCAAGGATAAAGATGTTAAATGCTATAAGTGTGGTCGTCTTGGCCATTATGCTAATAAATGTAAGGTTCAAGAAAAAATTAATCAACTGAGTAACTTAGACATTTCAGAAGAGTTAAAAGAAAGTTTAATATCTACTTTAAATAACATCTTGTTAAACTCGGAGGAAGAAGGGTCGTCAACATCTGAAGAATCTTCTTACGAAGAAATACATCAAATTAACAATTCTGAAAAATCGAATGATGATTCTGATGATTGTTTAGGCCTAGATTTTTGTAATTGTGACAATTGCAATAAAATAATTAATGTTTTAACAAATAATCAAGCTAATACTTTGATAGGAATATTAGACAAAATGGAAAACTCAGAAAGTAAGAATGCTTTCATGAGACAAATTAAAAATATTATAGATGAAAATGATATTTCTAAAAAGAATATTCACAAAGTAGAATTTAAAAATGTTATGGATTTATTTAAGAAACCGGTTGAAAGAACTGTTTCTATTAAAGATTTACAAGAAGAAATTAGTAATTTAAAAAATGAAATTAGAATTCTAAAAACCAGGGATGATGAGATAGAAATTAAACTTTTAGAGTTACAAGGAAACATGATTATTCAGAATCAATCCAATAAGAACTTAGCCTCATCTAGCTTAACCAAAAATGATGAGGAAACTTTTTTTCTGAATAACGAAGATGGGTATATTAACAAAATAGAAAAATTAATATCGCATAAATGGTATAGTAAAATAAATCTCATTGTTAAAGATAAAACTTATGAATTAATTGTTTTGATTGATTCAGGAGCAGATTTAAATTGCATCCAAGAAGGGTTGATCCCAACCCAATATTATGAAAAAACTAAAGAATCTTTAAGAGGAGCCAATGGTAATAGATTACAAGTTTCTTACAAATTATCAAGTGCTAAAATTTGTAAAGATCATATTTGTTATAAAACCTCTTTTCTTTTAGTAAGAAATATTCATGAGTCCATTATTCTAGGAACCCCTTTTCTAGCTTTACTCTATCCTTTCACAGTTAATAATGCAGCTATAACCACTAATGCTTTAGGGCGTGAAATTAAATTTGAATTCTTAGAACCACCTAAGATTAGGGATCTTAACTCTGTCCAGAGTAAGGTTATATCATTTATTAATCAAATTAATAATAAAAGAAAACACATTAATTTTATTAATAAAGAAATACACTATAAAAAGATAGAAGATCAACTGCAATCTCCAAATATTCAAGAAAAAATTAAAGGTATACAAAATAAATTCATTAAAGATCTTTGCTCAGAACAACCTAATGCTTTCTGGAAAAGAAAAGTGCATACTATTTCATTACCCTATGAACCTGACTTTAAGGAAGCAAATATCCCCACTAAAGCCAGACCAATACAAATGAATAAGCAAAATTTAGACTATTGTAAAAAAGAAATAAAAGATTTCTTAGACAAAGGATTGATTAGGCCCAGTAAGTCTCCTTGGAGTTGCTCCGCTTTCTATGTTACCAATGCTTCTGAGCTAGAAAGAGGAAGTCCTCGGTTAGTAATAAATTACAAACCCTTAAATAAAGCGTTACAATGGATTAGGTATCCCATACCTAATAAAAAGGATTTGATAAACAGATTACATAATAAAAGTATATTTTCAAAGTTTGATCTTAAATCTGGATATTATCAAATACAATTAAAGGAAGAAGATAAATATAAAACCGCTTTTGTGGTGCCCTTTGCTCACTATGAATGGAATGTCATGCCTTTAGGATTAAAAAATGCTCCTTCCGAATTCCAAAATATTATGAATACTATATTTAATGATTACTCGCACTTTACCATAGTCTATTTAGATGACATATTAGTATTTTCAGATTCTATAACTCAGCATATACAACATATGAACCTATTTTATGAGATAATTAAAGAGAATGGGTTAGTCTTGTCTGAAAAGAAACTTAAAATATTTCAATCTAAAGTAAGATTTTTGGGTTTTGATATTTCCCAAGGTATGTATACCCCCATTAGTAGATCTTTAGAATTTATTAATAAATTTCCAGATGAACTAAAGGATAAAACCCAGTTGCAAAGATTCTTAGGTTGTATAAATTATGTGGCTGACTTTATACCCAACCTAAGAACCATTTGTATACCATTATTCAAGAGACTTAGGAAGAATCCTCCTCCTTGGGATGATTCAATGACCCAAAGTGTTTTGCAATTGAAGAAAATAGTTAAAAAATTACCCTGTTTAGGGATACCTGATCCTAGTGCCAACCTTATTGTTGAAATCGATGCCTCAGACATAGGCTTTGGGGGAGTTCTAAAACAAATACTTCCGGGCATGGAAAAGGAACAAGTGGTCAGATATTATTTTGGAACTTGGAACCCAGCTCAATTAAACTATAGTACTATTAAAAAAGAAATTTTATCTATTGTTTTGTGTATTACAAAATTTCAAGATGACTTGTTTTCAAAAACATTTTTATTAAAAACAGATTGCAAAGCTGCACAAAGTGTTTTACAAAAGGATGTTAAAAATTTAGTTTCAAAACATATATTTGCTAGGTGGCAAGCATTACTTTCTTGTTTTGATTTTGAAATCGAGCATATTCAAGGAATTAAAAATTCGTTACCAGATTTTCTAACCAGAGAATTTTTACAGGGAAAACATGAGTAAAAAATCGGTTGACCCCAGAGATGATTATGGTCCTCCCATTAAAGATCAAAAAGATAAGGAAATAATTTTAGGTTCTCCATCTTTTATTTCTAAAGTTACCTCTCCTATTACTGCTACTCCCCTGACAACTATTAAGCCTACATTATTAACTCCATTAGCTTTTACATCTCAAATTACCAGTCCATTATCTATCCAGAAAAATCACCCGTCTAAACTAGCCTACTATACACCTCCTTCTTCTTTACCAAAATCGACTTTTATTACCAAAGATCTGTCCATACCAATATTACCTTTAGAAACCCTTTACTGTCCTCCAAACTCCTCTTTATTACAAAATATTTCAAGAATTTTCCCCCCATGATTTTACTTCATTCCTAAAGACCAAACCAAGACCAGAAAATTCTACGAATTTATCCTGGTAGATTCTGAGTCTATTACTCTTACCCACCAAACAGATCCGAGTGATAAATCTAAGATAAAGTTTTCTAAATTCAAGGTGAATAAGGTATTATCTCCTTCTGATTGGAATCAACCTCCATCAGAATTAAAATCTTTTTCCAGAGCCTTTACTCCACAATACTATTCGTACTTTGATTACATGGATGCTTGGTTCAATTTTTTGTCGGTCGAACCTTTCAACCACACTTGGTTTATATGGTTCAACAAGGATATTTCACTTAGCTTTCCTAATTGGTTTATCCAGTGGTTCATAATTGTTGGGCCAATTTTAGAAATATTTCCCGATTATGCCTCAAAAGCCTTTAACAATTTTACAACAAAAACTACCTGTCCTGATTACAAGTCTTTATTATGTTTTTGTGCTGTTTTTGGAATTACATGGATTTCATCTTGGACCTTTTCAACTGATCCATTATGGGAAGGGTCCTCTTCTACTCAATTGGTCAAGAAATTTTCTGTTAAATGGTGGTCAAAGTTTAATCCAGATTTGCTTTCTCCATCAAGATTAGATTCTTGGTTCAAGTCTCATCCGGGTCTTTGCAAAGAAAAGGCCATTTCTCTAGAAGATACATCGTTCTTATTAGATAAATCAAAATTACTTGCCTCTTTATCTGCTACTTCCAGCCATAAAGAACTCTTAAACATAATTAAAGAAGCTATGACTGCTTTATCTGAAAGTGATAGTGCTTCTAGCACTTCTGAAAATAATAATGAAGATGATTGTTATGGAATTATAGATCTCTGAATTATGATGAAGATAAGATCAATTATGAAAAAGATAAGATTTTAAAGATTCCTCTTGTCAGAATTATTTTGAAGAAGATAAGAAGCTACAGACAACAACGACTCCCTTTGTTGGCCTCAATTACCTTCCACTCAGAATTACTTTTGAATTATTGACTCTACTTTATTAAAGTTTTTTGTTTTATTTCAATTATTCAGACCATGTGGGTCATTACTTTATTAAAGTTTTTTGTTTTATTTCAATTATTCAGACCATGTGGGTCATTACTTTGTATATAGTTTATGCTTAGTTTAATTTAGTTTGAAGTCCGTGTGGATCCTTGCCTATAAAAGGATCATTTGTGTGTTGTGAAAGGCATTCGAGTTTTCAGTCTTAAAACTTGGAAATCTTGATTGTCATCCTTTGTAAGTATTTTCATAGATAAAAGCAAGTCTTTTAATATTTTCAACATGTCTTCCATGTCTTCCGCATATTATAATACTCTTACAATTTATTTTATCAATATTATTTTTTTCTTTACTAATATTTCCGCCATTATGATTATGATTATTATTATTATTTTAGAGGCCCCTACCGCTCGAACACGTATTTGGATGTTAGTTACAAATCATTATATCTTTTATAATTAATAGGATTACCTTTTATTTATAGCTTTCGGACATTGCTTGCTCCAGCAAATATTAAGTCTAAATAAAAATTCATGTTGAGGCTAACTCCTCAACACTTCGATAACTAGATGTTTCGACAACAACATGTTTCGTCATCATAAATTACATTTTTAACACACCATCTAATTTATTGGTCTAAGTTATTTATATTCATAGTATATCTTAACTTCTTAAACACTTCAACATGTATTCCTTTCATCATAATATCTGCAATCTGATTCTCAGTTCCGTAATGTTCTAAGTTCAGCTTCACTTCTGTTACTTGCTCTCGAAGATAATGGAACTTCATTTTATTGTATTTGCTTCGTCCATGCGCTATCAAATTCTTTGTCAAATTGATATCAGACATGTTGTCGATCTTCATGGTAATCACTTCGTGATTCTTCCCTGTAGTCTCTTAGACTAAATTTATCATCCAAGTTATTTGACATGCACAAAGAGAAACATCTATGTACTCTGTTTCACATGACGACAATGTTATACTGATTCTTTTCTCGAACTCCAAACAACTGGTACACCACCTAGCATAAACATATAATCAGTTATGGATTTTCTATCTTCAGTATTACTAAACCAACATGAGTCAGTATATCCCACTAGCTTGCATTCCTAATCTTCAGCAACTCTAGGAAACAAAATACCATAGTCGAGAGTTCCTTTCAGATACCTTAGTGTCCTCTTCGACGTTGTTAGGTGTGATACCTTTGACTTCTCTAGGAATCTACTCACCATACCTATATTATATGCTAAATCAGGCCTAGTGTGTCAAAGGTATCGAAGTGATCCAATTAGTCTTTTGTATTACATTGGATCAACATCATCTTTATTTGTGTCTTTCGATAGTTGCCAGCAAGAGTTGAAGTTGGGTTGCAATCTTGCATCTCAAATCTCTTGAGTATTTCACATGCATATCTTTTTTGATGCATCATCAAGCCTCTACTACTCTTGTAGAACTCGATGCCAAGAAATGAGAGATTTTCCAAGTCTGAAATTTCAAACTCCTCACTTAGGTCATGTCTGAAATCTTCGATCTCTTTCTTGCAACTTTCTGTTTCCAACAGGTCATCGACATAGAAATATAGTATAAGTAACTCACTATTTCTTCTTCTCACATATACTCCATGCTCAGTTGTGCACTTCATAAATTAAATCTCCCTTAAGAAACTGTCTATCTTCTTATTCCAAGCTCTTGGAGCTTGCTTAAGTCCATACAGGACTTTGTGCAACCTGTATACGTTGCTTTGTTCGCCATGTTTCACAAATCCAACTGGTTGTGTAACATAAACTTCCCCATCTAAGGGACCATTAAGGAATGCATATTTCACATCCATCTGACATATGTTCCAGTTGTTCATGTTTGCTAGACCAACAACCAATCTGATCGTTTCGATTCTAGCCACATGTGTGAAAACTTCATCAAAGTTGATTCCTTCCTTTTGAAGAAATCCTTTCTCCACAAGTCTTGCCTTATGTCGAGTTACTTCACCTTTGGTATTCAACTTCACCTTGTATAACCACTTCACATTTATTGCCTTCTTACCTTGAGGAAATTCGACAAGTGACCAAGTGTTATTGACTTCGATGGACTCCAGTTCCTCATTCATTGCTTTCACCCACTTCAAATCCTTCAATGCTTCAGCTGTATTGACTGGTTCATCATATGCATAGAAAGCATAGTGTACCAGCTCACCTTCATCATCGACTACATCATCTGGTGTAATCACACAGTCCTATAACCTTGCAGGAATGTGTCTTGTCCTTTGAGGTTTGCTTGTGCTTGCTTGATCTCTGACTTCTTGTCGAACTTATCTTTCGACTTCACTTGTCGGTTCTTCATATAAGATTCATACTGAATCTTTCTTGACATTTTTAGTCCAATCTCATTTCTTAAGCTCATCTATGATCACGTCCATGATGATCACTACTTTCTTGTTCAATAGGTCCAACAACTTGTAATCTCCGATCGAATGATATCCTATTAGGGTCATCTTATTCGACTTGTCATTTAGGTTTCTTCTATACTAAGTAGGCACATGTCTATATGTTATAAATCCAAATACTTTCATATGACTCAAGCTAGGCTTGACACCAGACCAACATTCTTCTGACGTGATTCCATCTAGCTTCTTCGTCTGACATCTGTTCAAAATATATGTTGATGTCAACACAGCTTATCCCCATAATTATTTGGGTAGATGCTTGACTTTCAACATACTTCTCACCATATTTATGATGGTTCAATTCTTCCTTTATGTAGTTTCATTCTGTTGTGGAGTGTAGGGTGACACCACTTCACGCACAATCCATTCTTTCTCACATAACATGTTGAAATCTTTCGACATATATTCTCCACCACTAGCAGCTCTCGGAATCTTGAGCTTTCGACAACTTTGTCTTTCGACCATAGATTTAAAGTTGGAAAATACGTCGATCACTTTAGTATTCTTCTTGATCAAGTAAGTCTACAGTGTTTTACTGAAATCATCTATAAATGTGACAAAGTATCGGTTACCTCCAATCGAATTCACATGGATAAGACCACATGCATCAGAGTATTGACTTCAAGGATTTCCTTTGACTTGCTTCCTGTATCATTGTTGAAGTTGCTCTTGTGTTGCTTCGCCGACACACATTCCTCACATATTTCTTCTCTTCAGATCTCTGATGTCTTTGAAGTTGATATGGTCAAGTCTACATATCCATATCCATTCCTCACATATTTCTTCTCTTCATATCTCAAATATATGGTTCTATCAGAGGATCGTTTCGTACACCTTCATGTACACGACATCGAAATCTCTTTGGGTCCTAATAAAACATAAGTAAGAAATAAATAAGAAGAAGTAATAAACAATAGATACATTTTGTTATGAAATAAGAATACGAATAAGTAATAAACAATATAGATTAAGTAATAACATACAAATGTCGCAATATTATCGATTATTCGTCGATGTTCATCACCCATAGTAAATAAATACATATTGTTGCAGAGATATTGATCGTTATAGAGAGAGGTTGAGTGCTGTAGTGGGGTTGAGTGTTGCAGAGGTTGAGTGTTGTAAGTATTGAATGTTACAAATATTGAGTGTTGCAGAAGTTGAGTGTTGCAGAGGTTGAGTTGCTGCAGTATTTATAGATGAGATGGGTTGGGAAGTTGCAGTATGTGATGTATAAGTGCAGGCGCCAGTGGGAAGGGAGCATGCCTTTTACTTTTGCATGCATGTGATGGCGCTTGGTAAGGGTGCTTGCCTTGTCTTGTCTAATCCATTAAAAAATATCACATGGAATTATCAGCTGATTATATGGTTGATCAAACTAATGCAACGAGGTATCAAATTTATTTTTGAAATGAGCTATGCTCGATCCAGTTGTCAGCATCTTACTGGAAGAGGAGTGATTCTTGGGATATAGGCTCTATGGATCTAGTTCACACATGTTTAATCACGAACCCAGTGCAAGACCATTGAAAACTCAGCTCTTAGTTAATATGCGATGAAACTTTGTTTGTCATTAGCGAAAATCCGTCGTTAAAGGTGAGTACAATAATCTTGCATATTGTAACACAATACAACTATACTACATCGTACGGGAAGGCATGGATAGCTGTCGCATTACGCGAAAACCCGGCGGGAAAAAGAAACAACAGAGCCGCCACCGTGCGTTATTTATCCCAAAGGGGGGAAAGGAAACGCTCGAAGTAAACCTGGAAAAGACATGGTCTCGCGACCAGAGAAAGATGGGATCGGGAGTCGGTTATGCGAAGGGAAGGTATTAACACCCCTACGCATCCGTCGTACTCGACGGGATCCACGCACAAAAGAATAGAAGAAAGGTTGCTAAAGACTGCTCACAAACTGCACAAGGCTGGAAGGAAACACCGAAAGACAAAAGAAACGGGACTCGGCAGGATATCGCATCCTGGGCCTACGTAGTCTGTCAGACACAGACATCAGAGTCGACGTAGTTCGGGACGGGGGAAAACGTGCTCGCTAGGATGTCGCATCCTATGCATACGTATCTTTCTCTAACCCGAGAAAGAATCAGAGCACTCGTAGCTCGGCTAACGCACGCCAAACAAAACCCACACAGGAAACCGACTGCCAATCGCTGGACTTACGTCAGACTCCACACAAACAAAGGCAAACATGGAAACCGAATGCCAATCGCTGGACTTACATCAGACTCCGAACCACCAAACACACACAGGAAACCGACTACCAATCGTTGGACTTACGTCAAACTCCAACAAGCAAACAAGACACAGGAAACCAACTGCCAATCGCTGGACTTACGTCAGACTCCAAACACACACAAAGGGTTGAAAAAGAAAAAGGGCGCCCGGAGAGATCAGCTCATCTCCTGCCTACGTACCTCATCTGGTATGAGGATCAGGGCAACGTAGTTCCCCTAAACAGGGAAAGAACTTCTAACCTAACCAGAGACAAAGGGGGATAACAAGCTACTAGGGAGACTACGACTCGAGCCTAGAAGTTATCATGCATATGATCCCTATGTTAAGGTCTCAGTCCTAACTTGCACAGGAAGCAAGCTAGCCTAAACAGCACAATATCAAACAAACACAAGCACAAAACAGCAAGCACACACACTATATGCAAACAATTGGCTCACACAAGGCTAGGCTGTAGGAACAAGCCAACTGGAATGGGGTGTTTTTAGCTCTTAACCCTAACATTGAGAGTTAGGGTGAAGCAGATGAAATAGGAAGTGAGGGTAAGACCTCACAGCTCTTATCCTTGGCCTGGGAGAGCTTGAATCAAAATAGAAAGTGTGGGAGTTCAAAATGTAGGAACTCTTCTCCACATGACTGACACAACAAGATCTTGGGTTCTTATTCAAGATGCATCAACACATGGTGTGTGAGCAAAGTGAATGACACAACTGAATAGCAGGGGATGGATTGCACATCCCTTTTATCTTCCAATTGCCTCTTGAGAGGACTTTACCTGCTTGGCACAAAATTAAACATCCACAAACATTGCCTCTTAAGGAAGGCTTCAGACAGGTGCCTGCCAAAGTAACATGACAGGTCTTCCAGACTACATGAAGATCAAGGAATTATACCTAAGTGGTATGCCAACCACAAGCAAGCCAAGCAAAGTTCAAATGAACTTAAAGCAACTTAGGTACCTGTGAAAACATCTAAACCAATCAGTACAAAATCCAGACAAACAATCAACAGTCAATATTCAAACAGACAGACAAATCCAATGTGCACAATGAGGAAACACAAGTGAACCATCATCAAGGCCTACAAAACAAACCAAGGTTAGCCAACAACAACAAATGATCAAGCTCAAATGAAGGAGCAACATCAACCATGGAGATGTATACTTGAACCTGAAATCACAACTCAAATGTAAGTAACAAACCACTAGGTCAAAGCCTAGGGTCAAAAGGAGATCAAAAATCCACAACAGAAGCTGAAATTTAACACAATGCAACTTCAAACACATATTAACGTGTCCTAAAAAGGACCAAACCAAAATCAATAGGCAAGTTCATGTAATAGGCAAGAGAAATCAATGACCAATTCAAGGCACACATTTGAACATTAAGAATAGAAATTCCAAATCAAAACAGAAATGATTCAAATAATTCTGGAAAAAATCATGAGCATTCAACACATCCAAAACATCCATCATGCAAAAAATCGGAAGCATTAGAGGTTATTTGGCATGGAAATCAAATTGCATAAGTTGGACAACCAAATGTGTGACACAAATTGTCACACCATACTAACATAAGCATAAAACAGAATTGGTACATGAGAAAAATACCAAACCAAGCCTAAAACATCCATAAATGTGTCTAGAATCAGCATGTAAAATTTCATGGCAATTGGATCATTTTTGAGCATTTTATGATAGGATGAATGAAGCAAGGTCCAAATGTACACATGTTCAAAGAATGCAACACAATTTAATTTCCAGCAATGATAAAATCATACAATCAACATCATAAAATTCTAGGCATTCATAGTATCATGTGAAAAAAAATTGGAGATTAATTGGATCATTATTCTATTTTTTATGACTTTTTGAAGATCATGGAAAAAATGAAATAAACATTGAAATATCATGAAATAATGAAAATGAATTATGAAAATGCAGAATTGCCAAAGCCAGGATTCAAACTCGGGATGTAGCGGTCACAGGCACTTCCACTAACCTCTGGACCAAGGAGGCCGCGCTACAATATAATTGCAGGAAGCCCTAACGTATACTATTCACAGACGGTGGCTGGCAGTCCCAAGCGGCGGAAACAACCGTCTCCTTTGTGGAGACGGTGGTGATGAACAGTGCCACTCATATTTTTTTCCAGAATTTGAAAGTGGATACACCAATCGACTCGTCTTGATCTAAGGAACTCGAATCTACAATTATTTTCCTCTAATTCACCATAAATCATGCACATCGAATGAAAACATGTTTATGCATCAAGACTTTAATTCATCATATCTTCAATATTTGTCCGTTTTTCAAGTTCTTTATATCAAAATTCTCACCATGAAAAACTCTACAAGATTATATGCATAAAATCATGAATTAAGAGGTTCGAATTTTGCACCTTCTTGAAGCTTCAACAATGGCAGTGGTGGATTCAAGTGTCCAAAAGCATCCAAATCCCTTCTATCAACCTTGTAATGACCTCTGAAGTTGAAATTGAAGCTTGAGATGAACTAGATCTTGATTAAATTTGAATCTCCATCATCATGTTCATGATCTTCATATACTCAATTCTTCACCAAATTTCACAATCAATGGCTTGACCTATACTGAATAATGATCCAAGAACACAAATATGCAATAAAAATCAAGTGTTCTTTGAAGAATTTTTGAATTTGGAAGAAGAGAATTTTTGGAGGGAAATTTTGGATCTAGATCTAGAAATGTGAAATTGTGAAAATTCTGTTATAAATAACTATTTATATGACATGCTAATCCATTTTCTAATGATGCTTAGGCTTGGCTAATTATTTTTTAATGAGAAAAGAGGTGTTATGCAAAATTTGGTTTTTTCACCCCATGCATGCAACATGCACGTGAACAGTAACAATGGCCATGCATTTTCACTTAAAACCATGCTATGAACATGTTGGAATGGTTAAAAAGTCCATATGATGCACCAATTTTGAATTCATGATTTTCCCTCCAAAAATCATATGAATATGCATATGATCATATGGTGAATTTTCATGCAACATGATGAATGATTTGGAAAGTTCATGTCATGAGAAGAATTTTACAAAAAGAGCCACTCAATTTGGAGATTTGGTTCAAAAGATATGGCATTTTGAAGTTCCATGCACACTTGGCAATGATTTGATCATAACTCCTCAACCATTCATCAGATGCTCATGATCTTGGACTTTTTGGAAATGGGAGAGAAAGATCTTCAAATTTCATGTTGGACAAAAATTCATTTGAAACTTCTTTGATGTTGGAAAGTTGAGTTGAAGTTGGTCTAAAAACTTGCCATTTTTGGAAACTTGAAATTACGGGTCACTTTCCATTTTTGGAAACTTTTGATCTGGCTCCAAAATCCTCAAGGTAGATGTTTGACATGTTGAATAACCTTCTTTTAGACATAAATGAAGTGTCTCAAACCATTTCTCCATCTCCTAGCCCTCAGTTGACTTGTAGTTGACTTTTACAGGCCTCAGATGACTTGATCATGCACTGTGGACTTTGAGCTTTCAACCAATGGTCAAGTTGCTTCAAAATGAACCTTGATTCATGTAAGCTCTCTAGAACAACCATAGGGCCTTTATCTCATGGGAAAACCCTTGCTCTCTTGCACAGATGGATTCTCCTGATCAGTTTTGACTGATGATATGCAATGGACTATGCAATGTGAATGCAATATTAATGACCTAAAAATGAAATGAATGTACAAATGGGAGGTACAAATTTGAGGTGCTACAATAGCTAAGACTAAGGTTGTTGAAAAAGTGTTTGGAAATTGGGAGGAGTCATACAAAGAATTTCCAAAATACTTGATGGCTCTTAAACATTATGCTCCAGGGACTATTATCAATTTGGAAACATTGTCGGCGTATACCACAGACGGGACTTGTGCTATTGGTAATGTAATATTCCACAGACTCTTCTAGGCGTATCAATCATGCATCAAAGTTTTTTCTTTTTGTAAATCTATTATACAAATTGATGGTACATGGTTGTACAGGATATATAATGGAACGTTACTGATGGCAGTGGCACAAGATGGTAACATCAACATTTTTCCAATTGCCTTTGCCCTAGTTAAAGGGGGGACTGGTGGGGGATGAAGTTTTTTCCTAAAAAATCTTCGATTTCATGTTGCTCCTCAGCCTAACTTATGTTTGATCTCAGATCGACACCCTTCAATAGTGAGTGCCTACAAAAACATTCATAATTGCTGGCAGGATCCTCCTTCAATGAATGTCTACTACATTAGACATATCGCTTAAAGTTTCATGTGAAATATCAAAGACAAAACGTTGCGGAAGAAGGTTGTCAACGCTCGGTATGCATTAACAGAACCTTCTTTCAAACACTACCGCGAAGATATCAAATTTTCAAACGCATATGTAGTGAGGTGGATCAACAATATTCCATTGGTGAAGTGGACTAGGGCAAACGACAATGGTCAATGGTGGGGCCATATGACAACAAATCTTGTGAAATCAATTAACTCTATCTTCAAAGGCATCGAAACCAACCTATAACCGCTTTAGCACAAGCAACCTATTTCAGGCTAGGGGTGTTGTTTGAGACCATACATTCCAAATGGAGTTTATTACAATCTGGGTAGTTATTCAGTGATGCTTCAATGAAATTCATTAAAGAGGAAGCTGCCAAAGCTAACGCACATGTGGTCACGATGTTTGGCCGTACTAAAGGTTGGTATAATGTTGTTGAGTTAATGGATCACAATGAAGGCATGTCGAGGGGAAAGTATCAAGTGGAACTAGATAGAGGTTGGTGCGGCTATGGAAATTTCCAAGCCTTTCGTATGCCATGCTCCCATGTCATAGCGGCATGTTCAAAGGTTCGACGGGATTCTTCTAACTTACTATCCGACGTTTACAAAGTTATAAACATTTGTAATGTTTACGAAATTAGATTTTTAGTGGTAGCAAAAGAGGATTACTGACCTGCATATCAAGTGGACATTCTCTAGCACAATGCAATAATGCGAAGAAAGAAAAAAGGGCGTCCAAACAACACCCGCATTCGAATCGAAATGGATACGGCGAACAAAATGGTTAGATTATGTAGTTCATGTTATTAGTCTGGTCATAATCGTACTAACTCTCCCAGTGTTGGAACAAGCAGAACAAGATAATTTTAATTGTAACTCTTTTGCTTTATATTAAAAACAACATTAATTTCATATGATAACTTTGTGAGGAAATACCATCACAAACATATACAACACATACAACACATACAACACATAAACAACAACACAAGAAACTATAATAAATAAAATATCATCACAAACAAATACAACATAAACAACATAACTATGAGATCACAACAATCAAAATAATTTTGTGAGGATTATACATCATCATGTGAACGTCTTTGTCAGTTTTAATATCCACCCATAAATGAACTTCCCCATTTTGGTTAAGCGTCATATCAAGCCATTGAAATCTTCCGATCCTTTCACCATCTGCAAAGTTTCCATCTAACCAACGGTTCAAGGTCTTGCTAAGATGTTCGAACGTATCTACATCCTAAAGTCAGATCTTTATTGGAGACCGTACTGCTGAAAAGATTAAATCGACATTTATCTTGTGAATATATGGACACAAGTAAGAATATGCAGACAATTTATAGAAAATTGAAGGAGATTAAAGAAAAATGGAAGGAGTGTAAGAAATTGTGTGAAAATTTATGGGACAGATGTTGTATTTATAATAGATGAGTGGTGGAGCATTGGCGTAGACACATGGCTACATGCATGCGTCATTGCATATGGCGCACACACATGGCTACACATGCATGTGCCATTGCATGTGGCGCCTTCACATGGATACACATGCATGCACCATGCAATATTTCAATGCATGCGCCCAAGCCATTTGCGCCTCTATTCAATGAAAAATAGATGCGCCACTCAAACTGACGCATGCTTCATGAAACGTGGTTATTTTCGTAAATGTTTTAAAAACTAGGTTATCTTAAAATTTTAATTGAAAAATATGGTTATTTAAAATAAATAAAAAATGTTTTCTCTGCATTTTTTAAGGGCGAATAAAGACTTTAAACTTGAATCTCTTAATGTACACTTTTTGTTCCTTTTTAAATGTTAATTTTTGATTTTTTAAACTTACCAAAAGAGTTAATTATTATTATTATTTTTCAAACAATAATTCATCTTTTACCTATAATATCTTTAATTATTTATTACATTCATTTTACTTTCTCTCTCTTTGTAATAATTACTTAAGGATAATTTTGACAAAAGTACAATTAATACTACCTTAAATTTTATATATGATAATTAAAAATAAACAATTTTTTTTATTAAAATGATACCTAAAAAGGAACGGAGGAGTATTTATCATGTCCTATATCCTATTTCATTTTATTTATGTATTGTAACGAGCGTCAGTATTAATATAATATTTTATATTTTTAAATTTAGAACTTTTTTTTAAAATTTAAATATTTAAATAACCTATTTTTCAAATTAATTACCAAAATAACCACATTTGATTACTTATGCGCCATTTGAACTAGCACATCTAATTGCCATTGAGAGGAGGCGCCATACCCATTGGCACATGCATGAGAAGAAAATGATCAGAGGCGCAAATGCCCTTGGCGCATGCCTGTCTTAGTGCCACATGAATCAGGCTATGCATGCAGGAATGTGAGTGTATGCCACATGCATTGGCGCATGTATGTGTCATGTGTGTGTGCGCCTAAGGCAATGGGGCATGCATGTGTGTGTGGTCTATAAATATAAAGTGTTTTCCCATGATTTTTCACACAACTTATTACCCTCCTTCCATTTTCCTTTTAATCTCCTTCGATTTTATTTTCTTTAACCATGTCTGAATATTCATATATTCACAAGAAAAATATTGATTTAATCTTTTCAGTAGTGCAACCTCCGATAAAGATCCGATTTTGGAATATATAAACGTTTGAACGTCTTAATAGGATCTTGAAATTTTTGTTAGATGGAGAAATTGCAGAGGATGAAAGGATCAGAAGAATTCAATGGTTTAAGTCCACGTTCAACCAAACTGGTAAAGTTCATGTATGAGTGGATATTAAGACTGATAGAGACGTTCACAGAATGATGCATACTATGTTCAAAATTGTTTTGAGGGTTGTAATTGTAACAAACCAATTTTAGTATTTATTTATTATACTATTATTATATTGTATTTTAATTATGTGGAGTGGTAATTAATTAATTGGTTGTTAGGTAGTATAATAATTGACTATACTAATTGAATTGGTGTATTAATTAATTATTTAGTGGATATGAGATATAATTAAATAATTATATTAATTAACTTAGTGTGTATGTTGAGTTGGTTAATTTATTTGAATTTAAATAAAGATATTTAAATATTAGGTATTATTGGGCCTAGTGATTAAATTAGATGGATATCATGATTTAAGCCCAAAGAGAATACTAATATAAATAGTAAGAGGTGAGGAGAGTGAGAGTTAGAATTCAGTCGATCATTGAAGGCAATAGAGAAAGAGGAGAGAAAAAGTAAAGAGAAGCTAGGGTTTCCATCAAATTGAAGAGGTAAGGGGGGAATCCTTATTATTATGGGTTAGCATGATCGAGTCAATGGGTAGGAACATGTTTAGGTCAAAATCCTTAATTTGCATGGTTTTGTAATTATTAGGTTTGATAAATACTCTTGATTTATGATGATTGGATTGTGCTGAAACCGTAAATTTATGTTCTATGGCGTGAGTTATAATTTTCTGAACGTGTAGCTTTTTACGGAATCGAAATCGGAGGTCCGAAGGTCCTCCAACGATGAGAAATGCGGAGAATTCTGCATTCTGTTTCGTTGTTAGCGCAGGAATAGCATTCTGTTTTGCGTTAACCGGTTAACCCAGGGCGTTAACCGATTAACACTGTTGGAAACCTGTTAAATTTGTATTCTGTCTTGCGTTAACAGGTTAACCAAATGCGTTAACAGGTTAACACTGTTGAAAACCTGTTAAATTTGTATTCTGTCTTGCGTTAACAGGTTAACCAAATGCGTTAACAGGTTAACACTGTTGAAAACCTGTTAGATTTGTATTTTGTCTTGCGTTAACAGGTTAACCAAATGCGTTAACAGGTTAACACTGTTGAAATACTATTAGAATTGCATTCTGTCTTGCGTTAACAGGTTAACCCAGGGCGTTAACCGGTTAACACTATTGAAAAACTGTTAAATTTGTATTTTGTCTTGCGTTAACAGGTTAACCCAGGGTGTTAACCGGTTAACACTGTTGAAATACTGTTAAATTTGTATTCTGTCTTGCGTTAACAGGTTAACCAAATGCGTTAACAGGTTAACACTGTTTGAAAAGTGAAAAATTGATATTTAAATGTTGTATTCGTCTTAGGATGAAATCTATGTGTACATAATTGATAATTAACCTATAATTGTGAATGATATATTGTTATGAGGGTGTATATGTACCAGTGGGGGATAAATCATAGAGTTGGATTATGGTGATATGTGGAAGGTTAAGATGGTAGAGATGATCTTAATTGCATATGTGTTGGTATGTGTGCATTCATTCATAGCATGATCGACTTCATTGTGGAAGTGGTGAAACTGCGGGTTCACATGGTAATAGACGTTGATCCTTAATTGGAAATAGGCGTAGTGGCTTGGATTCTAGATATTGAATCGGAAAGCGGTGGAACGTTGGGTCCATATAGACGTTGATCCTTAATTGGAAATAGGCGTAGTGGCTTTGATTTTGTCCGGATCGGAGTGTGGCTTGGATTCTAGATATTGAATCGGAAAGCGGTGAAACTTTGGGTTCACATTGAGGTACTGCATGCATGGAGTCACATGTCTTGCATTGAGTCACAATTGAATGTTGTATTGTTGTGATTGTGATGTGTGTACGAGTTATAGTAGTTGAATTTGGTGATGTTTGGATACCTAACTTGGTGAAATATGTGATTATGTGATAATTGTGGTTATGTGTATATTTGAGAATATTGTATTGAATTTTAATATTAACTCCTTGAGTATTGAGGTATGTTTGAAATATGCGAAATAAATGTTGGTTAATATTATTGACAGGATTATACAAAGTGTGATGAATTCTTTTAATTGTTGATTTAATCATTGTGCCTTATTATGCTATTTCATAATGATTTGAATTCTCACCCTTTCTGTTTGAATGTTACCTTTACATGGGTATCGTGCAGATACTACAGAGTAGTATTGCTGGAGTAAGTGGACGGTAGCTCGCTCAAGATTAACTGGAGAGTTCCCGTATTTTAGTTGAGATTTGGTAATGAGTCAATGCTCTGGTCATGTAACACTGGGTAGATTGGTAGTATTCAACTCATATCGTATTTGGATATGCATTACGTTATTAATTACTTTATTTTAGCTTGAGATGATTGTTGAGAGATGATCATGGTATGGGACATGAATCATTTTATAATATGCATGAATATTCATATTTCCCGCTGTGAATGCATATTTCTTGAATATTTATGATAAGTGAAATGTGTTATTTTGAATGACCAGGTGTGTTGTTGGTTTTGAAAGCATTTAGTTTTGAAAACGTCGATGTGACGCCCTTTTGTTGTATGCGTGCTTATTTACTCTGATTATATGTTAAGTATTTTGGGGTAGAAAAAGGGGTGTTACATTAGTGGTATAGAGCATGGTCGACCAGTTGGTCAATAGTCGTAGGGTTTTCCGTGGTATTTGATTTGTGTATCTGACACGATCGATACTGTTTGTTTGGTTGTTCGGACTGTTCAAGACAATGGTTGCAGGCAGGAATGACGATGCCATTGCTGAGGCGCTGAGGATGCTGGCTGAATCCATGGGTCAGATCCATCAAGCGAATGCTGGTAACCAAAAGGGAGATGATGATGAGTTTCGTGCTTTGGGAAGATTCCAGCGGAACAATCCTCCTGTCTTTGAGGGTGAGCATGCACCTGAGAAAGCTCAAGCTTGGATGAAGGCAATTGAGAAGATCTTCAGAGTCATGAACTGTATTGATGCCCAGAAAGTGCAGTTTGGTACCCATATGCTTGAGGAGGAAGCTGAAGATTGGTGGAATAACACTCTTCAGAGGTTCGAAGAAGACAACATTGAGGTTACTTGGACTCTTTTCCGTGATACCTTCTTGGAGAACTATTTTCCAGAAGATTTTCGTGGGAAGAAAGAGGTGGAGTTCCTTGAATTGAAGCAAGGAAATGGTACCGTTGCTGATTATGCTGCTAGATTTCAGGAGCTTATCAAGTATTGTCCTCATTACAATACTGCTAATGCTGAGAGATCTAAATGCTTGAAGTTTGTGAATGGCTTGAGACATGATATCAAGAAGGCCATTGGTTACCAACAGATTACTCGTTTTACAGAGTTGGTTAACAAGAGTCGGATCTATGATGAGGATAGTAGGGAGAGTGCTTCTGTCTACAAGAGCTTGAAGGGGAAAAATCAAGATCGTGGGAAACCGTATGATGACAAGAGGAGACAATCTGGTTTTGGCAAGAAGCCAAGTGGGGGAGGATCTTCTACTCCACTTAAGTGTTTCAAATGTGGCGTTGAAGGTCATCGCGCTGGGGATTGTAGTAAGAATCCGATGACGTGTTTCAAGTGTGGCAAGAGTGGTCACAGAACAAACCAGTGTGGAGTTGGTTCGAGTATGACTTGTTACAATTATGGTGAGAAAGGTCACATTAGTACACAATGTGATAAGCCGAAGAAGGAGCAAGCGAAGGGAAAGGTGTTTGCATTGTCTGGTGCGGAGACCACTACCGATGATAGACTAATCCAAGGTACGTGCTTTATTAAGGGTACACCTTTGATTGCCATTATTGATACCGGTGCAACACATTCTTTCATTTCTTTGGGTTGTGCTAAGAGGCTGAATCTTATATTATCTGATATGCGTAGAAGTATGGTTATTGATACACCTGCTATGGGTTCTGTCTCTACTTCCTATGTGTGTTTGAATTGTCCGTTGAGTATATTTGGTAGGGATTTTGGAATTGATTTAGTTTGTCTTCCGTTAGAGCAACTCGACGTGATTTTGGGTATGAATTGGTTAGAAGTTAATCGGGTGTATATCAACTGTTTCGAGAAGACGGCTATTTTTCCTGAGGTTAGTGCTAAGGAAGATTGGTGTGTGTCTGCTAAGCAAGTTGATGAATCGGTGCAAGATGGTGCCGAGTTGTTTATGTTGTTGGCAACTTTGGATATTCGGGAGAAGAGAACGATTGAAGAATTGCCAATAGTTTGTGAGTTTGCGGAGGTATTTTCGGAAGATATAAGTGATTTACCGCCGGAACGTGAGATTGGGTTTTTGATTGATTTGGTTCCTGGAACTAGTCCTGTATCGATGGCTCCCTATAGAATGTTCGCTTCTGAGTTGAAAGAGTTGAAGAGTCAACTTGAAGACTTGCTTGAGAAGAAGTTTATTCGTCCTAGTGTGTCGCCGTGGGGTGCACCTGTTCTGTTGGTCAAGAAGAAAGAAGGTTCTATGAGACTATGTGTTGATTATAGACAACTGAATAAAGTGACGATTAAGAACAAGTATCCACTTCCGAGGATTGACGATCTGATGGATCAGCTGGTTGGGGATTGTTTGTTTAGCAAGATTGACTTGAGGTTTGGATATCATCAGATTCGGGTAAAGGTTGAGGATACTCAAAAGACTGCTTTTAGGACAAGGTATGGTCACTACGAGTACTCCGTGATGCCTTTTGGTGTGACTAATGCACCTGGTGTATTTATGGAGTATATGAATAGAATCTTTCATGATTATCTGGATAAGTTTGTGGTTGTATTCATCGATGATATATTGATTTATTCCAAGGGTGAAGAAGATCATGCAGAGCATTTGAAGGTTGTGTTATCGGTGTTGAAAGAGAGGAAGTTGTTTGCTAAACTCTCTAAATGTGAATTTTGGTTGAGTGAAGTAAGTTTTCTTGGACATGCGATTTCGAGTGGTGGGATTTCTGTGGATCCTACGAAGATTGAAGTTGTATCTCAGTGGGAAGCTCCTAAGTCTGTTGCTGAGATTCGAAGTTTCCTTGGTTTGGCTGGTTATTATAGGAAGTTCATTGAAGGGTTTTCTAAGTTGTCGTTACCGTTGACGCAGTTGACTAGGAAAGGTCAAGCTTTCATTTGGACTTCGCAGTGTGAAGCGAATTTTCAAGAGCTTAAGAGAAGATTGATTACGGCTCCTATTTTAATTTTACCGGATCCGTTAGAAACTTTCGTGGTGTACTGTGATGCTTCTTTGTTGGGTTTAGGAGGTGTTCTGATGCAAAAAGGGCAAGTGGTAGCTTATGCTTCAAGGCAACTTAAAGTTCATGAGAGGAATTATCCGACGCGTGATTTAGAGTTGGCCGTCGTTGTGTTTGTGTTGAAGCTTTGGAGACATTATTTGTTTGGATCGAGATTTGATGTGTTTAGTGATCACAAGAGTTTGAAGTACTTGTTCGATTAGAAGGAATTGAATATGAGGCAAAGGAGATGGTTGGAGTTCTTGAAAGATTATGATTTTGGTTTGAATTATCATCCTGGAAACGCGAATGTTGTAGCCGATGCATTGAGTAGGAAGTCATTGCACATGTCTATGTTGATGATTCGAGAGTTTGAATTGTTGGAGCAATTTAGAGATTTGAGTTTGGTTTGTGAAGTGACGTCTTCGTGTGTTAAGCTTTGGATGTTGAAGCTTACGTGTGGCATTCTTGACGAGATTAGAGAAGGTCAGAAGTCAAATTTGAAGTTAGTCGATGTTATGACATTGATTAACCAAGGTAAAGGTGGTGACTTTCGGATTGATGAGAATGGTATCTTGAAGTGTTGTGATCGAGTTTGTGTTTCGGATGTTGCGGATTTGAGAAAGAGGAATCTTGAGGAAGGGCATAAAAGTGGTTTGAGTATTCATCCTGGTGCTACTAAAATGTATCAAGACTTGAAGAAGATGTTTTGGTGGCAAGGTATGAAGAAGGATGTAGCGGAATTTGTGTATTCATGTTTGACTTGTCAAAAGTCAAAGATTGAACATCAAAAGCCATCTGGTTTGATGCAACCATTATCTATTCCCGAGTGGAAGTGGGATAGTATCTCTATGGATTTTGTTTCGGGTTTGCCGAGAACATCGAGTAATTGTGAGGCGATTTGGGTCGTTGTGGACAGGTTGACGAAATGTGCTCATTTTATTCCGATGAGGATGGATTATTCGATGGAGAGACTTGCTAAGTTGTACATCGAGAGGATTGTGTGTTTGCATGGTATTCCGTCGAGCATTGTTTCGGATAGAGATCTGAGATTCACTTCGAGATTTTGGGAAGGTTTGCAAAGTGCTTTGGGTACGAAGTTGCGTTTGAGTTCGGCGTATCATCCGCAAACTGATGGTCAAACGGAGAGGACCATTCAGTCACTCGAAGATCTTTTGAGGTCTTGTGTTTTGGAACAAGGAGGAAATTGGGATAGTTTATTGCCTTTGATCGAGTTTACGTATAATAACAGTTTCCATTCGAGCATTGGAATGGCACCTTTTGAGGCTCTTTATGGCAGGAGGTGTAGAACTCCTTTGTGTTGGTACGAATCAGGAGAGAGTGTTGTGGTTGGACCCGAGTTGATTCAAGAGACTACGGATAAGATTAAGATGATTCAAGAGAAGATGAAGGCTTCTCAGAGTCGTCAAAAGAGTTATCATGATAAGAGGAGGAAGGCTCTTGAGTTTGAAAAAGACGAGCATGTGTTTCTTCGAGTTACGCCAGTAACGGGTGTTGGTTGAGCTTTGAAGTCGCGTAAATTGACGCCGCGTTTCATTGGTCCTTATCAGATTTCCGAGAGGATAGGTGAAGTGGCATATCAGATTGCATTACCACCATCACTTTCTAATCTTCATGATGTGTTCCATGTGTCTCAATTGAGGAGGTACATTGCGGATCCATCGCATGTTGTTCCATTAGATGATGTCCAAGTGAGGGATAATTTGACGGTTGATACATCACCTATGCGAATTGAAGATCGAGAAGTGAAGAAGCTTCGTGGTAAGGAGATTGCTTTGGTAAAAGTGATATGGGGCGGAGTCGCCAATGGAAATATTACGTGGGAACTCGAGGACAAGATGAAGGAATCATATCCGGAGTTGTTCGCTTGAGGTAAATTTTCGAGGACGAAAATCTTTTAGGTGGGGGAGAGTTGTAACAACCCAATTTTAGTATTTATTTATTATACTATTATTATTATATTTTATTTTAATTATGTGGAGTGGTAATTAATTAATTGGTTGTTAGGTAGTATAATAATTGACTATACTAATTGAATTGGTGTATTAATTAATTATTTAGTGGATATGAGATATAATTAAATAATTATATTAATTAACTTAGTGTGTATGTTGAGTTGGTTAATTTATTTGAATTTAAATAAAGATATTTAAATATTAGGTATTATTGGGCCTAGTGATTAAATTAGATGGATATCATGATTTAAGCCCAAAGAGAATACTAATATAAATAGTAAGAGGTGAGGAGAGTGAGAGTTAGAATTCAGTCGATCATTGAAGGCAATAGAGAAAGAGGAGAGGAAAAGTAAAGAGAAGCTAGGGTTTCCATCAAATTGAAGAGGTAAGGGGGGAATCCTTATTATTATGGGTTAGCATGATCGAGTCAATGGGTAGGAACATGTTTAGGTCGAAATCCTTAATTTGCATGGTTTTGTAATTATTAGGTTTGATAAATACTCTTGATTTATGATGATTGGATTGTGCTGAAACCGTAAATTTATGTTCTATGGCGTGAGTTATAATTTTTTGAACGTGTAGCTTTTTACGGAATTGAAATCGGAGGTCCAAAGGTCCTCCAACAATGAGAAACGCGGAGAATTCTGCATTCTGTTTCGTTGTTAGCGCAGGAATAGCATTCTGTTTTGCGTTAACCGGTTAACCCAGGGCGTTAACCGGTTAACACTGTTGAAAACCTGTTAAATTTGTATTCTGTCTTGCGTTAACAGGTTAACCAAATGCGTTAACAGGTTAACACTGTCGAAAACCTGTTAAATTTGTATTCTGTCTTGCGTTAACAGGTTAACCGAATGCGTTAACAGGTTAACACTGTTGAAAACCTGTTAGATTTGTATTCTGTCTTGCGTTAACAGGTTAACCAAATGCGTTAACAGGTTAACACTGTTGAAATACTGTTAGAATTGCATTCTGTCGTGCGTTAACAGGTTAACCCAGGGCGTTAACCGGTTAACACTGTTGAAAAACTGTTAAATTTGTATTCTGTCTTGCGTTAACAGGTTAACCCAGGGCGTGAACCGGTTAACACTGTTGAAATACTGTTAAATTTGTATTCTGTCTTGCGTTAACAGGTTAACCAAATGCGTTAACAGGTTAACACTGTTTGAAAAGTGAAAATTTGATATTTAAATGCTGTATTCGTCTTAGGATGAAATCTATGTGTACATAATTGATAATTAACCTATAATTGTGAATGATATATTGTTATGAGGGTGTATATGTACCAGTGGGGGATAATTCATAGAGTTGGATTATGGTGATATGTGGAAGGTTAAGATGGTAGAGATGATCTTAATTGCATATGTGTTGGTATGTGTGCATTCAATCATAGCATGGTCGACTTCATTGTGGAAGTGGTGAAACTGCGGGTTCATATGGTAATAGACGTTGATCCTTAATTGGAAATAGGCGTAGTGGCTTCGATTCTAGATATTGAATCGGAAAGCGGTGGAACGTTGGGTCCATATTGACGTTGATCCTTAATTGGAAATAGGCGTAGTGGCTTTGATCTTGTCCGGATCGGAGTGTGGCTTGGATTCTAGATATTGAATCGGAAAACGGTGAAACTTTGGGTTCACATTGAGGTACCGAATGCATGGTGTCATACGGTGAACTGACTTTGTGTGTTTTTGCTTTGGAAAGCAAATGTCGCGGATAGCAAGAGTCGCCACCGACTTTTCTTTTATCCAATAAGGAAAGGTGGAAAAGAACAGGAAAGACCTTAATTAGATTTTGGGTTCGGGAGGTACATTATACAAAGGGAAGGTGTTAGCACCCTTTGTATCCATGGGCTCTTAATTGCTTGATCACTTATGTTTGTCTGGAAAAAGTGGTTGTGAATTGTTTAGAAAATGTTTTGAAAAGAGAATTTAACTTTGTAATGATTCTCGTATGAATGTATACAAAGTGGTTATCTCGTTTAGTTTTGAAAGTTGTTTAGAAAAATATAACTCGGTAATGATTCTAGTATGAATGTATACCAAGTGGTGATTTTCTAAAAGATGTTTTGAAAGGTGTGGGGTGTGAAAAATATTTTAGGTTGTGATTCAGCAATTAAGAGTTATACCCACCCAAGGTCTTTATGGGCATTTCCTATCCTTATGAGGGTAAAACTGTCCTTACTATTGAGAAGTAAGTAGTCTTATCCCTTTGGATGTAAAAAAAAAGGTCATCGTAGGGTCATCGATTGGTCATTAAAGGCAACATTTGTAAGGATACCTTAGCATTCGAAGGGACGATCATCATTTAACCGTAGGCTACAACGAAGGGTCATCGAGGGGCAAAATCATATATTCGCAGGCAACATCCGAGGGACTATGATTTATTTTATAGGGACATGATGATTTAACCGAAGGGTCTTTGCTAAGTGTATTCCCACATTCGCGGGACATGACCATAATGCCGTAATATCGTAAGGCAACGAAGAGAGGTCCAAGATCACATATTCAAAGGCAATATTTTACAATCGATTAGGTAGTTGTAATCAATTAGGTAATTAGGTCCATATTAATTAAGTAATTAGGATGAATCTCCACATTAAAATCAATTAAGTAAATAGGATGAATCTCCACATTAAAATCAATTAAGTAAATAGGATGAATCTCCACAAGGGTATCCCACAAATAAAGTGGGATACCTAGCAAGCTATCCTCTTCGGGAGTATGTGAGTCCTTACAATATTCAGCAAACAGGTCAGAATACCAGATGGGGGTGCAATCGAGGATTACACCGCAAAAGAAACACAGCAGTAGGAATGTTAGGCAAAATAACGCATGATTGACATAGATCCCAGTGGACGCTTCCATTGGTGGATCCCTGTATTGTGCAAATTCTACGGTTCTTTGGTATTCAATCCCTGTTTACCCTGAAAGTCTGACAGCCGTTGCTATCATCCGTTCGGGTTCCCAGCTGATTGAATAGGGGCAGCTGTAGCACCTCAAATTTGCACCTATCATTGCACATACATTTTCATATTAGGTCATAGCATATCATGGTCCACTGCATAACATTGCATTGTCCCTTTGCTTCAAGTGCAAGCCAAGCAAGAAATTAGGTCAAACTGATCAGGAGATCAGTCAACCAAGCAAGCAAGTGTGTTTCTCAAGGAGCCAAGGCCCTAGGATTTGTCCAACATGTTCACATGACTTGGAGGTCCATTTGAAGTGTTTAGGTCAAGGGTTGCATGTTCAGAAGTCATCAGTTCATGCACAGTCAGTCAGAAACCCTAGAAAAGTCAAACTTGGTCAACTGTGGTTGATTTTATGGTTTTGATGGTTGGATTTGGTTTGAAAGAGCTTATTCACGTCCCAATAGGCCTCATACATCATGGCAAACAACATCATTGAAGAATTTGAAGCCAATCAGAAAATTTCCAAAAATAGAAACTGGACCTGTAATTTTAACTGCCAAAAATGGAAACTTCTTGATCCCAAACTTACATCATGATACAAGCTTCAAATGAATTTTTGCCCAACATGAAAGTTGAAGATCTTGTTCTCCCATTTCCAAAAAGTCCAAGAACACTCAATTCCCATGTATGGTTGGCAAGATATGATCAATTCAATTTCAAAAATTTGTGAACTTCAAAAGGCCATATCTCATGAACCATTTGGCCAAATTTGGTGGGGTTTTTTCCTACAAGCTCTATTTGTTCCCCTCTTTCCAAAAATGCATTCATCTTTCACTAAAACCTCACCATGCAAAATGGCATTTTTGGACTTGTCTTCATTAATTTCAAGTATGTGCAAAAAGTGATTTTTTGAATTAGACATTTTCAGCACATTTGGCCATTTGGGATTTGTTTAAGATGGTATTTGAAACTTGTCCAAGGCCCAAACTCGGCCAGAATGCACACCCCATGTGCATATGTTGAAAATTAGCAAAAGGAGCAAATTGAGTCATTTGAGATAATTGCAATTAGCACTTGCTTAGCAGACTTAAAACAGCAAATATAAGGGATATTTTCTGTCCATTCAACCCTAGCTAGCAGCCATAACACACAGAAAAACTCTCTCCTCTCAAAAACACTCTCCTTGCATTTGAGAAAATTTCTGCTGAAACTTCAAAAGAGCTCGAGCCACCTTCATTGTTTCATCATCTGGACATCATTTAGAAGCCATTTGGAGCATCAAACCCCAACTGCACAGCCATTTTCGAGCTCTGTTTCTTCAAGACACTTCCATGGCAAATTTCGTTTTGGACCATTTCAAGCATTGCCAAGCTAGAACTTTCCAACCATTCTTCTTTTAGAAGCTTCATGTACATCTGTTTCGAGGATTTGCAAGCAAACAACACTCAAATCATCACTGAGCTTCAATCTTGGTCAGTTTTCGAATCTCTTGTTTTTTTAAAATCGTGATATGCTTTAGTTAGATCTCTTCATGCTAGTCATTTTGAACTTCGAATCATAGAAAATGGTTGTGTATTCTGATAGTTATGTTGACATGAAGCTGCACATATGAATTTGTTTTTGCTTAGTTCATCTTGGTTAACATGTTTTGATGAATTTGGATGCTGGATTATGAATATGCATTGCCTGATGATTCGAATGCCATGTTTAACTTCCATTTCTGGGCATGTTTGTTTTGCTCGATTGCTGTTGATGATGATGAACACTGTTGCTTTCAAAAACCCTAAGCACTGTTACTAAAACCCTGAAATGTTTTACCCAGAATTCTGGAAACCGTGTTTGGTTTGTTGCTGTTTGATGTTGCACGAATATCATTGCCATGTTGTTTGCGTAATTCTGTTTGAAATTCGTTTTTTATGGTGATAACATGAAGTTGAAGTTGCTGTTTTAAAACCCTAAGATTCCTTAAACCCTAATGGCCATTTTCCAGAATTTCTCACACGATTGGTTGTTGTTTGAATTTTCTGCATGCTTCACACTGTTCCATTGAAACAACCAATCAGAACATTTGGTTTTCCCTCCCTAAGCGCAGCGTTTTGGTTAATGAGGGTGATATTCACAAAAATGCCACCGGTCAACCATTTTGACCTAGTAAACCATGTTATTTTGTTCATTTATTCCAAATTCATTCCTCATCTTCCAAAAATCATATTTCACTCATTTCAATTCCAAAATTCCTGAAAATTTTTGCATCATGTCCTGTTTGATCTCTATTATTTTATCATGATTTTTAATGATTTTTTGGATGGCTGGATTTTTAATAGCATTAGGGTTTTGCTCATGTATGCATATTTTATACCTTTTGCCAAAACCATTGTGAAATGATGAGGATGTATCCAATGACCCTGAAATTTTTTGTGCTTAATCTACACTCATTCATGTTTGTTTTGATGTAGAGTTCTTGAATTTATCATATTTGGTTGTTGAGATATGAATTTTTGAAGTAGGGTGTGACAATGTGTGTCACACCAATGATATGCAATTTCATGATTTTTGATGACATGCTTCCTGACCTCCAATTAATGTGAAATTTTGCATGAACCTACTTGTATATGTCTAGTTTATGTGTGAATTTTCTTGGAATTAATTGTGGCATTTCCTAATTGTTTGAGATTTTTCTCCCCTGTCTAGTCAAATGTTGACTTTGTGTGATACATCTTGCCATTCCATTTGGGAAATTCTCATACTTTATTGGATGATCATGAATTTTTACATGTGCATACTAGACATCTTAAGCTTTGCCATGGTGTTGACCCCATTCATTTCTCATCTGTTGTCATTGAGTTATGATTTTTTGAAGTTGATACATGTTTGTTTGACTTCTTTGAGCATGCTTGAAATTGTTTTGACTTTCTGATTTTAATTGACCATCTTCCCATGATCCAATTGAGCTGAAATTTTATATGCATGTCATGTTATGGATTGTGATTGATCATGATTTATTTGCTGATTTTTGGAATTGATTATGATTGGTTTTGAGCTAAGTCTTGCTGTTGACTTTTATGAGCCTTCATTTGCCATGCTTTGACTTCTGTTGCTTATGAAATCATGATGATGAATGATATGAACTTGAGACCAATTGGGTTTGCTTCTTGAATGTTTAAACTTGATTTTGATTGACTTTCCTTTGCTGTTTTGACTTTCTCATTCATTTTTGACCCTAGGCTTGTCCTAGGGGTCTCCTGGCTTATGTTTGAGCTCATTGTTTCAGGTTAAGCACAAATGCTTCAAAGAAACTTTTTGCAAGTTGATTAAGCTTGATTGTTTATTATGAGCTAACCTCTTTGTTTTGTAGGTGGCTTGACTCATATGATTTGAGTCTTGTGCTTTGCACATTCATCTGATTATGTTGACTGTTAATTCCTACTTCCTTTTGCTTAAACTTTTGAACTGTGTACTGATCTGTTTGACTATTTCAGGTACCATTAGTTGCTTAAGTTCTTTGAACTTGCTTTGCTTTGCTATTTAGCAACTTGCTTGAGGTATAATTCCTTTTTCTTCATGTAGTCTGGAAGACCTGGCCTGTTACTTGGCCAGGCAACTGTCTGAAGTCCTCCTTAAGAGGCAATGTTTGTGTATGTTTAATTTGTCCTTGTACAGAGTCAAAGACCTCCTAAGTGAAGAGGCAATTGGCAGAACCAAGGGATAAGCAACCTATCCCCTGCTATTCAGTGTGTCTTCTGTTTTGCTCACACCACTGTGTTGATGCATTACAGATAAAAACCCAAGATCTTGTGCAAATTGTACAGTTGAGTCAGTATCAAATGTGTAGAAGGGTTCCCACTTTCTGAACCCACACATTCTTGTCAAATGCTCTCCCTGGCCAGGGATAAGAGCAATGAGGCACACCCCTCATCTCCTTTCATCTGCTTCACCTTGGCTCTCAATGTCAAGGTTAAGAGCACCATCACCCATTTCCAGAGGTTTGTTTGTTGAGGTTGATATGACCCCTCGACTAAAACCTAACCCTTGTGTGAGCCCCTTGTGTGTATATAGTGTGTGCTACCTGTGCTTGTATGTTTGTTTGACTTGCTTCCTGTGCAAGTTAGGTTTAGTTTAGACTAATCCTTGTTTGCTTTCGCCCTCGTTGCGATCCTTTCTCTCGCCCTCGTTGCGATCGAGCCTTTTCCTTTCTCTCGCCCTCGTTGCGATCGAGCCTTTTCCTTTCTCTCGCCCTCGTTGCGATCGAGCCTTTTCCTTTCTTTCGCCCTCGTTGCGATCCTTTCTCTCGCCCTCGTTGCGATCGAGCCTTTTCCTTTCTCTCGCCCTCGTTGCGATCGAGCCTTTTCCTTTCTCTCGCCCTCGTTGCGATCGAGCCTTTTCCTTTCTCTCGCCCTCGTTGCGATCGAGCCTTTTCCTTTCTCTCGCCCTCGTTGCGATCGAGCCTTTTCCTTTCTCTCGCCCTCGTTGCGATCGAGACTTTCCCTTTCTCTTGCCCTAGTTGCAATCGAGACCTTTGTCCCTCCGTAGCCGAACTACGGCAACTCTGATTCTCATGTCCAGATGAGATGCGTAGGCACGAGATGCGATGTCTTGTCGAGTTTGACTAACAACTAACATTAATTCTCTTCTCTCGCCCTCGTTGCGATTGAGACCTCCCCTTTCTCTTGCCCTAGTTGCAATCGAGACCCTTGCTTCCTGTGCAAGTTAGGTTAGGTGTGGCTTGCTTCCTGTGCAAGTCATGTCTAGGATAGGTTGGCCCTTGTGCCAGTTAGCTAGAAACCTTAACTTAGGGTTGACTTTGCATGACAACATCTAGGCTCGAGTCGTAGTCTCCTTAGTGTTGTGTCTCCCTCTGTTATCTGGTTAGGCTAGATCCTTTTTCCCTGCGTAGGGGAACTACATCGCCCTGATCTTCATACCAGATGAAGTATGTAGGCAGGAGATTGAGCTGATCTCTCCGGGCGCCCTTTTTTCTTTTTCAACCCTTTGTGTCTTAACCACCCTCTGTGTGTGTTTTGCTTGGAAGCTGATGTAAGTCCATCGAGTGGCATTCGGGTTCCAGTGTGTGTGTGTCTTGGTTCGGATGCTGATGTAAGTCCAGTGATTGGCATTCGGGCTCCACGTTTGCGTTTGCCTGTGTTTGTTTGTGTGCGTGTCAGCCGAGCTACGAATGCTCTGATTCTCCTTCGTCCAAGGAGATACGTATGCATAGGATGCGACATCCTAGCGAGCATGTGTCGTTTCCCCAGTCCGAACTACTTCGACTCTGATGTCTATGTCTGATAGACTAAGTAGGCCCAGGATGCGATATCCTGCCGAGTCAATCTTGTCTGTTTTCTTGTGTCTCTTTCAGCCTGTGTAGATGTTTATTTGAGCAGTGTTTTTAGCAACCATTTTCCTTCCTATTGTGCGTGGATCCCGTCGAGTACGACGGATGCGTAGGGGTGCTAATACCTTCCCTTCGCATAACTGACTCCCGATCCCATTCTCTTTGGTCGCGAGACCATGTTCTTTTCCAGGTTTACTCTGAGCGTTTCCTTTCCCTCTTTTGGGATAAATAACGCACGGTGGCGGCTCTGTTGTTTCTTCTTTTCCCGCCGGTTTTTCGCGTAATGCGACAGCTGGCGACTCCACTGGGGATGCAGAGAAGTTGACCTGTGCTGGTCCGTCTTCCCTAAGCGAGTTTATCCTAGCGCTCTCTAGGTTAGGGTTTTGGTTGCTGTTTGCTGTTTGACTTATTGCATTCATGTTATTTATTGTTTGCATTTATTGTTTGCATTTATGTTTGCATGCATCATACTGTCATTGAGCTGTCTCCTGTGCAGGTGGTTCCTCTGTTTTGGGGTGGGTGTTCTGAGTGAGGCCCAATACACAGGCCTGAGTATACACCTAGGATTAGCGTGGTCTCATGTATCTTCACATGTTGTACGACATGATGAGGAGACATGTCACCACAGCCGGACGAGGTTCATTTGAGAGAGTCCTTCCGGGTGGAGTTATTCCGCTTAGGTCGGATTATCTCTTATGAGCTGTTGACTTCGGTGACCGTTCTTTCCCGGATCTTTGGTTTAGACGATCTTAAGAGAGCTACAACGGCACACCCGAGAGGGCAAACCCGTTGAGTATCTTTGCCCGATTGTTGACACCCTTGTCCGCCTTAGGATGACCTTGTTAGAATTCACCTGTGAGGGGAGGGTTTGATTCCTGCAAGTACAGTTTTTGCCAGTGATGCTGTGTTGATGATCTTGAGTCGGATTTATGGATCGTTATTTCTGGACGCCGGAGGTTTGATCCTAGTTTTGATCGGAGGGTTCCGTTTATTTCGGATCACTGGGCTGAATTTGAGGGTACTCGCTCAGATGGTGACTCAGTTCTCCAGACTTGGGTTCAGATGCCAGCTCCTGAGATGACTTTGGGGTTTCAGATGGTTCCTTAGATGCCAGTTCCTGCCAGTCTTGGCTCCATCATTTGCATCATAGCATGTTTATTTTCCAAAAAAATAGTAATGCATGAAAATGAAAAAGAGTTAACTCGCATACGCATATCCTTATCAGGATCATTCATGATAAAATAGCATCCGCATCATATGCATATCATACACATATCATCCTTGCATTACAGACATGCTTGGGAGTGACTTCTCACTTTGGGTTTTGACTGAGACAGGATTGTTGATCACCGTCCGCACCGCGACCAGACCCAATCAACAGAAGAGTATGGACCAGGTTCAAGCTGAGCTAGCTGAGATGAGGGCGAACATGGCCCAGTTCATGAACATGATGCAAGGGGTTGTTCAGGGGCAAGAGGAGCTGCGTGTCTTAGCCCAGAGACAGGAAGTTGTGATTCCAACTGCCAACCGTGCTTCACCAGTGGGTGTTCCTGTGGATGATAATGTTGCTGCTGCCGCTCCCGCCAGTAACTTTGATGGGGTTGATGAGTTGGGGGGCATCAGAATCAATGGATAGCCTCTTGCTGCAGAGGTCAATGTCAGAGCTACCCGGGCTCCGATTCGTCATCCAGCTCCGTTTGTCAACCAACAAGAGGACTTGTTCACGTTGCTGAGTGAGGAAGATGAAGTGGTCAGAATGGAGGATAGGGATCGTAAAGTGGATGCTCTTGCTGAGAAAATCTGAGCCATGGAGTGTCAGAACTCACTTGGGTTTGATGTGACCGACATGGGTCTGGTGGAAGGGTTGAAGATCCCCTACAAGTTCAAGGCACCCTCATTCGAAAAGTACAACGGTACCTCCTGTCCTCGCACCCATGTGCAAGCTTACTTCAGGAAAATCTCTGCTTATACTGACGATGAGAAGATGTGGATGTACTTTTTCCAAGATAGTCTATCTGGGGCATCTTTGGACTGGTACATGGAATTGAAGACAGAATCAGTCAGAAGCTGGAGAGACTTGGGAGAAGCCTTTCTGAGGCAATACAAGCATAACATGGACATGGCGCCGAGCCGAACTCAGTTACAGAGCTTGTATCAGAAAGATAAGGAAAGTTTCAAAGAGTATGCTCAGAGATGGCGTGAGCTAGCCGCTAGAGTGCAACCTCCGATGTTGGAGAGAGAGCTGACTGACATGTTCATTGGGACCTTGCAAGGTGTGTTCATGGATCGCTTGGGAAGTTGCCCGTTCAGCAGCTTTTCTGATGTTGTTGTATGTGGGGAGAGAACTGAAAGCCTTATCAAAGCAGGAAGGATACAAGATCCTGGCTCTTCAAACTCTTCAAATTCTAAGAAGCCATTCTCTGGGGCACCCAAAAGGGGAGAGAATGAAACGAATGCTGTGCACCGTCGAAGGAGTGCAAACAGGGGACCATATCGGCAAGTTGCTGCTGTGACTATTCCAGCAACTCAAACTCAACAACAACAGAGAAGACCAGCTCAGCAGCATCAGCGTCAACAACATCGTCCTCAACAGCAGGCTTACCAACCTCCCATTGATAATCAAGCTGGTACAAGTAATGGGAGGAAGGAGATCATTTTTGATCCAATCCCCATGTCCTACGCCGAACTGTATCCCACTCTGATAGAGCGGAACTTGATTACTCCCAGGGACCCGCCGCCCATACCTGTCAACCCTCGGTGGTGGTATAGGCCTGAACAGCATTGTGTGTATCATTCGGGTGCTCCTGGTCATGACGTGGATAGTTGTTTCCAGCTGAAGATGAAGGTTCAAGACCTTGTGAGGTCAGGTATTCTGATCTTGGAGGATTTAGGTCCCCGTGTTAATCAAGCTTGAAGATAGCAAGTCCTGGGCTGGCGCCGACTTTTTCTTCAGAAGGGTTGTTCAGAAAACAAAAGCTGTTGATGCAAAAGATATTGACAGTTGTCATCCCTGGGGGGATCTATCACAATTGGGTCACTGTGGGCGTTCCTACGGTTGTTCATTAAGTCTTTGTAATAATCACTTTGTTTAAAAACCCTTCTCCCATGCCAAAAGGAGAAGTGATGACATTGTTGGCAACATTTTGTGCAATGATATTTTCATTCAAATAAATTCATGTTAAACATTTGTTTTTCCATTTGTTTTCCCTTTTCGCTTTTTGCATGAAATTGGTGATCACAAAAAACCTTAAAAAAACAAGAATAAAAGCAATCTTTTCATCTGCATAACGATTGTCTTGTTTGATTTTCAAAGTGCTTTTTATACTCAAAATCTTTATGCAGGTTGTTTCTCAAACCCATTGAACATAGTGATCGGACGTCATCTCCCAATTTTGAATTCCCTGTATTCGAAGCGGAAGAAGATAATGATTGAAGGGATTCCTGACGAGATTTCCCGACTTCTTGAGCAAGAAAAGAAGATCACACTCAGCTGCATCTCGAGAATCAGCAGAACAGCCAACTGGGGCATTATCAAAAAGAAAAAAAAAAAAAAAAAGAAAGAGGAGGGTGCAAAATCAAAAGAAATCAAAAGAAAGCAAAATCAAAAGCAAAATCAAAAGAAAAAAAACAAAAGAAAGATAGCACCCTCAAAGTCCCAAGTTGACTGATGATGAATCCGATCGAAAGAAAGAGATCAACTGCCATGTGTCATGGTCAGTTACATCAGCAGAGAGTGAAAAAAAAAGCATTCGACAAAAAGGTCAAATCTCGTGTGTTCCGAGAAAATGACCCTGTGCTCAAGAAAGTCTTGTCTTTCGTGCCCGATTCCAGGGGCAAGTGGACTCCAAGCTAGGAACGTCCATATATTGTCAAGAGAGCCTTTTCAGGCAATGTTCTGACACTTACAACAATGGATGGAGAAGTTCACTCGTCCTGTGAATTCCGATGCAGTCAAGAAATACTTCGCCTAAAAGAAAAAAAAGCAAAACAGCTCGCTAAGTCGAACACCCCAAAGGGCGACTTAGGCAAAAAGGAGCGTCTCGGTGGATTGAAAACCCGAAAGGGCGATCCAGGCAAAAGTTAGAGACATTGAAAAAAAAAAAGAATTCGCATCCCGCTAGATTGAGCACCTCACACTGGGGCAATCTAGGCAAAAATTAGGGATTTGGCAAGTAACTGCATCTTGACAAGACTGTGCTCTATATCTGTCATCCGTCAGGGATTCTCGATTCGTCGTCGACTGAAGCTTTGAATACATCGAAAATTCGGAATAGTAGAGGAAAGGTCATTATGTTCAATGTAGCCCTCTCCAATATATATCACCGATTTCAAACTTGTACATATCTATGGAGTCTCGCCCTTTGCAGACTACCATTCCATTACATCAATTTGAGCTTTTATCCAATTGTTTGCACTCTTATTTGTTTCAACTCAACGAATGTTTTGCATGTTTTTAATTGATAAAGTATCATTGTTTTTTCAAAATAAACAAATTTTTCAAAAAAATGTTCTTAAACAAAGTGAACATTCACGATGATGGAAGGATACTTAGGAGATCCGTAGTGCTCTCCCGAGGGGGGTATGATTACCAACAGGTAAGACATTTGTTCGTATCTCGAGCATAACCGTATCTTTCTCCTGTCGAACTTCTTTTGGTTTCTCCTCAGCAAGGTTGCTCAGTGCAGTGTTGGTTGAAGTTACCCGGCAGTACAACATTCTTCCTCCAAGTCCCTGTTAGCCCTATTGTGGGGCATCTCCAGTATAGGTTTGTTTGAGCCCTACCGTGGGGCGTTCCCAGCAAGGTTGCTGTGGAAATACTATTGTGGGGCAGTTCCCCAAGCAGAGTGTTTACTGAAGACGTTAGCTTTCCTCTCTCCAGCAGAGCAGTCTTCTCCTCTCCCTGCAGGATGGTGTCGTTCCCTGATATCCCGGTTTCCAGCAGATCGTGTTTGCTCTCTGGTGTTTTTGGCCTTCCCTATGGAAGAAGAGTAGTACCGGGCGGTTGATTCCTGAACCTGTGTGTTTACATGTCTATTTGTCAGCATTCATCATACATTTTAGGTAGAATGCATACATGCATAATCATAGCATTTGGATACTCATGTTGCAGCTGTTGCCGTGTATCTGTTGATGGTTGTCTCTTGCTGTTTGGTGATAAGAATCTCTCCAGTAGATTTTCCCCTAGCAGATGTGGGTGTGTCTGATCTCTCCATGTAGAGTCAACCCCTTAAGCAGAAAGTGTCTATCCTTTCTTTCCATTTCCCCACTGAGATACATCCTCGTGGATGACGGTTGCTTCCGTTCCCTCCCTACACGGGATGGGTTTTCCCTATTGAGTTCTTTCCTCATTAGGATGAGTCTTGTTTCAGTCTGCCTTTTTGGATCAATCCTAAATTGGCTTCCTGTTGGCTGTCTCCCGTGCTTCCCTGGGGCATAAATGAATAGTCGCTCACTAACCGTCACTCATTCATCTTATCCTCAGCGGAATTTTTGGGCCTCTACCTACGAACCGGTAGTTGTAAGTCCTATTGTCGTGGTTTTCTACCTACAAGCTGGTAGTTGTAAAATCCAACTTTCACCCCCTAGCAGAGGTAACCTTTGTGGTTCATTCTGTTTGTGGCCTCTACCTACAAACCGGTAGTTGTAAGTCCTATCTTTGTGGTTTTCTACCCACTAGCTGGTAGTTGTAAAATCCCACTTTCATCCCCTTGTTGGAGTTAACCCTTTGTGCTCATCCCGATGATGACTGGTTACTTTTCCGTGGTTTTCTGCCTACAAACCGGTAGATGTAATCCCCTCTTTGTGGTATTTATACTCTTTTCCCCTTTGGATACTTGCCTTGATCAAGCAGTATTGTCCCCATTGGGTCTTCCCCTTCTTTTTGGATACTTGCTCCGAGTAAGCAACTTTATCCTCTTTGGATCGGTCATCTTTGCATACCTAGTCCTGGTACCGATGCCTTTCTTTTCGGTCGATTATTCATTTAACAACCTACAACCCGGTTATGGATAATCTTCCATGCGAGGTTATTATCTACGTTCTGACGGCTATAGATAATACGCCTCATGCACTCTTTGGTCAATCTTTCGATTGTTATCTCCAACAGAGGAAGATTCGTATTCCTTGTGGAATCGAATGTTTATCCTTTAACAAGTTTGCTTTCGCTCTCTTCAGGATGTTTTCGGTCGTTTATCCATTTAACAACCTACAACCCGGTTATGGATAATCTTCCATGCGAGGTTATTATCTACGTTCTGACGGCTATAGATAATACGCCTCATGCACTCTT
This sequence comes from Lathyrus oleraceus, assembly GCF_024323335.1. Taxonomy (NCBI): domain Eukaryota; kingdom Viridiplantae; phylum Streptophyta; class Magnoliopsida; order Fabales; family Fabaceae; genus Lathyrus; species Lathyrus oleraceus. Next base: position 160,733,050 of record NC_066579.1, on the reverse strand, counting down.
TGGTCAATCTTTCGATTGTTATCTCCAACAGAGTAAGATTCGTATTCCTTGTGGAATCGAATGCTTATCCTTTAACAAGTTTGCTTTCGCTCTCTTCAGGATGTTTTCGGTCGTTTATCCATTTAACAACCTACAACCCGGTTATGGATAATCTTCCATGCGAGGTTATTATCTACGTTCTGACGGCTATAGATAATACGCCTCATGCGCTCTTGGGTCGAAGTCGTCCTCCCCAGCAGAGTAAGATTCGTATTCCTTGTGGAATCGAATGTTTATCCTTTAACAAGTTTGCCTTCGCTCTCTTCAGGATGATGTCGGTCGATTATTCATTTAACAACCTACAACCCGGTTATGGATAATCTTCCATGCGAGGTTATTATCTACGTTCTGACGGCTATAGATAATACGCCTCATGCACTCTTTGGTCAATCTTTCGATTGTTATCTCCAACAGAGGAAGATTCGTATTCCTTGTGGAATCGAATGTTTATCCTTTAACAAGTTTGCTTTCGCTCTCTTCAGGATGTTTTCGGTCGTTTATCCATTTAACAACCTACAACCCGGTTATGGATAATCTTCCATGCGAGGTTATTATCTACGTTCTGACGGCTATAGATAATACGCCTCATGCACTCTTTGGTCAATCTTTCGATTGTTATCTCCAACAGAGTAAGATTCGTATTCCTTGTGGAATCGAATGCTTATCCTTTAACAAGTTTGCTTTCGCTCTCTTCAGGATGTTTTCGGTCGTTTATCCATTTAACAACCTACAACCCGGTTATGGATAATCTTCCATGCGAGGTTATTATCTACGTTCTGACGGCTATAGATAATATGTCTCATGCGCTCTTGGGTCGAAGTCGTCCTCCCCAGTCGAGTAAGATTCGTATTCCTTGTGGAATCGAATGTCCATCCTTTAACAAGACTGCTTTTCTAGCCCTCTTCAGGATGTTGAGTGTTTTGGAACACAAACCAATTCACGCTTTGGCACTCAGGCCAATTTTTCCGGTATTCAGACCGAAGAAGTTTCCGACGATCAGGTCGATGTACTTATGTTTTTCCGGTATTCAGACCGAAGAAGTTTCCGACGATCAGGTCGATGTACTTATGGCGCTCAGGCCAATTTTCCGGTATTCAGACCGAGGTGGCGATCAGGCCAATTTCCGATGTTTCAGATCGACATCAAATCTCTCATACACCGATGCTCAGTATTCAGACTGACGAGCGACGCTCAAGCCGTGGTTATCCCTGTGTTACCATTTATTTTGGTATCCAGGTCGACGTTTCTGTTTCGGTATTCAGGCCGATTTCTTCTTCCGTTCCAGACGGATTTTTCTTTCAAGACTGTTTCTTTGCCGATCCTGACCGGCATTCTTGTATTATACCCAGTAATAAGTATCAGATCCCAGTGGACGCTTCCATTGGTGGATCCCTGTATTGTGCAAATTCTACGGTTCTTTGGTATTCAATCCCTGTTTACCCTGAAAGTCTGACAGCCGTTGCTATCATCCGTTCGGGTTCCCAGCTGATTGAATAGGGGCAGCTGTAGCACCTCAAATTTGCACCTATCATTGCACATACATTTTCATATTAGGTCATAGCATATCATGGTCCACTGCATAACATTGCATTGTCCCTTTGCTTCAAGTGCAAGCCAAGCAAGATATTAGGTCAAACTGATCAGGAGATCAGTCAACCAAGCAAGCAAGTGTGTTTCTCAAGGAGCCAAGGCCCTAGGATTTGTCCAACATGTTCACATGACTTGGAGGTCCATTTGAAGTGTTTAGGTCAAGGGTTGCATGTTCAGAAGTCATCAGTTCATGCACAGTCAGTCAGAAACCCTAGAAAAGTCAAACTTGGTCAACTGTGGTTGATTTTATGGTTTTGATGGTTGGATTTGGTTTGAAAGAGCTTATTCACGTCCCAATAGGCCTCATATATCATGGCAAACAACATCATTGAAGAATTTGAAGCCAATCAGAAAATTTCCAAAAATAGAAACTGGACCTGTAATTTTAACTGCCAAAAATGGAAACTTCTTGATCCCAAACTTACATCATGATACAAGCTTCAAATGAATTTTTGCCCAACATGAAAGTTGAAGATCTTGTTCTCCCATTTCCAAAAAGTCCAAGAACACTCAATTCCCATGTATGGTTGGCAAGATATGATCAATTCAATTTCAAAAATTTGTGAACTTCAAAAGGCCATATCTCATGAACCATTTGGCCAAATTTGGTGGGGTTTTTTCCTACAAGCTCTATTTGTTCCCCTCTTTCCAAAAATGCATTCATCTTTCACTAAAACCTCACCATGCAAAATGGCATTTTTGGACTTGTCTTCATTAATTTCAAGTATGTGCAAAAAGTGATTTTTTGAATTAGACATTTTCAGCACATTTGGCCATTTGGGATTTGTTTAAGATGGTATTTGAAACTTGTCCAAGGCCCAAACTCGGCCAGAATGCACACCCCATGTGCATATGTTGAAAATTAGCAAAAGGAGCAAATTGAGTCATTTGAGATAATTGCAATTAGCACTTGCTTAGCAGACTTAAAACAGCAAATATAAGGGATATTTTCTGTCCATTCAACCCTAGCTAGCAGCCATAACACACAGAAAAACTCTCTCCTCTCAAAAACACTCTCCTTGCATTTGAGAAAATTTCTGCTGAAACTTCAAAAGAGCTCGAGCCACCTTCATTGTTTCATCATCTGGACATCATTTAGAAGCCATTTGGAGCATCAAACCCCAACTGCACAGCCATTTTCGAGCTCTGTTTCTTCAAGACACTTCCATGGCAAATTTCGTTTTGGACCATTTCAAGCATTGCCAAGCTAGAACTTTCCAACCATTCTTCTTTTAGAAGCTTCATGTACATCTGTTTCGAGGATTTGCAAGCAAACAACACTCAAATCATCACTGAGCTTCAATCTTGGTCAGTTTTCGAATCTCTTGTTTTTTTAAAATCGTGATATGCTTTAGTTAGATCTCTTCATGCTAGTCATTTTGAACTTCGAATCATAGAAAATGGTTGTGTATTCTGATAGTTATGTTGACATGAAGCTGCACATATGAATTTGTTTTTGCTTAGTTCATCTTGGTTAACATGTTTTGATGAATTTGGATGCTGGATTATGAATATGCATTGCCTGATGATTCGAATGCCATGTTTAACTTCCATTTCTGGGCATGTTTGTTTTGCTCGATTGCTGTTGATGATGATGAACACTGTTGCTTTCAAAAACCCTAAGCACTGTTACTAAAACCCTGAAATGTTTTACCCAGAATTCTGGAAACCGTGTTTGGTTTGTTGCTGTTTGATGTTGCACGAATATCATTGCCATGTTGTTTGCGTAATTCTGTTTGAAATTCGTTTTTTATGGTGATAACATGAAGTTGAAGTTGCTGTTTTAAAACCCTAAGATTCCTTAAACCCTAATGGCCATTTTCCAGAATTTCTCACACGATTGGTTGTTGTTTGAATTTTCTGCATGCTTCACACTGTTCCATTGAAACAACCAATCAGAACATTTGGTTTTCCCTCCCTAAGCGCAGCGTTTTGGTTAATGAGGGTGATATTCACAAAAATGCCACCGGTCAACCATTTTGACCTAGTAAACCATGTTATTTTGTTCATTTATTCCAAATTCATTCCTCATCTTCCAAAAATCATATTTCACTCATTTCAATTCCAAAATTCCTGAAAATTTTTGCATCATGTCCTGTTTGATCTCTATTATTTTATCATGATTTTTAATGATTTTTTGGATGGCTGGATTTTTAATAGCATTAGGGTTTTGCTCATGTATGCATATTTTATACCTTTTGCCAAAACCATTGTGAAATGATGAGGATGTATCCAATGACCCTGAAATTTTTTGTGCTTAATCTACACTCATTCATGTTTGTTTTGATGTAGAGTTCTTGAATTTATCATATTTGGTTGTTGAGATATGAATTTTTGAAGTAGGGTGTGACAATGTGTGTCACACCAATGATATGCAATTTCATGATTTTTGATGACATGCTTCCTGACCTCCAATTAATGTGAAATTTTGCATGAACCTACTTGTATATGTCTAGTTTATGTGTGAATTTTCTTGGAATTAATTGTGGCATTTCCTAATTGTTTGAGATTTTTCTCCCCTGTCTAGTCAAATGTTGACTTTGTGTGATACATGTTGCCATTCCATTTGGGAAATTCTCATACTTTATTGGATGATCATGAATTTTTACATGTGCATACTAGACATCTTAAGCTTTGCCATGGTGTTGACCCCATTCATTTCTCATCTGTTGTCATTGAGTTATGATTTTTTGAAGTTGATACATGTTTGTTTGACTTCTTTGAGCATGCTTGAAATTGTTTTGACTTTCTGATTTTAATTGACCATCTTCCCATGATCCAATTGAGCTGAAATTTTATATGAATGTCATGTTATGGATTGTGATTGATCATGATTTATTTGCTGATTTTTGGAATTGATTATGATTGGTTTTGAGCTAAGTCTTGCTGTTGACTTTTATGAGCCTTCATTTGCCATGCTTTGACTTCTGTTGCTTATGAAATCATGATGATGAATGATATGAACTTGAGACCAATTGGGTTTGCTTCTTGAATGTTTAAACTTGATTTTGATTGACTTTCCTTTGCTGTTTTGACTTTCTCATTCATTTTTGACCCTAGGCTTGTCCTAGGGGTCTCCTGGCTTATGTTTGAGCTCATTGTTTCAGGTTAAGCACAAATGCTTCAAAGAAACTTTTTGCAAGTTGATTAAGCTTGATTGTTTATTATGAGCTAACCTCTTTGTTTTGTAGGTGGCTTGACTCATATGATTTGAGTCTTGTGCTTTGCACATTCATCTGATTATGTTGACTGTTAATTCCTACTTCCTTTTGCTTAAACTTTTGAACTGTGTACTGATCTGTTTGACTATTTCAGGTACCATTAGTTGCTTAAGTTCTTTGAACTTGCTTTGCTTTGCTATTTAGCAACTTGCTTGAGGTATAATTCCTTTTTCTTCATGTAGTCTGGAAGACCTGGCCTGTTACTTGGCCAGGCAACTGTCTGAAGTCCTCCTTAAGAGGCAATGTTTGTGTATGTTTAATTTGTCCTTGTACAGAGTCAAAGACCTCCTAAGTGAAGAGGCAATTGGCAGAACCAAGGGATAAGCAACCTATCCCCTGCTATTCAGTGTGTCTTCTGTTTTGCTCACACCACTGTGTTGATGCATTACAGATAAAAACCCAAGATCTTGTGCAAATTGTACAGTTGAGTCAGTATCAAATGTGTAGAAGGGTTCCCACTTTCTGAACCCACACATTCTTGTCAAATGCTCTCCCTGGCCAGGGATAAGAGCAATGAGGCACACCCCTCATCTCCTTTCATCTGCTTCACCTTGGCTCTCAATGTCAAGGTTAAGAGCACCATCACCCATTTCCAGAGGTTTGTTTGTTGAGGTTGATATGACCCCTCGACTAAAACCTAACCCTTGTGTGAGCCCCTTGTGTGTATATAGTGTGTGCTACCTGTGCTTGTATGTTTGTTTGACTTGCTTCCTGTGCAAGTTAGGTTTAGTTTAGACTAATCCTTGTTTGCTTTCGCCCTCGTTGCGATCCTTTCTCTCGCCCTCGTTGCGATCGAGCCTTTTCCTTTCTCTCGCCCTCGTTGCGATCGAGCCTTTTCCTTTCTCTCGCCCTCGTTGCGATCGAGCCTTTTCCTTTCTTTCGCCCTCGTTGCGATCCTTTCTCTCGCCCTCGTTGCGATCGAGCCTTTTCCTTTCTCTCGCCCTCGTTGCGATCGAGCCTTTTCCTTTCTCTCGCCCTCGTTGCGATCGAGCCTTTTCCTTTCTCTCGCCCTCGTTGCGATCGAGCCTTTTCCTTTCTCTCGCCCTCGTTGCGATCGAGCCTTTTCCTTTCTCTCGCCCTCGTTGCGATCGAGACTTTCCCTTTCTCTTGCCCTAGTTGCAATCGAGACCTTTGTCCCTCCGTAGCCGAACTACGGCAACTCTGATTCTCATGTCCAGATGAGATACGTAGGCACGAGATGCGATGTCTTGTCGAGTTTGACTAACAACTAACACTAATTCTCTTCTCTCGCCCTCGTTGCGATTGAGACCTCCCCTTTCTCTTGCCCTAGTTGCAATCGAGACCCTTGCTTCCTGTGCAAGTTAGGTTAGGTGTGGCTTGCTTCCTGTGCAAGTCATGTCTAGGATAGGTTGGCCCTTGTGCCAGTTAGCTAGAAACCTTAACTTAGGGTTGACTTTGCATGACAACATCTAGGCTCGAGTCGTAGTCTCCCTAGTGTTGTGTCTCCCTCTGTTATCTGGTTAGGCTAGATCCTTTTTCCCTGCGTAGGGGAACTACATCGCCCTGATCTTCATACCAGATGAAGTATGTAGGCAGGAGATTGAGCTGATCTCTCCGGGCGCCCTTTTTTCTTTTTCAACCCTTTGTGTCTTAACCACCCTCTGTGTGTGTTTTGCTTGGAAGCTGATGTAAGTCCATCGAGTGGCATTCGGGTTCCAGTGTGTGTGTGTCTTGGTTCGGATGCTGATGTAAGTCCAGTGATTGGCATTCGGGCTCCACGTTTGCGTTTGCCTGTGTTTGTTTGTGTGCGTGTCAGCCGAGCTACGAATGCTCTGATTCTCCTTCGTCCAAGGAGATACGTATGCATAGGATGCGACATCCTAGCGAGCATGTGTCGTTTCCCCAGTCTGAACTACTTCGACTCTGATGTCTATGTCTGATAGACTAAGTAGGCCCAGGATGCGATATCCTGCCGAGTCAGTCTTGTCTGTTTTCTTGTGTCTCTTTCAGCCTGTGTAGATGTTTATTTGAGCAGTGTTTTTAGCAACCATTTTCCTTCCTATTGTGCGTGGATCCCGTCGAGTACGACGGATACGTAGGGGTGCTAATACCTTCCCTTCGCATAACCGACTCCCGATCCCATTCTCTTTGGTCGCGAGACCATGTTCTTTTCCAGGTTTACTCTGAGCGTTTCCTTTCCCTCTTTTGGGATAAATAACGCACGGTGGCGGCTCTGTTGTTTCTTCTTTTCCCGCCGGTTTTTCGCGTAATGCGACATTAGCGAATACTCGCTACACGCTCGCTTAGCGATGTGCTAGCGAGCGGCTGCGGGTTTTGAATTTCAGAACAGTACGATCTCCGCATGCTTCACGCCCTATGGCATCCAATACAGTTATTATATGGTTCAGCATTCAAGATATTCAGGCACACTTAAATTCACATGCAACACCTCAAACATATTTATGAATTCAATTATAATATCACATGCAAATTAAGAACATAAAGCGGTAATGGCAATGCAAACCTGTTTGCAAGTGAATTGCAACCTTGAATTGGTGAGTCGGATTGAGTTGGGCGGAGGTGACTTTTATGCAGATGAGTTTCCTTCAGGGTTTCCTTTTAGGGTTGCTCTGAATTCTCTGGGTTAGTCTCCAGGGTTTGGTGCGCCTTCTCTCTTGCTCCCGTCTTCCTTCCGTTTTCGTTCTCTCTTTTTCTCACTGAAGTTGTGGTATTTATAATGCTCTTTTTATGACCTAATGGGCTCAGAATGAAGCCCAAAATTTTCTGGTATTCGCAAGCTTCGCTAGGCGAGTGGCATAGCGAAGGGTTCGCTAGGCGAAGGATTTGCTCGCCTAGCGAGCATGCCAGTTTGGGCCATTTTCTGGATTTGGCCATCTGTGAGCTGGGTCTTTGTTCCTTTAAGGTCAATGCCTTGAGTAATGAGTTGGAGTGCCTTAAAAATGTCTTGCAAAATTAACGGGCAAATTTTGGGGTATGACAGCTGCCCCTGTTCAATTTTCTTGAACCGAGAGAATTAGGATGGTATGTATGCCATTCGTGGTCTGGAGGTGGAAGATTATTGAACACTTAGAATGCCCCAAAATTTTCACTTGTTAATCAACAGTCTGTCTTGATGAAGATGGGCTTAAAGATGCCATCCAGGAAGTTTGATGATGAAAGCTTCAGAGTGCGTCGTACATTAGATGATATCTGAAGACATGGGTGTCATACCGGGTCATACGCTAGACCATATAGTGAGTTCTCCATTATGCCGTCGACTTCGCTAGGGAGTCAGAGTGTGTTATACGCTGCTGGGGATAAGGGATCAGAATGGATCATACGCTAGACCGTATCTGAATAGCAGAGTGAGTTGTTCATTAGGCGAATGACTTCGCTGGGGATGAAAGATCAGAATGGATCGTACGCTAGATCGTATCTGAGTTGAAGATCCAAATGGGTCGTACATTAGACCGTATTGGAGTTGCAGAATGAACCGTACGTTAGGCTGTATCTGAAGAAGAAAGTAGTCGTACGCTAGACTACATCCCGGAATGTACCGTACGCTAGGCAGTATCTGAGGATTTGAAGGTCCAAATGGGTCGTACGCTAGACCGTTTTGGAGTTGCAGAATGAGCCGTACGTTAGGCTGTATCTGAAGAAGAAAGTAGTCGTACGCTAGACTACACCCCGGAATGTACCGTACGCTAGGCAGTATTTGAGGATTTGAGGGTCCAAATGGGTCGTACATTAGACCGTATTGGAGTAGTTGAAGGTCAGAATGGATCGTACGTTAGATCGTATCTGAGTTGAAGGAGTCCTATATTGAGCTGAATCAGAATGAACCGTACGCCAGGCTATATCTGATAGTATTCATATATGTTGTATTTGCAATGAATATCTGAGATGTATTTGAATCTTGACTGTAATTGATAAAGATGTCCGTCTGAATGGACCTTTGTTTTGACTGTATCAGGAGGATAATTAACCTGAAAAATAAAGTTAGCTCCATGCCATGTCATGATGCATGAGATGTTTTATGCTTATGAAAATAAATGCGAACAATGTATGCATGCGTATGTTGTGAAATGATGTAATGAACGAATTATGCGTCTGAAAAGTTTTTTTTTTTTTTTGGCGACCCCCTGGGGAAAATAAATCCCCATCTTCTGGTTGGAGATACTTGTATTGATGACCCTTTCTCAGCTGGGAATACTTGATTTCTGTCTGATGGTAGAGATATTCAACAGAGTCTGGCTGGGGGATGGAGGGGATGATCCGTCTGTTTAGCGATGCCAACCTCTTCTGGGAAATAGCTATTTTTGTTGGGGAATGGAATTAGCAACCAGATTCATTGGAACGCATGGTTAGACCTTCTCCTCGATCCTGAAGTCTTGTAGTAATCGCTACTTCTATTTTATGCGTGCATTTTTGGTAAACATCGATCATATTCAAATGCATATATTAATTAAATCAATGGACATTTACGCAAACAAAACAGAGAAAGTAAAACGAAAGCATTTTTTTGGAAATAAAATTGTATTGAGTTTGGAAGAGGGCCTATAAACAGGCAATTTGTGTACAAAGAGACAGAAATCCTAGTAAGAGGAAATTGTCGAGAACATAAAGAAAAAGCTATGAAGGAAAAGTCCTATCGATTCTAATTCTACTACTGTCATTATGTCTTCAAGCATCTCATCTCCTGCTGTCGGATAGAAGTGATTGGCTTGTTCAGTCCTTTTGACTTGGGTGAAGCTGACTGAGAACGGGACATAGTCATACGCTTTTAATCCCTAATTTTTGCCTGGACCACCTTTTCAGGTTTTCAGTCCACCAGGATACCCTTTTTTGCCCAAGCCGCCTTTTCAGGTTTTCGACTCGTCGGGTGTACATTTTTATATGTTTATCCCTAATTTTTGCCCGAACCCTTTTGGTTCGCCGGGATGCCCTTACTTTTGCCTAGGTACGTCGACCTAACGGGTCTCTTTTATGCGTAGTATTATTTGACTATGTCTGCGTTCACGGGATGCGGGAAGTCTTCGCCGTCCATCGTAGCAAGTATCATGGCTCCACCAGAGAATACCTTCTTAACTACAAATGGCCCTTCGTATGTGGGAGTCCATTTGCCCCTGGGATCACCTTGTGGTAGAATGATACGCTTTATCACCAATTCGCCGATTTGATACACCTGTCTCTTGATCCTTTTGTTAAATGCCTGGGTCATGCGCTTCTGATATATCTGCCCATGACAAACAGCCGCGAGTCTCTTTTCATCAATCAAATTTATCTGATCGAGTCGAGTTTGAATCCATTCATCCTCATCTAAGCTTGCCTCTTTCATGATTCTTAGAGAGGGAATCTGAACTTCCACTGGTAAAATGGCTTCCATTCCATAGACTAAAGAGAAGGGAGTTGCCCCTGTCGAAGTGCGTACTGAAGTGCGATAACCATGAAGAGCAAATGGTAACATCTCATGCCAGTCTTTGTATGTTACTATCATCTTTTGTATAATCTTCTTAATATTCTTATTAGCAGCCTCCACGGCGCCGTTCATCTTTGGCCGGTATGGAGAAGAGTTATGGTGTTTTATTTTGAACTGCGTGCAGAGTTCAGTAATCATTTTGTTGTTCAAATTGGTGCCATTGTCAGTGATAACTCTTTCAGGGACGCCATATCGACAAATAAGACTATTCTTGATGAACCGTGCCACCACATTCTTGGTGACAGAAGCGAATGAGGCTGCCTCTACCCACTTTGTAAAGTAATCAATAGCAACCAGAATGAAACGATGTCCGTTGGAAGCAGTAGGTTTAATCTCTCCAATCATATCAATGCCCCACATTGCAAAAGGCCAAGGGGCTGTCAACACGTTTAAAGGAGCAGGAGGCACATGTACTTTATCCGCATAGATCTGGCACTTGTGACAGGTTCTGGAGTGATGGTGGCAATCAGCTTCCATGGTAGACCAATAATACCCTGACCTCAGAATCTTCTTCGCCATCGTATGTCCACTAGAGTGAGTCCCAAAAATACCGTCATGCATGTCTTCCATAATCTTTTCTGCTTCCTTTTTATTCACACAACGAAGCAAAGTCGAATCATGATTACGTTTGTATAATATTCCATTACTCAAAAAGAATTTAGCGAAGAACTTCCTCAGGAATTTTCTGTCGTTGATGGACGCTCCTTCAGGGTATTCCTGAGCTTCTAAATATCTTTTTACTTCGTGGAACCAAGGTTTCTCTTCTACTTCAGCAACGTTAAGTTCATAACAATATGTTGGTTCATCTAGTCGTTCAATGGTGATCCTGGGAGCTTCATTGTCCCATCTGACTCTGAACATAGATGACATGGTGGCCAAGGCGTCTGCCAACTGATTCTCTTCTCGTGGGATATGTTCGAATGTAATCTCTTCAAAGTATGGGATTAATGTCAACACCCGCTCTCGATAACGGATGAGATTCGGATGTTTAGTGTCCCATGCTCCTTTGATCTGACTGATTACCAAAGCTGAGTCTCCGTACACACTCAAAAACTTGATTCTCAGGTCTATAGCAGCTCTGAGTCCCAAAATACATGCTTCATACTCAGCCATATTATTGGTACAATCGAAACATAGTCTAGCAGTGAAAGGCGTATGACAACCCTTGGGGGAAACGATTACAACACCAACACCATTGTCCAATGCATTAGAAGATCCATCAAAAACCATAGTCCATCGGGATCCTGGTTCGGGTCCTTCATCCGGTCCAGGTTCTTCATAATCAGTAACAAGCATGACATCCTCATCTGGGAACTCAAAATTCATAGATTGGTAATCATCCACTGCTTGATGAGCCAAATGATCGGCCAGCACGCTTCCTTTGATTGCTTTCTGGGTAGTATACTGGATATCATACTCTGTTAAAATCATCTGCCATCTCGCTATTCTTCCGGAGAGGGCAGGTTTCTCAAATATGTATTTGATGGGATCCATCTTAGAAATCAACAAAGTGGTATGGTTCAACATATACTGTCTTAGTCGGCGAGCAGCCCAGGCCAAAGCACAGCAAGTTCTCTCGAGCAGCGAGTATCTTGTTTCACAGTCGGTAAACTTTTTGCTAAGGTAGTATATGGCATGCTCTTTTCGACCAGACTCGTCATGTTGCCCCAACACGCACCCCATTGAATTTTCTAACACGGTCAAATACATGATTAGAGGTCTTCCTTCAACCGGTGGTATCAGGATCGGAGGTTCCTGGAGATACTTCTTGATTTTGTCGAAAGCTTCTTGACATTCATCATTCCATATCATCTCTTGATTTTTTCTCAGTAACTTGAAGATGGGTTTGCAGGTAGCAGTCAAATGGGAGATAAACCGGGCGATGTAATTCAAACGTCCCAAGAAACCTCTGACTTCCTTATCTGTACGGGGCACTGGCATTTCTTGAATAGCTCTCACCTTAGCCGGGTCAACCTCAATTCCTTTACCACTGACAATAAATCCCAAGAGTTTACCGGATCTTACTCCAAAGGTGCATTTGTTCGGGTTCAATCTCAGCTTGTATTTCTTCAACCTCTCAAACAGTTTGTATAAATGATCGAGATGTTCTTCTTCAGTATGAGATCTGGCTATCATGTCATCCACATATACCTCTATTTCGTGATGGATCATGTCATGGAACAACACTACCATAGCACGCTGGTATGTTGCCCCAGCGTTCTTTAAACCGAACGGCATTACTTTGTAACAGAAAGTGCCCCATTGCGTCACAAACGTAGTTTTCTCCATGTCTTCAGGTGCCATCTTAATCTGGTTATAACCCGAGAATCCATCCATGAAGGAGAATACTTTGTGTTGAGCGGTATTGTCTACCAAGACATCAATGTGCGGAAGTGGAAAGTCATCTTTGGGACTCGCTTTATTCAGATCTCTGTAATCGACGCACATTCGCACCTTACCATCCTTCTTCGGCACTGGTACCACATTAGCAACCCATTGGGGATAAGAAGTAACAACTAGAAACCCGACATTGAACTGTTTCATAACTTCGGCTTTGATTTTCTCGGACATCTCAGGACGCATGCGACGAACCTTTTGCTTAACAGGATGACAATCTTCCTTCATTGGCAAACGATGCACTACTATATCAGTATCCAGTCCTGGCATGTCTTCATACGACCAAGCAAAAATCTCCATATAGTCATGTAACATCTGAATCAATCTTCCTTTGACACTGTTTTCCAAGCCTGCTCCTATTTTGACTTCTTTCTTGTCCACTTCAGTACCCAGATTTACCATTTCGATTGACTCTTCATGCGGCTGTATAGTCTTTTCTTCTTGCAGTAACAATCTGGCAAGTTCTCCAGGTACTTCACAATCTTCCTCACTTCCATCCTCGGCTTGGTAGATCGGATTTTCGAAGTCATAATTAACAGTAGCAGAACCATTATCGACAGGATCCAGAGTGGGTGTGGATCTGCAATTCGTTACGTGAGTGTGTGTAAGAAAACATAGCTTGTTTGAAAGATGACGGGAAAGATAAAGAGCGCAATATTTGAATGCAAAACGTCCATTGATTTATTGAATGTGAATATGCTTATGAAAATGACAAAACCCTTAACAAATTAGCTATTGTGCCTCGGGCATAGACACAATGCTTTAAGAAGTTCAATTGTAAAACTAAAAAATTTTGCAACAATAAAACAGACAATAACAATTACTCCTGACTAAAGGAAATCGGGATAGTGTCTTCAGCCTTCCAATTATTGAGTCCGTCACCAATTATTGGAAAAATCCAGCTATCCAGATCGCAATCGCTATCAGCATCTTCTACAGCATTAATTTGATCTTTGACCATCTTTTCAGAGTTAAATCCCAGCCCAGACTTGTCAGACTTGTATGGTACGTTGATCAGTTGACCCCAACCAGTGCGACCACCATTTTCAACCACGGCTTGAGCGTCCTTCAGAGAAATCATGGCAGGAGGAGCACGAATAACCTTGGGCACGAGGGGAGTTGGCTTAAGGACAGGACTGGTCGGAGGAACTACTTCAAATGATTGAGAAGGAGTCTCAAAGAATTCACCATCCATCTCGACGTATCTGAAGGCCTGCACACCACTGACAATATATTCTTCTTCTCCACACACAGTGACAATCTTGCCCTTTATTGGATACCTCAGCTTTTGATGGAGAGATGAAGCTACAACACTTGCCCCATGAATCCAAGGGCGTCCCAGCAAGCAGGAATAGGCAGGACGAATGTTCATTACGTGAAAAATAGTGTTGAAGACTTGAGGTCCTATCTTGATAGGGAGAACCACTTCACCATGGACAACACTCTTCGCACCATCGTAAGCACGCACCATAATGTCACTAGGCTTTAGTTCAATGCTTTTACAGTCAAGTTTATCGAGCACGGCTTTCGGTAGTACATTCAAAGAAGAGCCATTATCGATCAACACATGAGACAAAGTGATCCCCTTACACTCAATGGAGATATGCAGAGCTTTATTGTGATTCTTTTCTGCTGGTGTCAGGTCAGCATCAGAAAAGCCTAGGCCATTGTCAACATCCAGGTGAGCAACATAGTTTTCGAACTGATCGACAGATGTCTCCTGAGGTACATGAGCGGTCTTCAAGAATTTGATCAACGCTTTGGCATGAGATTCAGAAGATAATAACAAGGATAACATCGAGATCTTAGACGGAGTATGCCCCAGCTGTTCTACCACATCAAAATCACTCTTGCGGATGATTTTCAGCATTTCTTCCATTTCTTGTTTGGCAACATCTTCGACAGGTGTTTCTGACTGAGAAGGATCGACTGGTTCCTTTCCACGGGTTTCAGGGGCGGGAGGTGAGATTTCTGGAGAGAAGATCCTTCCATTTCGAGTAACTTTACTAGTCCCAACAATGTCATTAGGATTAGCAGCATTACCAACTTGCTTTACGCCATGGATGTAAACATCACCTCCATAGTTCCACGGAATGGCTTTGCTGGAGGAATACGGTACTGGGCCAGGTGCAGTAATGATTAGGGGAGCTACCTTGGGCTCAGCAGTAATCCTCACAGGTGCTCTGGTAGCGGTAATCTTCACTGGAACTTTGGACCTATCAATCACAGATATTTCTTCAGTAGGGTTTTCCACCTTAGAAACCTTTTCGAAGAGAATTGTGCGATCATCCATCAGCCGTTGAATACCATTCCTCAACTTCAAGCACTCGTTGGGTCGGAGTACACAGCGATCGCAATTTTCAGCACAACCTGGAAATAAACCAGCTTGCAATAAATTCTTCTTGATGATCAGGAGAGGAGATGTTAAATCAGCTACATTAGAAATGTGAGAATTGTCATCCACAACATTAACAGTCTTGTCATGGTTAGGCATAGGTGCAGTGATGACATTAGGAGTCCCTGGAGGATCAAATTCAATTTCTCCCGCGTCGATCATATCCTGAATTTTATTCTTCAACAACCAACAATCGTTTGTATCATGCCCGGGGCTATCGGAGTGATATGCACACCTGGCATTGGGATTATAACGAGAAGAAGTAGTGTTGGGATTCGTAGGAGGATCTCTGAGGGTAATCAAATTTGCTTTTAGCATACCCTGCAGTGCCTGTGCTAAAGTCATATTGATCTTGGTAAACTGCCTTCTTGGCCTGTCTTGTCTGTGCTGGAAGTTTTGAGATGGCGGTGCTGCAATCGTAACTGCTCCAACGGCATGGTCACGATTTTTCTTGTTATGACTCCTTTCACCGTACACAACATTTGACTCATTCTTTCCCCGATGGGTCTTTCTGGTGCTTGCGGAGGTAGCTGCCTGTATCTTTCCACTTCGAATACCACTTTCAACACGTTCACCCGTCAATATAAGGTCAGTGAAACCTGACGAAGAACTTCCCAGTAGATGGCCGTAGAATGGACCAGTCAGTGTACCCATGAACATGTCCACTAATTCTCGATCAGTCATAGGGGGTTTGACTCTGCCAGCCAAATCTCTCCATTTTTGAGCATATTCTTTGAAGCTTTCTTTAGAGCCCATAGTCATATTCTGCAACTGTAGCCGAGTAGGCGCCAATTCAGAATTGTATTGGTAGTGCTTGTAGAAAGCTGTCGCTAAATCAGTCCAAGTGCGGATGTTAGAGCTCTCGAGCTGATAATACCACTCCAACTGTGTGCCAGACAGGCTCTCCTGGAAGAAATGGATCCATAGTTTCCTATCAGTGGTATACGGCTGAATCTTTCTCACATAAGCTCTCAGATGCATCTGAGGACAAGACGCACCATCATACTTAGTGAAAGTGGGGATCTTGAATTTGCGAGGAATGACCACATCAGAGACCAGTCCCAAGCTTTCGAAATCCAGACCGGGCGCCTTCTGACCCTCCATAGCTAGCATGCGTTCTTCCAACAACTTATACTTATCCTCTTTTGGAGAGTACTGTTCGTCTTCATAATCTTCATCGTCGTCCTCCTGGTTGAGAGGATCAGCATTCTCCTCTTCTGAATCATTCTCCGTCTCCTCTTCTTGATCTTTCGGAAGTCTAATCTTGATTCCCGCAGCCTGTCCTTTACGCCTTCTTCCCGGGTTAATGTAACTCACAAGTTTCTGGTCTTTCTTCTTCTCGAGCAAGAGAGCCTTCAGTTCCTCCTGCCCCTTGGATAAGCTCAGCATCATCTCCTGGAATTGAGCATTCTGAGCCTGGAGATCTTTGACAGTTTGTTCGAGAGCCATTTTTCTGTTTAGAAGGAAGACCGTGAGAATATTGATCTTTTAGGATACCTGTTATGCAATGTTATGTTATGCTATGCAATGTATGAAATGTTTTCAAGGACTCCTGGAATTTAACTTTGCGTAAACCACCAAAAAGAGGGGAATCTTTATTAATAATTTCCTTAATCAATGTTCATTACAAAAGGGAAATAATAAAAATACAATGAAAGCTCAAGTCTCCCAGGGACGGCTTCTTTTTGGGCGAAGATATGTATTGAGTCTTCGTTCCTCATTAAGCTAGCTGGTGAGCTCCAATACTTTCTTCCTTTCTGCAACAAACTGAGTCTCAAAAGTATCCCTTTCCTCTCTCAACTGGATCCAGGATCTCTTTAATTCTTCAACATCGGTAGGCATATCTGGATAAGGAATGATCTGGGGAGTACCTCCTTCAACTTCTGGTTCCACAATCCGTGGTCCGACTGCAAGATATGGCATGACAAGTTCACGGGCTCTGGCGCGTACCCATCTGAGATAAGGTTCCATAGGAATAGAGTTTTTCTGTCCTAAAGTGCTTCTTTTCACCATGCCCCAGGCTCGTACAAACCTCTGACGGAGACCTTGGGAATCGGTGTCATAGTCAAACACAGTGCCTTGAATAATTCTTTCATGTGGACCCTCTCTTCGAGCATACCCCAACTGGCGTAGGGCTAAAGCTGGGTTATAAGTAATACCTCCTCTTATCCCCAGGAGTGGTACGTTAGAGAATTCTCCACAACGGTCAATGATGATAACATTTTCTTTGAGATGAGGACATCAACGGATGTCTGAATGGGAGAGCGACATTATCCTTTGAGACCATTTCAGATTTTGCTCATTCTTCAAGACTGATTGAGGAAGGTGCGAAATAAACCACCTAGACAATAGAGGTATGCAGCACATGAGAGTCCCTTGCCTTTTCATAGTACGGGTGTGAAGGGAATGCAGAATGTCTCCAAGCAAGGTAGGCACAGGGTTATGAGTGAGAAATATCTTAATAGCATTCATATCTACGAATTGGTCTGGATTAGGAAATAACACCAACCCATAGATTAGTAATGCTAGAACGTCTTCGAAAGCATGGACATTCATAACCTTTAAGAATTCTCGGGCCTTATTTATCAGAAACTTGGCAAGTAATCCCTTAACTCCACTTCTTGTTACCCAATTGGTTTCAATATCGGACTTTATCATGTGTAAAGCCGCGGCAACTTCTTCAGACTTCGGAATCTTTTCTAAACCACTGAAAGGTGTTTGATCAAGGATAGGTATCCCAAGCATCCTGGAGAATTCTTCTAATGTGGGTACCAACTGATAATCTGGGAATGTGAAGCAATGATGTTTAGGATCGAAGAACTGGAATAGAACCCTCATCATATCCTCTTTGAAACCGGTGGTAACCAAATTGAGGAGAGAACCATGTTTCTTGATGAACTGAGCCTGATCGGGAAGTTCTGACACTAAATCCTTTAGTTGAGGAGAGATTGCTACAAAATTGATCCGAATGGTCTTTCTGGAAGCCATAGCCCTGTTTCAGAGCAAAGTTAAATCCCTAAGTCCTTGAAATGGTTAGTACAATGCCATGATGTTATGATGTTATGATGTTATGTAAACAACAAGCACAAACAAGTCACACAACAATCATTCCTAGGTTTTAAGGCTTGCATGAGTTCCATAGGTAAGTACCCTCCCGACTGAAGTTTGGTTGGTTCAACCTGTCCTAGAATAGTAACCGGGTTCTAGAAGGATCTCAAATCATTGACCTTCGTTTAAGTCCACTTCAGTGCAACACCAAGTGGTTGACCAAAGCTTCCCCAAAGTCCAATCTCAAAGAGTGTAGTATCGAGTCTCAACCAACCCCAGTCGGAACCGAAGTCAGTTATCTCACTACTTTCTAATGGCTAGGATGAGTCAATTAGGGTTCTAAAGGTCTGGTTAATGCTTTGATGACACCACGCGGAAGCCAAATTTTTCCTCAAGTAAACATGAGGAACATCAGGACATCCAAAGTGTCACATTAACCGTAGCCATCATTTCGACCATTCCAGTATACGCCGGATAGTCGCGATGATCTTTTGCTACTTACCTAAGGTACACTAGATCCGGGTGTAGGATCTTTCACTCAAGCATAAAATACCCAAGCCATCCCTCAAAAGTAAATCAGACAATTTAAATAAGTGATCTTGTTTTTAAGGTAACCTCTCTTTAAGTAACTCCCCAGCAGAGTCGCCAGTTATGTCATACGGTGAACTGACTTTGTGTGTTTTTGCTTTGGAAAGCAAATGTCGCAGATAGCAAGAGTCGCCACCGACTTTTCTTTTATCCAATAAGGAAAGGTGGAAAAGAACAGGAAAGACCTTAATTAGATTTTGGGTTCGGGAGGTACATTATACAAAGGGAAGGTGTTAGCACCCTTTGTATCCATGGTTATCCATGGGCTCTTAATTGCTTGATCACTTATGTTTGTCTGGAAAAAGTGGTTGTGAATTGTTTAGAAAATGTTTTGAAAAGAGAATTTAACTTTGTAATGATTCTCGTATGAATGTATACAAAGTGGTTATCTCGTTTAGTTTTGAAAGTTGTTTAGAAAAATATAACTCGGTAATGATTCTAGTATGAATGTATACCAAGTGGTGATTTTCTAAAAGATGTTTTGAAAGGTGTGGGGTGTGAAAAATATTTTAGGTTGTGATTCAGCAATTAAGAGTTATACCCACCCAAGGTCTTTATGGGCATTTCCTATCCTTATGAGGGTAAAACTGTCCTTACTATTGAGAAGTAAGTAGTCTTATCCCTTTGGATGTAAAAAAAAAGTCATCGTAGGGTCATCGATTGGTCATTAAAGGCAACATTTGTAAGGATACCTTAGCATTCGAAGGGACGATCATCATTTAACCGTAGGCTACAACGAAGGGTCATCGAGGGGCAAAATCATATATTCACAGGCAACATCCGAGGGACTATGATTTATTTTATAGGGACATGATGATTTAATCGAAGGGTCTTTGCTAAGTGTATTCCCACATTCGCGGGACATGACCATAATGCCGTAATATCGTAAGGCAACGAAGAGAGGTCCAAGATCACATATTCAAAGGCAATATTTTACAATCGATTAGGTAGTTGTAATCAATTAGGTAATTAGGTCCATATTAATTAAGTAATTAGGATGAATCTCCACATTAAAATCAATTAAGTAAATAGGATGAATCTCCACATTAAAATCAATTAAGTAAATAGGATGAATCTCCACAAGGGTATCCCACAAATAAAGTGGGATACGTAGCAAGCTATCCTCTTCGGGAGTATGTGAGTCCTTACAATATTCAGCAAACAGGTCAGAATACCAGATGGGGGTGCAATCGAGGATTACACCGCAAAAGAAACACAGCAGTAGGAATGTTAGGCAAAATAACGCATGATTGACATAGAACAGATCAGATAAGCATAAAACAGAACAACCAAAATATTAGCGACTGTCACGTTCGCCTCTGACTCGCCTAGCGAAGGCTTAGCGAATACTCGCTACACGCTCGCTTAGCGATGTACTAGCGAGCGACTGCGGGTTTTGAATTTCAGAACAGTACGATCTCCGCATGCTTCACGCCCTATGGCATCCAATACAGTCATTATATGGTTCAGCATTCAAGATATTCAGGCACACTTAAATTCACATGCAACACCTCAAACATATTTATGAATTCAATTATAATATCACATGCAAATTAAGAACATAAAGCGGTAATGGCAATGCAAACCTGTTTGCAAGTGAATTGCAACCTTGAATTGGTGAGTCGGATTGAGTTGGGCGGAGGTGACTTTGATGCAGATGAGTTTCCTTCAGGGTTTCCTTTTAGGGTTGCTCTGAATTCTCTGGGTTAGTCTCCAGGGTTTGCTGCGCCTTCTCTCTTGCTCCCGTCTTCCTTCCGTTTTCGTTCTCTCTTTTTCTCACTGAAGTTGTGGTATTTATAATGCTTTTTTTATGACCTAATGGGCTCAGAATGAAGCCCAGAATTTTCTGGTATTCGCAAGCTTCGCTAGGCGAGTGGCATAGCGAAGGGTTCGCTAGGCGAAGGATTTGCTCGCCTAGCGAGCATGCCAGTTTGGGCCATTTTCTGGATTTGGCCATCTGTGAGTTGGGTCTTTGTTCCTTTAAGGTCAATGCCTTGAGTAATGAGTTGGAGTGCCTTAAAAATGTCTTGCAAAATTAACGGGCAAATTTTGGGGTATGACACATGGAATCACATGTCTTGCATTAAGTCACAATTAAATGTTGTATTGTTGTGATTGTGATGTGTGTACGGGTTATAGTAGTTGAATTTGGTGATGTTTGGATACCTAACTTGGTGAAATATGTGATTATGTGATAATTGTGGTTATGTGTATATTTGAGAATATTGTATTGAATTTTAATATTAACTCCTTGAGTATTGAGGTATGTTTGAAATATGCGAAATAAATGCTGGTTAATATTATTGACAGGATTATACAAAGTGTGATGAATTCTTTTAATTGTTGATTTAATCATTGTGCCTTATTATGCTATTTCATAATGATTTGAATTCTCACCCTTTCTGTTTGAATGTTACCTTTACATGGGTATCGTGCAGATACTACAGAGTAGTATTGCTGGAGTAAGTGGACGGTAGCTCGCTCAAGATTAGCTGGAGAGTTCCCGTATTTTAGTTGAGATTTGGTAATGAGTCAATGCTCTGGCATGTAACACTGGGTAGATTGGTAGTATTGAACTCATATCGTATTTGGATATGCATTACGTTATTATTTACTTTATTTTATCTTGAGATGATTGTTGAGAGATGATCATGGTATGGGACATGAATCATTTTATAATATGCATGAATATTCATATTTCCCGCTGTGAACGCATATTTCTTGAATATTTATGATAAGTGAAATGTGTTATTTTGAATGACCAAGTGTGTTGTTGGTTTTGAAAGCATTTAGTTTTGAAAACGTCGATTTGACGCCCTTTTGTTGTATGCGTGTTTATTTACTCTGATTATATGTTAAGTATTTTGGGGTAGAAAAAGGGGTGTTACAGTAATCGCATAGTTATTTTGTTGTAATCGCATAGTTATGTTAGTTATGTGTTGTATTTGTTAGTAATGGTATTTTATTTTTTGTAGTTTGTTGTGTTGTTGTTTATGTGTTGCTTATGTGTTATATTTGTTTGTGATGGTATTTCCTCACAAAGTTATCATATGAAATGAATGTTGTTTTTAATATAAAGCAAAAGAGTTACAATTAAAATTATCTTGTTGTGCTTGTTCCAACACTAAGACAGTTAGTATGATTATGACCGGGATGGCGACATGAACTACATAATCTAACCATTTTGTTCATCGTATCCATTTCGGTTCGAATACGGGTGATGTTTGGGTGACCCTTTTTATTTCTTCGTATTATTTCATTGTGCTAGAGAATGTCCCCTTGATATGCAGACCAGTAATCCTCTTTTGCTACCACTGAAAAGCTAATTTTATAAACATTGGAAAGACTTATGACTTTGTAAACTTCTAATAGTAAGTAGGATGGATCCCGTCAAACCTTTGAACATGCCGCTATGACATGGGAGCAAGACATACAAAAGGCTTGGAACTTTCCACAGTCTCACCAACCTCTATCTAGTTCCGCTTGATAGTGTCCCCTCAGCATGCCTTCATTATGATCCATGGACTCAACAATATTATACCAACCTTTAGTACGGTCAAACATAGTGATCACATGTGTGTTAGCTTTGGCAGCTTCCTCTCTAATGAATTTCATTGAAGCATCACTGAACAATTGCCCATATTGTAACACTGAACTCCATTTGGAACGTTTGGTCTTAAATAGCGCCCCTAGCCTGGAATAGATTGCTTGCACTAAAGTGGTTATAGGTAGGTTTCAGATGCCTTTGAAGACATAGTTCATTGATTACACAAGATTTATTGTCATGTGGTCCCAACATTGACCGTTGGCGTATGCCCTAGTCCACTTCTCCAATGGAATATTGTCAATCCACCTTACTGCATATGTGCTTGACAATATGATGTCTTCGCGGTAGTGTTTGAAAGAAGGTTCTGTTAATGCATACCCTGCAATGCCAACCTCTTTCCGCAATGTTTTGTATTTGATATTTCGCATGAAATTTTGAGTGATATGTCTAATGCAGTAGACATGCGTCGACAGAGGATCCTGCGAGCCATTATCAATGTTTATGTAGGCACTCACTATTGAAGGGTGTCGGCCTGAGATCAAACATAAGTTAGGTTGAGGAGCAATGTGCAATCAGAGATTTTTTAGGAAAAAACTCTATCCCTCAGCAGTCTCCCCTTCAACTAGGGCAAAGGCGATTAGAAAAATGTTTTTATTGCCATCTTGTGCCACTGCCATCAGTAGCGTTCCTTTATATTTCCCATACAATCATGTACCATTAATGTGTATAATAGATTTACAAAAAGCAAAACCTTTAATGCATGGTTGATACGCCCAAAAGAGTCGGTGGGATATTCCATTATCAATAGCACAAGTCCTGTCTGGGGTATACGCCGACGATGTTTCCAAATTGACAATAGTCCCTGGAGCATAATGTTTAAGAGCCACTAAGTATTTTAGAAGTTGTTTGTAAGACTCCTCTAAATTGTCAAACACTTTTTCAACCGCCTTATGATGATGTATAGTTGTATTGTGTTACAATATGCGAGATTATTATACTCACCTTTAACGACGGATTGTCACTAATGACAGACAAAATTTCATCACATATCAATTGAGAGTTGAGTTTGCGATGGTCTTGAATTGGGTTCATGATTAAGCATGTGTGAACTGGACCCATAGAACCAATCTCCTAAGAATCACTCCTTTTCCGGTAAGATGTTGACAACCGAAACAGACAGAGCTCATTTCGATAATAAATCTTATACCTCGTTGCATTAGTTCGATCAACCCTATAATCAACTGATAATTCCATGTGATACTTTTTAATGACTCGGACAAGACAAGGCAAGCGCCCTCACATGCATGCAAAAGTAAAAGGCATGTGCCATTCCCAATGGCGCATTCACTTATACATTACATGTTGCAACTTCACAACCTATCTCATTTATAAATATTGCAACAACTCAACCTCTGCAACACTCAACATCTGTAACACTCAATATCTGTAACACTCAATACCTGCAACACTCAACCTCACTGCAACACTCAACCTCTCTCTGCAATGGTCAATCTCTCTGCAATAATATGTCTCTATTGACTATGGATGATGAACATCGAAGAACAATCGATAATATTATTGCATTTGTATGTTATTAATTAATCTATATTGTTTATTACTTATTCTTATTCTTATTTCGTAACAAAATGTCTCTATTGTTTATTACTTCTTCTTACTTATTGCTTACTTATGTTTTATTAGGACCCAAAGAGATTTCGATGTCGTGTACATGAATATATTTGAGGATGTGGATTTGATAATATACTCAACATAGTCTTATACTCGGTTAACTACAAATTTATTCTTGCTTTGTTAGAGAGATGGAGACCCGAGATCCACACATTTCACCTTCCTTTCGGTGAGTGTACTGTCACACTTAAGGACGTCTATGTATCGAAGGTAAGGCCATAAATGGTAGAGTTAACTAAGATAACTCTATTTGCAATGAATTGTTGGGTTCCCCTTTGTATGAAGATACAACTACGGGAGAGACTTCTGGTCAACCTAGGGGTCATGGTATTAATTTTAAATATCTTAAACAATATTATTCTAGTATAACATTAAACGAAGAATCTATCAGGTATGAAAAGATAATTAAAGCTCGGTGTTATATTATGATTTTATTTGGTAATTTTTTGTTTCCTGAAAGAACTGGTAATACGGTAAATATTATTTATTTGTCGTTGTTACGAAACATAAATAAGGTAAGCATATATAGTTGGGGTTCAACAGTTTTGTCCCATATATATAGTTCGTTGTGTAAAAATGACAAAAAGAATACTTGTATGTTTTATTCTTGCGCCTATTTGCTATAAGCATGAAGTTGGTCAAGACTGTCATCACTCACCCCGGTCAACGAGAAGTTATTCACATTCTCCTATGTAACAAAACAAGTTAAAAATTTTACCATCTAATTTATTAGACTTTATACTACAACTAATTCAACTAATTGTAACTAATATATTTCCAATCTTTTTGACCTAGGTGGTCAGTTAAAGGGATGAACTAGAACATGTGTCCCAAACACGTTGTAGTAGTCTATCACAATCTTTTAGACCACATTGGACCAGGCGATATAATCCTACTACACAACTCTACATTTGATTTTAAAAAAAATTATCCAATTACATATTCTTGTACAATTTATCTAGAAGCCATATTCGGGTCTTAATCCTTAGGTTAATCATGACGATGTTGCAATTTGGACAACAAAAACACCAATTATCTGGTTCACTACTGTGGAGATGCACTAGAGAAATCGTGTAAAACTATAGTTCGACATGCATTCATAAATTCCAGAACCTCCGACATGCAATGGAATTATTCCGATCAGAGAGACTTCGCAAAAGAGATATGTCATCATTGGAGGAATCGACAACAACACATCTTAAATGAACCAATCATACATGGTGTTAGACCAACTCAACATTATATAACATGGTTTAGGTGGGTTACAACGCATCTCATCGCCACAACACCCAACCATTGGTTGACTTTAGTACGTCACATGAACCATTGCTTCGTTTCCAAAATGATTCAATGTCCAAATTCGGGCAACCATACCGTCCACAACCCACCAAACCACAACGACCCAACTATGACAACATGGACACAAAACTCAATTACGGAAACGCCATTGACGACAACCCTTCCAACTATTAGGGACATATGATGACAAATCTATCAAATACTGTTGGACCTTCACACCAGCCACCATTGGATCATGTCAGCACTCAAAAAACACTAACACCTCAGAAAAATCATGGGAGACTTTAAAGACAGGTTAACGCACCTGAATGTTCAATAGGGGGCGTTTCAATCGGGGGATCATTGATTTTCTTGTCAATTTTATTTATTTTTACTTTATAATAAAATATAATTTAACTATTTAAGTATTTAATTTAATTAATTATAAATATAAAATATAAAATTAAAAAAAAGTACATGCGCCACATGTATCGGTGCATACACTGATGTAGTGTATGCATGCGTCAATACATATGACTTCAAGGCATGCATGCGCCTATACCATTGGCGCATATGCTCATTTGTAATGCATACATGCATCAATGTATTAGACGTCTCCTTTAAATATCAAATAGATACTTCAGTTGAACTAATACATCAATAATTAAAGATGATTATTTCGATAATTAATTTAAAAAATAAATTATTTAAATATTTAAATTGAAAAAAATAATTATTTAAAAAAAATCTTAAATTTAAAATTACAATGGTACATCTACTCCATCCTACTCTTTATTTTTTGGAGGGGACAAGATTTTAAGTTCATGCTCTTAACGATTACCTCCTTCTGCACTGCAAACCCTATCCCGCCGCCTCTTTTTTTTCCCGAGCTTTTATGAGATTAGTCTTGACGGGATTGACATGTCGGTTTTCCATCCATATCCATGACACCGCGTCTATTAAGAAAGCAACATTACCACAGCCGTCATGCATGTTTGCAAGAAAATGAAATTTAAAATTCATAAAAAGTTGTAAATATGATGTGTCGGTCTTCAATAACGTGTTGATTGAAGTGGTACTATTTGTCTTTTTGTTTTTCAAAGTAGGAAGGTTCTCGACACTAGCTAAAATTAACTTAAATCAACAACTTATGATGGGTAGGGATGTAGTATATTTATTTTGTGGAGGCCAGTTTTGTTGACAATTTGCACTACTTTGGTGTGCTACTATTTTTGAAGACATATTCAAATAAGAAGTTATTCAATCACCTTTTTTATTAATATTTTTTAATAAAGAACATATTAACATTTTTACTAATGAATTTAATCTTTTTATTTTAAATTTAATTATTTATAAAATATTTTTTCAAAATGGTAGAATTTATTTCAAATAATACAAATTGCATAATTTAAAATAAAAATCTCAATTTTTTTCATGAAAACTATTTACAAAAACTTTAAATTTTAATATGTTTAGACATATATTAAAATATTTTTGAGAAGTTATTTTAAAAATATTTTTTTATAAAAATATTTCTGAAAAAAAACACAATTATAAATATTAATTTTAAAAAACTTTAATAAACAAGGCATTAAACTAAACATATAACTTATGTTTAAATATTGTGGATAAATACAATTAAAATAAAATTAGTTTTTCAAAATATTTATTCTATATTAAAACATTTATTATCTAATTACACTTCCCTGATTGAAACGAATATTGAATTCATAAACGTCAACGCAATCCGAAAAGATCAACATGACTTGTTCTATTCCATCACGTCTCATACAAGATTTTATGCATCAAATTAGTATAAAAGGCTTGTAAGGATCCATTTTCTATACATACAAATATCATTTTCAATACATACAAAAATGGCAGAATCTTCATCAACCAAAAGCAGTCTTAGGTTAGCCGGGAAAGTAACCATCGTCACCGGAGGTGCCAGCGGTATCGGCAAAGAGACGGCGCATCTCTTTGCCAAACAAGGTGCACGTATAGTGGTGATTGCTGATATTCAAGACAAATTGGGAGTTCAAGTGGCTGAATCCATTGGCACCGATAAGTGCAGATTTGTTCATTGTGATATTAGAATTGAAGATGATGTCAAAAATCTCGTTCAATCAACTGTTGATTCTTATGGACAAGTAAGTACAATTTTTTGATATAACTTCTTACAAAAATCTTTGATATTTGTAAATCAACAATTTCTTCTAAAATATATGTTAAGTTTTTATTCTTTTCTTTTTTACTTTTTTACTACAGATAGATATTATACACTGCAATGCTGGGATTGTGAGTCCAAGTGATCAAACCTTGTTGGAACTCGACGTTACTCAAGCTAACGGCGTGTTTGCGACTAATGCTATAGGAACGGCATTGTGTGTAAAATATGCCGCCCGAGCGATGGTGGCAGGTAAGGTGAGGGGGAGCATTGTCTGCACGGCGAGCATTTCTGCTAGCTACGGTGTCACGACAGGGACAGATTACTCGATGTCAAAGCATGCGGTATTAGGGTTAATGCGCTCAGCGAGTGTCCAACTTGCAAAATATGGTATAAGAGTGAACTCAGTGTCGCCAAATGGATTAGCAACACCATTAACCGAGAAATTGCTAGATGCGGATGCAAAGACAGTGGAAGAGATATTTTCAAAATTCTCGATGTTGAAAGGAGTGGTTCTAAGGACGAATCATGTGGCAGATGCTGTGTTGTTTTTGGCATCTAATGATTCTGATTTTGTCACTGGTCTTGATCTTCGTGTGGATGGTAACTATATTACTAGTGACGCTGTAATTTAAGGGATAAAGCATCACACTTCTAGTTGCAGCATTATATGCATAATGCTGCACATCATCCATATTATGAAATAAATGCAATAAAAGAAATATAATAAATGCAAAAAAAAGTGGTATAATTTTAATATTTTAATATGATATATTATGTAACTTGTATTCTCTCTATAGAATGTGTGATCCATACTTGATTGATTGTATCATTTTCTTGTATTTCAATTTGAAGAATTTAAATTTGAAAAAATATTATTATTGGATGTAGTTTTTTAATCTTGAAATTATTAAAATTCAAACTGAATGTGTCTCTGTATGTGAGTTTAAACATGGAGAATTCGGGAAATTCATTTGCAGAAAGTCCTCTTTTAGAACTTCGTGATACCATATTTTAGAATTTCTACTAGTAAACTAAAAGTGACCGACCTTGCCAATAATAGGAAACTTTGTCACAGTAGTATTGACATTGTTATAGAGTTAGTATTGGAGACGTCAAGTTAATCAATCTCATTGTTATAGAGAATATCATTGAAAATACAAGAGCCAAAATTTGGCAGGTTATCATATAATCCACCCTACCAAAACTACTAGAGCAAAAATATGGCAGGTTATCTGATAATCTTGCCTTATTGACAGTACTATAGAACTAACTATAATACTGTCTCTCAAGTTAATTGAATTTCATGTTGTGTGAACATGGTATCCGCTCATTTCATCTAGTTATAAGTGATGCGAGATAATTTTTATCTCACTTTATAGGGACCTTCTCATTTAGGGAAGAGCTTCTCAATTCTTGTGGGGTTACCTCCTAATTAAGCACCAGGTCATATTTCTTCATCTCTATTGGCATAACTCTAAAATAATATCTCACAGAAATTCTTTGCTTTGATGCAAATTCTCTAGTGTGAGCCATTTTACATATTGTGTCTAGCGTTTTAGGTTCCAGTTCATTTTTGTCACCTTTCTATTGAATTGTAATTTTTGTATTAAAACAGTATTTTTGACACAGTTAGTTGTCGTTAAAATACGGTGTGTCAAAATTGTATGAGTGTCAGTATCGAGAAGTTAGCTTCTATATGAATTTAATTTTAAATCTAATTTTATAGTGTTGACAAAATTATGTATTTTGGACTTTTGTTTTTGCGCTTTGTTTAAAGGTTTTAGAGAACAAATAAGCAAAACCTATAAATAGGAAGTAACTCATTATTAAAAATATTTGAATTTTGCAGTTACAAAAGAATAAAGAATCACAATTTATAAGCAGATAGGAACTATAGAAAATTCATCTTCTTTCTTCTCTCGATAAACCCTAACTCTTTCCTTCTCAATTCAACCTAATTTTTTTATTTTTCATCACCATTGTGCAGCGGTACTGTTTACTGTAGAAATTGGTAAACAACCGTTGGTCCTCCCTAAACCTTAAAACTAAGGGTTACTTGCAGGATCAACCAGTTGATCCTAAGACATGTGCTAGTGTGATAGGGTGACTTATTCAATTCGACAGACAATTAACTTTGTGAGAAACGGCTTCTGACAAAGTATTGAGTAAGCACAGGTTTTTTCCACATGAAATGATAATGATGATATAGCCTATGGGTGACTCGTGACCGACAACACTACAACATTCAAAAGACGTACACGACGAACGCGCTTTTGGTGAATTCTATTATCGTAATAGAATCAGTATCGACAACGTAGACGACAACGAAACACGATAACTCAAACATAAATGAAATAAAAATAAAGTGTTCAACTAGGAACAATTGAAAAATAAGGAAGTTACATTGAAATAAATGTGGTGATTCACGTACATAGCACTCTTAAAAACTTTTGCTTCCTCGCGCTGGGAATGTGAAGTTTTTTACAAGTGACTTTTGTACAAAGTGAACACCCTGAGTCCTCTGTGGGATCCCCTATTTATAATAAACTAAAGAAACTGCCTACAAGCAAAACTTCTAAAAAAATAACAGACGTCGTGCCACACGATCTACAAAACTGCTCCATAACCGACGTTGTGCCACACGATCTACAAACTGTTTCATATTCTGGAGCTTATTCTCCCTGTAACTGAAGGAGAAGGGCGATCCAAAACGCAGCGGAAATTAAAATTTCTCCTTTAGTGATCCTTACGAATGGGCGTGATCAGTGATAGAATCATTACCTCTTGTGACGACTGAAACCTTTGATGCAGATCTACGGAGCGATCACGAACGTTGAACGACGACAACGCCTCTACTCAGTCCACACGAACGGATTCCTTCAATCTCAGTGCTAGCTTCTACGAATGAAGGCTTTGAGTGAGTGAGTGAGAGTGAGAGAGAGAGAGAGAGAGAGAGAGAGAGAGAGAGAAAACGAAATTGCAACTGCACTAAATGCTTCTGCACAAGGGTTCTATTTATAGAACCACTTGTGTGGGCTTCAAGCTAAAAAGCCCACTTAAGTGTATGTGACCCATATCTTATAATATGTCAAAATCACTTAAGCGCGTGGTACCTTACCATATTTCGTATTCTACTTAAGTACACCGTACCTTACGATGTTCTACAATTCACTTAAGTGCACCGTACCTTATGGTGTTCCTTAGTTACTCTATCTCTCATCAATCTGTCCTTTGTATGTGACCCTGTAGGTTTTCGCGACATTGACAATTATATTAAATCAGTATTTAACATAATAAACAATGAGCGGTATCTAGCAACACATCACTGCTATCCAAGACACGAAAATGTCATGTGATCTGACAAATCCTTCTGTGATAATATTATGTGTATAATTACCCTTTTGCCCTTATGTCTATATTGAACACAAGGCATAGACCGTGTCATCCTTGTCTAGTTCAATATTGGGCCCATAGACATTTATCCTGTTACGCAGGATGGGAAAATTCCATCTAGGTCACTCATGTACCTTAGCATGCTTCGTGGAGTACCCATCAACTGTCTTTATGGTCATCCAGTTACGGACAATGTTTGATCAGCAATAAGGCACTCGACTCTACATCTAGGGTCCAT
This sequence comes from Lathyrus oleraceus, assembly GCF_024323335.1. Classification (NCBI taxonomy): domain Eukaryota; kingdom Viridiplantae; phylum Streptophyta; class Magnoliopsida; order Fabales; family Fabaceae; genus Lathyrus; species Lathyrus oleraceus. The sequence continues at coordinate 160,702,017 of NC_066579.1, read as the reverse complement.
AGTGGTTTCAAGTCGAAGGGTGGTATATACCATTATCACCATGAGAATAACTTATGACATTTTGCATAACATTCTATGAGTAGTAGCTTGAGGATGAGGGCGATATTGTGCCTATTTAATTGTTTGTTGTTCGAGTCTATAGTGGGAGTCACTATGATACGTAACACAAGGGGAACATCTTGTCCTATGTTTGTTTATGTTGTGTATCTTCCTGTTTGTTTTTATTCTTGATGTGAATCATTTTTCAAACTAATACTACTGTTGAGGATTTTATGCCAATCGTTTTGTATTCCGATGCTTATCAAATGGTTTAATTTAAATTATATGGTTGGAAACCGTTTTTGGTTATGAGAGTAATATCCTACTTGGTGTTTAATGATGATATACATTTTTTATTTACTATTTTTGTCGAGTCGGGAAGTAGGGTGTTACAGGACTTCCATCAAGCCCTTAGATAACACTTGTGATCATATCTCTTAGGCTGGATATCGACCGTGCCTCTTTGGCTTGATTTCATTGTCTGATCTCACCTTAGGAAACACTATGTCTCTCAAGCGAGAGTTCAGTTAGCCTGAGGTGTCTAAATCCTTCAGGCAAAGTTATATATAGCTTGGAAGATGAGACTATAATTCCCTCAAGCAAAGTGTTAAACCTCTCGAGGGAGACTTCTATCAAGCCCTCATACAAGACTTGTGATCAAGTTTGTTAGGCTGGATATCATTTGTGCCTCTTTAGCGTGATTGATAATTCTAATCTTCCCGAAGAAACACTAAGTCTCTCCGACGAGAGTTTAGTTAGCCTCAGAAGTCTAAGTCTCTCAGGCAAAGTTATATGTAGTCCACCTAATGAGACTATAATTATACTAATGTCTAGTTATGGAGGAATCACTCGTCCATGGTGGCACACATCCCAACTACGACGTCCACATCATTACTAGCACTAGTACCCTCTAGCATAAAGGATGGAGCTCTCTTGTTAACCATGACTGAAAGTGGCTAGGTGTATAAGTGAAGGATAACAGCGAGCAGGGTGATGGTGTTGAAGGCGATATGACACATGTTAGTTTTACCCGGGTACCACTGTGAGCATCATTGTACTTGTCAAAAAATGTAGGTGTGCGTGTCACCCTTACGATGGTCGGGGTGATCAGAGTGAAGAAGAACATCGATCCAAAACGCAACGAAATTTAAAATTTTCTCCTTTAGTGATCCTTACGAATGAGCATGATCAGTGATAGAATCGTTACCTCTTGCGGCGATTGAGACCTTTGATGCAGATCTACGGAGCGATCACGAACGTTGAATGGTGACAACGCCTCTACTTAGTCCACACGAACGGATTCCTTCAATCTCAACGCTAGCTGCTACGAATGAAGGCTTTGAGTGAGAGAGAGAGAGAGAAACAAAATTACAACTGCACAAATGCTTTTGCACAAGGGTTCTATTTATAGAACCACTTGTGTGGGCTGCAAGCTAAAAAGCCCACTTAAGTGTATGTGGCCCATATCTTATATTATGTCAAAATCACTTAAGCGCATGGTACCTTACCATATTTCATATTCTACTTAAGTACACCGTACCTTACAATGTTCTACAATTCACTTAAGTTCACCGTACCTTACGGTGTTCCTTAGTTACTCTATCTCTCATCAATCTGTCCTTTTGTGTGTGACCCTATAGGTTTTCGTGGCATTGACAATTATATTAAATCACGTATTTAACATAATAAACAGTGAGAGGTATCTAGTAACACATCATTACTACCCAAGACACGAAAATGTCATGTGATCTGACAAATCCTTTTGTGATAATACTTATGTGTGTAATTACCCTTTTGCCTTTATGTCTATATTGAACACAAGACATAGACCGTTTCATCCTTGTTCAGTTCAATATTGGGCCCATAGACATTTATCCTGTTACGCAGGATGGGCAAATTCCATCTATGTCACTAGTGTCCCTCAACATGCTTCGTGGAGTACCCATTAACTGTCTTTATGGTCATCCAGTTACAGATAACGTTTGATCAGCAATAAGACACTCAACTCTACATCTTGGGTCCATATTGGTTTCAGGTCGAAGGGTGGTATACACCATTATCACCATGAGAATAACTTATGACACTTTGCATAACATTCTATATAGTATTCTCATAGCGGGTCAATCCAGTATAAATATTACTCTTAATATTCATACATATGTTTAAGACTTGATAACTCCTTATCCATGACCCATGAGATGTGATCATCAGTCTATATACATAATAGTCTTAATGCTTTAATGTTATCCCACTTCATAATAAAGCTCGACTACGGATACTTTAAGAATAATGTCCTTATGTTTGATGTGATCTCATGATTAAGTCACACTTGATACATTAAACGGACTATCTATTCTAGGGACTTTATTAAACAAACATAATAAAGAAAAAGCCTTTTATTATTAATAAATAATTCGATACAAATACCAAAAGTATTGGCCTCTAGGGCTTACACCAACACAGAGACCTTAGAAGGGGTATAACAAATAATGGTGGTTAGGGTTTTCTCACGATGATGAGAAGCCATGTGCGATGATGTTTTATGGTGGTTTTAGAATTCTTATTCACGTGAGGTGATAGAATCTCTATATGGATGATGTGCTTAGGTATAAGCTAATGAGGAGTATTTATAAAGGCCTTTTGGGCCTAGGGTTCTCTTGGAAAGAGTCATCGACTACTCAGTCAATAGTGGAGCATTGAATCCAAATTTTCAAGGAAGACGTGGGTTAGTTAATGACCCTGATTTCTCTCAACCAAAAATGTCTTATCCCATGTTTCCCAAGTGAGGCGATACCTTCCTTGAGCCGACCTGTTATCGTCTCCTCTCCTAGGGCGTCCTATAGTCATCGCGCTAGACAAGTCCTTTTACAAATATAACACTACATAAAGATAATACATTGATTAGCTACTACAGCATGACATATTCTTCTACACATACGCCAATCACCATGACACGCACTCGCTGATGAGAAATACTTATATTATGGTTGGATTGATTGTGAATTATGTATGGTGAAACACTTACCCGAGTGATTCATGCATCAAATCGAATATGTACAAGCTATTCATAGGAATTCGTACGTCTTTGCAAAATCTATGATCACTCGATACCATGTTGACCAAAGTTATGATGAGTGTTTTGATCATGTGTTATGAACAAGGCTACCATATTCTACACATTTGAGAGATTGAGGTGATATACATGAGGTAATATATTAAGATATCACATCCTTACATGTTTCTCACGCTTTAAGGAGAGTTCTTGAGAGAAAATGAGGAGGGAACAATTGCGGAGAAATCAACAGAAGAGGAAGGCAGTCATGGAGGTAGTCTAGTCCATACAAGCGCATGTATTCGAGACATTACAATTACACTCTTGTTTGGTGGGGGTTTGATATCTCGTTGTTGTGCATCAAATTGTAAAGGAGACTAAGAATGCCTCGTATCACAAGAGATTGAGGGTGACAGGAGTATGTCATTGAACCCAATCAAGAAACTAGTTTATTTCTTCTGTCATTTTGTTTGTGTTTAATTGATAATATTAATAAATTATTATTGTTATTTATTTTAATTTAATAAACTATGTTAAATATTTATTCACTATGTTTACAATATGTTAGAATTATATAATTTGAAAGACATTAAAAATAATACATAAACAATTTAAAACAATATTAGAGGTACAATTTGGTTTTGAATATCAATTTTTTTTTAAAAAAAGCACCGAAAAAAAGTTTTGACATCTGTCAGTCTTCTCTATGACACCGCATCTTTCAAGAAAGCAAGAAAGCAATGTTACAACAACAGTCTTGCATACGACGTACTAGTATTCATTTGGAAGGTTCTGGACAAGCAATGAGGACGTCAGATCAACTTTGCACGAGAACATTCAACTAAAAACAACTTTGCAATAACTCATTCACATGGTCATGGATATGGATGTATTTATTTTGTGGTGCCCACTTTTGTTGACAATTTGGCGTGCTACTATTTTTGGTGATATATTTTAAAAATTAAATTATTCAAAAAAAACTACTTTAATAGTAAATACTACCATTATTTTATCTAGAGAAAGCGATGGAAATTCGGACAAAAAAATACACTTTCCGTGTTCAAAGGAATGTTTCATTCATGAGAGCCGCGGTTGACGGTCCACCCAATCTGAAAAGATCAACCTGACTTAGTATCATATTCCATCACGTCTCGTAGACCCAATCAGTATAAAAGGATAGTAAGGATCCATTTTCTGTACATCAATAAACAAATCATTTTCCATTATACATACAAAAATGGCAGAATCTTCATCAACCAAAACCGGTCTTAGGTTAGCCGGCAAAGTAGCCATCGTCACCGGAGGTGCCAGCGGTATCGGCAAAGCGACGGCGCATCTCTTTGCCAATCAAGCTGCACGTATGGTGGTGATTGCTGATATTCAAGACGAGCTGGGAATTCAAGTGGCTGAATCTATTGGCACAGATAGATGCACCTTTATTCATTGTGATATTAGAATTGAAGATGATGTCAAAAATCTAGTTCAATCAACCGTCGATACTTATGGACAAGTAAGTATAATCTTTTATAAACACTATGGATATTATACAAATAGATATTATTGACGTATGTTGAATTTTACTACAGATAGATATTATACACTGCAATGCTGGGATTGTGAGTCCAAGTGATCAAACCTTGTTGGAACTCGACGTTTCTCAAGCTAACGGCGTCTTTGCAACTAATGCTATAGGAACTGCATTGTGCGTAAAACACGCCGCACGTGCCATGGTGGATGGTAAGGTGAGGGGTAGCATTGTCTGCACCGCGAGCATTTCTGCTAGCTACGGTGTCACGACAGGGACAGATTACTCCATGTCAAAGCATGCGGTATTAGGGTTAATGCGCTCAGCGAGTGTCCAACTTGCAAAATATGGTATAAGAGTGAACTCAGTGTCGCCAAATGGATTAGCAACACCATTAACTGAGAAATTGCTAGATGCGGATGCAAAGACAGTGGAAGAGATTTTTTCAAAATTCTCGATGTTGAAAGGAGTGGTTCTAAGGACTAATCATGTGGCAGATGCTGTGTTGTTTTTGGCATCTAATGATTCTGATTTTGTCACTGGTCTTGATCTTCGTGTGGATGGTAACTATATTACTAGTGACGCTGTAATTTAAGGGATAAAGCATCACACTTCTAGTAGTGCAAAGAGTGATGCACATGAAAGAAATAAATGGAATAAAGCATCACACTTCTGCAGTTTTCATTTGCTTTAGCAGGCATCTTATTTATGTTCTGTTCTGTGGTGTAATCTTTTTATCTTTAGGCATTGCTTATGCCTTGTATTAATTTAATATTTTCATATCTTAAATTTTGTAATTTCAATTTTTTATGGGATCTGTTATCTATATTTGGTTAATTGTGTCACTTTCTTGTATTTTAATTTTAAGTGTTTAATTGTCACGCCCTAATTAATATGTCTACAATAATAGTTATAGTGTTAACTACAACAATCTATCTTCATCTAAGCTTTATCTTAAATATTTTTTTATTTGAAAAATAGAAATGGTGTGGAATAAGATAATAATCGTAGTCGGTTTCTTAATTAAGACACAAATTTTCTATCGGATCTTAGTTTCATATGACTTTCTAGTCCATTCTTATTATAAGTAAGTATTCTTTTCATAATTTGTAATCAACTAGAAAACCACAAACCAACACGAATAAAATAAGAAAAAGAAAAACTTAAAGAATCAAGGCTCAAAGGGCTACATTTAATGGCGTGCTAGGTGAAATGTAGGGTTAGGTGGTAGCATCAGGTGCGAGTAATTTATGGTGAATGGGTTAGCGTGCTAGTCGAGATGGTGTTGTGCTGGGTGAGCAAAGGTGACCAAGGACACATGGAAGACATGAAATAATTGCTTGTTGAAGAAGATAACAGGTTGGTCAGGGTGTTAGACCATGGTAGGCACATTAGGCAAGAGGACGATGCGCCCATCTTGAGGATCAAAAATTTTCCTATAAGGAAAGGTTTTTTTTTCATTGGAAAAGAAGTTTCGGTGAATCAGAGGAGTACAAAGTTAGAGTAGGATAAGAAAGGAAGTACAAAGTTAGAGTAGGATAAGAAAGGAAGTTTGAAGTCAAAAATGTTGCTTAGGTGAAAGGGTAGTTTCCAAAGTCGGCATCTCAAGAAGGACTCATTGTTACGCTAACCATATGTATAGATAGTTAAAATTTCTATTATTGGGGTTAGATGTAGTAATTTTATTCATGTGCTAAATAGGTCATGGTGTTCTATGTAAATCTACTTATGTTGTAATACTTGTGACTCTTTAATCTTAATACTTGTTTTAGCTTTGCAACCTAAAATATGTTTTCATGGTGTGACATGACATTGATAGGTATTTGTCGTTATTAGATCCAAGATAATCACCTATTGAGTACTAATCCTAAACGTATGTATAGACTCATTATCCACACGCATTGTGGGAGGATTAGTGTGGTGTTTCGCTCCTTTACAATTGTTGGAACTTAATGATTTATGTTGGTTAATAGTAATGTATATCATTTTATTAGGTGATGCATTAATCTAACAGCGTGAAGACTGAAAATAGATACGAATGATAGTAACATGTGGTAGTATTATATGTTAAGTAGAGAAGTATATTACCAACCTATGGATGTGCATGATAGATACATAATGATTAAATCTACCCCTAGCAAGCATTCTCACTATTAAAACCGACATCTCCAATTTTACTTTACGTTATTTATTTTCTTGTCGTTTACTTTTCTTGCGTCACAACAAACACAAAACCTTTATCATGCTTAAGATATAAATCGCAACAACCATGTATGTAAAGCTTCAAGTCGCTATGGATATGATAATTGTAAAACTTATGTGACATGTGACTCCGCACACAAGAGGATGTGAATTGTGTGTTTCAAAAAAACTTAGTTTTGAAAAACTTTTTGATTTAGAATCGATTGGCACTAAGCTCAAATCAATTTGTAGGCATGGGCTAAGTGATTAGTGAGATCAAAATGGTAATAAAATATATTTAGACCTTACCAGTCATAAGGCGCTGTCCTAATTGATTACGACACATTTTAGAACTTCTCCAATCGATTTCCATGTGGTGTCAATCGATTGACAAGGGCAAATACTTTCCCATATCTTTTATGACAATTCCTAACTTGACTGACACGACTTCGAAAAAAGTTTTGAAATTTTTTCTTGAGAAAAATATGTTTGAAAATTGTTTATGTGTGTGTGATTAACCATGCACTTTTACGAGAATGCCTTTATACTTTTACAAATGTATTCATTTAGACGTGATGAGGTAGATTTCCATATATTTCAAGGCTTACCAAATGATTTGATCCTTGTAGGCACTTGCTTGAGCTTGAGATGAGGATTGACTTATATTCCATTTGGTTTCCATTATCAGGAGAGTCAAGTCCATCAAACCCTAATAATCTGGTTTGCATCTTTAACCGCTTTATACTTGACTTTAGTTGTTGTTATCATTAAATTATTAATTTTCAATTATTAAATAAATGTTCATCGTTAATAGTTATCATCATCAAAAGCATGTTCTATGATTTGAAAAACAAGTTTCCATAAAATTTACTTTTTCTGCTAACACAACAATCATATCTCCTAACAATTTGTAGGATCTCTTCTAAGTCATCACAAAGACGGGTTTCATGGAAATGTTTAGGACGATGCGATGAAAAAGTATATCTACATCTATTCTGAGTATATCTTAAGGTATTTGGGAGGATATATCCATGATCTTATGTTGTATGAGACCTATTATTTCCTCCTTAGTTTATGCAAAAAAGGTACCAAGTTTCTTGGTTTAGAAGCTTTGGTTCCTAATTTGAACTTCTTTGAGGTTCACGGTGGGGACTAGTCGGTCTTTTTATATACTCTTCCCTTAGGTCTAAATCTATGAATTTGATTCCATGACTGCTTGGTATTAATGAAGGATTTCTAGTAATAACTACCTTTTTTTTATCTTGAGGCTATTTCTAGTAAAAATCTTACAAGAAAAATTATGGTAAGAAACCTTACAGAAAATATAATAATAAATCTAAACCCAAGGATAAAGATGTTAAATGCTGTAAGTGTGGTCGTTTTGGCCATTATGCTAATAAATGTAAGGTTCAAGAAAAAAATTAATCAACTGAGTAACTTTGACATTTCAGAAGAGTTAAAAGAAAGCTTAATAACTACTTTAAATAACATCTTGTTAAACTCGGAGGAAGAAGGGTCGTCAACATCTGAAGAATCTTCTTACGAAGAAATACATCAAATTGACAATTCTGAAAAAACGGATGATGATTCTGATGAATGTTTAGGCCTAGATTTCTGTAATTGTGACAATTGCAACCAAATAATTAATGTTTTAATAAATAATCAAGCTAATACTTTGATAGGAATATTAGACAAAATGGAAAATTCAGAAAGTAAGAATGCTTCCATGAGACAAATCAAAAATATTATAGATGAAAATGATATTTCCAAAAAGAATATTCACAAAGTAGAATTTAAAAATGTTATGGATTTATTTAAGAAACCGGTTGAAAAAACTGTTTCTATTAAAGATTTACAAGAAGAAATTAGTAATTAAAAAAATGAAATTAGAATTCTAAAAACCAGGGATGATGAGATAGAAATTAAACTTTTAGAGTTTCAAGGAAACATGATTATTTAGAATCAATCCAATAAAAATTTAGCCCCATCTAGCTTAACCAAAAATAATGAGGAAACTATTATTTTGAATAATGAAGATGGGTATATTAACAAAATAGAAAAATTAATATCTCATAAATGGTATAGTAAAATAAATCTCATTGTTAAAGATAAAACTTATGAATTAATTGCTTTGATTGATTCAGGAGCAGATTTAAATTGCATCCAAGAAGGGTTGATCCCAACCCAATATTATGAAAAAACCAAATAATCTTTAAGAGGAGCCAATGGTAATAGATTACAAGTTTCTTACAAATTATCAAGTGCTAAAATTTGTAAAGATCATATTTGTTATAGAACCTCTTTTTTTTAGTAAGAAATATTCATGAGTCCATTATTCTAGGAACTCCTTTTCTAGCTTTACTCTACCCTTTCACAGTTAATAATACAACTATAACCACTAATGCTTTAGGGCGTGAAATTAAATTTGAATTCTTAGAACCACCTAAGACTAGGGATCTTAACTCTGTCCAGAGTAAGGTTATATCATTTATTAATCAAATTAATAATAAAAGAAAACAAATTAATTTCATTAATAAAGAAATACACTACAAAAAGATAGAAGATCAACTGCAATCTCCAAGTATTCAAGAAAAAATTAAAGGTATACAAAATAAATTCATTAAAGATCTTTGCTCAGAACAACCTAATGCTTTATGGAAAAGAAAAGTGCATACTATCTCATTACCCTATGAACCTGACTTTAAGGAAGCAAATATCCCCACTAAAGCCAGACCAATACAAATGAATAAACAAAATTTAGACTATTGTAAAAAAGAAATAAAAGATTTCTTAGACAATGGATTGATTAGCCCCAGTAAGTCTCCTTGGAGTTGCTCCGCTTTCTATGTTACCAATGCTTCTGAGCTAGAAAGAGGAAGTCCCCGGTTAGTAATAAATTACAAACCCTTAAATAAAGCATTACAATGGATTAGGTATCCCATACCTAATAAAAAGGATTTGATAAACAAATTACATAATAAAAGTATATTTTCAAAGTTTGATCTTAAATCTGGATATTATCAAATACAATTAAAGGAAGAAGATAAATATAAAACCACTTTTGCGGTGCCCTTTGATCACTATGAATGGAATGCATGCCTTTAGGATTAAAAAATTCTCCTTCCGAGTTCCAAAATATTATGAATACTATATTTAATGATTACTCGCACTTCACCATAGTCTATTTAGATGGCATATTAGTATTTTTCAGATTCTATAAATCAACATATACCACATATGAACCTATTTTATGAGATCATTAAAGAGAACGGGTTAGTCTTGTCTGAAAAGAAACTTAAAATATTTCAATATAAAGTAAGATTTTTGGGTTTTGATATTTCCCAAGGTTTGTATACCCCAATTAGTAGATCTTTAGAATTTATTAATAAATTTCCAGATGAACTAACACTACGCCAAAAACTGGAATAGACAGCGCCCCTTAGAGGGCGCTTTATTACAAAAGCGCACTCTAAAGTGAAGAGAAAAAATAAGGAGCGAACAACTTGAATAGACAGCGCACTTTAGAGGGCGCTTTTGTAACAAAGCGCCCTCTAAAATGAAGCGAAAAAATAATGAGGAAATGAAGGGACACCAATAGAGGACGCTTTATTGAAAGCGCCCTCTAAGGGTAACCTTAGAGGGCGCTTCTAAAAAAGCGCTCTCTATGTCCATGTACATTTCCAGTTTATAAGGCGCTTTTTGGAAAGCCTTAGAGAGCGCTTTTAGAAGCGCCCTCTTAGGCCCCCTTTAGAGGGCGCTTTTGTCACTAAGCGCCCTCTAAAGTGAAGCCAAAAAAAAAATGGAGGGACAACAATAGAGGGCACTTTTGTGAAAGCGCCCTCTAAGGTTACCCTTAGAGGGCGCTTTTGAAGAAGCGCTCTCTAAGTCCATGTACATTTCCAGTTTAGAAGACGCTTTTGGAAAGCCTTAGAGAGCGCTTTCAGAAGCGCCCTCTTAGGCCCCCTTTAGAGGGCGCTTTTTTTAAAAAAGCGCCCTCTAAGGTCCCCTTTAGTAAACATTAAAATTATAACATATACTGCATGTCTCTTTATTTTCCCTCTCTATAAGCTATTTCGTTTACGTAACTGGGTTTTCTCTCAACTGTGATTACTCTCTACTGCGATTACTCTCGTCCTCCGTTCGTTCTCCCTCCCTCACCGTCATCGTCGCCGTTCGTTCTCCCTCCCTCACCGTTCATGTTCACTGCGTTAACCTCTTCCACCGTCACTGTTCACTTTCTTCTCCATCGTTACCGTCACCTTTAAGGTATTTCTCTTCTCCATCGTTACCGTTCACTTTCTTCATGTGTTTGATTAGGGCATTTTCTAAACTTAGTTTTTCATTTTGTGCATTATGTTGATTAATGTTGTTTAGGGCAAACTGAGTTTTTTATTTCTGATTGAAAACTGATATATTTGAAGTGTGTTTGAGCTTGTGCTTGGAAGTTTGATGATTATGGATGCAAGTTTGTTCATGTTCCAAACACCATAAGTTTGCATTGGTCTTTTGCATGCAGTAGGTGTGTGTGAGTAAATGTGTATGCAGTAAGTTTGTGCATGCAGTAAATGTGTTCACGTATTGAATCATTGTCTTACTTGGGTCTTATTGAATCATTTCTATATTACAAATAAAATGGCTAACCAAGACGATACCCATGCCGCGAATGAATCACGTAATAATGTTGAAAAAGAAATCAAACGAGGATTGACTGTTATGAAGTCAATCATTCGTGCAAGAGACAAGGGTGTAAAATTTGAAGTACATTGGAGTGCTGAAGACCAACTAATTGAGCCTAACGGTTCAATGTTGGCAAGTTACATTGGTTTCCTTGTTCGCCAACATATTCCGATTACATGTGATAATTGGAGAAGTCCGGACTTGAAGGTTGGCAAGGAAAAAATATGGTCGGAGATACAGGTACTTACCATATATTGTTATATGTTTTTTTTGTTGACTATTTGTTAACCATATATTGTTATAATATTACTTTATAATAACACACTCCATTTGTATGTTTTTTAGAGATCCTTTCACATCGATGAAAGCCGGCAAAAATATTGTATTCAATTGGCCGGAAAAAGACTCCGAGGATTTCGATCCTTTTTGTGCAACAAATTTCTCAAGGATGAGGAAGGAAAATTTGTTGAAGGAGAACGGCCAATGAAGTATGCCGAGATTATTTCAGCCGATGAATGGGATAACTTTGTCGCCAAACGAAGAAACGAAAAATTCCATGTAATGTCTATTAATTATGGTATTATACAATTGTTAAGTTACTTGGTTCTAATATGCCTTAAACTTTTTTATCCAGGAAATAAGCGACATAAATAGGAAAAGGGCATCAAAACCCGCGTATCCGTACAAAAAAGGGCGTACGGGTTATGCACGGTTACAACAAAGAATTGTGAGTATATTCAAATGCTATGAGCTTATACATTGTCACAATATGTTATAATTGATGATCTTATAATCTAATTCAATGTGTAGCTAGCCGAGGAGAAAAGTGACGCAACATCTCTTCCGGACCACGTATTATGGAAGGCTGCTCGGGTTGGGAAGGATGGGGCTGTCGTTGAAGCGGTCCAAAATGTTTATGACGAATGTGTAAGTATATGTAACATTATTTCTTTAATTATATCGAAAATTTTGTTAGACATATAATTCATTTTTAATCTCCTCTAATAATATTTCAGGAGACTTTATCCCAAACCCCTTCAACCGAGGTCCAGGATTGCAGGAGCGTACTTAGTCGAGTACTAAATGTTCCTGAGTATTCCGGTCGTGTGAGGGGTAAGGGTTTTGGTGTGACTCCGTCGTCATTTTATAAAAAAACAAAAACAAAAAATCCTACCAACAAAGAGGTGATGGAGACCTTGGCGGAGTTAAGGGCACAAGTACTCCAACTGCAAAACGAGAATGCAAGGTATAGAGAGGAAAGGTGCGCTTCCGAGGCAAAAGATACTAGTGACCGAGCTAGTATCAATCATCAACCGAAATTTCCCGAGGTAATTATATATGTTATTATGAAATTAAAATAGCACTTTTTTACTTGACACATATACAAGTTAACAATAACATTTATTATTGGTTTAGGGCATTTCACCTTGTCAGCTGTATCTATCGTCACCAACTTATCGCATGGTTGGCAAGGGAAAAGTGCACAATACTTCGGGTGAATTACTTCACCATAATCCCCTCCCGGTGGGATTTATGAAAGTTTCGGTTGACCTCGTATTAGATACGGACGCCCGTCTACCATTACCCGACGTTGTTTCAGAGACAACGTTGATGCGAGATGCAGTCGGATCCTTTGTTGGTTGGCCGTCAGATCTAATTTTCCCTGATGCCGAGGTATATATGTTCTAAATGACTATGAATATTTAGAATTCACATTTCAATTCAGCTACAATTATGATATTTAATCAATCCTTATTACATGGTAATGTTAGACTCCTACAAGACCCACCCCTAAAGCTGGTAAAGGGATTTCAAGACGCATCGAGTCGGTTGCATCTCAAAAAGAGGTACAAATATATATACCCATTAAATTATATACACAACGATTCTTTTGCATCACAAAAAGTAATGATTTATTTTATATGAATTTTTAGGTTCCCGGTCGAAAGTTGAAAAGCGATGGTAAGGATATTCCAACGAAGGATATTCCAACGAAGGATATTCCAACGAAGGATATTCCAACGAAGGATATTCCAACGACGGCCGGGACAAAATCTCAAATTATGATGCGTCTTGAGAAAATGGTGGAAGAGTCCGATATTATGGACGGGTCCATTCGTAGTATAGATTTTGATGAAGGTGTTTTCGGAAAAGCTCATTTCGAAATAATTGGAAAGGAGGACATGCAACAACTTTTTGAGCACGACGAATTGGGCATCGCTATCATTCATACATACATATGGTACTCCGATCAATCTATAATTTACTTAGTTGAACAATTTATTTACACATTTCAATGAGTAGTCTAATATTTATTATGTTTCTATTTAAGGTATATGTATGACAAATTGATGCGGGGAACTGAATTGTGAAACCGTTTCAATTTTATTGCTGCTTCCCGTGTCAACGCAACGTTAATATCGAAAAATCCAACATCCGTAAAGAATGATCTAGTCGATAGATTCATGGCGGCCGGCGATAATACTACACGCAGTTTGTTTTTTTTACCGTTTAATTCTGGCAACGGGTTAGATTTTCTTTCTAATAATTTCATTCTAATCTATGTATATCTTTTAAGTAGAAAATTTTCATTCATCTAAATTTTTGTTTTATTTTACAGTGGCCACTGGGTGTTGGTTGCTATGGATCTTTCGAGACTAATAGTGTATTATCTCGATTCGTTATCGGGTGATTGGAGTAAATATCCGGGTTTGAAGAAGACGGTTGACACGTAAGTGAAATTCCCCTAAATATTCGTGTGTATTTCTATATTTAATTATGTCTGTCAGATTGATCTCAATATACGTTTTTATTTTGTTAGGGCAATACTAAAATTTAGATCGAAAAAGAATTACCGCATTAGGAAGGACATTACCTGGGTCAGAGTTCAGGTATATATTAAGTATCTTATTTTTGCTTATAATAGTGTTTGTTTTTTTTGCTTATAATAGTGTTTGTAAGAAATTAACTATATATATATTGTTTGTTTTTCTGTGTAGTGTCCTCAGCAAAATAATTTGGTCGATTGCGGATTTTTTGTATTGAGATTTATGAGAGATATCATTGCATTGAATCGTATAGACATCCCAAAAATGGTATGGAATAATAACTTAGGGTTTATTTTAATATTATCGGATAACTAATCTAATTTGTTACTAAATCATGAATATGTTTTATTCTCTTAATTGTAGTACTTTGAGGAATACAAATCTTACTCAAGAGCTCATTTGGATGAAATGAAGGATGAATTGTGTCAATTCATTGTTGATCAAAGAATCATATAGCTAGGTTGTATATTGTTGTACATATATGTATGGAATGTTGTTGTTGTATGCTGTTGTTGTATATATGTTGTATATTGTTGTTGTACTTTTACTAAATCATGAATATGTTGTTGTATATTGTTGATCAAAGAATCATATATTAATGTTGTATATATGGAGGATTAATGTTGTATATAAATGGATTCATGTTGTATATATCAATGGATTAATGGTGTATAACATTGGATTAAAGGATGAAATCAATATGAATTTTACACTTTTGCAGCATGCGAACAGGTTACCAATTAAATATCCACTGTTTTTCAAACAAATTTTTTTAAAATAACTAACACTTTAGAGGGCGCTTTCTGTAGGAAGCGCCCTCTAAACACTTTACATTGAGAACTTTAGAGGGCGCTTTGTCCAGAAAGCGCCCTCTAAACACTTTACATTGACAACTTTAGAGGGCGCTTTCTGCAGAAAGCGCCCTCTAAAGTGTTAGTTATTTTAAAAAAATAAGCGCCCTCTAAACACTTTACTTTGACAACTTTAGAGGGCGCTTTTTCCAGAAAGCGCCCTCTAAACACTTTACATTGACAACTTTAGAGGGCGCTTTTTCCAGAAAGCGCCCTCTAAGGTGTCCCTTTATGGACCACTCCAGAGGGCGCTTTTTTCATAAAGTGCACTATAATGTGGGCCTTTAGACAGCGCTTTCTCCAGGAAAACAAAGCGCTGTCTTTACCTATGCCAGCGCCAGATTAGAGGGCGCTTAAAAGCGCTGTTATAGGCCAAAATAAGCGCCCTCTTTTCCCTTATTTGGCGTAGTGTAAAGGATAAAACCCAGTTGCAAAGATTCATAGATTGTATAAGTCATATGGCTGACTTCATACCTAACTTAAGAACCATTTGTATACCATTATTCAAGAGACTTAGGAAGAATCCTCCTCCTTGGGATGATTCAATGACCCAAAGTGTTTTGCAATTAAAGAAAATAGTTAAAAAATTACCCTGTTTAGGAATACCTGATGCTAGTGCCAACCTTATTGTTGAAACCGATGCCTCAGACATAGGCTTTGGGGGAGTTCTAAAACAAATACTTCCGGGCATGGAAAAGGAACAAGTGGTCAGATACTATTCTGGAACTTGGAACCCAGCTCAATTAAACTATAGTATTATTAAAAAAGAAATTTTATCTATTGTTTTGTGTATTACAAAATTTTAAGATGACTTGTTTTCAAAAACAAGTTTTATTAAAAACAGATTGCCAAGCTGCACAAAGTGTTTTACAAAAGGATGTTAAAAATTTAGTTTCAAAACATATATTTGCTAGGTGGCAAGCATTACTTTCTTGTTTTGATTTTGAAATCGAGCAAATTCAAGGAATTAAAAATTCATTACCAGATTTTCTAACCAGAGAATTTTTACAGGGAAAACATGAGTAAAAAATCAGTTGACCCCAGAGATAATTATGGTCCTCCCATTAAAGATAAAAAAGATAAGGAAATAATTTTAGGTTCTCCATCTTTTATTTCCAAAGTTACCTCTCCTATTATTGCTACACCCCTGACAACTATTAAGCCTACATTATTAACTTCATTAGCTTTTACATCTCAAATTACCAGTCCATTATCTATCCAGAAAAATCACCCGTCTAAACTAGCCTACTATACACCTCTTTCTTCTTTACCAAAATCGACCTTTATTACCAAAGATTTGTCTATACCAATATTACCTTTAGAAACACTTTACTGTCCTCCAAACTCCTCTTTATTACAAAGTATTTCAAGAATTTCCCCCCCAGGATTTTTCTTCATTCCTAAAGACCAAACCAAGACCAGAAAATTCTACGAATTTATCCTGGTAGATTCTGAGTCCATTACTCTTACCCACCAAACAGATCTGAATGATAAATCTAAAATAAAGTTCTCTAAATTCAAAGTTAATAAGGTATTATCTCCTTCTGATTGGAATCAACCTCTGTCATATCCCAATTTTGACCCTGAATCGCTGACTCAATACATTCATCATAGTTATTGCATATCTACATAGCATAACATACATTCCATACTGCATAATGCCTAGAATATCAGTCGAAATAATTTTGTGGAATTACAGACACACCGGTTGAATTAATCAACGGATGTGCGTCAAATCTGTGAACGGAAAATTTTAAAATCAAGCTTGCAAACACCATTTTTATTAATCTACGTTTCGCGTAGTTTAATCTGGTATGCTCGATTTATTTTTCAGCTAATTTTTCGGCCACTTTCTGATCAGCTCAAGCCTGTTTAACCGGTCAAAATTTATTTCAAAATTAAAAGAAACGTTGTATTTTTCCAATAAGTTTATTTCGCACTGATCATTTTGGTGCATTCAATTCAATTTTTGGGCACTTTTGCGCCCATTTATTTATTCATTTTAAATCCGTTTATTTTTATTCATTTGTTAAAGGATTCAGAAAAATTAAATAGAATTGTTCATGTCATCATTTTTGTTTTATTGTGGTTATTTAAAAAGTTGTGAATTTTGTTGGGTTTAATTAATCAAATTTGATTTTAATCAATTAAAGCATGTAGAAGGGTCATTCTAGGCATTTTAAATTGTCTTAACAATGTGTGTTTCTTTGAATTACCTATGGCCATCAGATTCATTTGATCATTGGTTCATATTGGCAATCCATGTTCACTCCTCTCATCCAATCAAAAATTAGGAATTAATTGAATTTAAATTAACGGAAAAAATTAAAATGAAGAATATCTTCTCCCACCTCTCAACGGTACAGGGATCTCCCTTAATTAGTACCTCTCTCTCTCCAAAAAGGCCAGCTCATGAGACCCCTCGGTGGAAAACGAAAAATACCCTCTCTCTCACATTGAAATAAAACCCTTTCCTCTTCACAAAATCTTCCACGATACAACCTTCTCCTTCACCTCTCAACAACCCTAAACTCGCCTCCGTCCACATCCAAACCCTCTGTCTCTCTCCACTTACCTCCCTCAATCTTCTCCACTCACCATCACCACCGGAAAATACATAAGCAACCCCACACCACCATCTTCCTCATCTCTTCCGTTTTCCACTCAAAATCATCGGCCGTACCAACAACCCTCCTCCATCCATCCTTTCCTCTTTCGCCTCACCAACACAACACAAACCCTTTTCAAATTCTTCAAACTCCTTCTCCATTCTCATACACCCAAGAGAAACCCTTTTGAATGAACATCACAAAGACTATAAAAAACTAGTCTTGGCATAACTCGCTCGTGACCCAGCCCGAGACAACTCACTCACAACAAAACTTATACTTTCCCTCAACAATATCAAAAAATCGGATCTTCACCCGACCCAAGTAGAGCTCCAACAAGAAGATCTCTCAATTCCAGTTTCCTCTGGCACAGGTCAAGGCTCTGGCGAGTATTTCACCCGACTCGAAGTGGGTCAACCCGCGAAACCCTACTACATGGTTCTCTACACAGGAAGCGATGTGAACTCGATCCAAGGCAAACCATGCTCTGAATGTTACCAACAAACCGATCTGATTTATGACCCGACATCATCTTCAACCTACGAATCATTAACCTACGAAGCACAACAGTGTCAAAAGCTAGAAGTTTCCGCTTGACGTAGCGGTAAATGTCTCTATCAAGTTAACTACGATGACGGTTCTTTCACCGTCGGTGAATACATGACTGAAACGACGTCGTTTGGTTCTTCCGGGTCGATTAATCGGGTCGCAATCGGGTGCGGGCATGATAACGAAGGTTTATTCGTTGGTGTTGCTGGTTTACTCGGTCTCGGTGGTGGGGCCCTCTCGTTAACTTCGCAGATCAAAGCGTCGTCGTTTTCGTACTGTTTAGTAGATCGTAACTCGGATAAATCGTCAACACTGGAGTTCAACTCACTGAAAGTCGCTACTCCAACAACAAACACAAGAAACCTAGGTTGGTGTTTCACATGTTTTAATACTTTCGACTTGTTTGTTGCTGCTGCCAATACTTTCGACTTATTTGTTCGATTCAATTATGCATTCTTGTTAAGATCTGGTTATTGGATTCATAGCAATATAATGAGTTTTATTTGTAAATAGCATACTGCTGCCATGATCTGGTTCATATGTTGTTGGTTCACTTGTTTGGTTTGATGACTGCAGTGTGGTAATGTGCTTGAGACAGGTTTTAAAGGTTTGGATTGATGCAAGTTGGACCTTACAAGTTTGGCTTGAGTTTAGAACATGTTTGTTGCAGGTTCATAGGTTGCATCAGTTCTGCAACCAGTTTCTTGCTGCAGGTTCTGGTTTAGTAAGCTGACTTGGTGTTGATTTGTGGTGATGCCGTTAATTTGTACTTCTATCATGTTAATCCTATGTTAAGTTGTTGTACCAAGCATTGGTGAGTGAATGTTGGTTAATTAGATGATGCAAATGTTAATTGGGATTGTTAGATTTATTGAATAGGACTGTTAGATTAACATGCTTTGATATTGTGAGATTGATATTATGTAGAAATATAGCTTTGACTGTTAATTTGTAATGTAGCTATAGTGTTTGTGTTGAGCGTGTGTGATAGCTAATGAATGTGAGAATTAGATTGAAAATAGCGTGTTGTGTACATAATTGATGTGTGGTAATGTTGATTGTTGTGTGAAAGTTTATGATGTACTGCATGAGAAGTGTGTATTCCGTATGTGTGTGTTGCTATTTGTCATAGTGTGAGTATGCTGATTGATATGCCTAATGGTGATTTTACTGAAAAAATCCAACCTTTTAAACCATTCCAATTTATAAAAAAATTTAATTAGGTTATTTAATTCATATAACTAATTATTAATCTCCAAGATGAGTAATTAAGATCATTGTTTCATTTTGATCATAAATTAAAGCATTTTTTCAATTTTAATGTATTTTAAAATTCAATTAATTTTAAAACCATTTCAATTTCAATTTAAAGCATGTCTAAATTCAATTCATTTAAAAACCATTTCAATTTCAATTTAAATCATGTCTAAATTCAATTCATTTTAAAACCATTTCAATTTCAATTTAAATCATGTCTAAATTCAATTCATTTTAAACCATTCCAATTTCAATTTAAATCTTGTCTCAATTTATTTGAATTAAACCTTGATCAGATACCAATTGACCTCTCTTAAACCAAGTGCAATATTCAATTGTCTTTTTTCTATTTGTTTTATTTTTTATAATAGGCTAGTTATTTATATCTTTTATAATTTCTTAACATAACTTACAAAAATCTTTTCTTAAACAAACTCGAAAGAAAAGGACCGTTGGAATCTAGCGTTCCAGTGTAACCCTTGAACAATTGAGTCCAAAAGCACATGTCTTGTTCTTATTGAGTTTTCATTTTCCATTAAACCATTTCAATTTCGACTTCAAATAATTTTTTTGTAACCAAGTCAAACTGTCTCAAATCATTTATGTGAATCCATCCTTGATCACATATTGAGAGATATTTCTTAAATCAAATACAATATCCAAACTTTTTTCTAAATAAACTCGAAAGAAAAGGGCCGTTGGGATCAAGCATTCTGGCGTAACCCTTTGAACATTTGATTCTTATCAAGTGTTCGTTGTCCATTAAATACTTTTTTTCTAAATAGTACGAATGAAAAAGGACCATTGGAATCTAGCATTCCAGTGGAGCCCCGAGTGATTGATCCCGAGGCTCATGTCTCGTTCTCATCAAATATTCATCTTCCAAAAAAATATACTTAATTCCTACCTTAACACTTTTTCAATAAAGGTGGAAATGGAATATGGTGTATACCGTGCACTCCTGAGATTAAGATTCAAGGTGGATGCCTTGCCTATCTTAGCTCTCGCCATCGACTAAAATTGCCAACGCGGTTTCTTCAAACCCTTTTCTCAATCAAATTCAAAACACTTAATCTTTATTAAACACTTTTGCCAAAAAAGATGGAAATGGAACATGGTGTATACCGTGCACTCCTGAGACTAGGATTCGAGATGGATATCTCGCTCATCCAAGTTCTCGCCATCACTCAAAATACATCCAACCAATCAAACTCTTTCCTCGCCGCCGTGCGACTAATCAAAAACCTTTTTCATAAACGAAAGATATATTGTCTTAAGGTGATGCAAAACAATATTTCGGCCACGATTGTTGAGTCGAGATAAGTGACGCTTTTCCGAATGTAGATTTATAAATCCGTTCGATGTGTGGTATGCGTCCACTCCTCATCTGTTTTGGATAAAACAATGTTTTTCATCGATTAATACAGTATAACTTTCTCTAAAATCGACCAAAAAACAAACATTTTTCTATCCAGAACTACGTAAGCCTTGACTTCTCTATTGAGATACGTAGGAGCAGGATTTGTAAATCTTGTCAGGCCCACTAATAAAAAACTTAGGTTTAGTCCTTCGTCAAAAAATCCAAAAACATTTCTTCTCTCTTCTATTCTTTCTCTCCCTCATTATAACTTGAGAAGACTAACATAAGCTAACATTCAAAACGAAACTAATTAAACGGTTCCCGTTGAATACAACGGACGTGAGGGGTGCTAATACCTTCCCCTTGCGTAACCGACTCCCGAACCCTGATATTGGTTGCGACGACCATAATCATTATCGTTTTGTCTTAGGTTTTATCGATATTTCCCCTTTCCTTTTTAGGAATAAATAAAGTTCGATGGCGACTTTGTTCAGTCCATCAATGCGAGCGTGCGATCGCGCTTCGCTTAAAGTCGTATCCCCATTTTTTCGAGGTGCGACAACCTCCATCAGAATTAAAATCTTTTTCCAAAGCATTTACTCCACAATACTATTCGTACTTTGATTACATGGATGCTTGGTTCAATTTTTTGTCGGTCGAACCTTTCAACCACACTTGGTTTATATGGTTCAACAAGGATATTTGACTTAGCTTTCCTAATTGGTTTATCCAGTGATTCATAATTGTTGGGCCAATTTTAGAAATATTTCCTGATTATGCCTCAAAGGCCTTTAACAATTTTACAACAAAAACTACCTGTCATGATTACAAGTCTTTATTATGTTTTTGTGTTGTTTTTGGAATTACATGGATTTCATCTTGGACCTTTTCAACTGATCCATTATGGGAAGGGTCCTCTTCTAATCAATTAGTCAAGAAATTTTCTATTAAATGGTAGTCAAAGTTTAATCCAGATTTGCTTTCTCCATCAAGATTAGATTCTTGGTTCAAGTCT
Source organism: Lathyrus oleraceus (assembly GCF_024323335.1). NCBI lineage: Eukaryota > Viridiplantae > Streptophyta > Magnoliopsida > Fabales > Fabaceae > Lathyrus > Lathyrus oleraceus. The sequence goes on along the minus strand of NC_066579.1, from coordinate 160,680,074 downwards.
CATACGGGTCTTTGCAAAAAAAAAGACCATTTCTCCAGAAGATACATCGTTCTTGTTAGATAAATCAAAATTACTTGCCTCTTTATCTGCTACTTCCAGCCATAAGGAATTCTTGAATAGAATTAAAGAAGCTATGACTGCTTTATCTGAAAGTGATAGTGCTTCTAGCACTTCTGAAAATAATAATGAAGATGATTGTTATGGAATCATAGATCTCTAAATTATGTTGAAGATAAGTTCAATTATGATGAAGATAAGATTTTGAAGATTCCTCTTGTCAAAAGTATTTTGAAGATAAAATCAATTATGGTGAAGATAAGAAGTTAAAGACAACAACGACCCCCTTTGTTGGCCTCAATTACCTTCCACTCAGAATTACTTTTGAATTATTGACTCTACTTTATTAAAGTTTTTTGTTTTATTTCAATTATTCAGACCATATGGGTCATTACTTTTATGCTTAGTTTAATTTAGTTTGAAGTCCGCGTGGATCCTTGCCTATAAAAGGATCATTTGTGTGTTATGAAAGGCATTCGAGTTTTCAGTCTTAAAACTTGGAATTCTTGATTGCCATCCTTTGTAAGTATTTTCATAAATAAAAGCAAGTCTTTTAATATTTTCAACATGTCTTCCATGTCTTCCGCATATTATTTTACTCTTACAATTTATTTTATCAATAAATTCTTTATCTTTACTAATATTTCCACCATTATGATTATCATTATTAGTATTATTATTACTATTATTATTATTTTAGAGGCCCCTACCGCTCTCTGGTATTAGAGCCCGGTTGATGGTGATTATTGACTTACATTATCTTTTACTAGATTTCTACTAGTTTTATATATGCATGCTCTTAACACTATATGATCCGGATATAATCAGCCTGTAATTAAGGCACCGCATAGAAATTATTCCATACAAATGGGAAAAGTAACCAGCCACTAAGGCACCACACAAAAATGCATATGCCATGACATGACGATGATAAAATGCAAGCACGTCACTTAGAAAAATCCTGATAATTAGGCAATATACCATCTAAATAACAACATATCATCATGCACATGACTAAAATAATAAGTTTTTAATAATAAATGTTACCTTTTAGGCAAACAACACTCAGGCAACAAGCAAACACTACTCAGACAACAATCAACCACATACAAACATTTACGATACGTAATCACACCACTTAGGTAAACATACCGTAAAAATATAATTACACATAATGTTAATTATTTCATAATCAAAATAACTTTTACTAACAATTCCAATAGCAAAATCGAACTCACATATATCACCGGAGAGTGGCTATGGATCCAATAGTTCCATCTCCTCAAGGGGATTGGACTCTTGCTGGCGTTGTTTGATGTTGTGGGCATCACCGGTATTGATGGTATCTTCTACCGTAGGGGATGAAACTCTCCTGTTAACCATGGTTGAAAATATTTGGGTGTAAGAGTGAAGGGTAACAACGTGTAGGGTGATGCTGATGAAGAAGGTGTGACCTAGGTTAGTTTTACAGAGACTCCGCTGTATTGGTCAAAAAGTACAGGTGTGTTTAATTAATACTAGCGTCCACGTGCTCATCTGTCCGTTTTTTTTAATGCGCAGACGGATAAAAATATGAACGGTATTTTTTGTGTCTATTTTAATTTAAATTCAATTGATTTTGAATATCAAATTTAAGAAAAGAAATTTTCCAAAAAAATTGTTTGACATCTCTTATTCTTCTCCATGACACCGCGTCTATCAAGAAAGCAATGTTACTACTTAATACATTTTGGAAGGTTCTGAACCCGCAATGACGACATCAGATCAAACTGTCATTAAAAATATTCAATGAAAACATTCAACTAAAAACAACTTTTCAATAACTGATTCATGGTCATGGATATGGATGTCTTTATTTTGTGGTGCCCACTTTTGTTGACAATTTAAATCAATTTGGCGGGCTACTATTTTTGGTGTTGAAACTAATGTTTGATTCATGAGAGTCGCGGTTGACGGTCCACCCAATATGAAAAGATCAACATGACTTAGTATCATATTCGATCACGTCTCGTAGACCCAATCAATATAAAAGGATAGTAAGGATCCATTTTCTGTACATCAATAAACAAATCATTTTCCATACATACAAAAATGGCAGAATCTTCATCAACCAAAACCGGTCTTAGGTTAGCCGGCAAAGTAGCCATCGTCACCGGAGGTGCCAGCGGTATCGGCAAAGAGACGGCGCATCTCTTTGCCAATCAAGCTGCACATATGGTGGTGATTGCTGATATTCAAGACGAGCTGGGAATTCAAGTGGCTGAATCTATTGGCACAGATAGATGCACCTTTATTCATTGTGATATTAGAATTGAAGATGATGTCAAAAATCTCGTTCAATCAACCGTCGATACTTATGGACAAGTAAGTATAATCTTTTATAAACACTATGGATATTATACCAATAGATATTATTGACGTATGTTGAATTTTACTACAGATAGATATTATACACTGCAATGCTGGGATTATAAGTCCAAGTGATCAAACCTTGTTGGAACTCGACGTTTCTCAAGCTAACGGCGTCTTTGCAACTAATGCTATAGGAACTGCATTGTGCGTAAAACACGCCGCACGTGCCATGGTGGATGGTAAGGTGAGGGGTAGCATTGTCTGCACGGCGAGCATTTCTGCTAGCTACGGTGTCACGATAGGGACAGATTACTCGATGTCAAAGCATGCGGTATTAGGGTTAATGCGCTCAGCGAGTGTCCAACTTGCAAAATATGGTATAAGAGTGAACTCAGTGTCGCCAAATGGATTAGCAACACCATTAACCGAGAAATTGCTAGATGCAGATGCAAAGACAGTGGAAGAGATTTTTTCAAAATTCTCGATGTTGAAAGGAGTGGTTCTAAGGACTAATCATGTGGCAGATGCTGTGTTGTTTTTGGCATCTAATGATTCTGATTTTGTCACTGGCTTTGATCTTCGTGTGGATGGTAACTATATTACTAGTGACGCTGTAATTTAAGGGATAAAGCATCACACTTCTAGTAGTGCAAAGAGTGATGCACATGAAAGAAATAAATGGAATAAAGCATCACACTTCTGCAGTTTTCATTTGCTTTAGCAGGCATCTTATTTATGTTCTGTTCTTTGGTGTAATCTTTGTATCTTTAGGCATTGCTTATGCCTTGTTTTTCATATCATAAATTTTGTAATTTCTATTTTTTATGGGATGTGTTATCTATATTTGGTTAATTGTGTCACTTTCTTGTATTTTAATTTTAAGTGTTTAATTGTCGCGCCTTATTTAATATGTCTACAATAATAGTTATAGTGTTAACTACAACAATCCATCTTCATCTAAGCTTTATCTTAAATACTTTTTTATTTGAAAAATAGAAATGGTGTGGAATAAGATAATAATCGTAGTCGGTTTCTTAATTAAGACACAAATTTTCTATCGGATCTTAGTTTCATATGACTTTCTATTCCATTCTTATTATAAGGAAGTATTCTTTTCATAATTTGTAATCAACTATGAAAAGTAAAGAAATATCTGTTTACACTTTTCTTGTATGCATTTATCAAAAAGAGGTGAAAAGAACTAGAAAACCACAAACCAACACGAATAAAATAAAAAAAAGAAAAACTTAAAGAATCAAGGCTCAAAGGGCTACATCTAATGGCGTGCTAGGTGAAATGTAGGGTTAGGTGGTAGCATCTGGTGCGAGTAATTTATGGTGAATTATGGGTTAGCGTGCTAGTCGAGATGGTGTTGTGCTGGGTGAGCAAAGGCGACCAAGGACACATGGAAGACATGAAATAATTGCTTGTTGAAGAAGATAACAGGTTGGTCAGGGTGTTAGAGCATGGTAGGCGCATTAGGCAAGAGGACGATGCGCCCATCTCGAGGATCAAAAATTTTCCTATAAGGAAAGGTTTTTCTTTCATTGGAAAAGGAGTTTCGGTGGATCGGAGGAGTACAAAGTTAGAGTAGGATAAGAAAGGAAGTTTGAAGGCAAAAATGTTGCTTAGGTGAAAGGGCAGTTTCCAAAGTCGGCATCTCAAGAAGGACTCGTTGTTACACTAGCCATATGTATACATAGCTAAAATTTCTATTATTGGGGTTAGATATAGTAATTTTATTCATGTGCTAAATAGGTCATGGTGTTCTATGGAAATCTACTCATGTTGTAATACTTGTGACTCTTTAATCTTAATACTTGTTTTAGCTTTGCAACCTAAATATGTTTTCATGATGTGACATGACATTGATAGGTGTTTGTCGTTATTAGATCCAAGATAATCACCTATTGAGTACTAATCCTAAACATATGTATAGACTCATTATCCACACGCATTATGGGAGGATTAGTGTGGTGTTTCTCTCCTTTACAATTGTTGGGACTTAATGATTTATGTTGGTTAATAGTAATGTATATCGTTTTATTAGATAATGTATTATTCTAACAGCGCGAAGACTGAAAATAGATACGAATGATAGTAACATGTGGTAGTATTATATGTTAAGTAGAGAAGTGTATTACCAACCTATGGATGTGCATGATAGATACATAATGATTAAATCTACCCCTAGCAAGCATTCTCACTATTAAAACCGACATCTCCAATTTTACTTTACGTTATTTATTTTCTTGTCGTTTACTTTTCCTGCGTCACAACAAACACAAAACCCTTATCATGCTTAAGATACAAATCACAACAACCATGTATGTAAAGCTTCAAGTCGCTATGGATATGATAATTGTAAAACTTATTGGACACGTGACTTCGCACACAAGAGAATGTGAATTGTATGTTTCAGAAAAACATAGTTTTGAAAAACTTTTCGGTTTAGAATCGATTGGCACCAAGCTCAAATCAATTTGTAGGCATGGGCTAAGCTATTAGTGAGATCAAAATGGTAATAAAATATATTTAGACCTTATTAGTCATAAGGCGTTGTTCTAATTGATTACGACACATTTTAGAACTTCTCCAATCGATTGTCATGAGGTGTCAATCGATTGACAAGGGCAAATACTTTCCCATATCTTTTATGACAATTCCTAACTTGACTGACACGACTTCGAAAAAAGTTTTGAAATTTTTTCTTGAGAAAAATATGTGAGAAAACTATTTATGTGTGTGTGATTAACCATGCACTTTTACGAGAATGCCTTTATCCTTTTACAAATGTATTCATTTAGACGTGCTGAGGTAGATTTCCATATATTTCAAGACTTATCAAATGATTTAATCCTTGTAGGCACTTGCTTGAGCTTGAGATGAGGATTGACTTATATTCCATTTGGTTTCCATTATCAGGAGAGTCAAGTCCATCAGACCCTAATAATCTGGTTTGCATCTTTAACCGTTTTATGCTTGACTTTAGTTGTTGTCATCATTAAATTATTAATTGTCAATTATTAAATGAATGTTCATCGTTAATAGTTATCATCATCAAAAACATGTTCTATGATTTGGAAAACAAAGTTCCATAAAATTTACTTTTTCTGCTAACGCAACAGTCCTATCTCCTAACAATTTATAGGATCTCTTCTAAGTCATCACAAAAACGAGATTCATGGAAATGTTTAGGGCGACGCGATGAAAAACTATATCTACATCTATTCTGAGTATATCATAAGGGATTTGGGAGGATATATCCATGATCTTATGTTGTATGAGACCTATTTTTTCCTCCTTAGTTTATGTCAAAAAGGTACCAAGTTTCTTGGTTTAGAAGATTTGGTTCCTAATTTGAACTTCTTTGAGGTTCTCGGTGGGGACTAGTCGGTCTTTTATATACTCTTCCCTTAGGTCTAAATCTATGAATTTGATTCCATGTCTGCTTGGTATTAATGAAGGATTTCTAGTAATTACTACCTTTTTTTTTATCTTGAGGCTATCTCGATAACATTTCCCGACTATCTCTTGATCTTCTTTTATAATCTCAACTTGTATATTGTCTAGAGGGTATTTCAAGGCGAGGTAAAGTATGGAAAAGGTTGCTTCTAAAATGTTAAGTTTCGGGGAAAGAATGATTATATTGTATAATGAGGGGGATCTTACTACAAGTTACCTAATTTTGATGACTACGAATGCTCAAGAACTAAGAAAGAGACTTCTGACTCTATAACAAATTATTAAGAGATTTGGGTAACAACTACACTTGATAGACAATTAGAGGTGTAGACAAAATATAGCTTTGAAAGACTCTAAGACGTAAGAACTTCTAAAATCTACACAAGTATTAATATGTTTTAAGTAATAATATTGACAAAGTAACTTGTCTTTGATTGTCAAGTTTCGGAGTCTTGTGGTATGGTGTATTGCTTGGTGTTAGTCTTCTTCTTCAGATCTGCAACTCCTTATATAGAGAGGAGAGAAAAGAGATGTTGAAAACTTCCACCAAAAGGTTGGTTAACATTTTTACTTGATTAGACATATTGTGTCGAAGGATTGCTATATGATATTTCAAGATTCTGAACATGTTTGGAAGATAGAGTGATCTTGATTTTGTGGATATGTTCTTGAGACTCCTCCCAACCATTATTGACCTTGAATCCACTTATAGGTCAATCGAATCAACATGTCGATATAGTCAGTATGTCAAAGCTTCTGATTTAAACTTTAGACATATGTGAGAGTGTTGTTGTATATATGTGTATGCAGTATATAATCATATTAGTATGATGTGTGTGTGTAAAATTAATGTATGCAACATATAACCATTAATTCTATACCATTATTTACTCTTTCTCACCTTCTTTATTTCTAACACATAGTCCAATGCATATAAATACATGTTTACTTATTTATTTTTCTTGTTATTAATTAAAATATATGTTTTTAAATACTCACATTAAAATGCTTTATATTTACAGAATTATTAAAATAATAAAATAACAAATATAATAATAACTCTTAATCGTAGTTATTAAATATAATAAATATATTTATAAAATTAACAAAAACATAGCAAGTATAAAATATAAGAAAATTAACTTTAATAGTACTAAGTTATCAAATAATTATTTATAAAACAAATAACTAAATAGGCAAATTATAATAAATAATTAAAATATAATTATAGACATAAAATAAACTATTCAGTAAGTGATAAAAATTAGTAAAAGAATAAATACATTCTTACCTCCTTAAAATAGTTTCGTCTTCGAAATTAAAAAGTATGAAATATTAGAATATAACTCCATCATTAAATAAAATCAAACGATAATAAAATCAATTTTTATATGATACAAAATTAAAATATTATAATGCATAAATAAAATAGTTACTAATAAAAGATAAGTCTTGGGTGTTACCTTATTGAAACATACATAAGTAGTTTTGTCCACGAAATTAGGTTGCAACAAATAAAAAAAAAAATTCAAATACATCTTACGTAAAACAGTTTAATTCTTATTATTTAAATTCACAACTGAATGTTTTAATAAATTCTTTTTAGAAGGTATAAAAATTATGTAAACTATTCACTTAAGTTTATAACAACAAATGAAAATAATGGAATGTCACGCTTCCATTTCGCATGCTAATCTCCAATAAATATGGTCATTATTTAGTAAGATTTTGAAAACAAATTTATATGAGATAGTCAACATAGCATAAAATAGTTTGATAAAGTTTATTATTACATGGAAAGATAAATAAATTCTTTAAACAAAATTACAGTAAAATAAAATTACTTTATAAAAGATGACAAGAATATTTATACAACAATCGCATAAAATCACATTATAAAATTGAAAATAGAGTATATAAATAAGTCATTTAAAAAACAAACTAGAAGGTAATAGTTAAATCAAATCGTTTATCGCATCCTCCTTCTCTTAAGATGTCTAATTAACTTCACTCACCCTGACTATTAGTGAAACCTTTCCCTTCCAATCCTAAAGATTTATGTATACTATTAACAAGAAATTGAGGAGGGCCAGGTCCTTAATTTGTCCTTAGTTAGTGAGAAATCATATTTGTGGTACATACAATCCTACCCAAATAGTCATAATATTTGCTATAACTTGCACTTAGAATCCGTTGAATTTTTCATTAATCCTTGACACATTTGATTCACGTTCTCCCTTAGAATAACACGACATATGATAACTAATATAAATACTTCACTTACTTGTGCCAAAAACACACACCATCTCTGAATGATGGATGTTGAGTCATCTATATCCTACGACCTAGTTAAGTCGAAAAAGATTTTATAAATAGTCTTGACTCTGGATGTTCTAGAAGTTTCATGTGATTTCAAATAACCATATATTAAAACAATTAAGGAGTAACATCAAGGAATCACACAATCAAGAAAAAAAAAGATGCACAGGATATAGGGTGCATGCACTCATACCTCATTTCATATTTAGAAATATTTTTCTTAAACACACTTAATAACATCAATCCACAACCCTCAATTGCACCATATCATAATATTTTCACTTTATTTCAATCAATTAATACGTAACTTAATTTAACATAAAACAAAATTATTTTAATTATCTCAAATCATAAATGTTTTTCTTTTTAAAAAAATATTATTTAATATCAACCTCATTAATAGAATAGAGAATTTCAATATATAAATAACAATAAAAGAAACTACAACACACATAAACAATAAAAATTTAATACAACAAAGTTACATATATTAACAGAAAATAGCACTTCTTTTAGTGACAAACAGTAACAAAAAGATAGTGCCGAAAAAAATTTAGTGACAAACAGTAGAAAATAGATAAGGTAGAAAATAACTTCTAGTGGTAGACAAACGATTTTAGATTATGTAGAAAATAAATTTCAGTGACGGACAAAAGATTATGCATAAAATAACATTTAATGACATACAGTAGCAAAACAAATTTCACAGAAAATACATTTAGTGATTGACAATGAAAATTCAAATTCTAATAGTAAAGCTAATCTAAAAATCAAATTAATATACTAATTCTACAAAAATAATTTATAGGTGTATATATCATCATGAAAATCATCTCTAATTTTAAAAATATTGGTTATCACACACTATAAATATTATTTTGTTATTCACAGGAAATACACGACACTATCCAATTTCATAAAAATGTTTGTGAGATTAAGTTTATTTTTTTTATGAACACTCTCATTAACTTACATGAATTACAAACAATCACAACCATAAGAGACAACATCTATATAAAAGTTTGCACAATTAATCATAGCAACATGTTTGCGAATCAAAGTTCTTATATCACACACGAATTTGTTTTTCTTTTCATGTTTACTCATAGCATATATTCAACATTGAAATCAACTAAATAATTTCCTAACTTATAACATGCTTTAATGTGGTTATATTTTTCTACTAATAAAGTAGATATAATAAGGATGGAAAAAATAGCAACTCCAACCACAAATAAATCAAAATGCTCACGCGTCAATCAAAGACCAGCGAAATACGAAATCCTCCCACACCAAAAATATTTATCCGACGATTATGGCTCTTATACCATATTGCAACGCCCTGGATTTTGGTCCAGCATATTATTTTTAAAGATATATTTATTTTAAAATTCATATTTAGTTTTAAAATATGCGACTTTTTTTTAAAATTGAAATATCTAAAGAGTTATAATATTCATTACATTACAATTCCAATAAAACCCGATTTTTTTATTCCAGCGGCCACCTATAAATAACTTCACACCAAACTCACTTTATATCTTAAAATTTCTTGTACCTAAAATGTTGATTTGTAAGGGGTCAACTTCCATGATTCACCACCATGCAAAACTAAACTAAAGAAGAAATTAAAAATTAGAAAATACAGATGTACCATTCTTTTGCCGAAAATATACAAATTAGACTCCCAATTTTCTCAAAATAAAAGGATAAAAATATTAACATCAGAGTATAAAAACACATGTTCACATAACCTAAAATAAAGATTTATTATTCATTAAGAAAAAATAAATCTTAACATATATAAATAAAATATTCTTAAAAATGTAAACCGACACTACACCAAAAACTGGAATAGACAGCGCACCTTAGAGGGCGCTTTCTTAAAGAAGCGCACTCTAAAGTGAAGAGAAAAATAAGGAGGAATAGACAGCGCACTTTAGAGGGCGCTTTTGAAACAAAGCGCCCTCTAAAGTGAAGCAAAAAAATAATGAGGAAATGGAAGGACACCAATAGAGGGCGCGTTTATGAAAGCGCCCTCTAAGGATACCCTTAGAGGGCGCTTCTAAGAAAGCGCTCTCTAAGTCCATGTACAACAGCGCACTTTAGAGAGCGCTTTTGTAACAAAGCGCCCTCTAAAGTGAAGCAAAAAATAATGAGGAAATGGAGGGACAACAATAGAGGGCGCGTTTATGAAAGCGCCCTCTAAGGATACCCTTAGAGGGCGCTTCTAAGAAAGCGCTCTCTAAGTCCATGTACAACAGCGCACTTTAGAGGGCGCTTTATTACAAAAGCGCCCTCTAAAGTGAAGCGAAAAAATAATGAGCAATAGACAGCGCACCTTAGAGGGCGCTTTTTTTCCACAAGCGCCCTCTAAGGTCCCCTTTAGTAAACATTAAAATTATAACATACTGCGCGTTTTGTTATTTCACTCTCTGTTATTTTCGTTCTTTTTCACGTTAGGGTTCTAAGGCGTTCTCCTTCCACCTCTGTTAGATCTACGACGTTTCCTCCTTCTGGCACCAAAGGTACGTTTGTTTCGTTTTAGCTTTGCCCTATTTCTTGCTTTGTTTTAGCTTTGCCCCATTTCAGTTTTATGTTATTGTTGTCTATGCTACGTTTGTTTCAACCTGTAAAGTTTCAATATTCATAGTCATTTTAAATTTGATAGCGCATGCGTTAAATTTCAAGCCCTACGTTTGTTTGGGTTTATTAGGCAATTGACGGTTGGTTTTTAGTGACCATGATAGCGCATGCAATGGGACTACATTACCCAGTAGTTAGGGTTATACGACCTATGAATATCTGTTTTGTGTCAACACCAGTATCATTAGAAACCTAGGTCCGAATGTGTTTGAACTCTTCTGAAATTGTTTTTTGTTTATTCTAATTAGTAATGGATAATACATGGATGTCTTCCAATCGATTGTCGAGAGAGTACGAGAATGGGGTATTAGAATTCGTTAAGTTTGCCGTTGCGCACGCCGAAGACCTCAGTAGAATGATATGTCCTTGCTTGGGTTGTTGTTATGGGAAACGGGTTGACGCAGTTCAGTTGACATCGCATCTAATGAGGCATGGAATTGATCGAAGTTATACATGTTGGAATTTGCATGGTGAGAAAAGTAACGAGAATGTTGAACCGGGGGATAGTACGAGAATTTGCAAATCTGTCGTATTTTGGTGTTATCGAGCGCATTTGGGTGTTTGATTATGAGAAGTTTCAGATTCCTATATTTGGTTGCAAGTGGGTTGAAAATAATAACGGCATTCGAATGGATAAGTCAGGATTTTTGCAAGTGGATCTTAATAGGGTGGGATACAAAGATGAGTCTTTTATTCTAGACTCTCAAGCTAGACAAGTGTTCTATGTCAATGATCCGAAAAGTACGAAATGGTCTATAGTTCTTTTTTCCAACAAAGTAATTGATGAAAACACTGGAGATCAAGGTGATATTGATGTTGAGATTGAATCGTTTACCAGAAATGATCAAGATGAGAATAATATATCAAATGATTCATATATTAGAAATGATCATAATGAGGGTATTTGGATCAATCCAACCGTCCGTGTTGTTAAGAGACATGTAGAACATATTCCAACCAAGAAAAGAAAGAGAACTTAGTGAAAAAGGTACAGGTCAAATGATTTTAATTGTTTTCTTTATTACAGGTAAAATGACTTTTATGATTTTAATTGTTTTTACATTTGTCATCTGATTTTAATTGTTTTCTTTTTTACAGGTAAAATGGCTATTATGAAGTCAATCATCGTGCAAGGGGCAAGGGATGCTCGAAAGTATCAATTGATATTTGTTTAGATGGAGATGCTCTATTATCGTCAAGCCTCATTCGCGTAGATGATGATGCTGGATATTTGAAAGTATCCCTCTACGACAATGGAACATGTCCATCTAAACATATATCAATTCTATCTTCAAAAGATAAGGGTTCAATGTTGGCAAGTTGCATTGGTTTCCTTGTTCGACAACATATTCCGATTACATGTGATAATTGGAGAAGTCCGGACTTGAAGGTTGGCAAAGAAAAAATATGGTCGGAGATACAGGTACTTACCATATATTGTTATATGTTTTTTGTTGCATCAACTTTGCAGCCCTGTATTGTAGGCAGAATTTAGGACTTCTCAAAGTTGATTTCTTGTTACTTTGTCGTTCATAAAATACACCACTAAATTCTCTACGTTTAATTTTTAATTTTTTTTCATCAGGCTTGTGTCTCAATAGAGGATGGGTATCTACCTAAAGTTACTTTTGTAGTGGTCCAAAAGAGACATCACACCCGTCTCTTTCCTGTCAACCCCAAAGAGACCGATAGAAGTGGAAAAATTATGCCAGGTTTTTTCAATATATTTCTCAACGCAGCTGGTATATATTATCATTTGAATTTATCACTTTTTGCTGATTTTGTTGTTCTAAATTGTCAAAGAAACCGTGGTAGACACCGACATTTGTCACCCTAGGGAATTTGATTTTTACCTTAACAGCCATGCAGGAATTCAGGTAATATTAGCTATGTCATTTAACTTTATGCCATTGTTTACTATTTGTTGCTCAATCGCCTTTTGACAGTTCTGTGTTATTTGCATTTGGACGTGTTCTTTTTGCAGGGGACTACTTATGCTGCCATCTGTTGTTTTGGTTGAGCCTTATTTTGTATGGATGTGCGATAGAACTACTAGACAGCTTTTGGATATACAGAACATGTTTGCCACCATGGGTGGATGGGCGTTTTTGTTTAGTATTGGTTAGAACTACTAGACAGCTTTTGGATACAGTGGTCATTGGGTGTTGGTTGCTATGTTTTATTCTCTTAATTGTAGTACTTTGAGAATATGTTGTTGTATATTGTTGATCAAAGAATCATATATTAATGTTGTATATATGGAGGATTAATGTTGTATATAAATGGATTCATGTTGTATATATCAATGGATTAATGGTGTATAACATTGGATTAAAGGATGAAATCAATATGAATTTTACACTTTTGCAGCATGCGAACAGGTTACCAATTAAATATATATATCCACTGTTTTTCAAACAATTTTTTTTAAAATAACTAACACTTTAGAGAGCGCTTTGTCCAGAAAGCGCCCTCTAAACACTTTACATTGACAACTTTAGAGGGCGCTTTTTCCTGAAAGCGCCCTCTAAACACTTTACATTGACAACTTTAGAGGGCGCTTTTTCCTGAAAGCGCCCTCTAAACACTTTACAATGACAACTTTAGAGGGCGCTTTTTCCTGAAAGCGCCCTCTAAACACTTTACACTGACAACTTTAGAGGGCGCTTTTTCCAGAAAGCGCCCTCTAAGGTGTCCCTGTATGGACCACTCCAGAGGGCACTTTTTTCTTAAAGCGCACTATAATGTGGCCACTTTAGACAGCGCTTTCTCCAGGAGAACAAAGCGCTGTCTTTACCTATGCCAGCGCCAGATTAGAGGGCGCTTAAAAGCGCTGTTATAGGCCAAAATAAGCGCCCTCTTTTCCCTTATTTGGCGTAGTGCGATATTATTATAGTCAATAAGTTAACACATTATTAAAATAACGTACATGCATGCCATCTAAAATATAGATTTATTAACCACTAAACAAAAATAGATCACATCATATATATATATATATATATATATATATATATATATATATATATATATATATATATATATATATATATATATATATATATATATATATATATATATGGTGAGCAAATTAGGCGGAAGAGCCCCAAGACCTAAAACCCGAAACTATTATCCTAGGCCTTCATTTGCTGATGTGCAATTTGAAGAAAGAAGTAGTTTTATAGAAAATAATAATTCAGGAGAATCCATTGTCGAGTGGAATATCGATGGTGCGTCTGAGCAACAAGTTTTGGATACAATACAAAACATGACCATGGCTGCTACTGCCTTCAAACTTAAAGGAAATACGGATAAACATACTAAAGAGATTTTAGTTATGGGATTTACCGGACAATTAAAAGGATGGTGGGACAACCTCCTTAGTTCAGAAGATAAATACCAAATAGATTCAGCCGTAAAAATAGAATCTAACGAAGAGATTTGTGTTATAACCCTCTTATATGCTATTACTAAGTTCTTTGTAGGAGAACCCCTTAAACTCCAACAAAGAGCAGCTGAGCAATTGCTAAACCTTTATTGTCCAACCATGTCTGATTATAGGTGGTATAGAGATATGTTCTTATCTAAACTATGCCTTAGGTCGGATGGTGCGGCAGATTATTGGAAAGAGAGATTTATTAGTGGTTTACCTAGGTTATTTGCAGAAAAGGTAAAAATTAATATTAAGCAAAACTTTAATGGAACGATCCCCTATCAGTCATTAACCATTGGAGAATTATCTAATTATGTAATTTAAACTGGTATACAAATTTGTACAGATTATAAATTACAAAATAAGATTAAGAATGAAAAGGCTAGTAATAGGCGTGAAATGGGATCATTTTGCGAGCAATATGGAGCTACTCCTTTAAGAGCTCCGAGTAACCCCAAGAATAAAAAATTTGCTAATAAAGGAAGAAATAACTTTCATTATCATAAGAAGCAATTTTACAAAGACAAGCCAGAATTTTATAAAAAACCTTACAAGAAAAATTATGGTAAGAAACCTTACAGAAAATATAATAATAAATCTAAACCCAAGGATAAAGATGTTAAATGCTATAAGTGTGGTTGTTTTGGCCATTATGCTAATAAATGTAAGGTTCAAGAAAAAATTAATCAACTGAGTAACTTAGACATTTCAGAAGAGTTAAAAGAAAGCTTAATAACTACTTTAAATAACATCTTGTTAAACTCGGAGGAAGAAGGATCGTCAACATCTGAAGAATCTTCTTACGAAGAAATACATCAAATTGACAATTCTAAAAAAACGGATGATGATTCTGATGAATGTTTAGGCCTAGATTTCTGTAATTGTGACAATTGCAACAAAATAATTAATGTTTTAACAAATAATCAAGCTAATACTTTGATAGGAATATTAGACAAAATGGAAAATTCAGAAAGTAAGAATGCTTTCATGAGACAAATTAAAAATATTATAGATGAAAATGATATTTCCAAAAAAAAATATTCACAAAGTAGAATTTAAAAATGTTATGGATTTATTTAAGAAACCGGTTGAAAAAACTGTTTCTATTAAAGATTTACAAGAAGAAATTAGTAATTTAAAAAATGAAATTAGAATTCTAAAAACCAGGGATGATGAGATAGAAATTAAACTTTTAGAGTTTCAAGGAAACATGATTATTTAGAATCAATCCAATAAAAATTTAGCCCCATCTAGCTTAACCAAAAATAATGAGGAAACTATTATTTTGAATAATGAAGATGGGTATATTAACAAAATAGAAAAATTAATATCTCATAAATGGTATAGTAAAATAAATCTCATTGTTAAAGATAAAACTTATGAATTAATTGCTTTGATTGATTCAGGAGCAGATTTAAATTGCATCCAAGAAGGGTTGATCCCAATCCAATATTATGAAAAAACCAAAGAATCTTTAAGAGGAGCCAATGGTAATAGATTATAAGTTTCTTACAAATTATCAAGTGCTAAAATTTGTAAAGATCAGATTTGTTATAGAACCTCTTTTCTTTTAGTAAGAAATATTCATGAGTCCATTATTCTAGGAACCCCTTTTCTAGTTTTACTCTACCCTTTCACAGTTAATAATGCAACTATAACCACTAATGCTTTAGGGCGTGAAATTAAATTTGAATTCTTAGAACCACCTAAGACTAGAGATCTTAACTCTGTCCAGAGTAAGGTTATATCATTTTGTTAATCAAATTAATGATAAAACAAAACAAATTAATTTCATTAATAAAGAAATACACTATAAAAAGATAGAAGATAAACTGCAATCTCCAAGTATTCAAGACAAAATTAAAGGCATACAAAATAAATTCATTAAAGATCTTTGCTCAGAACAACCTAATGCTTTCTGGAAAAGAAAAGTGCATACTATCTCATTACCCTATGAACCTGACGTTAAGGAAGCAAATATCCCCACTAAAGCCAGACCAATACAAATGAATAAACAAAATTTAGACTATTGTAAAAAAGAAATAAAAGATTTCTTAGACAAGGGATTGATTAGGTCCAGTAAGTCTCCTTGGAGTTGCTCTGTTTTCTATGTTACCAATGCTTCTGAGCTAGAAAGAGGAAGTCCTCGGTTAGTAATAAATTACAAACCCTTAAATAAAGCATTACAATGGATTAGGTATCCCATACCTAATAAAAAGGATTTGATAAACATATTACATAATAAAAGTATATTTTCAAAGTTTGATCTTAAATCTGGATATTTGAAGGAGAATAGCCATCCAAGGCGCAGCGGAATATAAAATTTTCTCCATTAGTGATCCTTACGAATGAGCATGATCAGTGATAGAATCGTTACCTCTTGTGGCGATTCAAACCTTTGGTGCAGATCTCTGATAATGATCGGATCCTTTGAAGCAAATCCACGGGGCGATCACGAACGTTGAATGATGACAACGTCTCTACTCAGTCCACACGAACGGATTCCTTCAATCGCAGTGCTAGCTGTTATGAATGAAGGCTTTGAGTGAGAGAAAGAGGGAGACAAAATTCCAAGTCTCTACTTGAATTTCTGTCTGAGTGGAATGGAGTGACAATGCTTCTACCCAAGGGGTTCTATTTATAGAACCACTTGTGTGGGCTTCAAGCCAAAAAGCCCACTTAAGTGCATTTTGGCCCATATCCCATAATATGCCAAAATCACTTAAGTATTTGGTACCTTACCATATTTCGTCTCCCACTTAAGTGCACCGTACCTTACGGTGTTCCTTAATTATTCTATCTCTTATCAATTCGTCCTTTGTGTGTGACCCTATAGGTTTTCGCGACGTTGGCAATTATATTAAATCACGCATTTAACATAATAAACAGTGAGCGGTATCTAGCAACACATCATTGCTACCCAAGTCACGAAAATGTCATGTGATCTAACAAAACCTCCTGTGATAATAATTATGTGTATAATTACCCCTTTGCCCTTATGTCTATATTGAACACAAGGTATAGACCATGTCACCCTTGTCCAGTTCAATATTGGGCCCATAGACATTTATCCTGTTAAGCAGGATTGGCAAATTCCATCTAGGACACTCATGTCCCTCAGCATGCTTCGTGGAGTACCTATCAACTGCCTTTATGGTTATCCAGTTACGGACAACGTTGGATCAGCAATAAAGCACTCGACTCTACATCTAGGATCCATAGTGGTTTCAGGTCGAAGAGTGGTATACACTATTATCACCATGAGTATTCTCATAGCGGGTCAATCCAGTATGAATATTACTCTTAATATTCATACCTATGTTTAAGACTTGATAACTCTTTATCCATGATCCATGAGACGTGATCATCAGTCTACAAACATAATAGTCTCCATGCTTTAATGTTATCCCATTTCATAATAAAGCTTGACTACGGACACTTTAAGAATAGTGTCCTTATGTTTAATGTGATCTCATGATTAAGTCATACTTGATACATTAAATGGACTATCTATTCCAGGGACTTTATTAAACAAACATAATAAAGAAAAATGCCTTTTATTATTAATAAATAATTCGATACAAGTACCAAAAGTATTGGCCTCTAGGGCTTACACCAACAATCTCCCACTAGCACTAGAGCCAATTAGACATATCCCTAATGCCCATAGATCTAGTATGGCCATCATGCTTCTGCTGCGCAAGAGGCTTTGTCAGTGGGTCAGCAATATTGTCGAGTGTAGGTACTCTACATATTTTCATATCTCCTCTATCTATTATCTCTCGAATGAGGTGATAACGCCTAAGTATGTGTTTGGATCGTTGGTGAGATCTAGGCTCCTTAGCTTGTGCGATAGCACCATTGTTATCACAATAGAGACCAATGGGATCCACAATGCTAGGAACTATGTCAAGTTCACTAACGAACTTTTTGATCCAAACAGCTTCCTTTGCTGCACTTGAGGCAGCAATATACTCGGCCTCGGTTGTAGAATCAGCAACTGTATCTTGCTTTGAACTTTTCCAGCTCACAGCGCCACCGTTTAAGCAAAACACATAACCAGATTGCGATCTAAAGTCATCCTTGTCTGTCTGGAAGCTAGCATCGGTGTAACCAATTACAGCCAATTCTTCCTGACCTCCATATATCAAGAATGAGTCCTTAGTCCTTCTCAAGTACTTAAGGATATTCTTAACAGCTACCCAATGGGCATCACCAGGATCAGATTGGTATTTACTCGTTGCACTTAAAGCATACGAGACATCTGGTCGAGTACATAACATGGCATACATGATAGATCCTATTGCAGATGCATATGGAATCTTATTCATGCGTTCCCTTTCTTCCTTAGTTGAAGGGGATTGTGTTTTTGATAGACACATGCCATGTTGCATAGGTATGAATCCTTTCTTGGAATCATGCATATTAAAGCGTCTCAGCACTTTGTCTATGTATGTACTCTGACTTAGGCCAAGCAGTTTTTGTGATCTATCTCTATAGATTCTGATTCCTAATATATAGGCTGCTTCACCTAGGTCCTTCATAGAAAAGCATTTCCCCAACCAAGTCTTTACTTGTTGCAGGGTAGGGACATCGTTTCCAATGAGTAATATGTCATCTACATATAATACCAGGAACACGATCATGCTCCCACTAACCTTCTTGTAGACACAAGGCTCATCTTCGTTCTTAATGAATCCATATTGTTTTACCGTTTCATCAAAACGAAGATTCCAGCTTCTGGAAGCTTGCTTCAATCCATAGATTGATCTTTGTAGCTTACATATCTTATGGGCTTCTTCTGGTATGTCAAATCCTTCAGGCTGTGTCATGTACACATCCTCAAGAAGATTCCCATTAAGGAAAGCAGTTTTGACATCCATTTGCCATATTTCATAATCATGATATGCAGCGATAGCAAGTAAAATTCGAATAGATTTAAGCATTGCAACTGGTGAAAAGGTTTCATCATAGTCAACGCCATGAATTTGTTTATATCCTTTTGCAACCAGTCTTGCCTTATAGGTATGTACCTTACCATCCATGTCAGTCTTCTTTTTGAAGACCCACTTGCATCCTATAGGATTAACTCCTACAGGAGGCTCTACCAAGTTCCAAACTTGGTTCGTGTACATGGAATCTATTTCGGATTTCATGGCCTCTAGCCACTTCTCAGACTCGGGACCAGTTATGGCCTCTTGGTAGGTCACAGGCTCATCTTGATCCATGAGTAATACATCACCTTGATCTGTTATGAGATATCCATATCTTTCAGGTAGGTGACGTATCCTGCTTGACCTACGCTGGTCTTGTTCTACTTGAGCAGGTTGTTCTTCCACAACTACTTGTGTTTCCTGCTCTAATTCCTCCATAGGTGTATCAATGCTTTGCGATTCTTGAATTTCTTCAAGCTCTACTTTCCTCCCACTGGTTCCTTTGGAAATAAAATCCTTTTCTAGGAAAACTCCAGTTCGAGCGACAAACACTTTGCCCTCAGAAGGATTGTAGAAGTAATATCCTCTTGTTTCTTTAGGATACCCCACAAATAAGCATTGGTCAGATTTGGGCTCAAGCTTAGTTGAAATTTGTCGTTTCACATAAACTTCGCAACCCCAAATCTTCATGTAAGACATATGTGGTCTCTTACCACTCCATATCTCATATGGTGTTTTATCAACCTTTTTGGATGGAACACGGTTAAGTGTGTAAGCTGCTGTCAATAGCGCATGTCCCCAAAAGGAGTTTGGAAGATCGGCGTGACTCATCATGGATCGGACCATGTCCAACAGGGTTCGATTTCTTCTCTCAGATACACCATTCCATTGGGGTGTTCCAGGAGGAGTAAGTTGGGATAGTATCCCACACTCTTTTAGATGGTCATCAAACTCTAGGCTTAAATACTCACCACCTCGATCTGATCGAAGAGTTTTAATATTCTTACCTAGTTGGTTTTGTACTTCATTCTTGAATTCCTTGAACTTTTCAAAGGACTCTGATTTGTGTTTCATTAAATACACATAACCATATCTACTGAAATCATCAGTAAATGTGATGAAGTATTGAAAACCTCCTCTGGCTGGTATGTTCAGTGGTCCGCATACATCAGTATGTATGAGGGCCAAAAGATCATTAGCCCTTTCACCTTTTCCTGTGAATGGGGACTTTGTCATCTTTCCAATTAAACAAGATCTGCATGTCTCATATGATTCATAATCAAAAGAGTCCAAGAGTCCATCTTTATGGAGTTTGGAAATGCGTTTCTCATTTATGTGGCCTAACCGACAATGCCAAAGGTAAGTTGGATTTAACTCATTTGGTTTCATCCTTTTAGTATTAATGTTATAAATAGGCATTTCAAGATCAAGGACATATAGTCCATTGTTCATCTGTGCAGTAGCATAGAATATATCATTCAAATAAATTGAGCAACAATTGTTCTTTATTATAAATGAAAAACCAAACTTGTCCAAACAAGAAACGGAAATAATATTCCTGCTAATTGCAGGTACATAATAACAGTTCTCTAACTGAATTATTAAACCACTAGGTAAAGTCAATCCATAAGTTCCTACGGCTAAAGCAGCAACCTTTGCTCCATTGCCAACTCGTAGGTCGACTTCACCTTTTGCCAATTTTCTACTCCTTTTTAGTCCCTGCACATTTGTACAAATGTGAGAACCACATCCAGTATCTAATACCCATGTCACAGAAGTAGATAAATTAATTTCAATAACAAAAATACCTGAAGTTGAAGTCTCTACTCCATTCTTCTTATCTTCCAGGTACTTTGGGCAGTTTCTCTTCCAGTGTCCGGTTTTACCGCAATGGAAGCAGGTGCCTGCTTTTGCTATGCCTCCACTAGGCTTCAAAGCAGCAACGGTGGGTTTGGGTTTGACAACTTCCTTGCCTTTCCCTTTATCACCCTGCTTGATGGGCCTTTTGTTCTGTCTCTTTCCATTTCCGATCATCAGAATGGACTTCACTTTTGACTTCAGATTCTGCTCAGCCGTTCTTAACATGGCTAGCAGCTCAGGAAGCGATTTGTCCATATCATTCATATTGAAATTTAGGACAAACTGACTGAATCTATCTGGCAACGATTGCAAGATCAAATCAGTCGCAAGTTCCTTTCCGAGGGGAAAACCCAGTCTGTCAAGGTTTTCCACATACCCAATCATCTTGAGTACATGGGGACCTACAGAGGCTCCCTCAGCTAACTTGCCTTGAAAAAGGGCTTTTGAAACTTCAAACCTCTCATGCCTTGCTTGCTCTTGATAGAGCAGCTTCAGGTGTTCGATCATATCGAATGCTGACATGTTCTCATGTTGCTTTTGCAATTCTGAGTTCATGGTAGCTAGCATGAGACAAGCAGTTTCATTGGCATCATCGACATGCTTCTTATAAGCATCTCTTTCTGCCTTAGGTGCAGAACTAGGAGGTTCCTCTTCAGGAACAGGTGTCTCCAAGACATACAACTTTTTATCATGTTTGAGGACAATCCTCAGGTTTCGGTGCCAATCCAGAAAATTTGTCCCAGACAATTTTTCCTTGTCAAGGATCGATCGCAAAATGTTGTTAGAGGTGTTTGTTGTCATGGTAATCTACATAAGAAATAATGAAAATATAAGTATCATTGACATATTTAATTAGGCCTTTAATTAAACATGCTCCCACTATTTTACTCAAAACAGATGACCCTCATCATCTGATTCGGAAAATCCCGTTGGAATATTTTCTAGTGGGTCGAGATCCATATTTCACTTCGTTCTAAGTCCGCGTAGGCGGATTACACAAAACTAGGTTATTTAGGTAGGAACTCCTTCCAATTGTATCTCATACAACTCTCGAAAATTTCAATTGGGTTAATAACTCCTTATTCTAATCCATCATATGGATTATTCCCAACTCTTGCTTCTAAACATATATAATCTTATTATAATTTGTTTAGTTAAGTTTGACCCATTGTTTTAACAGTTGGATATTACAATTATCCCATCGCACCCTACTAATATATAGATCATGCACCTCGCGTAGGCGAAACCTACAATTTCCATTACTAGTCTTGATGAGTGTTAAAACTTGGAAAGCTTAAAACTTAATATTTAGTTTTGAGGGAATTGCAATTCTACTGATCTCACCGGCTTGTTTATCATATAAACCGTCTCTCACATGCATCAACATACATACACATGCATCAACATACATATAAACAAAATGAAACAGTTATGGCCCCTAGCGCAATTGTTCTCCCAAGCCAATGAGAGAACCTAAGCTAACCTATAACGATCTAAGCTTCTCCAAGCAAGATCTTCAAGGTTGTCTTCCTTTGGCACTGACTTCTTTGCTTTCTTCATATCATTACATTACATGAAAGAAACTCGTTTTACATACGAGGGAGTGAGATGAGAAAAGAAGTTACATTTGGGAGATTAAGAGAGAGGCACGACACGCAGGTCGTATTTTAAAATCCAAAACAAAACAAAGGAAAACTAAGGCCATAACCGATCACCACAAGACAATAATAAAAACTTTATTATTATTATTAATTCCTTTAATTAATAAAATCAAATTAAATTTCGACGACCGATCACACTACGCAGAGTTAGCCGGGGGTCCGCTGCCCGGACGGCGGGAACGGGTGTTCCGCTGCCCGGTCAACGGACGGTGGTTCCGCTGACCGTTCAGCGGACAGGGGTCAAGGGGGCAGCGCCCCTTGCGGGGTCGAAGGGGCAGCGCCCCTGCTCGAAAATTTTAATGAACAATTCATTTAAAATTGACGTCGGTTTCCGTATCAACACTTGATACTTCAAAACACTTTTTCTGGCCGAACCGGTGAATTTTTCCTTGCGTTAACCGGTTAACCATATGCGTTAACCGGTTAACACTGTTTGAAAACATTTAGAAAACTCTTTTCTGTCTTGCGTTAACCGGTTAACCAAATGCGTTAACCGGTTAACACTGTTTGAAAATCTCAAAATTTTTATTTCGCATTCCGTTAACCGGTTAACCATATGCGTTAACCGGTTAACACTGTTCCAAAAAATTAAAAAAATTATTTTGTATTACGTTAACCGGTTAACCATACGCGTTAATCGGTTAACACTGTTCGGAAAAGTGTTTAGGACGCACAACTCTTGTGCAATCAAACCCCAATCGCATAACTCTCTAACAACACAACCCTTGTGTCGTCATAACCCTGATGCACCAATTTCAGACCGTCAAACACGTCTCGATTGTTAATTCAGTATGATTGATCAACACGTCATTGCTTCACCATACTAATGTCAGATCAAGAAGCAAACGACCATTGATCGCTCAAAGGAAAACAATCATCGAGGTTTTTGAATGAATGAAACAAGAACACTATATCATATATAATGTATTTTGCATCAGGGTTACATATATCACATATATGTAACTTGATCGATCTCAATTTAACCTTTGATTCATTCTGTTTTAATCATATTATTACAGAACAAAAACAGTTATCAGATTCATGGTTTCGTAAGTGGCTCTGATACCACTGAAGGAGAATAGCCATCCAAGGCGCAGCGGAATATAAAATTTTCTCCATTAGTGATCCTTACGAATGAGCATGATCAGTGATAGAATCGTTACCTCTTGTGGCGATTCAAACCTTTGGTGCAGATCTCTGATAATGATCGGATCCTTTGAAGCAAATCCACGGGGCGATCACGAACGTTGAATGATGACAACGTCTCTACTCAGTCCACACGAACGGATTCCTTCAATCGCAGTGCTAGCTGTTATGAATGAAGGCTTTGAGTGAGAGAAAGAGGGAGACAAAATTCCAAGTCTCTACTTGAATTTCTGTCTGAGTGGAATGGAGTGACAATGCTTCTACCCAAGGGGTTCTATTTATAGAACCACTTGTGTGGGCTTCAAGCCAAAAAGCCCACTTAAGTGCATTTTGGCCCATATCTCATAATATGCCAAAATCACTTAAGTATTTGGTACCTTACCATATTTCGTCTCCCACTTAAGTGCACCGTACCTTACGGTGTTCCTTAATTATTCTATCTCTTATCAATTCGTCCTTTGTGTGTGACCCTATAGGTTTTCGCGACGTTGGCAATTATATTAAATCACGCATTTAACATAATAAACAGTGAGCGGTATCTAGCAACACATCATTGCTACCCAAGTCACGAAAATGTCATGTGATCTAACAAAACCTCCTGTGATAATAATTATGTGTATAATTACCCCTTTGCCCTTATGTCTATATTGAACACAAGGTATAGACCATGTCACCCTTGTCCAGTTCAATATTGGGCCCATAGACATTTATCCTGTTAAGCAGGATTGGCAAATTCCATCTAGGACACTCATGTCCCTCAGCATGCTTCGTGGAGTACCTATCAACTGCCTTTATGGTTATCCAGTTACGGACAACGTTGGATCAGCAATAAAGCACTCGACTCTACATCTAGGATCCATAGTGGTTTCAGGTCGAAGAGTGGTATACACTATTATCACCATGAGAATAACTTATGACACTTTGCATAACTTTCTATATAGTATTCTCATAGCGGGTCAATCCAGTATGAATATTACTCTTAATATTCATACCTATGTTTAAGACTTGATAACTCTTTATCCATGATCCATGAGACGTGATCATCAGTCTACAAACATAATAGTCTCCATGCTTTAATGTTATCCCATTTCATAATAAAGCTTGACTACAGACACTTTAAGAATAGTGTCCTTATGTTTAATGTGATCTCATGATTAAGTCATACTTGATACATTAAATGGACTATCTATTCCAGGGACTTTATTAAACAAACATAATAAAGAAAAATGCCTTTTATTATTAATAAATAATTCGATACAAGTACCAAAAGTATTGGCCTCTAGGGCTTACACCAACAATATTATCAAATACAATTAAAGGAAGAAGATAAATATAAAACCGCTTTTGTGATGCCCTTTGGTCACTATGAATGGAATGTCATGCCTTTAGGATTAAAAAATCTCCTTCCGAGTTCCAAAATATTATGAATACTATATTTAATGATTACTCGCACTTCACCATAGTCTATTTAGATGACATATTAGTATTTTTAGATTCTATAAATCAGCATATACAACATATGGACCTATTTTATGAGATAATTAAAGAGAATGGGTTAGTCTTGTCTGAAAAGAAACTTAAAATATTTCAATCTAAAGTAAGATTTTTGGGTTTTGATATTTCCCAAGGTATGTATACCCCCATTAGTAGATCTTTAGAATTTATTAATAAATTTCCAAATGAACTAAAGGATAAAACCCAGTTGTAAAGATTCTTAGGTTGTATAAATCATGTGGTTGACTTCATACCCAACTTAAGAACCATTTGTATACCATTATTCAAGAGACTTAGGAAGAATCCTCCTCCTTGGGATGATTCAATGACCCAAAGTGTTTTGCAATTAAAGAAAATAGTTAAAAAAATTATCCTGTTTAGGAATACCTGATCCTAGTGTCAACCTTATTGTTGAAACCGATGCCTCAGACATAGGCTTTGGGGGAGTTCTAAAACAAATACTTCCGGGCATGGAAAAGGAACAAGTGGTTAAATATTATTCTGGAACTTGGAACCCAACTCAATTAAACTATAGTACTATTAAAAAAGAAATTTTATCTATTGTTTTGTGTATTACAAAATTTTAAGATGACTTGTTTTCAAAAACATTTTTATTAAAAACAGATTGCAAAGCTGCACAAAGTGTTTTACAAAAGGATGTTAAAAATTTAGTTTCAAAATATATATTTGCTAGGTGGCAAGCATTACTTTCTGGTTTTGATTTTGAAATCGAGCATATTCAAGGAATTAAAAATTCATTACCAGATTTTCTAACCAGAGAATCTTTACAGGGAAAACATGAATAAAAAATCAGTTGACCCCAGAGATGATTATGGTCCTCCCATTAAAGATCAAAAAGATAAGGAAATAATTTTAGGTTCTCCATCTTTTATTTCCAAAGTTACCTCTCCTATTACTGCTACACCCTTGACAACTATTAAGCCTACATTATTAACTCCATTAGCTTTTACATCTCAAATTACCAGTCCATTATCTCTCCAGAAAAATCACCCGTCTAAACTAGCCTACTATACACCTCCTTCTTCTTTACCAAAATCGACCTTTATTACCAAAGATTTGTCTATACCAATATTACCTTTAGAAACACTTTACTGCCCTCCAAACTCCTCTTTATTACAAAATAATTCAAGAATTTCCCCCCTAGGATTTTTCTTCATTCCTAAAGACCAAACCAAGACCAGGAAATTCTACGAATTTATCCTGGTAGATTCTGAGTCCATTACTCAAACCCACCAAACAGATCCGAATGATAAATCTAAAATAAAGTTCTCTAAATTCAAAGTTAATAAGGTATTATCTCCTTTTGATTGGAATCAACCTCCATCAGAATTAAAATCTTTTTCTAGAGCCTTTACTCCACAATACTATTCGTACTTTGATTACATGGATGCTTGGTTCAATTTTTTGTCGGTCGAACCTTTCAACCACACTTGGTTTATATGGTTCAACAAGGATATTTGACTTATCTTTCCTAATTGGTTTATCCAGTGGTTCATAATTGTTGGGCCAATTTTAGAAATATTTCCTGATTATGCCTCAAAGGCCTTTAACAATTTTACAGCAAAAACTATCTGTCATGATTACAAGTCTTTATTATGTTTTTGTGTTGTTTTTGAAATTACATGGATTTCATCTTGGACCTTTTCAACTGATCCATTATGGGAAGGGTCCTCTTCTACTCAATTAGTCAAGAAATTTTCTGTTAAATGGTGGTAAAAGTTTAATGCAGATTTGCTTTCTCCATCAAGATTAGATTCTTGGTTCAAGTCTCATCCGTGTCTTTGCAAAAAAAAAGGTCATTTCTCCATAAGATACATCGTTCTTGTTAGATAAATCAAAATTACTTGCCTCATTATCTGCTACTTCCAGCCATAAAGAATTCTTGAATAGAATTAAAGAAGCTATGACTGCTTTATGTGAAAGTGATAGTGCTTCTAGCACTTCTGAAAATAATAATGAAGATGATTGTTATGGAATCATAGATCCCTAAATTATGTTAAAGATAAGTTCAATTATGATGAAGATAAGATTTTGAAGATTCCTCTTGTCAGAATTATTTTGAAGATAAAATCAATTATGGTGAAGATAAGAAGTTAAAGACAACAACGACCCCCTTTGTTGGCCTCAATTACCTTCCACTCAGAATTACTTTTGAATTATTGACTCTACTTTATTAAAGTTTTTTGTTTTATTTCAATTATTCAGACCATATGGATCATTACTTTTTATAAAGTTTATGCTTAGTTTAATTTAGTTTGAAGTCCGTGTGGATCCTTGCCTATAAAAGGATAATTTGTGTGTTATGAAAGGCATTCGAGTTTTCAGTCTTAAAACTTGGAATTTTTGATTGTCATCCTTTGTAAGTATTTTCATAAATAAAAGCAAGTCTTTTAATATTTTCAACATGTCTTCCATGTCTTCCGCATATTATTTTACTCTTACAATTTATTTTATCAATAAATTCTTTATCTTTACTAATATTTCCACCATTATGATTATCATTATTAGTATTATTATTACTATTATTATTATTTTAGAGGCCCCTACCGCTCTCTGGTATTAGAGCCCGGTTGATGGTAATTATTGACTTACATTATCTTTTACTAGATTTCTACTAGTTTTATATATGCATGCTCTTAGCACTATATGATCCGTATATAATCAGCCTGTAATTAAGGCACCGCATAGAAATTATTCCATACAAATGGGAAAAGTAACCAGCCACTAAGGCACCACACAAAAATGCATATGCCATGACATGACGATGATAAAATGCAAGCACGTCACTTAGAAAAATCCTGATAATTAGGCAATATACCATCTAAATAACAACATATCATCATTCACATGACTAAAATCATAAATTTTTAATAATAAATGTTACCTTTTAGGCAAACAGCACTCAGGCAACAAGCAAACACTACTCAGTCAACAATCAACCACATACAAACATTTACGATACGTAATTACACCACTTAGGTAAACATACCGTAAAAATATAATTACACATAATGTTAATTATTTCATAATCAAAATAACTTTTACTCACATATATCACCGGATAGTGGCTATGGGTCCAATAGTTCCATCTCCTCAAGGGGATTGGCCTCTTGTTGGCGTTGTTTGATGTTGTGCATCAAATTATAAAGAAAACTAAGAATGCCTCACTTCCCAAGAGGTTGAGGATGATGAAAGTATATCATTTAACCCAATATAAAGACTAATTTGTTTTTTTCATAATTTTATTTGTGTTTAATTAATACTAGCATCCACGTGCTCGTCTATCCGTTTTTTTAATGCTCAAACGGATAAAAGTATGAACAGTATTTTTTTTTGTCTATTTTAATTTAAATTCAATTGATTTTGAATATCAAATTTAAGAAAAGAAATTTTCCAAAAAAATTGCTTGACATCTGTTAGTCTTCTCCATGACACCGCGTCTATCAAGAAAGCAATGTTACTACTTACTCCCTCCGTTCCTTTATAAGTGTCACTTTCTTACAAAAAATTTGTTTCTTTTTAATTGTCACTTGCAAAGTTCAAGGTAGTATTAATTGTTATTTTGCCAAAATTACCCCTATATAATGATTGCAGAGAGAGAAAAAATAAAGTGAATGTAATAAATAATTAAGGGCATTATAGGTAAAAGAAGAATTATTGTTTGAAAAGTAACAATAATGATTAGTTTCCTTGATATGTGTAAAAAGTAAAAAAGTGACACTTAAAAAGGAACGGAGGGAGTAATACATTTTGGAAGGTTCTGGACACGCAATGACGACGTCAATGAAACAATCGTTAAAAAAATTCAACTAAAAACAACTTTTCAATAACTGATTTGATTCATGGTCATGGATATGGATGTATTTATTTTGTGGTGCCCACTTTAGTTGACAATTTACACCAATTTGGCGTGCTACTATTGTTGGTGATATATTTTAAAAATTAAATAATAATCCAAATATGAAACATTGATTACACTATGCTAAAATACACTTTCGTGTTGAAAGGAATGTTTGATTCATGAGAGCCGCGGTCGACGGTCCACCCAATCTGAAAAGATCAACCTGACTTAGTATCATATTCCATCACGTCTCGTAGACCCAATCAGTATAAAAGGATAGTAAGGATCCATTTTCTATACATCAATAAACAAATCATTTTCCATACATACAAAAATGGCAGAATCTTCATCAACCAAAATCGGTCTTAGGTTAGCCGGCAAAGTAGCCATCGTCACCGGAGGTGCCAGCGGTATCGGCAAAGAGACGGCGCATCTCTTTGCCAATCAAGCTGCACGTATGGTGGTGATTGCTGATATTCAAGACGAGCTGGGAATTCAAGTGGCTGAATCTATTGGCACAGATAGATGCACCTTTATTCATTGTGATATTAGAATTGAAGATGATGTCAAAAATCTCGTTCAATCAACCGTCGATACTTATGGACAAGTAAGTATAATCTTTTATAAACACTATGGATATTATACAAATAGATATTATTGACGTATGTTGAATTTTACTACAGATAGATATTATACATTGCAATGCTGGGATTATAAGTCCAAGTGATCAAACCTTGTTGGAACTCGACGTTTCTCAAGCTAACGGTGTGTTTGCAACTAATGCTATAGGAACTGCATTGTGCGTAAAACATGCCGCACGTGCGATGGTGGATGGTAAGGTGAGGGGTAGCATTGTCTGCACGGCGAGCATTTCTGCTAGCTACGGTGTCACGACAGGGACAGATTACTCCATGTCAAAGCATGCGGTATTAGGGTTAATGCGCTCAGCGAGTGTCCAACTTGCAAAATATGGTATAAGAGTGAACTCAGTGTCGCCAAATGGATTAGCAACACCATTAACTGAGAAATTGCTAGATGCGGACGCAAAGACAGTGGAAGAGATATTTTCAAAATTCTCGATGTTGAAAGGAGTGGTTCTAAGGACTAATCATGTGGCAGATGCTGTGTTGTTTTTGGCATCTAATGATTCTGATTTTGTCACTGGTCTTGATCTTCGTGTGGATGGTAACTATATTACTAGTGACGCTGTAATTTAAGGGATAAAGCATCACACTTCTAGTAGTGCAAAGAGTGATGCACATGAAAGAAATAAATGGAATAAAAGATGCTGATTGGTAGCAGATGCTGATTGGTTGCATGGTGTTGTGTATTTTGGCTTTAGCCTAAATTGGAGTATGTCTGTGATATTGATGTTGTGTAGCTTTTCTTTTGGATTGATGGTCTTCCGTTATGTGTGATGTATATCTTTGTATCTTTAGGCATTCCTTATGCCTTGTATTAATGGTACTCTTTTCCTTTTGCTTTTTAAAGAAAAT
Source organism: Lathyrus oleraceus (assembly GCF_024323335.1). Taxonomy (NCBI): domain Eukaryota; kingdom Viridiplantae; phylum Streptophyta; class Magnoliopsida; order Fabales; family Fabaceae; genus Lathyrus; species Lathyrus oleraceus. The sequence goes on along the minus strand of NC_066579.1, from coordinate 160,649,349 downwards.
GGAATAATAGAAATATCTAAGTGCAATATTTTGATATGATAAATGATTGTAATTTGTATTTTTTTATGGGATGTCCAAATATTGTGTCATTTTCTTGTATCTCAATTACAAAAATATATAAGAATGATGTAATAATGGTTTTGTTGAAAAGTCGAAATTGTCAGTTATATTATGATGATTTCGACGAATTTGATTTGTCGAAAAGTAGTATTAAATTTGATCGAAAAATTGCAATTACACATATACCAAAAAAGTTTTGTTGGTTTTTGAGACTCAGTGAAATTCAGAGTTCCCAAAATATTCTCTACATCGGAGACGTGACATATTTTGCTCAGTCGACCGTTCTAGACAGTTAACTAAGGATTAATATATAAGTAGTATTCACTTTGAATTTTAGGGGTTCACAATTGTAAACAAATTACGTAAAACTTAAAGTATCTATATGTTTTTGAGAAAAGAGTCAAGTACGTATGCATTCCATTTTACAAATTAAAATCTTTATTTTTAAGTGATTAATTGTCACGCTGTAATTAATATGTCTAGAATAATAGCTATAGTGTTAACTACAACAATCAATTTTCATCTAAGCTTTATCTTCAATACTTTTTTATTTGATAAATAGAAATGACATGGAATAAGATGATAATCACTACGTCAAAAAGTGCTTTTGGCAGCACCAAAAAGAAAGCGCTTTTTAAAAAAAGCGCTGTAATAGCTTGAAAAAAAATTCGCCTATGTAAAGAAAGCGCTTTTAAGGTAAAAGCGCTCTTATAGGTCTCCACTTATGAAAGCGCTTTTAAGGTAAAAGCGCTCTTATAGGTCTCAGTCTCACATCTATGAGTTTCACACTTATGAAAGCGCTTTTAAGGTAAAAGCGCTCTTATAGGTCTCATGGGTTTCACACTTATGAAAGCGCTTTTAAGGTAAAAGCGCTCTTATAGGTCTCAGTCTCACATCTATGAGTTTCACACTTATGAAAGCGCTTTTAAGGTAAAAGCGCTCTTATAGGTCTCATGGGTTTCACACTTATGAAAGCGCTTTTAAGGTAAAAGCGCTCTTATAGGTCTCAGTCTCACACACTTATGAAAGCGCTTTTAAGGTAAAAGCGCTCTTATAGGTCTCATGGGTTTCACACTTATGAAAGCGCTTTTGAGGTAAAAGCGCTCTTATAGGTCTCATGGGTTTCAGACTTATGAAAGCGCTTTTAAGGTAAAAGCGCTCTTATAGGTCTCAGTCTCACATCTATGAAAGCGCTTTCATGGTAAAAGCGCTCTCATAGGTCATTTATAAAAATTATAATAAATCTAATATTACAAAATCCCTGACTTTCAGAAATCCCTCTTTCACTCTCTCTCGTTCGAAGCTCTCGCTGCCCTGGAAAAAATTCCACAGAGTACCTGGAAATCTCAACGATAAACACTGCAAATTTGAAAGAGACTGCATTCGAAAGAGAAGGATTCAATACCTGGAAATCTCATTGCGTTTTAAGGTTAGGTTTTCGTGTCTTTCTGTTTTGCCCTAGAAGTCAAAGAATAGGTGGTCGATTTTGGTTTGAATGGACTTGCATTGCTACATTATGGGTTATTTATTTGTCAGTATCGATTATTAGAGTTTGTGACTATGTTTGCTTAATATTCTGTAACTTACCGAAAGTTTCATCTTGTTCTGATATAAATGATATTCTGTAACTTGCATCGCCATTGACTTAGAAATAATGTTGGGAGTTCTAATAGAATCAGTGCCTTTTCAACATTTGTTTAAATTTGCTGAGAAAGTAGGAAGGAATGAACTGATATGTTTGCACCATTGTATCCTCATATTCTAACTATTACTGAAATTTCAGAAAGTGATTTTGATGTTAAATGTTGGATACTCAAATGGAATAACTTTGTCTGCTACAGTGATATATGTGATATGGTTTCAAGAACTTAGAGCAATGTCTCATATTTTGGCAATCCTATTACATGTTGGTTTGAATGAACAGTTAAACTTCAAAATGTACATTCATATTTTGGCATAACTTTGTTTGCTACAGTCATATTTTGGCAATCCTATTTAATGTTGTAAAATGATGTTTTAATATTATGTGAATTTTTAAGATGGTCACTGTAGTGTAAAATGAACCCTGATGGACTATATGTGAATTGTTCATGTGCATCATATAAGTTTCTTGAATTGTTTTATACGTTATGACTTATCCTTGATGTTGTTTTATATGTACAGCGCTCATTCCCTGTGTTTCCGTGAGTTTGACCTTCTCGACGTTGCTGTTCGGTAAATCCGAGGTAAATTTCTTCCTCAAATTACTGGTACACTGTGATGAATTTGTCTGAAATTGCGTGAATATGTTGTGTTTTCTTGCTCCGTATTCATTCCGTGTATACTTTGGGTTTTGACAGAAACGCGTTATACCGTTTTGTACCCTAATTACTTTGCGTTAAAACCATGGATAAGACATGGATGTATTCCAATCGATTGTCGAAAGAGTACGAGAATGGGGTATCGAAATTTGTTAAGTTTGCTATTGCGCACGCCAAAGACCCCAATCGAATGACATGTCCTTGCTTGAGTTGCTGTTATGGGAGTCAGGTTGACGCGGTTCAGTTGGCATCGCATTTACTACGGTATGGAATTGATAGAAGTTATACATGTTGGAATTTGCATGGTGAGAAAAGTAACGAGAATGTTGAATCGGGGTATAATACGACCTATGCTTCAAACGACGATTGCACAGATACATATGATTATGATCGAGTCGAAGAGATTGCAGAAGCGCTTGAAGAAGATCTTAAGGACTGTCCCAAAATGTTCGAGAGGTTGGTAAGCGATGCAGAGAAACCGTTGTATAATGGTTGTACAAAATTCACAAGATTGTCTGCGTTATTAAAGTTGTACAACTTAAAGGCGGGCAATGGATGGTCGGATAAAAGTTTCACAGAGTTATTAGCTCTTATGAAAGATATACTACCAGAGGATAATGTTCTTCCCAATCGAACGTATGAGGCCAAAAAGATGTTGTGCTCTATTGGCATGAGCTATGATAAGATACATGCCTGTTCAAACGATTGCGTTTTGTTTCGAAACGAGTATGCATCGTTAAATGAGTGTCCTAAATGTGGTGCCCCTCGATATAAGAAAAAGTTGTCTCCAGCAAAAGTCTTATGGTATTTTCCTATAATTCCGAGATTTAGACGCATGTATCGTAGTGAAACCGATTCAAGACACTTGACTTGGCATGCAGATGAAAGAATTATTGATGGAAAGTTTCGACATCCGGCAGATTCACCCCAGTGGATGAAAATTGATAATGATTATCCTGAATTTGGAAAAGAAGCAAGAAACCTTCGCTTGGCATTGTCTACTGATGGAATGAACCCACATGGTATTCAAAGTATCTCGCATAGCACATGGCCTGTGATTCTTATGATTTATAACCTACCTCCATGGCTATGTATGAAGCGTAAGTACATGATGTTATCTATGTTAATTTCTGGGCCTAAACAACCAGGGAATGACATAGACGTATACTTGACACCCTTAATCGAAGATTTAAAGTTTTTGTGGGAGAACGGTGTGGAGGTTTATGATGGGTATAGGAAAGAAAGTTTCAACTTGAGGGCGATGTTGTTTGGAACAATTAATGATTTTCCAGCATACGGAAATCTATCAGGGTACAACATTAAAGGTGAAAAAGCGTGTCCTGTTTGTGAAGACGGAACCGATACGATGCGATTGGACCTTTGTCATAAGAATGTCTTTCTCGGTCATCGTAGATTCTTAAATTCTAATCATCACTACCGTGGGTGGAGAAAAGCATTCAATGGAAATACAGAAGAAGGTAGAGCTCCAACAATGTTGACAGGTGATCAAATTTTTGAAAAGGTGAAGGACGTAAGTACTAAGTTTGGCAAGCCTTTTGCACATACACTTGTCAAGAGTGGGTGGAAGAAAAGGTCAATTTTTTTTGAACTGCCATATTGGAAGTCTTTGTATGTAAGACATTTCCTCGATGTTATGCATATTGAAAAAAATGTATTTGACAGTGTTATTGGTACGTTACTCAATATACAAGGAAAGTCTAAGGATGGCCTTAATGTAAGGAAGGACATGGTAAACATGGGAATGAGAACTGAATTGGGACCCGTGAAGAAAGGAAAACGAACATATCTACCACCTGCTGTTTACACTCTATCTAGAAAGGAGAAAAAAATATTGTGTAAGTTCCTAAGTGAAGTTAAAGTTCCAGAAGGCTACTCATCAGATATTAGAAGACTTGTGTCTATGAAAGACCTCAAGTTAAAGAGTTTAAAGACGCATGATTGCCATGTTATAATGGAACATTTTCTACCGATAAGTATACGTTCTATTCTGCCAGAAAAAGTAAGAAGCGCAATAACTAAATTGTGTTTTTTCTTCAAGTCAATTTGCAGTAAGATGATCGATCCTGCGATCTTACCAACATTGCAAAAAGAAATAGTTGTTACTTTGTGTGATCTTGAAATGTATTTTCCTCCCTCGTTTTTTGACATAATGGTCCATCTAGTCGTTCATCTTGTGAAAGAGACACAATTGTGCGGACCAGCTTATATGAGATGGATGTACCCTGCTGAACGTTATATGAAAATATTAAAAGGGTATGTGAAAAACCGAAGTCGACCAGAGGGTTGTATTGCCGAACGATACATTGTTGAAGAAGCGGTTGAGTTTTGTACAGAATATTTGTCAAATGTTCAATCAATTGGACTCCCCAAATCTCATATTGTTGAAAAAAAAGAAGGTAAACAGCTAATTGGAAATAAAGTTGTGACAGTATCAAGGGTCGAACGAGATCAAGTGCATTTGTATGTTCTGCACAATGAGATTGAGGTTGAGCCATATGTTGAAATGCACAAGGGTGTTCTTCGAGGTTTAAATCCGAATAGAAATGAGAATTGGATAGTACGAGAGCACAATCGAAGTTTCATACCATGGTTTAAGGAACATATTTATTCAAAGTATCGTTCAGATCCCGCTTCAATAACAGAAAGGTTGAGATGTTTAGCATATGGTCCAAGTTTGGTTGTGTTTTCTTATAGCGCATACGCAATTAATGGATACACATTTTATACCAAAGAACAAGATGATAAAAGTACTATGCAAAATAGTGGTGTCACCTTGGTAGCTGAAGCAATGCACATATCAAGTGTGAAGGACTTAAACCCGAAATTTGCAAATCTGTCATATTTTGGGGTTATCGAGCGCATTTTGGTGTTTGATTATGAGAAGTTTCAGATTCCTATATTTGGTTGCAAGTGGGTTGAAAATAATAATGGCATACGAGTGGATAAGTCAGGATTTTTGCAAGTTGATCTTAATAGGGTGGGTTACACAGATGAGCCTTTCATTCTAGCCTCTCAAGCTAAACAAGTATTCTATGTCACTGATCCGACAAGTACGAAATGGTCTATAGTGCTTTTATCTAACAAAGTAATTGATGAAAGAATTGGAGATCAAGGTGATATTGATGTTGAGATTGAATCTTTTACCATAAATGATCAAAATGAGAATGAATCATGTATTAGAAATGATCATAATGAGGGTATTTGGATCAATCCAACCGTCCGCGTTGTTAAAAGAAAAGTAGAACATATTCCTACCAAGAAAAGAAAGAGACGTTACTGAAAAAGGTAATAGTATAATTATAGCCTATGTCATTCAAGAAAATTTAATTATAGCCTATGTCATTTTATATTATTCAATATATATATGGATTATTGATTATGGATTTTTATATTTTTCATTTCATTTTTATATTTTTTCTTTATTACAGGTTAAATGGCTAGTGATCAAGAAAACTCACAAGATGCAAATGCTCCTGATGATACTTCAGAAAAAGAAATTACACGAGGCATCACTATTATGAAGAGTATCATTCGTGATAGAGATAAAGCAGTAACATATAATGTAAATTGGAATGCTGATAACCAACTAATTGGGTCTAATGCTGCAAAGTTGGCAAGCTACATTGGTACACTTGTTCGTATGCACATTCCAATCACTGCTACAAGATGGAGTAATAAAGAGTTGGGTAGCGCTAAAGATAAGATTTGGACTGAGATACTGGTACAATATATGATTGTTTATATTTTCTTTATATTGACGATAATGTGTTTAAATTACTTATACTAACACACTCTATTCCAATATTTTTTCGTAGAGGTCTTTTAACATTGAAGATACAACTATCCGAAAAAAGTATATACTTCAATTGGCCGGAAAAAGACACAGAGGGTGGAGAACGTTTTTAACAAACAAGTATCTTAAGGACAAAGAAATTTTTTTTGTTGAATATGATCCGGAATATCCAGTGAAGTATGCGATCTTCATTACAGAAGAAGAATGGGTTGCTTTTGTAGCCCAAAGAAGAGACGAAAATTTCAAGAAAGTGAGTGCCACAAATCGCGAGAGAGCGTCAAATCCCACGTATGCATACAAAAAAGGGCGTTTGGGATATGCACGCTTAGAGGAAAAAATTGTAAGTATACAAAAATGCTACGATCTTATTAATTGTCTCAATGTGTTATAATTGATTATCTTATTATTTGTGTCAATGCGTAGTTAGACGAGACGAAAAGTGACGCAACATCACTTCCGCCACATGTTTTGTGGAAAGAAGCTCGTGTGGGAAAGGATGGAACTGTTAGGGATGACGTTCAACATATTTATGATGAATGTGTAAGTAGAACATTGTGTCTTTAATTAAATCAAAAGTTTAATAATATATAATTAATTTTTTTATCTCCACTAATAATTTCCGATATGTAAATGAATTTCAGGAGACCCTATCTCAATCGATAAGCACAGCTGAGGACCAGGAGAACAGGAGCGTACTTAGTAGAGCACTAAATGTTCCTGAGTATCCCGGTCGGGTGAGGGGTAAAGGGCATGGTTGTACTCCAACTTCCTTGTATAAGAATCCAAGGAGAAGAAATCCTAGCAATCAAGAAGTGATGGAGACGTTGCAGGCATTACAAGCGCAAGTTCTTCAATTGCAAAAGGATAATGAGAGATATAGGTGTATGGAAAAGTGCAGTTCACAGTTGAAAGAAACTAGTGAGAAAGCCAGTATCAATTGTCAAAATAAATTTCCCGAGGTAATTATATATGTTATTTTGAAATTAAAATAGCACATTTATGTTAATTGAAATATATACACATTAAAAGTAACATATTTATTATTGGTTTAGGGCATTTCATCTTGTCAGCTATACTTATCGTCACCGACTTATCGCCTAGTTGGCAAGGGAAAAGTGCACAACACTTCGGAAGATTTACTTCACCATAGACCGCTCCCGGATGGACACCTTAAAGTATCGGTTGATGTTGTATTAGATAAGGATGCGTTGCTACCGATACCTGACATTGTTTCAGAGACAACATTGCTGCGAGATGCAATAGGATCATTTGTTGCATGGCCCTTGGATCTCATTTTCATTGATGATGAGGTATGTTGAATTCAAAAACCACTATGAATCTTTTAGTATTCAAATGTCAATTCTGAACCGTTAAGTTAATTTTTTTTACATGGTAATTTTAGACGCCTACAAAACCCGCATCTAAGGATAAAGGGATTTTGCGGCACAACGAGTCTGTTGCATCACAAAAAGAGGTATATTGAAAGTGTTAATTATATGATCCGAATCAAAAAATGCATGATTTTATAATTTACCTATGTTATATGATTTATAGGTATTTGCTCAAGGGTCACAACAACTGAGCCAGAAAATTGGTAGTCGACAGAAAAACAAAAGGGATCTTCCAGTGACTTATTTGCCAAAAAAGGTGCTTTTGTGCCTCGATACCAGATATCTCTTGAAACACTTGTTGACTCATCAGATATGGCAACAGCTGGTGCTATTCGCTTACTGGATATGGAGGAAGATATCTTTGGTTATTCATGCACTGAAACAATCGGAAAAGAAGATCTGGAACATATTTTTCGGCATCAAGAATTAGGCGTCGGTGTTATACACACATACATCCGGTAATCCGATCTATATATTATTTAATTACTTGAACAATTTATTTACACATTTCAATAAAAATAGTCTAATGTTTATTATGTTTTTATTGAAGGTTCTTGTATGACAATTTCATGCACGGGAATGATCAATTGTCAAACAGATTCCGTTTCGTGTCTTCCTCCCTGGTCAACAAAGCATTAATTTGTAGGGAACCGGATTCATGTAGAGAGTACTTAGTCAAGAGATTCATGGCCAGCAGTACAAACAACTTGTATCTTTGGCCGTATAATTCAGGGTTAGATTTTAATTCTAAGTTTATTCTAATCTTTAATTGTTTCTTTTACGTAAAAAATTTCCATATAAACTTTTGTTTTAATTTATAGGTGTCACTGGTTGTTGCTTGCTATTGATCCTTTAAAAGAAGTGGTATATTTTCTGAATTCGATAGATGATGAATGGACAAATTATCCGGATATGAAGCAATTAGTTGATACGTAAGTGAGACTGTTCTAAATATTCGTGTATATTTATGTGAGATTGTTCTAAATATATGTTTTTATTTTGTTAGATCAATAAAAGTGTTCCGATCTCAAAGACAAGCTCGAGTACCACGTACTAAATCCAGCAACATTACGTGGATAAAAGTGCAGGTACTTTAATTTTCACAATTTTGCTTATAATAGTGATGCTACTTGATAAGAAAAGATAACTATACATTCTTATTTTTTTTCTATGTAGTGTCCTCTACAGCGCAACGGTATCGATTGCGGATACTTTGTAATGAGGTTTATGAGGGAAATCATTAATATGAATCAAATAGAGATTCCAATCACGGTATGGATTTATAACTTAGGATTTGTTTTAATATTTATCGAATATTTCATATTATTTATTACTTTTAACTAAATCATGCATATTATGTTTTGTTATGTAGTACTTTGATGAATACAAGTGTGCTCATTACACGAGACTGCAGTTGGAACAAATCAAGGAGGAATTGTGTCAATATTTTATTGAGAAAAGATTAATTAGTATATAATGGTTTCAAAATAACATGAATACTTTGATGAAGAATGGTTTCTGGTTGGCAAGTGTATAGTTCTTTATATTTTTAACAGATTAGTTATGACTCCAAATAGGCCGTATAACATATTAGTTTTGACTTGTGTATAGTTCTTTATAATTTTAGTGATATCTTTAATTTCATGGATATATTAATGTGTTCATTCTTGTGTTGGTTTGCTTTAAAAAATTACAAATGCTTGAATTATGACTCCAAATGTGTTCAGTGCCTATCTATCCTTGTGTTGGTTTGCTTGAATTATGACTCCAAATGTGTTCATTCTTGTGTTGGTTTGCTTGTGTTGGTTTAAAAAATTACAAATGCTTGAATTATGACTCCAAATGCTTGAATTAGAGAGGCTTGATTTACAGGTTTATGGGATTATTCCCAAAAAATATTACAGGTTGAAAATGGTAGGCTTAAACTGAAGGCAGCGTTTTGTTATTTTACTAGAGGAAAAGCCAGCGTTTTTTAGTAAAAAGCGCTGCTAAAGGTTGTCAATAGAGAGCGCTTTTTACTAAAAAGCGCTGCTAAAGGTTGTCAATAGAGAGCGCTTTTTAGTAAAAAGCGCTGCTATAGGTTGTCAATAAAGAGCGCTTTTTACTAAAAAGCGCTGCTATAGGTTGTCAATAGAGAGCGCTTTTTAGTAAAAAGCGCTGCTATAGGTGGTATATAGACAACCTTTAAGAGCGCTTTTTACTCAAAAGCGCTGCTAAAGGTTGTCAATAGAGAGCGCTTTTTAGTAAAAAGCGCTCTTAAAGGTTGTCTATATACCACCTTTAGCAGCGCTTTTTACTAAAAAGCGCTCTCTATTGACAACCTTTAGCAGCGCTTTTTAGTAAACAAAAAGCGCTGCTAAAACCTATAGCAGCGCCACCTACGGCAGCGCTTTTAAGCGCTTTTAAAGGCCAAAAAATGCGCTCTCATAGGTCTTTTTTGGCGTAGTGAATCTTGGTCGGTTTCTTAATTAAGACACAATTTTTCTAACTACATGTTTATCGGGTCTTAGTTTCATATGATTTTATGTTCCATTCCTATTATAAGTAAATATTATTTGCACAATTTGTAATCAACTATGCCTCTTTAATTCATTAGTTTTCATGAAATACATCAATAGATCATAACCTATATTATTATTACTATTCAACCGATTCTTTAGATGTGGCTCATTTAAAAGAAGAAAAAAATGGTCGTCGCAATCAAATTCGGATTCGGAAGTCGATTATACGTGAAAAAGATATTAACATCCCTCATATATGTTGTATTTAACGAAAACCATTTAGTTAATTTTGTGAATTGAATATTAGCATAATGTTATTTCTTCTAATTATTAAAAGTTGAAAAGAAAAAGAAAAGGGATAAAAATAGACTTTTTATTAAGGTGCTTGTCGAGATGTTGAATCTTACTCTTATGTATCCCCAGCTGCGATGTGAAACTCAAAGCTACACAATTCTTAGTAGAAAATCACATATATGTTGGTTGATTTTAGAGAACGGTGTTTAGGTCGCATTCTAGCGGTTAAACGTTGTTTGTATACTCGCGCGTGGGAGATTTAAACATATTTTTGTATTTCAGTATAATGGATAAAATATTGTTCATTTGTAAAAAGTTTCACGTCGCACAGAGGCGAGAAAAGATAGTTTGATTGGTCGGATTGTTTTTAGAGGAAGACGAAAACTTGGTAACACCAATGCGCGTGCCTCGGGGCCGATCATTCAGGGTTTCAAAGGAGTGTGCACCCTGTCATACCCTAAAATTCACCCTACCCCCATTCAACTTTCATCTGATCCATGACCCTATTACACATACATACATTCATTGTTCAATCACCATAATTGCATTAACTTTCATAACCAAAGACATATTGCATGGACTCAAGGCATGGTGTTTACACCTGAGAGAAAACTGGATTTTTCCGGTAAAGCTCTAGAGAAAATACCTGCAAAAAAAAATAGATTTCCCTAATCATGGAAATCGATTTCCCCTGCGGAAACAGCAGCAGTAAGCCTAGACCGATGGTCACATAGTATAGGCCACCGAGGTGCCTTCCTCATAAGGGTCGATATGAAGATCTCACATAAAGTAGATGACTTTGATGGAGCAGTCGCCTGGAAAGTAAATTGACATAAGCAGCTAGCAGTCAAGGAAGTCCATGACTCTAGGGGCAATGTCTTACGCTCAATTTACCAAAATCCTTAGATCACACAAAGCGAGAACCTTGGTTTACTAAGCAGTCATTATCAACTCCATGCTTCGTCACGATGGTCTAAAACCATGAACCCGTGCCTAAAATCCCGTGGAAATAATAAACCAATCATTCATTCATCATCAAAATAATAAGCAAAGCTCTTAAATTTTTCGTTTATTCGAACGCAGAATTACAAGATTTTTTTTTGACACAATCATGGATACTTCAACAAGGAAAAACACCTTTACCTTTCGCTTCAAGAGTTCCGAGATCAGCTCATTAAAGGTCCTCTGCTCAAAGGTCATAGCTCTCAAAGACAACAAGTTTAGAGCCAATTTTGGGAACATCATAGATCTTCTAATCGAGAAGGTTGACTATGGTGTTATCACTATAATGGCTCAATACTATGATGCCCCTTTAAGATGCTTCATTTTCCCCGACTTCCAAATCTCTCCAACCTTGGAAGACCTCGAGAGACTCCTCAATCGATCAATCAAAGAATACAACCCTTTCCCGAAATTGGCAGAAGGTTACTATTTGATCGAGCTCTCACTCGTTGTGGGTATCAACACAAAGAAGCTAGTGGCCAATTTGGGCGTTAAAGGATCTATCAAAGGAGAGGAGTGGTGGTTTTGTCTTGAAACTGAAATGTTAGAATGGAAATGTGAAATTTGTCGAACGAAAGAATACTCAAGGTCGAAGCATACTTGTTGAACCTCTGGATCGGAGGCATTTCTCCCAATACGCTCCAGCTCTGCAACACTAGAGGGTCGGGATGAAGTTTTCTTTGGAAGAAGAGGGAGACTGTTGGTTTCGACACCCTGTTGTTGATTTGGTTGGAAAGGGGCAACTGTGGCCTTATTCTTCTTCTGTTTCTTCTTAAGTGGAGTAGGAGGAGTATCCTCCTCATCATCTTCGACAAGAATGACATCAGCAGGAGGAGTTTTTCTTTTCTTGGGTGTCAAGGGAGGCTTGCCACTACCCTGAAGAAAGAAAATCATAAATAGTTAACAAGAAATTCGAAAGAGATAGAGAAGTTATTTGATGTAATACCTTCGAACCCTTCTTCGTTTTTTCTGGAGCGGCACCAGATAGCACTCCCTGGCTCGAAGAAGTAGTTGGCTTGGAAGCAGTAGTGGAACTAGCCTTCGCCACAGGTTTTTCTTTCTTCACTACCTTCCTTTCGACAGCTAAAGAAGGATGTGAGTTAGTCGAAACATGCAAATGGTTAAAAGACTGGTAAGAAACGAAAAGAAGTTGTAAAACCAAGAGACCCAAACATTCCACACCTTCACATGTCGGAGAAGTAATTCTCACTGCAGATAAATCGAAGTGAAGGAAGCCTTTGAAACTGTCTAAGGTATGTTTGGTAGCAACTACTCTTTTTGTAGGCTTTTGTTGGTCATTTTTTAGTATGTTAAAAATGTTCCCACACGTGAACCAGTAAGGGTAAGGGGGGAAAATGACAAAGCAAAATCTGCATTGGATAACTTTGGGAATTTGGGTGGTTCGCACTCAAAAGCCAAGTCATATTTCAATTCAGGTTTTACAGTTTTGAGAGATTTTCGTTTGGCAATCTGCTTTTCAAATTTTTCTTTTAAAATTGGGGTTGCATAACAAACAGTGTCAACGATGTTCATTGGGTTATAGACAGTTTCAAAGTACTTTTGGAATGCTTGGATTTCTGCAGAATGAGTAAGCTTACCCTTGGGGACATTTTCCTGCAAAGATTAAAAAGCCTTCGTTAGACGTTCTTTGATTTCAGCAGTCGAAAACATGTTCTTGGAATAGAAATCTGTCCACCAAGTGGCGAAACCATTGGTGGAATAGAATGATGGTTGGAAGGCTATTAATTAGAATTCGGCAAAATTTGCATGGAATTATTTGTGGACGGCAATGTCTCTAGCACTCCATTCAGTTCCTGCGCAGCAGATCTCGCGCTTTCGTTTGAATAAAGAGAAAGGGATAAGTTGACATAACCCAAATTGTCGAGAGACAAAATTAGGCTGATAAGCCAACAGACACACGTGACTCTTCACTGGCAGAATCCTAGAAATAAGTAGCCTTGGAAGGAGAAAGGCACGCCATATCTCTTCGATCTCTGTGTTGGCATTTTTCACAGCGTCTTCGAGCGAGGCAGTAAACCAGGAAGGACCATGCATTCGACTGGAAAAAGGAGCCATCAAAGGAAGGAAATGATGATGTTTCGAGAACATCAAAGTGTACTTGGTGAGAGAAGTCTGTAAATTATCAACGTCATCAGCTGGAGTCAGTCGAAGGAGTCTGGTTCCCTTAATACTTCGATTCATTATCTCTGGGGCATCTTCTTCGACGTTCCCTCGTGTTGGCAAAAAGGATTCGAAAGTGGCATTAAGCCACAATTGAAGAAGCCAATAAGGCCCAGATAGTTATAGATTGGTGCCAGCTTCGTATTTCTTTAGCTTAGCACTAGCTGATCCTAGACTTTCGTACAAACTAGCCAACAAGAGTTCACTCAAACACACTCTTCGACCAGCGTGCAGTTGGTTAGCAAGCGTTAGAAATCTCTTAGCAACTTGTAGAGATTTGCAGCAAAAGAAGAATTTGGACAACCATAGACCTAAGAATGCTATGTGTTCTATATCAGAAACTTCTTCACCATCAACATGATATAGATTAATGTAAGTACTGAATGAAGCGTTCTTAACGTTGAAATCAATCAAGTTTTCACAATCTTGGTAGAGGTCGAAGGTTTCTCCTGTCGGAGGAAGTCCAGCAATGGCAACTACGTCAAAAAGTGTGGGAGTCATCATTCCACAAGGAAGGTGAAAGGTGTTATAGGTACTATCCCAGAAATATAGGCTGGAGAGTAATAAAGGCTGACAATAACTAAATCCAAGCTTCGACATCTGGATTAGGTCAAAAATACCCAATTCTTTCCAAAGTGAGGCTTTCTTCTTCTCAACTTTTGTTAACCAAGCAAGATAGGATTTATCTAGGGTTGGACAAGACCTAAAGGGTCTGAAGTTATCAATAATAAAGTCCAGTTGAAAAGCTTCTCTCTGGTTTAGATCCTCATTATCTTTAGAAGAAAGGGTTTTGTTGGCTATGGGTTTAGTAGTATGGTGACAAGGGAAAAATTGAGCACACTTCTCTAAATGTTCGTCAGATACTAATGGACCTAGAAACCCTAAAGCATTTCCAAAAAGGAGAGAAGGAACCATTACCTGAGAAGCGAAGATTGCTTTCTGTTCTTTCAAGAGTTTTGGAGCAGTGATGTATTCGCGGTCCCCAACAGTGATGGTTGTGCTGGTTGGAATGTTCTGGGAAATGGAACTCTTTGAAGATCCAACACCTTTGATGTTCTTTGACTGTTTTTGTTGCTTGTCAGAAGACATTGTAGTAGGTTTTGGAGATTTTGAAGGATTAGGGTTTAAGGAAGAAGAAGCGTTTTCCAGAAAGGTTGAAGAAGATGAACTTAGAAAAAAACTTGAGATTTTCGTGAAAAGAGAGAGAAAAATGACAAATGTGCTTTTATAATGCTGAACTTGTGAGGCTGATTGGTTACGCTTTACCAGGATAGTGGGCCACGTGGAAGTTTTTCTGAGAAAAGTGGACATGGAATACTATTCATTTTCTTGGAAGTTGAAGCTCATGATGTCATATAACTGCGCACACGTTCTGATGAGACGTTTTGGAAAAGTTAATCATGGTTAACTGACAAACGTGGACTTTTAAGACTATGAAAGGTCTCTGGTCGAAATCTGGTAAAAGCAAAAAATGTCCATTCCGACAGACAGTTAAAAGGTCCTTGGAAATATTAAGTTTGAGAATAAGCAAGAAATGATTGTGGCGAAGCTGTTTTAATTCTCTTCGTGGGTAAGCGATTATGTGCTGTCGAAGCCTGGAACTTAGAAGATTTTTGGATTTTCATAAAGCTCCCTTCGACATAGGTGTTTACAGAGTCGAGACTTCAAACGGAAGTATTTGAAATTTAAACAGAGCCATTTCGTCGGATCAACACGTGGAAACATCTGAGATATGCAACGCTTGGGAACGGCGAACGTGACAGTCATACATGTAAAGGCCGTTAGGGTCGAATTACTATAAATAGGGATCTTAGTTTTAGATTCAAGGGGTGTTCAAACAAATATACAGAAATTCACAAAATACACTCGAAGTACCGGAGCGAGAGAAAAGAGTTTTACGCTGAAAATGTATGTATGAAGAACACCCTAAGTTTCGTTCATGTTATATTTTTCATACCAATTGTTTAAATCAAAGTATTGTTACTGCCTTTATCTGTCGAATTGCCCTTACTTTTCAGTAGTTTATCATTACTTTTCATTTCTGCATTTACATTCTGCCAGAATCTTCATTTCCAGTACTTTCTTAAAACATAGAGCATTTACTCTGAGTCCACTACGCCAAATAAGGGAAAAGAGGGCGCTTTTTTTGGCCTATAACAGCGCTTTTAAGCGCCCTCTAATCTGGCGCTGGCATAGGTAAAGACAGCGCTTTGTTTTCTTGGAGAAAGCGCTGTCTAAAGTGGCCACATTATAGTGCGCTTCCAGAAAAAAGCGCCCTCTGGAGTGGTCCATAAAGGGACACCTTAGAGGGCGCTTTCTGGAAAAAGCGCCCTCTAAAGTTGTCAATGTAAAGTGTTTAGAGGGCGCTTTCAGGAAAAAGCGCCCTCTAAAGTTTTCAATGTAAAGTGTTTAGAGGGCGCTTTCAGGAAAAAGCTCCCTCTAAAGTTGTCAATGTAAAGTGTTTAGAGGGCGCTTTCTGGACAAAGCGCCATCTAAAGTTGACAATGTAAAGTGTTTAGAGGGCGCTTTCAGGAAAAGCGCCCTCTAAAGTTGTCAATGTAAAGTGTTTAGAGGGCGCTTTCTGGACAAAGCGCCCTCTAAAGTGTTAGTTATTTTAAAAAAAATTGTTTGAAAAACAGTGGATATTTAATTGGTAACCTGTAAAGCGCAAAAGTGTTGTAATTCATATTGGTAACCTGTAACCTGTAAAGCGCATGCTGCAAAAGTGTAAAATTCATATTGATTTCATCCTTTAATCCAATGTTATACACCATTAATCCATTGATATATACAACATGAATCCATTTATATACAACATTAATCCTCCATATATACAACATTAATATATGATTCTTTGATCAACAATATACAACAACATCATGATTTAGTAAAATTACAACAACAATATACAACATATATACAACAACAACATACAACAACAACATTCCATACATATATGTACAACAATATACAACCTAGCTATATGATTCTTTGATCAACAATGAATTGACACAATTCATCCTTGATTTCATCCAAATGAGCTCTTGAGTATGTCTTGTATTCCTCAAAGTACTACAATTAAGAGAATAAAAAATATTCATGATTTAGTAACAAATTAGATGAAATATCCGATAGTATTAAAATAAACCCTAAGTTATTATTCCATACCATTTTTGGGATGTCTATACGATTCAACGCAATGATGTCTCTCATAAATCTCATTACAAAAAATCCGCAATCGACCGAATTATTTTGCTGAGGACACTACACAGAAAAACAAACAATATATATATATATATAGTTAATTTCTTACAAACACTATTATAAGCAAAAAAACAAACACTATTATAAGCAAAAATAAGATACTTAATATATACCTGAACTCTGATCCAGGTAATGTCCTTCCTATTGCGGTATTTCTTTTTCAATCTAAATTTTAGTATTGCCCTAACAAAATAAAAACGTATATTGAGATCAATCTGACAGACATAATTAAATATACAAATACACACGAATATTTAAGGGAATTTGACTTACGCGTCAACCGTCTTCTTCATATTCGGATATTTCGTCCAATCACCCGATAAAGAATCGAGATAATACACTATTAGTCTCGAAAGATCCATAGCAACCAACACCCAGTGACCACTGTAAAATAAAACAAAAATTTAGATAATTGAAAATTTTCTACGTAAAAGATATACATAGATTAGAATGAAATTATTAGGAAGAAAATCTAACCCGTTGCCAGAATTAAACGGTATAAAATACAAATTGGGTGTATTATCATCGGCCGCCATGAATCTCTCGACTAGATCATTCTTTACGGATGTTGGATTATTCGTTATTAACGTTGCATTGAAACGGGAAGCAGCAATAAACTTGAAACGGTTACACAATTCAGTTCCCCGCATCAATGTTACATACATATACCTTAAATAGAAACATAATAAACATTAGACTACTCATTGAAATGTGTAAATAAATTGTTCAACTAAGTAAATTATAGATTGATCGGAGTACCATATGTATGTATGAATGACAGCGATGCCCAATTCGGTGTGTTCAAAAAGTTGTTGGAAGTCCTCCTTTCCAATTATTTCGAAATGAGCAGCTCCGAAAACACCTTCATCAAAATTTATAGTACGAATGGCCCCCTCATGCATAATATCGGACTCCTCCACCATTTTCTCAAGACGCATCAAAATTTGAGATTTTGTCCCGGACGTCGTTGGAATATCCTTCGTTGGAATATCCTTCGTAGGAATATCCTTCGTTGGAATATCCTTACCAGCTTTTTTCAACTTTCGACCGGAAACCTAAAAATTCATATAAATTAAATCATGACTTTTTATGATGCAACAGAATCGTTGTGTATATAATTCAATGGGTATATATATTTGTACCTCTTTTTGAGATGCAACCGACTCGATGCGTCTTGAAATCCCTTTACCAGCTTTAGGGGTGGGTCTTGTAGGAGTCTAACATTACCATGTAATAAGGATTGATTAAATATCATAATTGTAGCTGAATTGAAATGTGAATACTAAATATTCATAATCATTTAGAACATATATACCTCGGCATCAGGGAAAATTAGATCTGACGGCCAACCAACAAAGGATCCGACTGCATCTTGCATCAACGTTGTCTCTGAAACAACGTCAGGTAATGGTAGACGGGCGTCCGTATCGAATACGAGGTCAACCGAAACTTTCATAAATCCCACCGGGAGGGGATTATGGTGAAGTAATTCACCCGAAGTATTGTGCACTTTTCCCTTGCCAACCATGCGATAAGTTGGTGACGATAGATACAGCTGACAATGTGAAATGCCCTAAACCAATAATAAATGTTATTGTTAACTTGTATATGTGTCAAGTAAAAAAGTGCTATTTTAATTTCATAATAACATATATAATTACCTCGGGAAATTTCGGTTGATGATTGATACTAGCTCGGTCACTAGTATCTTTTGCCTCGGAAGCGCACCTTTCCTCTCTATACCTTGCATTCTCGTTTTGCAGTTGGAGTACTTGTGCCCTTAACTCCGCCAAGGTCTCCATCACCTCTTTGTTGGTAGGATTTTTTGTTTTTGTTTTTTTATAAAATGACGACGGAGTCACACCAAAACCCTTACCCCTCACACGACCGGAATACTCAGGAACATTTAGTACTCGACTAAGTACGCTCCTGCAATCCTGGACCTCGGTTGAAGGTACGGTTTGGGATAAAGTCTCCTGAAATATTATTAGAGGAGATTAAAAATGAATTATATGTCTAACAAAATTTTCGATATAATTAAAGAAATAATGTTTCATATACTTACACATTCGTCATAAACATTTTGGACCGCTTCAACGACAGCCCCATCCTTCCCAACCCGAGCAGCCTTCCATAATACGTGCTCCGGAAGAGATGTTGCGTCACTTTTCTCCTCGGCTAGCTACACATTGAATTAGATTATAAGATCATCAATTATAACATATTGTGACAATGTATAAGCTCATAGCATTTGAATATACTCACAATTCTTTGTTGTAACCGTGCATAACCCGTACGCCCTTTTTTGTACGGATACGCGGGTTTTGATGCCCTTTTCCTATTTATGTCGCTTACTTCCTGGATAAAAAAGTTTAAGGCATATTAGAACCAAGTAACTTAACAATTGTATAATAGCATAATTAATAGACATTACATGGAATTTTTCGTTTCTTCGTTTGGCGACAAAGTTATCCCATTCATCGGCTGAAATAATCGCGGCATACTTCATTGGCCGTTCTCCTTCAACAAATTTTCCTTCCTCATCCTTGAGAAATTTGTTGCACAAAAAGGATCGAAATCCTCGGAGTCTTTTTCTGGCCAATTGAATACAATATTTTTGCCGGCTTTCATCGATGTGAAAGGATCTCTAAAAAACATACAAATGGAGTGTGTTATTATAAAGTAATATTATAACAATATATGGTTAACAAATAGTCAACAAAAAAAACATATAACAATATATGGTAAGTACCTTTATCTCCGACCATATTTTTTCCTTGCCAACCTTCAAGTCCGGACTTCTCCAATTATCACATGTAATCGGAATATGTTGGCGAACAAGGAAACCAATGTAACTTGCCAACATTGAACCGTTAGGCTCAATTAGTTGGTCTTCAGCACTCCAATGTACTTCAAATTTTACACCCTTGTCTCTTGCACGAATGATTGACTTCATAACAGTCAATCCTCGTTTGATTTCTTTTTCAACATTATTACGTGATTCATTCGCGGCATTGGTATCGTCTTGGTTAGCCATTTTATCTGTAATATAGAAATGATTCAATAAGACCCAAGTAAGACAATGATTCAATACGTGAACACATTCATATACCAATGCATGCAACAATCTAAACTCTTTTTTTTTATCATTATTGAATACAAACTCACACACACCTACTGCATGCAAAAGACCAATGCAAACTAAACTCTTCCAAGCACAAGCTCAAACACACTTCAAAATCTAAACTCTTCCAAGCACAAGCTCAAACACACTTCAACAATCTAAACTCTTCCAAGCACAAGCTCAAACACACTTCAAATATATCAGTTTTCAATCAGAAATAAAAAACTCAGTTTGCCCTAAACAACATTAATCAACATAATGCACAAAATGAAAAACTAAGTTTAGAAAATGCCCTAATCAAACACATGAAGAAAGTGAACGGTAACGATAGAGAAGAGAAATACCTTAAAGGTGACGGTAACGATGGAGAAGAAAGTGAACAGTGACGGTGGAAGAGGATAACGCAGTGAACGTGAACGGTGAGGGAGGGAGAACAAACGGCGACGATGACGGTGAGGGAGGGAGAACGAACGGATGACGAGAGTAATCGCAGTAGACGGTGGACGCAGTAGAGAGAAAACCCAGTTACGTAAACGAAATAGCTTATGGAGAGGGAAAATAAAGAGACATGCAGTATATGTTATAATTTTAATGTTTACTAAAGGGGACCTTAGAGGGCGCTTTTTTAAAAAAAGCGCCCTCTAAAGGGGACCTAAGAGGGCGCTTCTGAAAGCGCTCTCTAAGGCTTTCCAAAAGCGCTTTCTAAACTGGAAATGTACATGGACTTAGAGAGCGCTTTTTCAAAAGCGCCCTCTAAGGGTAACCTTAGAGGGCGCTTTCACAAAAGCGCCCTCTATTGTTGTCCCTCCATTTTTTTTTGGCTTCACTTTAGAGGGCGCTTTGTTACAAAAGCGCCCTCTAAAGGGGGTCTAAGAGGGCGCTTATAAAAGCGCTCTCTAAGGCTTTCCAAAAGCGCCTTATAAACTGGAAATGTACATGGACATAGAGAGCGCTTTTTTAGAAGCGCCCTCTAAGGTTACCCTTAGAGGGCGCTTTCAATAAAGCGTCCTCTATTGGTGTCCCTTCATTTCCTCATTATTTTTTCGCTTCACTTTAGAGTGCGCTTTGTTACAAAAGCGCCCTCTAAAGTGCGCTGTCTATTCTAGTAGTATGCTCCTTATTTTTTCTCTTCACTTTAGAGTGCGCTTTTGTAATAAAGCGCCCTCTAAGGGGCACTGTCTATTCCAGTTTTTGGCGTAGTGGTCATTTATCTTTACCTTTCCTAAGCCTTTTCACTATCTTTAGACTTTTTAATACCAAGTTATTGTCATTTACTTTGTTCATAAAGTCATAAGTTTCACTTAGAATTGTTGTCTAGACACTTTTGTCATTCACAAATTAGAAACAAACGTAACTATGAGTCAAATCACAGTAATAACAATCCTTAAGACACATGTCCTAGGATCAATCTAGTTGATCCTGCGAGTTACCAAAAATATACAAATTTGGAAGCCTAGCGGTTGTTTATCAGAAATCACTGGTAAACAGGATGATGAAAGTATATCATTGAACCCAATATAAAGACTAATTTGTTTTTTTCATAACTTTATTTGTGTTTAATTAATACTATCGTCCACGTGCTCGTCTCTCCGTTTTTTTTAATGCGTATACGGATAAAAATATGAGCGGCATTTTTGTGTGTCTATTTTAATTTAAATTCAATTGATTTTGAATATCAAATTTAAGAATATAAATTTTCCAAAAAAATTGTTTGACATCTCTTAGTCTTCTCCATGACACCGCGTCTATCAAGAAAGCAATGTTACTAGTAATACATTTTGGAAGGTTCTGAACCCGCAATGACAACATCAGATCAAACTGTCGTTAAAAATATTCAACGAAAACATTCAACTAAAAACAACTTTTCAATAACTCATGATCATGGATATGGATGTATTTATTTTGTGGCGCCCACTTTTGTTGACAATTAAAATCAATTTGGCGTGCTACTATTTTTGGTGATATATTTTAAAAATTAAATAACAAGCCAAATATGAAACATTGGTTACACTATGTTAAAATACACTTTCGTGTTGAAAGGAATGTTTGATTCATGAGAGCCGCGGTCGACGGTCCACCCAATCTGAAAAGATCAACCTGACTTAGTATCATATTCCATCACGTCTCGTAGACCCAATCAGTATAAAAGGATAGTAAGGATCCATTTTCTATACATCAATAAACAAATCATTTTCCATACATACAAAAATGGCAGAATCTTCATCAACCAAAATCGGTCTTAGGTTAGCCGGCAAAGTAGCCATCGTCACCGGAGGTGCCAGCGGTATCGGCAAAGAGACGGCGCATCTCTTTGCCAATCAAGCTGCACGTATGGTGGTGATTAGGGGTGTTCGTGGTTCATGAACTGAACTGAACCAAACCACATTTATAGTTCAGTTCAGTTTATAATAACCATTTTACAAATAATGCAGTTAATTGCTAAAATGGTTTCAATTCAGTTTAAAACTAGTTTATAACCGGTTTGTATTTATAAACTAGTTTATAATCAATTTGCAATTATAAACCAATTTTATAATTTGAACTGTTTCAAAATCAATTTTTTTAATTTCATAAAAAATAATTAATTTAAAAAAAATGAAAATATTTATTTTTTTAAAAAAACTTTTATTTATAAAAATTATTTAAAAAAAATTTTTTTTTGAAAAAAAATCTGAATAGATATTTTAAAAATTTCATGCAAAAAAAAAATTTTTAAAAAAATATTTTAATTTTAATTTTTCGGGGAAAAAAATTCAGAATAAATTTTTTTCGAATTTTATTTTCGGAAAAATAAAAAAAAAATTATTTTATTTTTATATTTCATAAAATTTGGGAAAAAATTTCACTATAAAAATAATTTTATTCTGAAATTTTTAGTTTTCAAAAAAAAATTTTTTCAGAATTTTTTTATTTTGGAAAACAATAATTTTTTATTTTTTTGAAAAAAAAATTATTTCAAATTAAATTATATTTTTTTAATGAATAAAAAAATTATTTTCAGAAAAAAATTATTTTTTATTTTATGGAATACAAAATATTTTATTTTCAGATTTTTTTCTAAAAAAACTATATTTTTTTTTATAATTTTATTTTTAATTTTTAATAAAATATTTTTAATTTTTCATAATTATAAATATTTTTAATTTCTATTTTTTTTCACTCTCAATAATTTTTCTTTTTTTTATTAAAAAAATTATAACTAAAGCAGTTTATAAAAGAAAACTAGTTATGAACCGGTTTTAAACTGAATTATAATTGGTTAATTTAAATGGTTCAGTTCAGTAACCATTCAAGTGGTTTAGTTATTTTATGGTGCAATGCAATTCAGTTTAGACATATAATTTGGTTAACCATATTTTTGCACACCCCTAGTGGTGATTGCTGATATTCAAGACGAGCTGGGAATTCAAGTGGCTGAATCTATTGGCACAGATAGATGCACCTTTATTCATTGTGATATTAGAATTGAAGATGATGTCAAAAATCTCGTTCAATCAACCGTCGATACTTATGGACAAGTAAGTATAATCTTTTATAAACACTATGGATATTATACAAATAGATATTATTGACGTATGTTGAATTTTACTACAGATAGATATTATACACTGCAATGCTGGGATTATAAGTCCAAGTGATCAAACCTTGTTGGAACTCGACGTTTCTCAAGCTAACGGCGTCTTTGCAACTAATGCTATAGGAACTGCATTGTGCGTAAAACATGCCGCACGTGCCATGGTGGATGGTAAGGTGAGGGGTAGCATTGTCTGCACGGCGAGCATTTCTGCTAGCTACGGTGTCACGACAGGGACAGATTACTCGATGTCAAAGCATGCGGTATTAGGGTTAATGCGCTCAGCGAGTGTCCAACTTGCAAAATATGGTATAAGAGTGAACTCAGTATCGCCAAATGGATTAGCAACACCATTAACCGAGAAATTGCTAGATGCAGATGCAAAGACAGTGGAAGAGATTTTTTCAAAATTCTCCATGTTGAAAGGAGTGGTTCTAAGGACTAATCATGTGGCAGATGCTGTGTTGTTTTTGGCATCTAATGATTCTGATTTTGTCACTGGTCTTGATCTTCGTGTGGATGGTAACTATATTACTAGTGACGCTGTAATTTAAGGGATAAAGCATCACACTTCTAGTAGTGCAAAGAGTGATGCACATGAAAGAAATAAATGGAATAAAGCATCACACTTCTGCAGTTTTCATTTGCTTTAGCAGGCATCTTATTTATTTTCTGTTCTGTGGTGTAATCTTTTTATCTTTAGGCATTGCTTATGCCTTGTATTAATGTAATATTTTCATATCATAAATTTTGTAATTTGTATTTTTTATGGGATGTGTTATCTATATTTGGTTAATTGTGTCACTTTCTTGTGTTTTAATTTTAAGTGTTTAATTGTCATGCCGTAATTAATATGTCTACAATAATAGTTATAAGTGTTAACTACAACAATCCATCTTCATCTAAACTTTATCTTGAATATTTTTTTATTTGAAAAATAGAAATGATGTGGAATAAGATAATAATCTTGGTCGGTTTCTTAATTAAGACAAATTTTCTATCGGGTCTTAGTTTCATATGATTTTCTATTCCATTCTTATTAATAAGTAAATATTCTTTTCATAATTTGTAATCATCTATGAAAAGAAAGAAATAGCTGTTTATACTTTTCATGTATGTATTTATCGAAAAGAGGTGAAAAGAACTAGAAAACCACAAACCAACATGAATAAAATAAGAAAAAGAAAAACTTAAAGAATCAAGACTCAAAGGGCTACATCTAATGGCGTGCTAGGTGAAATGTAGGGTTAGGTGGTAGCATCTGGTGCGAGTAATTTACGGTGAATTATGGGTTAGCATGCTAGTTGAGATGGTGATGTGCTGGGTGAGCAAAGGCGACCAAGGACACATGGAAGACATGAAATAATTGCTTGTTGAAGAAGATAACAGGCTGGTCAAGGTGTTAGAGCATGGTAGACACATTAGGCAAGAGGACGATGCGCCTATCTCGAGGATCAAAATTTTTCCTATAAGGAAAGGTTTTTCTTTCACTACGCCAAATAAGGGAAAAGAGGGCACTTTTTTTTACCTATAACAGCGCTTTAAAGCGCCCTCTAATCTGGCGCTGACATAGGTAAAGACAACGCTTTTTTTCCTGGTGAAAGCGCTCTCTAAAGTGGCTCTTTAAGCCCTTTAAGGGCCACTTTAGAGGGCGCTTTTTAAATAAAGCGCCCTCTAAAGTGGAAACTTTTAAGGGTTTAGAGGGCGCTTTTACTGGAAAGCGCCCTCTAAAGTGGAAACTTTTAAGGGTTTAGAGGGCGCTTTTACTGGAGAGCGCCCTCTAAAGTGGAAATTTAAAGGGTTTAGAGGGCGCTTATTTTGGAAAGCGCCCTCTAAAGTGGGTGGTTATTTAAAATTTTTTTTTAAAAACGCTATACTTATTTATTTATTTTAGACAACCTGTATATTGAAGCAGTACACCTAAAACTGTATAATTTGAAGCCCTTTTTCACACATTGCATTCAACAAGCCTTATATACAACAATCCATACATATACAACAATCCACTGATATATAATCGTTTAACTTCTAAAGATTCTAAATATATAACCAATTCATAACTTAAAAAGAAATAAAACTAAGTAGCAAAAGCGTCTCTGAGATGTATGTTTTTTTTGCTAGCCGCAGTCTTCTTAGCAACAACCTCTTTTTGTTCAATATCAATAGCATGAACCTAAAATATCATAAAATTAGTTAGGTGAAGTATAAGATCAAGAATTAACATTTTCTATGTATAAATATCATATAATTGTGTTTATACCTTTTTTTTTATGCAACTGACTCGATTTGCTGCGTAATCCCCTTATATTTTTGGTCCCTTATCTTTTGAAGATAGAATTGATATTTGTTTAGATGGACATGTTCCATTGTCGTAGAGGGATACTTTCAAATATCCAGCATCATCATCTACGCAAATGAGGCTTGACGACAATGGAACATCTCCATCTAAACAAATATCAATTGATACTTTCAAGTATCCCTTGCCCCTTGCACGAATGATTGACTTCATAATAGCCATTTTACCTGTAATAAAGAAAACAATTAAAATCAGATGACAAATATAAAAACAATTAAAATAATAAAAGCCATTTTACCTGTAATAAAGAAAACAATTAAAATCATTTGACCTGTACCTTTTTCACTAAGTTCTCTTTCTTTTCTTGGTTGGAATATGTTCTACATGTCTCTTAACAACACGGACGGTTGGATTGATCCAAATACCCTCATTATGATCATTTCTAATATATGAATCATTTGATATAATATTCTCATCTTGATCATTTCTGGTAAACGATTCAATCTCAACATCAATATCACCTTGATCTCCAGTGTTTTCATCAATTACTTTGTTGGAAAAAAGAACTATAGACCATTTCGTACTTTTCGGATCATTGACATAGAACACTTGTCTAGCTTGAGAGGCTAGAATAAAAGACTCATCTTTGTATCCCACCCTATTAAGATCCACTTGCAAAAATCCTGACTTATCCATTCGAATGTCGTTATTATTTTCAACCCACTTGCAACCAAATATAGGAATCTGAAACTTCTCATAATCAAACACCCAAATGCGCTCGATAACACCAAAATACGACAGATTTGCAAATTTGGGGTTTAAGTCCTTCACACTTGATATGTGCATTGCTTCAGCTACCACGGTGACACCACTATTCTGCATAGTACTTTTATCATCTTGTTCTTTGGTATAAAATGTGTATCCATTAATCGCGTATGCGCTATAAGAAAAAACATGGAAACTTGGACCATATGCTAAGCATCTCAACCTTTCTGTTATTGAAGCGGGATCTGAATAATACTTTGAATAAATATGATCCTTAAACCAAGGTATAAAACATCGATTGTGCTCTCGTACTATCCAATTTTCATTTCTATTGGGATTTAAACCTCGGAGAACATCCTTGTGAATTTCAACATACGGCTCAACCTCATTCTCATTGTGCAGAACATACAAATGCACTTGATCCCGTTCGACCCTTGATACTGCCACGATTTTATTTCCAATTAGATTTTTTCCTTCTTTCTTTTCGACAAGCTGAGACTTGGGGAGTCCGATTGACTGAACATTAGACAAATATTCAGTACAAAACTCAATCGCTTCTTCAACAATGTATCTTTCAACCATACAACCTTCTGGTCGACTTCGGTTCTTCACGTACCCTTTTAATATTTTCATATAACGTTCAACAGGGTACATCCATCTCATATAAGCTGGTCCACACAAGTCTCTTTCACAAGATGAACAACTAGATGTACCATTATGTCAAAAAATGATGGAGGAAAAAACATTTCAAGCTCACACAAAGTAATAACGATTTCTTTTTGCAACATTGGTAAGATCGCAGGATCGATCCCCTTACTGCAAATTGACTTGAAGAAAGAACACAACTTAGTTATAGAGCTTCTTACTTTTTCTGGAAGAATAGAACGTATACCTATTGGGAGAAAATGTTCCATTATAACATGGCAATCATGGGTCTTTAAACTCTTTAACTTGAGGTCTTTCATAGACACAAGTCTTCTAATATCTGAAGAGTACCCTTCTGGAACTTTAACTTCACTTAGAAACTTACACAATGTTTTTTTCTCCTTTCTAGATAGAGTATAAGCAGCAGGCGGTAGATATGTTCGTTTTCCTTTCTTCAAGGGTCCTAATTCAGTTCTTATTCCCATCGCTATCAAGTCCTTTCTTGCCTTAAGGCCATCCTTAGCCTTTCCTTGTATATTGAGTAACGTGCCAATAACACTTTCAAATACATTTTTTTCAATATGCATAACATCAAGAAAATGTCTCACATACAAGGACTTCCAATACGGCAATTCAAAAAAAACTGACCTCTTCTTCCACCCACTTTTGACAAGTGTGTGGGCAAAAGGCTTGCCAAACTGAGTATCCAAATCTTTCACCTTTTCAAAAATTTGATCACCCGTCAATATAGGTGGAGCTTTGCCTTGTTCTGTCTCTCCATTGAACGCCTTTCTCCATCCACGGTAGTGATGATTTGAATTTAAGAATCTCCGATGACCGAGAAAGACATTCTTCTAACCAAACTCCAAGCGCTTCCAATCTGTTTTATCTTCACAAATAGGACACGCACATTGACCTTTTATGCTATACCCTGATAGATTTTCGTATGCTGGAAAATCATTAATTGTGCCAAACAACATCGCCCTCAAGTTGAAACTTTCTTTCCTATATCCATCATAAACCTCCACACTGGTCTCCCACAAAATCTTTAAATCTTCGATTAAGGGCTTCAAGTACACGTCTATGTCATTCCCTGGTTGTTTAGGTCCAGAAATCAACATAGACAACATCATGTACTTACGCTTCATACATAGCCATGGAGGTAGGTTATAAATCATAATAATCACAGGCCATGTACTGTGTGAGATACTCTGGATACCGTGTGGGTTCATTCCATCAGTAGATAATGTCAAGCGAAGGTTTCTTGATTCTTCTCCAAATTCAGGATAATCATTATCAATTTTCAACCACTGTGGTGAATCTGCCGGATGTCGATACTTTCCATCTATAATTCTTTCATCTGCATGCCAGGTCAAGTGTCTTGAATCGGTTTCACTACGAAACATGCGTCTAAATCTCGGAATAACAGGAAAATACCACAAGACTTTTGCTGGAGACAACTTGTTCTTATATCGCGAGACACCGCATTTAGGACACTCATTTAACGATGCATACTCATTTCGAAACAAAACGCAATCGTTTGGACATGCATGTATCTTATCATAGCTCATGCCAATAGAGCACAACATCTTTTTGGTCTCATATGTTCGATTGGGAAGAACATTATCCTCAGGAAGCATATCTTTCAAAAGGGCTAATAACTCTGTGAAACTTTTATCCGACCATCCATTGCCCGCCTTTAAGTTGTACAACTTTAATACCGCAGACAATCTTGTGAATTTAGTGCAACCATCATACAAAGGTTTCTCTGCATCACTTACCAACCTCTCAAACATTTCGGGACAATCCTTAAGATCTCCTTCAAGTGCTTCTGCAATCTCTTCAACTCGATCACAATCGTATGTATCTGCGCCACTATAGTTTGAGGCATAGGTCGTACTATCCCCCGGTTCAACATTCTCGTTACTTTTCTCACCATGCAAATTCCAACATGTATAACTTCGATCAATTCTATGCCTCATTAGATGCGATGTCAACTGAACTGCGTCAACCCGTTTCCCATAACAACAACCCAAGCAAGGACATAACATTCTACTAGGGTCTTCGGCGTGCGCAACGGCAAACTTAACGAATTCTGATACCCCATTCTCGTACTCTCTCGACAATCGATTGGAAGACATCCATGTATTATCCATTACTAATTAGAATAAACAAAAAACAATTTCAGAAGAGAAACCAAAAATGGGATGAGACAAAACAATTTCGCTTTATTGAGTTAGTCTCTGTGCAGGGCATTCATGTCTCCATTTACTCTATCAAATAACATCCATACCTAAACTTCTTAAGTTACTAGCTACGCTATGTATGCTAGAATAAATACACTCATAAGCTGCATAGTGTACCTTTGATTGGTAGAAGGTGTTTTAGATATTGCTGCCTGAATAGTCAAAAAATTGAAACTTTTTTAGGGTTTTACAAAATGTTGTTAAACTACAATCTAAGCCGCGAAATCAAAGGTTTCTAATGTCTCTATAATGCAACCATAACCGAACCCTAACAACAGTCTTTGAATGTGATTCATAGCGATATCAAATTCAGCAATTTAAAAACCAACCGTCAATTGCCTAATAAACCCAAACTATTTAAATGACTATGAATATTGAAACTTTACAGGGTTAACCAACAAATGTGATTCATAGCGATATCAAATTCCGAAATTTAAAAACCAACCGTCACTTGCCTAATAAACCCAAACTATTTAAATGACTATGAATATTGAAACTTCACAGGGTTAACCAACAAATGAGTCAATAATAAATCATAAAATTTCATTTTTTTTCTTCATCATTAATTTTGATGGTCGAAACAAACGTAGCATAGACAACAATAACATAAAACTGAAATGGGGCAAAGCTAAAACAAAGCAATAGTGCAAGTAATAATGTATGCTAGAATAAATACACTCATAAGCTGCATAGTGTACCTTCGATTGGTAGAAGGAGGAAACGTCGTAGATCTAACAGAGGTGGAAGGAGAACGCCTTAGAAGTAGCGAAAATCGTAGCAGTGAGAACCCTAACGTGAAAAAGAACGAAAATAACAGAGAGTGAAATAACAAAACGCGCAGTATGTTATAATTTTAATGTTTACTAAAGGGGACCTTAGAGGGCGCTTGTGGAAAAAAAGCGCCCTCTAAAGGGGGCCTAAGAGGGCGCTTATGAAAGCGCTCTCTAAGGCTTTCCAAAAGCGCTTTATAAACTGGAAATGCACATGGACTTATAGAGCGCTTCTTTAAAAGCGCCCGCTAAGGGTAACCTTAGAGGGCGCTTTCTAAAAAGCGCCATGTATTGTTGTCCCTCTATCTCCTCCTTATTTTTTCGCTTCACCTTAGAGGGCGCTTTATTATAAAAGCGCCCTCTAAAGTGCGTTGTCTATCCCAGTTGTTCGCTCCTTATTTTTTCGCTTCACTTTAGAGTGCGCTTTTGTAATAAAGTGCCCTCTAAGGTGCGCTGTCTATTCCAGTTTTTGGCGTAGTGTTTCATTGGAAAAGGAGTTTCGGTGGATCGGAGGAGTACAAAGTTAGAGTAGGATAAGAAAGGAAGTTTGAAGGCAAAAATGTTGCTTAGGTGAAAGGGCAGTTTCCAAAGTCGGCATCTCAAGAAGGACTCGTTGTTACACTAACCATATGTATACATAGCTAAAATTTCTATTATTGGGGTTAGATATAGTAATTTTATTCATGTGCTAAATAGGTCATGGTGTTCTATGTAAATCTACTCATGTTGTAATACTTGTGACTCTTTAATCTTAATACTTGTTTTACCTTTGCAACCTAAAATATGTTTTCATGGTGTGACATGACATTGATAGGTGTTAACGTTATCGTTATTAGATCCAAGATAATCACATATTGAGTATTAATCCTAAACATATGTATAGACTCGTTATCCACACGCATTATGGGAGGATTAGTGTGGTGTTTCGCTCCTTTACAATTGTTGGGACTTAATGATTTATGTTGGTTAATAGTAATGTATATCATTTTATTAGGTAATGCATTAATCTAACATCATGAGGACCGAAAATAGATACGAATGATAGTAACATGTGGTAGTATTATATGTTAAGTAGAGAAGTATATTACCAATCTATGGATGTGCATGATAGATACATAATGATTAAATCTACCCCTAGCAAGTATTCTCACTATTAAAACCGACATCTCCAATTTTACTTTACGTTATTTATTTTCTTGTCGTTTACTTTTCCTGCATCACAACAAACACAAAACCCTTATCATGCTTAAGATACAAATCACAACAACCATGTATGTAAAGCTTCAAGTCGCTATGGATGTGATAATTGTAAAACTTATTGGACATGTGACTTCGCACACAAGAGAATGTGAATTGTGTGTTTCAGAAAAACTTAGTTTTGAAAAACTTTTCGATTTAGAATCAATTGACACCAAGCTCAAATCAATTTGTAGGCATGGGCTAAGCGATTAGTTAGATCAAAATGGTAATAAAATATATTTAGACCTTACTAGTCATAAGGCGTTGTCCTAATTGATTACGACACATTTTAGAACTTCTTCAATCGATTGCCATGAGGTGTCAATCGATTGACAAGGGCAAATACGTTCCCATATCTTTTATGACAATTTCTAACTTGACTAATACGACTTCGAAAAAAGTTCTGAAATTTTTTCTTGAGAAAAATATGTTTGAAAATTGTTTATGTGTGTGTGATTAACCATGCACTTTTATGAGAATGCTTTTATACTTTTATAAATGTATTCATTTAGACGTGCTGAGGTAGATTTCCATATATTTCAAGGCTTATCAAATGATTTAATCCTTGTAGACACTTGCTTGAGCTTGAGACGAGGATTGACTTATATTCCATTTGGTTTTCATTATCAGGAGAGTCAAGTCCATCAAACCCTAATAATCTGGTCTGCATCTTTAACCGCTTTAACCGCTTTATGCTTGACTTTAGTTGTTGTCATCATTAAATTATTAATTGTCAATTATTAAATGAATGTTCATCATTAATAGTTATCATCATCAAAAGCAAAAGCATGTTCTATGATTTGGAAAACAAGGTTCCATAAAATTTACTTTTTCTGCTAACGCAATAGTCCTATCTCCTAACAATTTATAGGATCTCTTCTAAGTCATCACAAAGATGAGCTTCATGGAAATGTTTAGGGCGATGCGATGAAAAACTATATCTACATCTATTCTGAGTATATCATAACGTATTTGGGAGGATATATCCATGATCTTATGATATATGAGACCTATTTTTTCCTCCATCTACATCTATTCTGAGTATATCATAACGTATTTGGGAGGATATATCCATGATCTTATGATGTATGAGACCTATTTTTTCCTCCTTAGTTTATGTAAAAAAGGTACCAAGTTTCTTGGTTTAGAAGCTTTGGTTCCTAATTTGAACTTCTTTGAGGCTCGCGGTGGGGACTAGTCGGTCTTTTATATACTCTTCCCTTATGTCTAAATCTATGAATTTGATTCCATGACTGCTTGGTATTAATGAAGGATTTCTAGTAATAACTATCTTTTTTTTTTTTTATCTTGAGGCTATCTCGATAACATTTTCCGACTATCTCTTCATCTTATTTTATAATCTTAACTTGTATATTGTCTAGAGGGTATTTCAAGGCGAGGTAAAGTATGGAAAAGTTTTCACTTCAATGAGTAATTGGCGCCTAAAATCTCTATATGTATATTGAAGGCAATGACATGCTCTTAGAGACTGCTCTTTCCATCAAACACTACTAGTGCGAGGGTTTGAAGTTCCTCGGTATTAGGTGTCTTATATGTCGGCCAAGAGGGGTTAAGGGTCCTCGATCTCTATCCCTCATGTAGTCTATCGTGGTCAAGTAGAAAAGGTATTAAAATAATAAGCACTTCATCAATCTCAAACTAAACGTGTATTAACAAATCAAATCTAATAATGCAAGCTACTCCTTTCACCTTTATAAGTTATTCCTATTATAGTAGTTTGTACCATTAGATACAATAACTATTTCTTCACAAACACAATTAGATACAATAACTATATTTGCATCCAAACATGGCAGAAGCTTCTCTAAGATTATCAGGCAAAATAGCCATTGTTACAGGAGGTGCTAGCGGCATTGACGAAGCCACTGTGCGTGTCTTCGCTAACGAAGGCACGCGCATGGTTGTGATTTCCGACATCCAAGACGAGCTTGGCAATCAACTAGTTGCGTCCATTGGCCTTCAAAGTTGCACATACATCCATTCAGAATAAAATCAAGAAGGGGAAATAGGGTATCACTCAGAATATGGAAGACGATGGCCAATCTGGCATTTTCGACGGTTTTACAGCGATGTGTGGTTTCACGATGGTAGATTTGTGGTGAAGGCAACTTGTTTCCGACAGCAAGTTTGATGGTATCGGATTCGAAATGGTTGTTGTGTGATTCTTTTCATTTTTCTGCAAACTTCAATATGGTTCTTTGCTTCCCTTTGTAGTATTACTTTATAGTTTCATTTTCTGTTTTTGTTTTGTTTGTTTTCAGTAGTTCTGAGTGAAAAACACCTTGCCACTTGGATCCAACTGTAGGGAAAATATTGGTAAAATATGTTACTTTTCATGATTTAAGTTTCACCTTTTCTTGTGTGAAGAATAAAAAGCTTGACTATTTTTATTATTGAATTTTTAAGATTTGTTGAATGATTATATTTTGTTCATTTTTCTTCTTCTGTTTTTTATGATGAGTTTGTTCTATTTTTTGTTTATATTAATTGGTATTTTATTTGGGTAGATTTAGGGTTCTTCTCCAAGAGTATCTTATTTTTCTCTTCTCTTTCAATTTATATCCATTAGGAATTTGATAATATTCTGAATTGAATCCTCATCAAAAAAAATTTCTGTTATCTACTTTGTTCTTTTCATGAAAGTTTAATTTTTGTTAATAACATATTTGTTGTTATGTGTGTGTCATTTCGAATGAATAATTAACTATGTTTTCGTTTTTGGATATTTTCAGTTATTTTGATTTATACAATGCTCAGTTTAAAGAAATACTCAGATTTATTGGAGTTTGGATTTGTATGGTTGATTATTCTATTAGCTTTTTTATTTTTATAAAAGATGAGATTTACATAGTAATTATTTATTGAAGCTTGAACCTATTATAAGTTATATCGGAGGTATTGATGAATTTAAAGTTTTATTAAGCATCATAAAGTTTTGTTAAGCATCATAAAATTTATTCATTAGAAACTTTGTTGTAGTGTTTTTAACTGTATCATATGCTTTCTTTTCACTTACATCTTGAAAGTATTCTGACAGAAGAAAGCGAATCTCTTGTAACATCTGTATTTTGATTAGAGTACACCCTTAGTCTTTATATAGACTCAGAAACTTCAGCTATTTTTAGGAAACATAATTATTAGTAAATACTATTAATGTGCCACTATCTCTTGACCTTCCAACTACAACAGACTCTTAATCTCTCCACTAACTTATTAATAAAACTCATTAACTATAACATTAAAGTTTATTCAACAAAACTCCTCTGTAAACTTAAATGTTTCTTTTATTCATCATACCTATCAATTTCTTGCCTATATCGAAGATTTCTTTTGATAGTGGTTTTGTGAAAATGTTTGTTGCTTGGTCCTTACTTGCTACATGCTTCAATTCGACATTTCTTTCCTTCACGTGTTCTCGAATGAAGTGGAAGCGAACGTCAATGTGTTTTCTCCTTTCATGGTTTACTGGATTCTTTGCTAACTCAATTGCTGACCTGTTGTCAACTTGTATTATTGTTGCATCTTTCTGTTTTAGCTCCATTTTACTCATCAATCTTCTGAGCCATATTGCATGACAAACGCACCAGGATGCTGCTACATATTCTGCTTCACATGTCGAAAGTATTACTATTGGCTGTTTTTTAGAAAGCCAAGTGAATGCAGTATTTCCCGTGAAAAACACATATCCAGAAGTGCTTTTTCGATCGTCTATGTCTCTGCACCAATCACTGTCAGAGTAACCAACCAACTTGTATTTATCTGAATTCGAATAGAACATCCCAAGTGACACTGTTCCTTGGATGTACCTCAGAATTCGCTTCAATGCTTTCCAATGTGTGTAAATTGGCTCCTTCATGAATCGACTTACAATGCCTACACTTAATGAGATATTTGGTCTTGTACATGTGAGATAGCGAAGACTTCCTACCAAACTTCGATATTTGCCTGCTTCGACACGTTCTCCTCCATCAAATTTCGACAACTTTGTTCCTGGTTCCATTGGCGTCGAAGCCGGATTACAGCGTTCCATCTTATATCTTTTCAAGATTTCTTTTGCATATTTTTCTTGTGAGATGAAGATTCCTGTTTCTTCTTGTCGAACCTCCAGACCAAGAAAGAATCCCATCAGGCCTAAGTCTGTCATCTCGAATTCACGTGTCATTGTGCTTTTGAATTCTTCTATCATCTGATCATTACTGCCCAGAAAAATAAGATCATCGACATAGAGAGCAACAAGTAATACATTCCTTCCATTTTTCTTCACATATAGAGCATGTTCGTACGGACATTGCTCGAACCCGTTCTCCTTGAAATATGTGTCGATACGTGTGTTTCATGCCCGCGGTGCTTGCTTCAGCCCATATAGCGCTTTCTTCAATTTCAGTACCTTCTTCTCTTCTCCAGCTTTCATGTACCCGAGTGGTTGTTCAACATAGACTTCTTCTTCGAGTACACCATTCAAAAAAGCTGTTTTGACATCCATTTGAAATATTGGTGTCATACGGTGAACTGACTTTTGGGTGTTTTGCTTTTTATCGCAATGTCGCGGATAACAAGAGTCGCCACCGACTTTTCTTTTATCCAATAAGGAAAGGTGGAAAAGAACAGGAAAGACCTCAATAGATTTTGGGTTCGGGAGGTACATTATACAAAGGGAAGGTATTAGCACCCTTTGTATCCATGGTTATCCATGGGCTCTTAATTGCTGGATCACTTATATTTTTGTCTGAAAAGTGTTGGTGAATTGTTTAAAAATGTTTCGAAAAGAGAGTTTAACTTTGTAATGATTCTCGTATGAATGTATACAAAGTGGTTATCTCGTTTAGTTTTGAAAGTTGTTTAGAAAAATATAACTCGGTAATGATTCTAGTATGAATGTATACTAAGTGGTGATTTTCCAAAAGAGGTTTTGAAAGGTGTGAGGTGTTGAAAATATTTTTAGGTTATGATCCAGTAATTGAGAGTTATACCTTCCTGAGGTCGTTATGGGCATTTCCTATCCTTATGAGGGTAAAACTGTCCTTACTATTGAGAAGTAAGTAGTTTTATCCTTTGGATGTAAAAGGGTCATCGTAGGGTCATCGATTGGTCATTGAAGGCAACAGTTGTAAGGATACCTTAGCATTCGAAGGGACTATCATCATTTAACCGTAGGCTACACCGAAGGGTCATCGAGGGACAAAATCGTATTTTCGAAGGCAACATCCGAGGGACTATGATTTATTTTATGATGATTTAATCGAAGGGCCATTGCTAAGTGTATCCCTACATTCGCGGGACATGACCGTTATACCGTAATACCGTAGGGCAGCAAAGAGGGGTCCAAGATCGCTTATTTAAAGGTCATATTTTAAAGTCAATTAAGTAATTAAGTCCATACTAAAATCAATGCATTAAAATTAATACATTAAAATTAATACATTAAAATTAAGACATTAAAATTAACACATTAAAATTAATTAGGCCACTTAGGGTGAGTCTCCACAAGGGTATCCCACAAATAAAGTGGAAGACCTAAACAGCAATCTTTTCCTGGGACATATGAACCTTTGCAAAATTCAGCAAACGGGTTAGAATACCAAATCAGGGTGCAATCGAGAGTTGCACCAAAGTAATAGGTAAACAAAGCATGGTTACAACAATAGGACGAAGAACAGCGGCATCCATTACAACAATTCAAAGTATCCAGGCATACTTAAGTTACATGCAAAGCCTCAAATATATTTATGAATCTCAATTATGATATCACATGTGAATTAGGAACATAAAGCGATAATAGTAACGCAAACCTGTTTGCAATTGAGTCGCAACCTTGAATTGGCCGATCGGATCGAATTGAGCGGAGGTGACCTTGTTGCCGCCGTAAGATTAGATTCGGTAAAAAGGCACACAATAGTTTCCGTTGTAGAAACTATTGTGCGAAAAGAATTAACTAAATACCAAAAGGGAATCAGGAATTGCAAAAGAAATAGTGTAGCACTTGTAAAACACAATGCCTAAGCTGCTGGAAAAGAAGAAAAAATGCAAAGGCGAAAACGGCAAAGGAAAAAGAATCTCGGAAAAAGCTCCCCTTTTAGGTTTTCAAGGTGGCTATTTATATTGTTGTCATTAGGTCATGCCTGCTGCCAAAAAAGGTCTTCAACGCGTGCGTGGATATAGGGCCCAACGGATCTTCAAGTCTCCGAAGCATTATCTGCGCCCAAAAAGTAGGGGAATGGTGTGACGTTCGTCACACCATGTGTGACGCCCGTCACAGGGGTGTGCGAGGCGTGACGCTCGTCACAGCCTCTGTGACGCTCGTCACAGATGCCACACCCGTGTTCTTGTACTTTGGGTTGGGCTTTGCTGTTTGGATCGTTTTCTTTCCTTTTTGCACCCCTTTTCCTCCGCTTCCAAATAAACCACTTTCATATTATCACTAGGTGAGCGTGTAGCGAGTAGGCCAATTTGGGTCATTCGCGAGCTGGGCCTTTGTTCCTTTAAGTGTCATAAAGTGAGTCGGAGTGCCCTGAAATGTCTTGAAATACTAATGGGCAAATTTTGGGGTATGACAGCTGCCCCTGTTCAATATTCTTGAACCGAGAGAGTAGAATGGTATGTGCATCATTCGTGGTCTGGAGGTGGAAGATTATTGAACACTAGAATGCCCCGAAAATTTGCGTTTGTCAATTGGTCTTGATGGAGATGGGCTTAAAGATGCCATCCAGGAAGTTTGATGAGGGGAGCTTCAGACTGTGTCGTACGTTAGACGATATCTGAAGACATGGGTGTCATACCGGGTCATACGCTAGATCGTATAGTGAATCATCCATCATGCTGTTGACTTTGCTGGGGAGTCAGAGTATGCTATATACTGCTGGGGATAAGGGATCAGAATGGGTCATACACTGGACCGTATCTGAATATCAGAGTGAGCTGTTCGTTAGGCAGGTGACTTTGATGGGGATGAAAGATCAGAACGGATCGTACGCCAGATCGGTTCTGAGTTGCAGAATGAGCCGTCCATTAGGCTGAATCTGCTTGAAGAGGGAGTAGTCGTATACCAGACTACCATTCAGGAATGTACCTGTCCGAAGGTAGCACCTGAGCAAGGGAGTAGCCGTATACCAGACTACCATTCAGGAATGTACCTGTCCGAAGGTAGCACCTGAGCAAGGGAGTAGTCGTATACCAGACTACCATTCAGGAATGTACCTGTCCGAAGGTAGCACCTGAGTAAGGGAGTAGCCGTATACCAGACTACCATTCAGGAATGTACCTGTCCGAAGGTAGCACCTGAGCAAGGGAGTAGTCGTATACCAGACTACCATTCAGGAATGTACCTGTCCGAAGGTAGCACCTGAGTAAGGGAGTAGCCGTATACCAGACTACCATTCAGGAATGTACCTGTCCGAAGGTAGCACCTGAGCAAGGGAGTAGCCGTATGCCAGACTACCATTCAGGAATGTACCTGTCCGAAGGTAGCACCTGAGCAAGGAAGTAGTCGTATACCAGACTACCATTCAGAAATGTACCTGTCCGAAGGTAGCATCTGAGCAAGGGGAGTAGCCGTATACCAGACTACCATTCAGGAATGTACCTGTCCGAAGGTAGCACCTGAGTAAGGGAGTAGCCGTATACCAGACTACCATTCAGGAATGTACCTGTCCGAAGGTAGCACCTGAGCAAAGGGAGTAGCCGTATACCAGACTACCATTCAGGAATGTACCTGTCCGAAGGTAGCACCTGAGCAAGGGGAGTAGCCGTATATCAGACTACCATTCAGGAATGTACCTGTCCGAAGGTAGCACCTGAGCAAGGGGAGTAGCCGTATACCAGACTACCATTCAGGAATGTACCTGTCCGAAGGTAGCACCTGAGCAAGGGAAGTAGCCGTATACCAGACTACCATTCAGAAATGTACCTGTCCGAAGGTAGCATCTGAGGAGATAAAGGTCTAACTTGGTCGCACATTAAACCTTATCTGAGTTGTCCGAGGACTTGACGGTCTAACTTGGTCGTACATTAGACTGTATTTGAGTGGTATGAAGGTTTGAAGGTCTAACTTGGTCGTACATTAGACTGTATCTGAGTTAATGAAGGTCAGAATGGATCGTACGCTAGATCGTATCTGAGTTGAAGGAGTCATATGTTGAGATGAATCAGGATGAACCGTACGCTAGGCTATATCTGATAGTATTTGTATATGCTGTATTTGCAATAAATGTCTGGGATGGGCTTATAGATGCCATCGTTAGGAGGATGTCAGAATGAATGTTGTCATGGAGTGTATCTGAAAGATGTAGTTGAATCCTGAATGTAATTGATAAGGATGTCCGTCTGAATGGACCTTTGTTTTGACTATGTCAAGAGGATAATTAACCTGAAAAATAAAGTTAGCTTCATGCCATGTCATGATGCATGAGATGCAAATGTTGTATGCATGCGTATGCTGTGAAAGGATGTAATGAATGAGTTATGCGTATGAGAAGTTCTGCTTGGGGACTCTACTGGGGAAAATAAATCCCCATCTACTGATTGGAGATATTTGTAACGATGACCCTTTCTCGGCAGGGGGTTCTTGATTCTGTCTGATGGTAGAGATATTCAACAGAGCCTGGCTGGGGGATGGATGAGATGATCAATCTGTCTGATGATGCCGACCTCTGTTGGGGAATAGCTGGCTGTGCCGGGGAATACTGCCAACTTCTTCTGGGGAAAAACAGGCTTGCTGGGGGAAGAGAATTGGCAGTGGATTCATTGGAAGCATGATTAGACCTTATCCTCGATCCTGAAGTCTTGTAGTAATTGCTATTGCGCTATTCTATGCATGTATTTTGGTAAACATTGGTCATATTCAAATGCATATATTAATTCAAATTAAATCAATGGACGTTTACGCAAACAAAACAGAAAAAGAAAAAAACAAAAGCATCTTTTGAAAGAAGGTTGTATTGATTTTGAAAGAACTATAAACAGACAATTTGTGTACAAGGAGACAGAAATCCTAGTAAGAGGAAATTGTCGAAAACAAAGAGAAAGCTATGTGGAAGAAGTCCTATTGATTTTAATTCCACTACTGTCATCATGTCTTCAAGCATCTCATCTCCTGCTGTCGGATAGAGGTGATTGGCTTGTTCAGTCCCTTGAACTTGGTTGAAGCTGACAGAGAACGGGACATAGTCATAC
Source organism: Lathyrus oleraceus (assembly GCF_024323335.1). NCBI lineage: Eukaryota > Viridiplantae > Streptophyta > Magnoliopsida > Fabales > Fabaceae > Lathyrus > Lathyrus oleraceus. Next base: position 160,608,694 of record NC_066579.1, on the reverse strand, counting down.
GCTTGAATCCCTAATTTTTGCCTGGACCGCCTTTTCAGGTTTTCAGTCCACCAGGATACCCGTTTTTGCCCAAGCCGCCTTTTCAGGTTTTCGACTTGCCGGGTGTACGTCTTTATATGTTTATCCCTAATTTTTGCCCGAACCCTTTTGGTTCGCCGGGATGCCCTTACTTTTGCCTAGGTACGTCGACCTAGTGGGTCTCTTTTATGCGTAGTATTTTTTTAACTATGTCCGCGTTCACAGGATGCGGGAAATCTTCGCCGTCCATTGTAGCAAGCATCATGGCTCCACTAGAGAATACCTTCTTACTACAAATGGCCCTTCGTATGTGGGAGTCCATTTGCCCCTGGGGTCACCTTGTGGTAGAATGATACGCTTGATAACTAAGTTGCCGATTTGGTACACTCGTCTCTTGACCTTTTTGTTAAATGCCTGGGTCATGCGCTTCTGATATATCTGCCCGTGACAAACAGCCGCAAGTCTCTTCTCATCAATCAAGTTTATCTGATCGAGTCGAGTCTGAATCCATTCATCTTCATCTAAGCCCGCCTCTTTCATGATTCTTAGAGAGGGAATCTGAACTTCCACCGGTAAAACGGCCTCCGTTCCGTAGACTAAAGAGAAAGGAGTTGCCCCCGTCGAAGTGCGTACTGAAGTGCGATAACCATGGGGAGCAAATGGTAACATCTCGTGCCAGTCTTTGTACGTTACTGTCATCTTTTGTATGATCTTCTTAATGTTCTTATTAGCAGCCTCCACGGCGCCATTCATCTTTGGCCGGTACGGAGAAGAGTTATGGTGTTTTATTTTGAACTGCGTGCAGAGTTCAGTAATCATCTTGTTGTTCAAATTAGTACCATTGTCAGTGATAACTCTTTCAGGAGACAGCAGGTTTCTCAAATAGGTATTTGATAGAATCCATCTTAGAAGTCAATAAGGTGGTATGATTCAACATATACTGTCTTAGTCGGCGAGCAACCCAGGCCAAAGCACAGCAAGCTTTCTCGGGCTGTGAGTATCTTGTTTCACAGTCGGTACCTTTTGCTAAGGCAGTATATGGCATGCTCTTTTCGACCAGACTCGTCATGTTGCCCCAACACACCTCATTGAATTTTCTAACACGGTCAAATACGTGATTAGAGGTCTTCCTTCATCAGAATTGGAGGTTCTTGGAGATACTTCTTGATTTTGTCATTCATCATTCCATACCATCTCTTGATTTTTATTTTTTTAGTAATTTGAAGATGGGTTTGCAGGTAGCAGTCAAGTGTGGAATGAATCGGGCAATGTAATTCAAGTGTCCCAAGAAACCTCTGACTTTTTTCTTGTCTATTTCAGTACCCGGATTTACAATTTCAATTGATTCCTCATGCGGCTGCGTGGTCTTTTCTTCTTGTAGTACCAGTCTGGCAAGTTCTCCAGGGACTTCACAATCTTCCTCACTTCCATCCTCGGCTTGGTAGATCGGATTTTCAAAGTCATAATGAACAGCAGCAGAGTCATTACCAACAGGATCCAGAGTGGATATGGATCGGCAAATTGTTACGTGAGTGTGTGCAAGAAAACATAGCTTGTTTGAAAAATGACAGGAAAGATAAAGAGCGCAATATTTGAATGCAAAAAAGTCCATTGATTTATTGAATATGAATATGCTTATGAAAAATGACAAACCCTTGAAAAATTAGCTATTATGCCCCGGGTATAGACACAATGCTTTGAAACACTAAAATAGCAATAACAATTACTCCTGACTAGAGAAAATCGGGATAGTGTCTTCAGCCTTCCAATTATTTAGTCCATCATCAATTATTGGGAGAATCCAGCTATCCAAGTCACAACCGTTATCAGTATCCTCCACAGCATTGACAGTCTTGTCATGATTAGGCAGAGGGGCAGTGATGACATTAGGAGTCTCCGGAGGCTCGAACTCAATTTCCCCAGCGTCGATCATATCCTGAATTTTGTTCTTCAACAACCAACAATCGTTTGTATCGTGTCCGGGGCTATCGGAGTGATATGCACACCTGGCATTGGGATTATAACGAGGCGAAGTAGTGTTGACATTTGCAGGAGGACCTCTGAGAGTGATTAAGTTTACCTTTAGCATACTTTGCAGTGCTTGTGCTAAAGTCATATTGAGCTTGGTAAACTGCCTTCTTGGTCTGTCTGGTCTTTGCTGGAAGTTTTGAGCTGGCGGGGCGGCAATTGTAACTGCCCCAACAATATGGTCACGATTCTTCTTGTTATGCTTCCTTTCACTGTACACAGCATTTGATTCATTCTTTCCCTGATAGGACTTTTTGGTGCTTGCAGAAGTAGTTGCCTGTATCTTTCCACTTCGAATGCCGCTCTCTACCCGTTCACCTGTCAGTATAAGTTCAGTGAAACCTGATGAAGAACTTCCCAGTAGATGGCTGTAGAATGGGCCAGTCAGTGTACCCATGAACATGTCCACTAACTCTCGATCAGTCATAGGGGGTTTGACTCTGCCAGCCAAATCTCTCCATTTCTGAGCATACTCTTTGAAGCTTTCTTTAGATCCCATGGCCATATTCTGCAACTGCAGCCGAGTAGGTGCTAATTCAGAATTGTACTGGTACTGCTTGTAGAAAGCCGTTGCTAAATCAGTCCAGGTGCGGATGTCAGAGCTCTCGAGCTGATAATACCATTCCAACTGAGTGCCAGATAGACTCTCTTGGAAGAAATGGATCCACAGTTTCTTATCAGTGGTATGCGGTTGGATCTTTCTCACATAAGCCCTTAGATGCATCTGAGGACAAGACGCACCATCGTACTTAGTGAAAGTGGGGATTTTGAATTTGCGAGGAATGGTCACATCGGAGACCAGACCCAAACTTTCGAAATCCAGACCAGGTGTCTTCTGACCCTCCATGGCTAGCATGCGTTCTTCCAGCAATTTGTACTTATCATCTCTTGGAGAGTACTGTTCATTTTCATACTCCTCATCATCATCCTCAGGGTTAGAGAAATCAGCATTCTCCTCCTCTGAATCATCCTCCGCCCCCTCTTCTGGACCATTCGGGATTCCAAATTTGATTCCCGTAGCCTGTCCTTTACGCCTTCTGCCCGGGTTAATGAAGCTCACAGCTTTCTTGTCCTTCTTCTTTTCGACCAAAAGAGCCTTCAGTTCCTCCTGCCCCTTGGATAAGCTTAGCATCATCTCCTTGAATTGAGCATTCTGAGTCTGGAGATCCTTGACAGTTTGTTCGAGATCCATGTTTCTGTTTGCAATGAAGACCGTGAGAACATTGAACTTGTAGAATACCTGTTATGCAATGTTATGCTATGCAATGTATGAAATGTTTTCAAGGACTTTTGGAATTTAACTCTGCATAAATCCCCAACAAGAGGGAAATGTTTTATTGCTACTTTTTTTCAATGTTCATTACAAAAGGAATAATAGTAAAAATACAAAGCTCAAGTCTCCCAGGGGCGACTTCTTTTCGGGCGAAGATATGCATTGAGTCTTCGTTCCTCATTAAGCTGACTGGTGAGCTCTAACACTTTCTTCCTTTCTGCATTGAACTGAGCTTCGAAAGTATCTCTCTCTTCTCTCAACTGGGTCCAGGATCTTTTCAATTCCTCAACATCAGTAGGCATATCTGGATACGGAATGATCTGGGAAGTAGCTCCTTCGGCCTCTGATTCAACAGTCAATGGTCCGACCGCAAGATATGGCATGATAAGTTCGCGAGCTCTGGCGCGCACCCATCTGAGATAAGGCTCCATAGGAATAGAATTTTTCTTTCCTAAATTGCTTCTTTTCACCATGCCCCAAGCTCGTACAAACCTTTGGCGGAGACCTTGAGAGTCATTGTCATAGTCAAACACTGTACCTTGAATAATCATTTCATGTGGACCATCTCTTCGAGCATGCCCAAACTGACGTAGGGCTAAGGCAGGATTATAAGTAATACCTCCCCTTATCCCCAGGAGTGGTACATTAGGGAACTCGCCACAACGATCAATGATGGTAACATTTTCCTTGAACTGAGGACACCAACAGATGTCTGAATGGGAGAGTGACATTATCTTTTGAGACCATCTCAGATTTTGCTCATTCTTCAAGACTGATTGAGGAAGGTGTGAAATAAACCACCTAGACAATAGAGGTATGCAGCACATGAGAGTCCCTTGCCTTTTCATGGTACGAGTGTGGAGGGAATGCAGAATGTCTCCCAGCAAGGTAGGTACAGGGTTATGAGTGAGAAATATCTTAATAGCATTCATGTCTATGAATTGGTCTGGATTAGGGAATAACACCAAGCCATAGATTAGCAATGCCAGGATGTCTTCGAAAGCACGGACGTTCATAACTTTTAAGAATTCTCGGGCCTTATTTGTCAGGAATTTGGCAAGTAAACCCTTAACTCCACTCCTTGTTACCCAATTAGCTTCGATGTCGGACTTCGTCATGTGTAAAGCTGCGGCAACTTCTTCAGATTTTGGCCTCTTTTCTAAACCACTGAAAGGTATTTGATCCAGGATAGGTATCCCAAGCAGCTGGGAGAATTCTTCTAATGTGGGTACCAACTGATAATCTGGGAAAGTGAAGCAATGATGTTTGGGATCGAAGAACTGGAATAGGACTCTCATCATATCTTCTTTGAAACCAGTGGTAACCAAATTGAGGAGATGACCGTGTTTCTTGCTGAACTGAGCATGATCGGGAAGTTCTGACACTAAATCCTTGAGTTGAGGAGAGATTGCTACAAAATTGATCCGGATGGTCTTCCTGGAAGCCATAACCTGTTCAACAGAGCAAAGCTAAATTCCTAAGTCCTTGAAATGGTTAGTATGATGATGTTATGATGTTATGATGTTATGAGGTTAAATAAATAACAAGCACAAGCAAGTCACACAACCATCATTCCTAGGTTTTAAGGCTTGCATGAGTTCCATAGGTAAGTACCCTCCCCACTGAAGTTTAGTTGGTTCAACCTGTCCTAGAATAATAACCGGGTTCTAAAAGGATCTCCAATCATTGACCTTCCCTCAAGTCCACTTCAGTGCAACACCAAGTGGTTGACCGAAGCTTCCCTAAAGTCCAATCTCAAGGAGTGTAGTATCGAGTATCAACCAACCCCAGTCGGAACCGAAGTCAGTTATCTCACTACTTTCTAATGGCCAGGATGAGTCAATTAGGGTTCTAAAGGTCTGGTTAATGCTTTAGTGACACCACGCGGAAGCCAAATTTTTCCTCAAGTAACATGAGGAACATCAGGACAACCAAAGTGTCACATTAACCGTAGCCATCATTTTAACCATTCCAGTATACGCCGGATAGTCGCGATGATCTATTGCTACTTACCTAAGGTACACTAGATCCGGGTGTAGGATCTTTCACTCAAGAATACCCAAGCAATCCCTTAAAAGTAAATCAGACAATGTGAATATGTGATCTTGTTATTAAGGTAACCTCTCTTTAAGTGAGTCCCCAGCAGAGTCGCCAGTTCTGTCATACGGTGAACTGACTTTTGGGTGTTTTGCTTTTTATCGCAATGTCGCGGATAGCAAGAGTCGCCACCGACTTTTCTTTTATCCAATAAGGAAAGGTGGAAAAGAACAGGAAAGACCTCAATAGATTTTGGGTTCGGGAGGTACATTATACAAAGGGAAGGTATTAGCACCCTTTGTATCCATGGTTATCCATGGGCTCTTAATTGCTGGATCACTTATATTTTTGTCTGAAAAGTGTTGGTGAATTGTTTAAAAATGTTTCGAAAAGAGAGTTTAACTTTGTAATGATTCTCGTATGAATGTATACAAAGTGGTTATCTCGTTTAGTTTTGAAAGTTGTTTAGAAAAATATAACTCGGTAATGATTCTAGTATGAATGTATACTAAGTGGTGATTTTCCAAAAGAGGTTTTGAAAGGTGTGAGGTGTTGAAAATATTTTTAGGTTATGATCCAGTAATTGAGAGTTATACCTTCCTGAGGTCGTTATGGGCATTTCCTATCCTTATGAGGGTAAAACTGTCCTTACTATTGAGAAGTAAGTAGTTTTATCCTTTGGATGTAAAAGGGTCATCGTAGGGTCATCGATTGGTCATTGAAGGCAACAGTTGTAAGGATACCTTAGCATTCGAAGGGACTATCATCATTTAACCGTAGGCTACACCGAAGGGTCATCGAGGGACAAAATCGTATTTTCGAAGGCAACATCCGAGGGACTATGATTTATTTTATGATGATTTAATCGAAGGGCCATTGCTAAGTGTATCCCTACATTCGCGGGACATGACCGTTATACCGTAATACCGTAGGGCAGCAAAGAGGGGTCCAAGATCGCTTATTTAAAGGTCATATTTTAAAGTCAATTAAGTAATTAAGTCCATACTAAAATCAATGCATTAAAATTAATACATTAAAATTAATACATTAAAATTAAGACATTAAAATTAACACATTAAAATTAATTAGGCCACTTAGGGTGAGTCTCCACAAGGGTATCCCACAAATAAAGTGGAAGACCTAAACAACAATCTTTTCCTGGGACATATGAACCTTTGCAAAATTCAGCAAACGGGTTAGAATACCAAATCAGGGTGCAATCGAGAGTTGCACCAAAGTAATAGGTAAACAAAGCATGGTTACAACAATAGGACGAAGAACAGCGGCATCCATTACAACAATTCAAAGTATCCAGGCATACTTAAGTTACATGCAAAGCCTCAAATATATTTATGAATCTCAATTATGATATCACATGTGAATTAGGAACATAAAGCGATAATAGTAACGCAAACCTGTTTGCAATTGAGTCGCAACCTTGAATTGGCCGATCGGATCGAATTGAGCGGAGGTGACCTTGCTGCCGCCGTAAGATTAGATTCGGTAAAAAGGCACACAATAGTTTCCGTTGTAGAAACTATTGTGCGAAAAGAATTAACTAAATACCAAAAGGGAATCAGGAATTGCAAAAGAAATAGTGTAGCACTTGTAAAACACAATGCCTAAGCTGCTGGAAAAGAAGAAAAAATGCAAAGGCGAAAACGGCAAAGGAAAAAGAATCTCGGAAAAAGCTCCCCTTTTAGGTTTTCAAGGTGGCTATTTATATTGTTGTCATTAGGTCATGCCTGCTGCCAAAAAAGGTCTTCAACGCGCGCGTGGATATAGGGCCCAACGGATCTTCAAGTCTCCGAAGCATTATCTGCGCCCAAAAAGTAGGGGAATGGTGTGACGTTCGTCACACCATGTGTGACGCCCGTCACAGGGGTGTGCGAGGCGTGACGCTCGTCACAGCCTCTGTGACGCTCGTCACAGATGCCACACCCGTGTTCTTGTACTTTGGGTTGGGCTTTGCTGTTTGGATCGTTTTCTTTCCTTTTTGCACCCCTTTTCCTCCGCTTCCAAATAAACCACTTTCATATTATCACTAGGTGAGCGTGTAGCGAGTAGGCCAATTTGGGTCATTCGCGAGCTGGGCCTTTGTTCCTTTAAGTGTCATAAAGTGAGTCGGAGTGCCCTGAAATGTCTTGAAATACTAATGGGCAAATTTTGGGGTATGACAATTGGCCATTTGAATTGAGCAACTTGAGATATGAGTAATCGAATTGTCTCCATTCTTGTAACAGGTGCAAATACTTCGTCATAATCAACTCTTGCTTTCTGTTTGTATTCCTTCGCAACAAGTCTCGCTTTGTATTGTTGTATTTCTCCTTGAGCGTTCATCTTTTTCTTGAATACCCACTTTACACCAATGGGTTGACTACCTTTTGGCAATTCAACTACCTCCCAAGTGTTGTTGTGGTTAATCCCCTGATCTCTTCGTCCATGGCACTTTTCCACTTCTTGTCTCGTACTGCTTCTTCAAAACTGATGTTTCCAGCATCTGCCAAGAGACATACAATATGCACTTCACTTGTCGAATCATACAGATCTTGCAAACTTCGCATTCTGGGTTGTGGAGGTTCATCTTCATTGTCAGAGTCTTCAAGTTTTGTTGAAATGTTTGGTGGTACAGCGATAGATGATTCTTCAACTTCGACGATAACTTCTGTCGAACTGTTCCAGTCCCACTTACTTGCTTCGTTTATTCGAACATCTCTACTCACCATGCCTTCTTTCTTATGGGATCGAACAACTTGTGCCCTTTTGTTTTCTCATCATACCCAATGAGTATGTATTTCTGACTTTTGTCTTCAAGCTTCGTTCTTTGTTGATCTGGTACGTGTGCATAAGCCACACTACCAAATACTTTGAAATGAGAAACTGTTGGCTTCTGTCCGCTCCACGCTTCTTGTTGTGTTTGATCTTCTAACTTCGAATGTGGACATCGATTCTGAACATAAATGGCACATGGTACAGCTTCTGCCCAAAATTCCTTTGGCATGTTCTTGCTTTTAAGCATTGAACGAACCATGTCAAGGACTGTTTGATTCTTCCTTTCAGCCACCCCATTTTGTTGAGGTGGGTATGCTGCAGTTAGAAATCTCCTTATGCCCTGCTCTTCACAATACTTCATAAAGGCTTTCGAAGTATACTCACCACCTCTATCAGATCGAACTGATTTAATGTGTCTGCCGGTTGCCTTCTCCACCATTACTTTGAACCTTTTGAACACCTCGAATGCTTTAGACTTTTATTTCAAGAAATAAACCCATGTCTTCCGTGAGTAATCGTCGATAAAGGAAATAAAGTATCTTTTGCTACTGAAAGATTCTGGCGTGATTGGCCCACATATGTCAGTGTGAATCAATTCAAGGATATGCTTAGCTTGATATTCTGCCTTCTTTTGAAATGAAGTTCTTGTTTGTTTGCTAAGCACACATTCTTCACAGAACTTTCCTTCATAATCCATATCTGGTAGTCCATGCACCATGTTCTTTTTCGCCAACCTTTTTAAACCAGCATGATGTAGATGACCAAAGCGTAGATGCCATAGTGACGCTTTGTCTTCGACATTTACTTATAAACATTTTTCTCGAACGTTTATCAGATTCAGTTTGTACATTCGATTTCTCTCCATTTCGACACGAGCAATCAGATGTCCCAGCTTGTCCTTCAAATGCAATATCCGTTCTTTCATAAGTATCGAATAAACTTTTTCTGTAAGTTGTCCCAAACTCAAGATGTTGGTCTTAAGATTTGGTACATAATAAACATCTTGAATTGATCCAATCAACCCATCCTTCTGCAAGTAACGAATCGTTCCCTTGCCTTCGACCTTCACTTTCGATGCATCTCCGAAAGACACATTGCCATCTTCAATCTTTCTCATTTCTTTAAACAAGTGTTTGTGACCACACATATGGTTACTTGCTCTTGAGTCAAGATACCAAACATTGTCATTTGTGTTGATCTCATTTTGAGCCATCAAGAGAAAACCTTCATTTGCTTCAGATTCCAAAGTTAGATTGGTTGTTTCTTCTACCTTCTTTTCGATTCTACAATCTTTTGCAAGATGTCCCACTTTATCACAGTTATAGCATTTGAATGAGTTGCAATCCTTCGCATAATGACCATACTTGCCACACTTGTAGCATTCAAAGTTGGAATGGTTTGACCTACCACCTCTTTGACCACGTCCTCTGCCACGCCAATTTTGCTAGCTCGACTGTCCTCTCTCGAAGTTGCTGCCTCTGCCACTTCGACCATTGTCACGTCCTCCACGACCACGTCCTCTTCCTCAAAAAAATTTAGAAAAGAGTACCTTTTCGTCTTTGATTTTCTCCTTGGTTTGATTTGCGTCCTCTACTCCTTCTTCCTTGTTTTTCATCTTACGTTGTTCGTGTGCTTCGAGGTAACCAGCGAGCTCTTCGACTGAGAGCGTCGAAAGGTCCTTCGACTCTTCTATTGCACACACAATATTCTCAAATTTATCTGTTAAAGATCTCAAAATCTTTTCAACAACTCGTGCATCAGTTACTGTTTCGCCATTTCTGGTGAGTTGGTTCACCACCTTTTGTACACGCGTGATGTAGTCAGATACATTTTCTGACTCCTTCATCTGCATCCTCTCCAATTCGCCACGAAGAGTTTGGAGTCGAACTTGCTTTACTCGATCTGCTCCTTTGAACACTTTCTCCAGCGTGTCCCACGCTTCTTTCGACGTTGTCGAACCGGCAATCTTTTCGAAGCCTGATTCATCAACAACCCTAAACAGCATGTATAGTGCCGTTTTATCCTTCGATCGCGTCTCTTCCAACGCCTTGTTTTGAGTTGTCGTATATCCCACAATATCTGTTGGTTCTTCAAACCCATCTTTGGTCACCTCCCACGCGTCTAGAGATCCGAGAAGAGCTTTCATTTGGATACTCCAGTTTTCGTAATTTAACTTCGTTAGCCGTGGCAACGACATTTGATTCATCATGTTTGCCATTAGCTCTGATGCCAATTTGACAGAAGAAAGTGAATCTCTTGTAACTTCTGTATTTTGATTAGAGTACACCATTGGTCTTTATATAGACTCAGAAACTTCAGCTATTCTTAGGAAACATAATTATTAGTAAATATTATTAATGTGCCACTATCTCTTGACCTTCAACTACAAGAGACTCTTAATCTCTCCACTAACTTATTAATAAAATCCATTAACTATAACATTAAAGTTTATTCAACATATTCGTCATTGGAGGAAGACAAAAGAAAAGGAAATAACTCTTATCACATAATTACAACTCATTCAATTCTCATTCAATTCACTACGTAGCACTATAATTATAGCAGCGGCAACAACCTAAAAAATTAATTAACTTGTAACAATCTCACGCTTCTCCATGTACTATCCTACTTAACAAGCATTCTTCTTCATGTATTATCCTATTATAACATTATTTTGATTTATTCATATTTAGTTACAGATCTCCCATTTTGACGATAAGTATCACGCAGTTATCCTAATTCTAAAGTTTTGACATGCATTCTTGAACGTGTGAAGAACAATCTTCATTTCTCTGCAAAAGTTCTCTGTTGCTCGGGTTTCAAAACAAAGTCTATAAGTCTTGATTTTCGGCTTTCACGGGGAATAGAAAGGGTTTGTTTCTGTAACTGCTGATTTGCAGTATTTATTGTTGGTGATTTTAGTATCATCAATGTATTTTAGTAGTAATGTGATTTACTATAGGCCGATGCAATTATGCGTTAAAGCTTGGAAACGAGTTAGGGGTAGTGCGGAGTGCATGCTCGTCGAGCCAACGTATAATTGAATGCGAATAATTGAAACGGGGTTCCAAGGTTCGAAATTTTCTTTTGAACAGTTGAACCTTTTCCCAACCGACGTAACCGTTTCTGAACAGTTGCGTCTTTTCGGTTTCTGTTATTGATCTCCTATATAAGGAGTCATTTGGCCTCAGTTTAAAAAAAAAGATAACGAAACCAAACTTTCTCTCTACATTCCTGAACATTTCTCTTTGCCAGAAACAAATTGTTCTTCAAGAATTATCCCCACAAAGATTTCGTGAACCCAGGCAAGAATAGGGTCGAAATACTTTGTTCAGAAAGTGTACGAACACGATTCTTCGAAGTTATCCAGGATTATCATACCCGATTCTCTAACAAACGAACAAAGTAATTTCTGATAATCATGGCTGGAGGAAGCACCGTCAAGGAGATGACTACAAACTTCGGAAAATTGGATAAGTTTCAAGGACAAGACTTCAGGCGTTGGCAGAAGAAGATGCATTTCATGTTGACAACGTTGAAGGTGGTGCACGTCCTGTCTACACCGATTCCAGAACTTTTGGAGGAAGACACGGTTGAAAATCTGAGACACAGATCAAAATGGGAGAACGATGACTACATATGCAGAGGGCACATTCTTAACGGTATGTCTGATCCCTTATTTGATATTTATCAAAACATAGAATCTGCAAAGGAATTGTGGGATTGTCTCGAATCCAAGTACATGGCAGAGGACTCATCTAGTAAAAAGTTCCTGGTAACCGATTTCAACAATTACAAAATGGCTGAATCGAGGTCTATCATGGAACAATTCAATGAACTCCTCCGAATCCTTGGACAGTTCACACAACACGGATTGAAGATGGATAAAACAATATCTGTCTCAAGCATCATAGACAAGTTGCCTCCTTCGTGGAAGGATTTCAAACACAATCTGAAGCATGGAAAAGACGAACTGTCTTTGATCCAACTTGGAAGTCACTTGCGCATAGAAGAATCTCTAAGAGCGCAGGAGGACGACAAAGGAAAAGGCAAAGAAATTGTTGGACCCTCGGTTAATATGGTCGAAGAGGGTGGTAAGAACGGTAACAACAAAAACAAAGGAAAGAAGCGTGCTTTCAAGAACAATAAGGGCAGTTTCGGTGCTAACAAGAAACCGAAACTAGAATGCTGGAAGTGTGGCAAAACAGGCCACTTCAAGAAGGATTGGCGTTCCGGCAAAAAGCATGATAACGCGAATGCAAGTGGTTCAGGAAAGGGGTCTAAGGACCAATCCGAAAACCAAGGTCAGAAATCAATTCGTGATCTGAATAGTTTGATTAAACATTCGGTTTCACTAAATTCTGAAGCATTCTATGTGCAGGATGATGCTATCGTGTGGTGGATTGATTCTGGCGCTACAACACATGTTTGCAAGGATCGTTTCTGGTTCAAGACTCTTGTTCTAGTGGAAGATGGTTTTGTACTCTACATGGGAGATGATCACTTCGCTCCCGTTGAAGGAAAAGGAAACGTGGTGCTAGAATTCAGTTCTGGAAAGACTATTACTTTGTTTAATGTTTTGTATGTTCCTAAACTACGTAAGAATTTAATTTCTGGTCCTGTATTAAATAAGCTTGGATACAAGCAAGTGTGTGAATCCGATAAATATGTTTTATCGAAGTCTGGTGTGTTTGTAGGATTTGAATATTATAATAATGGTATGTTTATGATGAATTTGAATGGAGTTCCTAATGATTCTGGTTCTGTATTTATGTCCTCTTCGAATGTTATCAATTCATCGTTATGGCATGCTCGTCTAGGACACGTACATTATAAAAGAATGCATGAAATGTCTAAAGATGATTTAATTCCTGTTTTTGATAAAAATGTAGAAAATTGTAAAACTTGCATGTTAACAAAGATCACTAGGCAACCTTTTAAAAGTATAACAAGGAAATCTGTCATTCTTGAGTTGATACATAGTGATTTATGTGATTTGCATGCTACTCCATCATTAGGACATAAAAAATATTTTGTCACTTTCATAAATGATGCATCTAGATTCTGCTATGTTTATTTGCTGCACGCTAAGAACGAATCCTTAGATAAATTCAAAATTTATAAAACTGAAGTTGAAGTGCAACAGAATGTGTTGATTAAAACATTACGTACAGATAGAGGTGGTGAATATTATGATCCTGTATTTTTCCAATCCGTAGGAATCATTCATGAGACTACGGCACCTTATACACCTCAACAAAATGGTGTGGCTGAAAGGAAAAATAGAGTGCTTAAGGAAATGGTGAATGCCATGTTATCTTACTCTGGTTTGAGTGAAGGGTTTTGGGGAGAAGTTATGTTAACGGCTTGCTATTTGTTAAATAGGGTTCCTAATAAAAGGAACAAGACTACCCCATATGAACTTTGGTATAAGAAACGACCCAACTTAACATTTCTACGTGTTTGGGGTTGTAGGGCCATGGTTAGACTCCCGGACCCAAAAAGGAAAACTTTGGGTGAAAAGGGTGTAGCTTGCATCTTTGTTGGATATGCTGAGCACTCCAAGGCCTATAGGTTTTATGTTATAGAACCTAATGACTCGATTTCTATTAACACGATTATAGAATCGAGAGATGCCATATTTGATGAGAATTGTTTCTCTTCTATACCTAGACCAAAGGACTCTATACCTAATTCAGATGAATCTCTAAGGGATGATCATTCAAATGATGTGCCAAGTGAGATACTTGAACCCCGGAGGAGCAAAAGAGCTAGGAAATCTGGATCTTATGGATATGATTTTCAACTATATTTAGTTGAGGGATCAAAGGATCAGATTGACACTCAATACTATTATTGCTATAGTATAGAGGAGGATCCAAGAACGTATGATGAAGCTGTGAAATCTCGAGATTCTGCTTTTTGGAAAGAAGCAATTGACGAAGAGATTGGTTCTATCATGGAAAATAATACTTGGGTATTATCTGATTTACCACCAGGTTGCAAACCATTGGGTTGCAAATGGATCTTCAAAAAGAAGATGAAATTCGATGGTACAATTGACAAGTTTAAAGCTAGATTAGTTATCCAAGGCTTCAGACAAAAGGAAGGGATTGATTATTTCGATACTTATGCTCCTGTTGCCCGTATCACTACTATTAGATTGTTGATTGCCTTGGCGGCTATTCATAATCTAGTGATTCATCAAATGGATGTCAAAACAGCATTTCTGAATGGTGATTTGGAGGAAGAAGTGTATATGAAGCAACCTGAAGGATTTGTAATGCTTGGTAACGAGCATAAAATGTGTAAGCTAGTTAAGTCGTTGTATGGGTTGAAACAAGCTCCGAAGCAGTGGCATCAAAAGTTTGATGAGGTTGTTTTGTCTAATGGTTTCATTCTAAACCAAGCTGACAAATGTGTATATAGCAAATTTGATACTTCCGGTAAAGGAGTTTTCATTTGTTTATATGTTGATGACATGTTGATCTTTGGCACCGACCAAAATCAAGTTGATAAAACGAAGAATTTATTGTCATCAAAGTTCTCCATGAAGGATATGGGAGAAGCGGACGTTATTCTTGGTATTAAGATTAAACGGGAGAATAAGGGGATTGTAATTACGCAATCTCATTACATTGAGAAAATACTCAAGAAGTTCAATTATGAAAGTTGTTCTCCAGTAAGTACTCCCATGGATCCGGGAGAAAAACTTATGCCAAATATAGGTAAACCTGTGGATCAACTCGAATATTCAAAAGCTATAGGCTCTTTGATGTATGCTATGATTAGCACTAGACCGGATATTGCTTAAAGTGTGTAAGCTAGTTAAGTCGTTGTATGGGCTGAAACAAGCTCCGAAGCAGTGGCATCAAAAGTTTGATGAGGTTGTTTTGTCTAATGGTTTCATTCTAAACCAAGCTGACAAATGTGTATATAGCAAATTTGATACTTCCGGTAAAGGAGTTTTCATTTGTTTATATGTTGATGACATGTTGATCTTTGGCACCGACCAAAATCAAGTTGATAAAACGAAGAATTTCTTGTCATCAAAGTTCTCCATGAAGGATATGGGAGAAGCGGACGTTATTCTTGGTATTAAGATTAAACGGGAGAATAAGGGGATTGTAATTACGCAATCTCATTACATTGAGAAAATACTCAAGAAGTTCAATTATGAAAGTTGTTCTCCAGTAAGTACTCCCATGGATCCGGGAGAAAAACTTATGCCAAATATAGGTAAACCTGTGGATCAACTCGAATATTCAAAAGCTATCGGCTCTTTGATGTATGCTATGATTAGCACTAGACCGGATATTGCTTATGCGTTTGGAAAGTTGAGCAGATTTACTAGTAATCCTAGTAGACATCATTGGCATGCGATAACTAGGGTATTCAAGTACTTGAAGGATACAATGAATTATGGATTATCATATATGGGATTTCCTTCGGTGTTAGAGGGTTATTCGGATGCTAGTTGGATAAATAATGCTGAAGATTCATCCTCTACAAGTGGATGGGTGTTCTTGCTTGGGGGAGGTGCCATCTCATGGGCTTCCAAGAAGCAAACATGTATAACTGGTTTCACAATGGAATCTGAGTTTGTAGCATTAGCTGCTGGTGGTAAAGAAGCGGAATGGCTAAGGAATTTGGTATATGAGATTCCGATATGGCCTAAACCGATATCACCAATTTCTATCCGTTGTGATAGTACTGCCACATTGGCTAAAGCTTATAGTCAAATATACAATGGAAAGTCTAGACATTTGGGTGTTAGACATAGTATGATTAGGGAATTAATCATGAATGGGGTGATATCTATTGAGTTTGTTCGGTCGCAACAAAACTTAGCTGACCACTTGACGAAGGGGTTAGCTAGAGACTTAGTGAAGAAGTCGGTAATTGGGATGGGATTAAAGTCCATTTAAATCTATTAGCTATGGTATACCCAATTCCCTTCTAATACAACATTAGAAGCAGAATTCAATATGGAAAGATCATAGTTAGAGATTGGAGCAATTGTGTTTATCTTCCCAAGGTATGTGCTCAGACCTGCAAGTGATGGCTAGGTTGAATTATATCTTCTTAATGGTTCTTTTGGAAAATTGCAAATGCAGGTGCAAGATTAAAAGAATCACCTATGTGAGCATGAAGTTTTGCCGCTTCAAGAAGCTTGGACTTGGCTTCCTATATGCTTATTAATGGATAAGGACACATGGCTTGTAAAGTGTCAAGTATGAATAGTAGAGTATTGTAAGAAACATATGTGTACTATATCTTCAGACACTCAAATGGATTGACGGGTTCAATCGCTATGACACCCCAATTTTCGAGTATTTGGAATGTGTATTTGTACTAAGATGAAAATTCAATCGCAAGACATTTTCATTTATGCATTTGTTTGATCGTTATACCTGTGTGTTATACCCTTGTATATATTATTGTATATACTGAGTAAATCAAGGATTACACTAAAATGGGGGGGGATTTGTTGGTGATTTTAGTATCATCAATGTATTTTAGTAGTAATGTGATTTACTATAGGCCGATGCAATTATGCGTTAAAGCTTGGAAACGAGTTAGGGGTAGTGCGGAGTGCACGCTCGTCGAGCCAACGTATAATTGAATGCGAATAATTGAAACGGGGTTCCAAGGTTCGAAATTTTCTTTTGAACAGTTGAACCTTTTCCCAACCGACGTAACCGTTTCTGAACAGTTGCGTCTTTTCGGTTTCTATTATTGATCTCCTATATAAGGAGTCATTTTGCCTCAGTTTAAAAAAAAAGATAACGAACCCAAACTTTCTCTTAACATTCCTGAACATTTCTCTTTGCCAGAAACAAATTGTTCTTCAAGAATTATCCCCACAAAGATTTCTTGAACCCAGGCAAGAATAGGGTCGAAATACTTTGTTCGGAAAGTGTACGAACACGATTCTTCGAAGTTATCCAGGATTATCATACCCGATTCTCTAACATTTATCTATTTAATTACATAATTGATATATTGATCTCAGAATTATGGAGTGGCCTAGCATAAGCACAATTTTGGATGAACAAAAAAACACACAAATCAGTCCAGGATATAGATTTCAGGTAGAAAATTTCTGAGCACAAAAGATCTGGATCATTCTAAAAATGCTCTCATTTATGCATCCATTATAATTTTAAGTAGATGCAATGTTTTAGATAGTTACAATTGCTTTCATCTATTATTATTTTAACTCAAATTTATTATTATTCTTAAGTTTTTTTTTTCAATTTCTTATTTTTATTACGGTTGGCATACAAATGCATGTCGAAAATCATATTCGGCTTTAAAATATATCTCCATGCAAGAGTTTGTTATTAATTTGAAAGTAAAAATAAAACATATTATTAACATGATGCACATAATGTCATGTCATGTCTTGTGTTTGACTAAAATATTTAGATATAGGAAAAGTTATTGCATAATAAGTAGTGGTTACATTAAAGTTAAAATTTTATTAACAATTTTTCATTAATTTAGTAGCAATAACGTAGAGTAAGTTGTCGCATATTGTTTATATTGTTTAATTAATATTTACATTATATTGTCAATTAAATGGCTTAATCATCATCAATCGATCAAGAATGAATGATTTAAAAATTAAAATGTAAGTTAAGTCTCAAACTCTCCAATATTCAAGTTGAATATGAGACTATGATTATGCAAATAAACTTACTGATAGACTTAATTTATAAATATAACCATATCGAGGTATTGGATGACTCACATTTAGTAATCAAACAAATCGTCTGGTGAATATAAATGTCAAAGTCTAAATCATCAAAGAATATGCGCGACAACTAGTCATTTACTTTTATGTTTGCCGACACAATGGTCGTATATGTGCCACAAGGGAATGTGGTGAGGCAAATGTTCATTTATCCACGCATACACAAAAATTTATAATATAAAAAAGGAATATGACATGGAGAGTTTAAATTTATCTCGATCTCTAATTCTAACTTGTCATTAATTTGAGGATAATTTGTGTTTGGAATTTATTTTTTACAACCAAGTTACTACTCCTTCCGTCTCATAAAAAATGTCCTAGTTGAAGAATTCATGGTTCTTAAGGAAATGATTGAATAGGTTGATTTTGATGATAAATTAATAGCATTTACTAGAATATCCCTATTAATTGTAATTAAAAGAGTGGTTGGATAAAGTGAAAGTTAATAAATAGGGGTCTGATAGTGGAAAAATAATAATAATTGTTGTATTGATATTGTAAAAGGACAATTATTTTGAGACAAAGAAAAAGTGGAAATGAGTCATTTTTTATGAGACGGAGGGAGTATCATTTGTATTGTTTGATTACTATTTCTTTTATTTACTTCCAACTTATCTTATGTTGTAACTTGGTTTGCTTTTGTTGGTTAAAAAAAATTATGTGATTCAACTTTATCACATAAATCAAAGTTCAACTTTTCCATACATCCTTCCAAAACACAATTTTGTACTTTCTTTCACAAAAATGGAACTACTTTCTCTCTCTTACAACATCCGCTCAATCTGAAGGTGGTTTCTTGATAGTTTCACATCAACTAGAATTAGATCTTAGTTGTTCTTGCCCTTTATCGTTACTTTGCACATTTTTTTCTGCCATTTTGATACTAAGAAACTCAACATCCCGGTTGAACAAAATGAACTTTGCATTTTTTCATTTTCTGAGTTCTTGATTTTGAGCCTATGAAGCAATGCTTATTGGTATAACCGAAAAAAGTTTAAAACTTTGGGTTTCAGTATGTGTTCGTTTTTGTGTTTTTGTTCATTTTTTTCTTCATATTTTGATGTTTGTGAACTACTCTGATTCTTTTTTCTGATTCTCTTCTGGTTGTTGTTATATTGATATTTTGTAAGCAACCATGTTTCATTTTCCCGAATCTGTTATGTGTTGTTATTGTTTTGATGTTTGTAAGCAACTCTGTTTATGTGGTCAAGTTCTGTTTGCGTTCATATTTGTCTATGTATTTACGTATTACTGATTTTGATTTACACACTATCATAGGAATTGTGAAATGACAAGGCCTTTTAAAGATATTGCTAACATAAGTGACTGGAAAGAGCTCTGGAAAGTTGTCGTTAGAGCTCATCACAAATGGACTATGATAACAAACAACAAGGAACATTTGAAGCTCATTTTTGTTGATGTTGATGTAAGTCTTTGTTTTTGTGATTTTAATGCCTTTGAAATAGTTGTAATGTTTTTGAATATGCTCATTATTTACCTAAAGGTGCCTTAACTGATGTATGTAATGTATTTTTAGGGGATAAATATTCATGTTGTAGTAGCTCCAGCACTGAAGACAACTTTTGATTTAGTTTTAGCAATTAACAAAACATACATTGTTATAAATTTTCTCCCTCAACCAAAAGATCTCATGTTCAAAACTTCTGAACATAAGTTTATCATAAAGTTTACTGCTGGAACATTTGTAACTGATTTAAACAAACATCAAATGCAAGAGTAAGAGTTAGAGAGATAAAACCGAGATTGATAGTTCTTCGGTGTTCATCCTCGCTTAGCCTACATGCACTCTTCGATGGTTTTCCATTGGAACCTGCATAGTTCCTTGTTATTTGACAAACATTTTCCAAGAATTCATACAATCACCAATGTACAATACAATTGAGAAAATAAATCTCCTAATTTGGATCTTGACTCGTATACAACAAACTTGTCAAACTCGTATACGTAATCTTTACTCGAATATGTTTCTTGAACCTTCCGATAACACCAATTCTGCTCTAAGCCTTTGTGTGTAGCTATCAACCCTCTTGATCCTACTGATTCCTTGAGCAGTGAAATTGTCTGATGATTCGAGAAGAACTTCACCTTATATGTAGCCTTCCATACAGTTACTACTAAGAAATGATGGAGAGAAGAATCTACTTATTTTCAATGGAATTTGTCATTGTACCAGTTATGTTGTCCACTCGCAAGCCAATGGGCGAGCTGAATCAACGAACAAAGTGATTTATAAGGGGCTCAAAAAGAAGCTCGACGATGCCAGATGTCTATGGGCCGAATTGATCCATGAAATATCGTGTTCATATCATACCACCCCCACTCTACTAGCAAAGAAACTTTGTTCACCATGGTCTATGGAGAAGACAATATGCTACCCGTAGATATTGACACATCTTCACGGCGATGCTCCTGATTTAATCAGGAGGTAAATAAAGCAAGATTGAAATATGTTGCAGATTTCGTCAATGTACTGAGAGAAGTCTCCCGCATTCGAGAATTTTCCACCAAGGATAGTGCCTCCAGAAGATATAACTCTAAGTTCATGCCAAGAGACATGCAAAAAGGTGACATGGCCCTTAGGCAAGTAGTTTTACCCACACAACAGGGAAAGTTGCAGCCTAACTGGGAGGGGACTGTAAGACCCCAAT
Organism: Lathyrus oleraceus; assembly: GCF_024323335.1. Classification (NCBI taxonomy): domain Eukaryota; kingdom Viridiplantae; phylum Streptophyta; class Magnoliopsida; order Fabales; family Fabaceae; genus Lathyrus; species Lathyrus oleraceus. The sequence goes on along the minus strand of NC_066579.1, from coordinate 160,588,137 downwards.
TTTGTCCCTAAGATCCCTCATGGCATCATATCATATCATTTCATTGCCTCAAGGATCATTGTGCACCTTGCTTCCTTCCCTGTGGGTTGGTTATCTTTTTGAGAGTGATTTCTTGATCATCAAGCATTCCTTGCATTTGTATATAATTGCTTTTCCCTTTTACCACTAACCAAAAGTACAAAAATATGTCATCTAACCTTTGTCTTGCAGATGAAGCAATCACAGGTCAAGGCAGTCAAAGGCAGTCATTGAGCAGTAGATGGTGGCCATTCTTGAAAATTTGGACCCCATAATCATTATCAAGAGTTCATATGAACCATGATATCATTTTGAATCAAAATCCCAAGTGGTAGAGGCTTGAATTTCATCAGAACATTGCCAGGTCATCTGAAGGCCTAGAAAGTCAACTGTCAAGTCAACAGTTGGATTTGGAGGTGGGAAGTGATTAGAAATACCTCATTCATGTTCAAACAAGTCTCATTTGACATTCCAAACATCAACATTGAAGAAAATAAAGTCAGGTCAAAACTTTTCAAAAATAGAAAGTGACTTATAATTCAAACTTGCCAAAAATGGAAAGGTTTTAACCTAACTTCAACTTCAAATTAAATCATCAAGAAAGCTTCAAATGAAATTTTGTTGAACATGAAAGTTGTAGTTCTTTCTCTACCATTTCCAAAAAGTCCAAGATCATCAATTTCTCATGTGTGGTTAAGGAGATATGATCAAAACATGGCAAAGTGTACTTGAAGATTCAAATGTGCATAACTTCTCAACCAAAACTCCAAATTGGATGGTTCTTTTTGCATTGTTCTTATTTTGACCTCTAAATTCCAAATCATGCATTGCATTTCATCAATTATCATCATATGAACATTTGCCAATTCACTTGATTTTTGGAGGGTAATTATGAAATTTAAAATTGGTACATTGTTTGAGCATTCTACCATTGCCTTTAGCTCCAAAACTGATTTTTGAGTGAAAATGAATTAATATTCGTGCACTGTTCACCATGCATTTCATGCATAGGGTGAAAATCACAATTTGCATTTACACTCCATTTTGCTAATTCCACTTAACCAATAGCTTAAGCATGATTAGAGAGTGATTAGTAGGAGGTATAAAGCAAAAACCCTAACTGTTTCAGCATAACAACAATCACTTTTTCAGATCTAGATCCAAATTCTTGAAATTTTTTCTCTCAAATTTTCTTCAAATTTCTTCAAACCAAATCATAATCCATTACTTGATTCATCATCTGGAAGCATCTTTGAGCAAGTTTGAAGGAAGAACCAAGAGAATCCGTGCCTGTTTGTTCATGCTTGAAGCTTGGAAGCAACAATGGTGAATCCGAATTCTGGTTGAATCAAGAGCAATTGAGCTTCGATCTTTCATCCAATCAACTCTACAAGCTGCATAGAAGAACTGTTGAGCATTACAAAGCCTGAATCAAGCGAATTCCAGTTCTGCACTTCAAAGAGGTTCCAAATCGATCTCTCTTTTTCTCAAAATTATTATGCTATTGTTGTAGATCTTGTGATGCTGGTTACTCTGAGCTTTAGATCATGAAATTCCATGCAATATTCACTGAGTTAGGTTGATTTAAAGTTCCATGCATGAAATTAGTTTTGCTCGATTTGATCTTAACATGATGATTTAAGCTTAGCCATGCGTTGATTTGTGATCTACATGAGATATGCAATGTGTTGATGTGCTTAATCATGAATTCTAGGAATTTTGTTCTTGGTGGATGATGAACATCCACTGTTCATGTGTTGTGCGTGAAGAAGATGAAGTGCAGAGTTTTATGCCACGGTTTTTGATTCGTTTTGGCAATAGAAAACCGTCCCCTTATGTTCATGTTAGGGTTAGAACGTGATTGGTTCATGGAAATCCCATGCGTGCGCTCTCATTGGCTCTCGCGTGTGTTGACCGTGTTGACTGGCCAGCGTTTTAGTGAAACGCCGCGTTTCAGCAGCCAGCGCCAATTTCATTTCAAATTAAATAAACATTTCATCTTAATTCCATTTAATTGTCACATATCCATTTCATTTTACTTCAAGCTTCAAAAAATCAAAACAAATTGAATATTGCTCCAAAAAATACCAGGTTTTTTGCATTATGATCCTTGATCTCTCTACTTTTTTATCATCATGATTTTAGAAGTTGTGCTTGGTTGGATATTTTTTTTGTGCTAGGGTGTTTGATCATGTACACATTTTGTACCTTGCCTTGCTATATCATTTGTGAAATGTTGGTTTTTAATCCAATGAATCTGAAAATTTGCATGATGAAACTAGACTCTTTGCTTGACATTTTGGTGTTGATTTGGTATTTTTACCATTTGTCATTTCTGTTTTATGATCATGTTAATTTGGTGTGACAATTTGTGTCACACCTTTGCTTGTTCAACTTGAATGATGTATTTGCCATGCCAAATGATCTCCAATTGTCCTGATTTTTTGTATGATGCATATTATGGATGTTGTGATTGAGCATGAATTTTCTTGGAATTATTTGAATCATTTCTGATTTAATTGAGATTTTTCATTTTGGTTGGTCACATTTGAGCTTTAAAATTGCCTTGAACTTCAATTGATCATGAAATGCTTTTGGTTAATGATATTGATGTGAGACCTTTTGGATTGTTTCAAGATGTGTTTGAAGTTGATTCATGTTAATTTTCAGCTTCTGTTTTGAATTTTTTTTCTCCATCTTTGACCCTAGGCTTTGACCTAGTGGTTTGCCTCTCATGTTTGAAGCTTTGATTTCAGGTTGAACATCCAAGTTCCATAGTTGTTGATGCTCCATCATTTGAGCATTGATGTTTGCCTTTGATTACTAATCTTTGTGTGTTTTGTAGGTTGATGTTGACTCATTTGAGTTTGACCTTTGGCTTATGCCTTGTGTACATTGAGATTGTTTGTTGCTTATTGACTGTTGTTTGATTGTCTGAACTTTGTACTGATTTGTTTGATGTTTCCACAGGTACATAAGTTGCTTTAAGTTAATTTGAAATTTGCTTTTGCTTGGTTGCTTAACCACTTAGGTATAACCTCTAATCTTCATGTAGTCTGGAAGACCTGTCCTGTTATGTGGGCAGGCACCTGTCTGAAGTCCTCCTTAAGAGGCAATGCTTGTGTTTGTTTACTTTTTGTGCCAAGCAGGAAAAGTCCTCTTATGAGGCAATTGGCAGATAAAAGAGATGTGTAATCCATCTCCTGCTATTCAGTGTGTCATTCACTTTGCTCACACAATGTGTTAATGCATTGTGAATACTAACCCAAGATCTTATAGAGTCAATCACTTGTGGAGAAGAGTTCCAACTTTCTGAACTCCCACACTTTCTATTGTTTAAAGCTCTCCCAGGCTAGGGATAAGAGCTATGAGGCACACTCCTCATCTCCATTTCATCTGCTTCACCCTAACTCTCAATGTTAGGGTTAAGAGCTCATATCACCCCATTCCAGTTGACTTTAAAGTCTAACCTTGTTTGAGCCTAATTGCTTGTGTATAGTGTGTGCTAATTGACTTGGTTGTTGATTACTTGATTCATCTGTGCATATCTGCCTATGTGTGCCTTTGTGCATTTATCATCATTAATTGTACATAATTTCATGATCATTGTTCATATCCTTGTGACATCTTTGTTTGTCCATTGAGGAGTCAATTGTAAGTTCATTTATTGGCAGTTGTTTCCTATGATCTGGAAGGAGTTGGGACTAAGACCATTTATTGGCATCCTATTTCCTTGGAGTCGAGTGTAAGACCATTTATTGGCAACTTGTTTCCTTTTGCTTATTGCATTTGTTTTGTTTGTTGTATGTGAGGAGTCAATTGTAAGCCCATTTATTGGCAGTTGTTTCCTATGATCATTCCTTTGGAGATTGGTATAAGTCCATTGATTGGCATCTGATATCCATCTTGTTTTAGGAGATTGGTGTAAATCCATCGATTGGTATCCGGTATCCACCTTTTTTTGTGAGATTGGTGTAAGTCCATTGATTGGCATCCGGTATCCATTTGCTTTGTTTATTTGTTATTGCTCATTGCCTATTCCAAAGGAATCACTTGGATCATCTACATATGATCTCAAGAGGTGAACATCTAAGAAGTTTTACACTCCCTCACCCTCCACCTTTTGTTTCTTTAAACCTCCATCTTTGCATGTTAACCCAAACCTGAAAACTATTGTGCAAACATTCTCACCTCTTTTCAAATTAGAAACCTAGGCCTTAAGCCTTTGATTTTCCAAACTTCATTTTCATGATACTTCTTTCGAATTAAATCCTAATCATACTTTAACCATCTTTTGTAAATAATTCTAATTGGTTAATTTCACTCATTCAATTGTTTTGTGGCTTTGTCCATTCTTGATAAGTTTTCATACATTAGCCATAGATCTCAATTATCTTAGTGGTTGATGTTAATCTCACCTTTTGTCCTTAGTGATTGAATTGTAAGACTTCCTTGCTTATTATAGGGTTAACCCCTCTCTAGCAAGTTGAAGCTTTTCTCACATGGTGGACTTGTGGTTGTATAGGTTGAGTTTTCTCCCGTGGATAATGAAAGACCTTAGTGCTTTTGTTTTAAAAATGAACCCACTCATGTTTTGGAAATCTTTTAGCCGAACTACGGAGTTTTGATCCTTACCTTCCATGGAAAGGTACGTAGGCAACGGGTTCACCCGTTCAAACACAAAAATAATAACTTGTATATTCTTTTCTCATCCATTGAATCCATGTTTGCACAATAAATATTTCATAAACAAATAACATTCCATTCAACAAGTGTGAAAAGGGCTCCCTAGGAGTACCTATGACGTTTTGGGTGCCTAACACCTTCCCATTGCGTAATTTACCCCTTACCCAGATCTCTGATCTTTTCATTAGTTTTCTATGTGTAAAACTTCTTAGGCTTTGTTCGCTTTTTAGCCATTCCTTTGGATAAAAAAAAGTGCGGTGGCGACTTGATTTCTTTGTATGCTTTGCTTTTGGTTTAATCAATAAATCATAAAGTGACGAATACACCGCTACAGAAAAGTGGCGACTCTGCTGGGGAGAGAATCCTTGGTGGTATTGCCTACTTTTCACCCTTGTTGTGTGATATTGTTTATTTGTTATGTGACATATTTTTGTACAATTTGGGATGACTGTATTGATTGTAATGTTTGAATTGCTTGATATACAATTGTTGTTTGCTTGGTGATCTCTGTGAGATGAGTTCTATACCCGAACTCGAGTGCACCTTAGGATAGGAGAATTGCATAGTCTTGTCGACTTGTGTGGAGTATTCCTTAACAAGTTGACTTGCGAGTCCATTCACTTGGTGGAGGTCATGTTGGATTAATAATGTCACACAAGTTATTTGTGGTTAGGCATTATTCTTTCAATCATGTGCCTTAGAAGCCAAGGACCTTAGTTTACCAAGCCCATCTTGGCCTATTTTTAGGACGTAGTGCGGAGGTCGTTCAGATGTCAGATCTGATGCGATTGTTACGCGATACTACACTCATAAGAGTCTCTCTTGAGAATATTTTTGGAATACGAGTATTCGTTCCTCCGATAATATCCGAAAGATGGGACGATGACTATGGGAACCTCTGGTAGAACATGTTCGGCAGGTTTAAACCCTAGTACACTCCCTTTGGGTGGTTCTTAACCGAGACTCCATGCTCGTGACTCACAACAAACCCGTGATTCATGGTTGAGTCGTTCAAACAACCTTAATATCAATGGAACCTGGGTGTTGATAAGGTGAAAACCATAATCCACCAAAACGGATGATTGATATTAAGGATGATTGAACTGGTTCATGTATTGTTAATATCAATGGAACTTGGGTGTTGATAAGGTGAAAACCATAATCCACCAAAATGGATGATTGATATTAAGGATACTATGAGCTTTCCCATGACCTTTGTCTGGTGTGATTTGCTTGATCCTTGAGTGTGATTGTTGCATTCATGCATTCATGCATTCATCTGCATTCATGTCATCAAAAAAAATGAGAAAATTTTCAAGGAACTTAAAGGGTTTATTTGCAAAATTTTCAGACATGGAAAGACCAAAAAGGCATACAAAGAAGTACAGCTTTAGACAGCCTGATGTGAAAGAGTTAAGGAATATGACATCTTATGTATTAGATCCCTTGGGTTTCAAAGCTCGTTATGGGAAGCTCCTGCCTCTGTTGACTACTCAAGTTGATGAAGGGTTGATGAGTACTTTGGCGCAGTTTTATGATCCTCTGTATCACTGCTTCTCTTTTCTGGAATTCCAGTTATTGCCTACCTTGGAGGAGTATGCTCATCTTGTGGGTATTCCTATTCTGGATCAGGTGTCGTTCAGTGGCTTAGCGAGTATTCTGACTGCTCGAGAGATTGCAAACTTGTTGCACATAGATGAATCCCTGATTAAAGCGCATATGACTACCAAAGGTGGAATTCAGGGTCTTCCTTCCGAGTTCCTCATCGCTCAAGCTACCGTTTATGGGAAGGCCAGGAGTGAGGATGCCTTTGAGGCTTTATTTGTGTTGCTCATCTATGGTTTGGTTCTGTTCCCCAACATCGACAAATTTTTGGACGTGAACGCCATTAGGATCTTTTCTGTTCTTAATCTCGTTCCGACTCTGTTGGGTGATGCCTATGTCTCTTTGCATCTGAGGAATGCAAAGGGTGGAGGAGTTATTGTGTGCTGTTTGCCTCTGTTGTATAAGTGGTTTATTTCTCACTTACCGCAGACGGTCGCTTTCAAGGAGAATAAAGGATGTCTATGGTGGTCTCAGAGACTCATGTCTCTCACTAATGATGATATCTCTTGGTACGATCGCGTGTATGATACTGTTCAGATCATTGATTATTGTGGTGAATTCCCTAATGTGCCTCTTCTTGGTACATGTGGTGGGATTAGCTACAACCCTATCTTAGCACGTCGTCAGCTTGGGTTCCCCCTAAAGGATAAACCTCATAACATTCTGTTAGAAGGTGTGTTCTTTCAGAAGGGTAAAGATCCCCAAGGCCTGAAAGCCAGGATGGTCCGCGCTTGGCGCAATATTCATAAGAAGGGTAGAAATGAATTGGGTCCGAAGAACTGCATTGCTTTGGAGCCATATACTTCTTGGGTCAGACAGAGAGCTTCTGAGTATCTTATGCCATATGACTATCCGAGACCTACACCGTTGGATGTGGCTGGGCCTTCAACCCTCCCCAACCAAGGCGTAGAGGAGTTGAGAGAAGAAGACCTTTCACGTGCCTGGATTCGTGAAAGAGAAGAGTTGCTTCATCAGCTTAAGGAGAAGGACGCTCTGATCGAGTTTCTCGAGCATCAGGTGATCGATGATCCGAATGATACCTGGACTTCTCTGCTTCCTCAGTCTTCCAAGTTCTGGAAGAGGAAGTATGATCGACTTGCGAAGGAGAAAGCGGATATGGAAGCGGCCTATGAGAGAGAGATTAAGAAGCTGTGTGTATCTCGTCTTCCAGCATCCCGAGCTTCTAGGGATCCATAGGATGTTTATTTTCCTTTTCCCTTGTAATGATCAAAAATGCTGTATTTCTTTGTCTCGAATATATTTGATGAGATATTTTCCATATGAAATTAAATGCTTTAAATATTCAAAATTGCAAATAGAACCCTAAAAGTTCCTTGAAGATAAAAACAAAGCATATGCACGAGCATTGCATGCATCATTTCGCATAAGCAGGTTGTTCGGGTCTTCTTGTCTGTGGCCTAACTCTGTGCTCTTCATTTATTTTGAATACAAGCTGACTCACCGGTACTATACCAGAGCCAATTCTGCAAGAGTGATGGATCAATTTGAACAAGAGAACAGAGAGCTGAAGGAAGAGGTCGCTAGATTGAGTGCTCTGATGGAGCAGTTTCTGTTTGCCCAGAATCAACCTTCTCCGCCTCCTACAACTCCTCCCCAGAGGACTGTTATATCAGAAGTGGTTGCTCCGACTGTGCCAGCTGCTAGTGCCCATTTCATGCCGAATGCCATGCCAGCCGGGTTTCCGTGGGGTATGCCTCCTGGTTTTATGCCAGATATTCCAGCTCCTACATTTGCTTCTATGCCGGCATCTAGCCCGGTCCTTACTGCTCCTCCTCCTGTCGTGCATACCATTCCCAGGGTAGACGACACCATCTATCATTCTGAGCCGTCTGAGGGCCCAGATGTTAATGAGAAGATGGAAGCGATGAATGATCAATTCCTTGAGCTCCGAAAGGAATTAAAGACCCTCCGAGGGAAAGATCTGTTTGGCAAGTCTGCTGCTGAACTTTGCCTAGTTCCCGGTGTGAAGATTCCGGTTAAATTCAAAGTCCCTGACTTTGAAAAATATAAAGGGAACACCTGCCCTCTTGCTCACCTGGTTATGTACGCCAGGAAAATATCTACGCAAACCGATAATGATCAGCTTCTGATCCATTATTTCCAAGATAGTTTGTCCGGTGCGGCTCTTCGTTGGTATATGAGCCTTGATAGTGCAAACATCCGATCCTTCAATGATCTTGGCGAAGCCTTCGTCAAGCAGTACAAGTATAATGTTGATATGGCGCCTGACCGTGACCAACTCAGGGCCATGTCTCAGAAGGATAAAGAGACATTCAAGGAGTACGTCCAGAGGTGGCGAGAGTTAGCAGCTCAGATTACTCCTCCGCTGGAAGAGAAGGAGATGACTAAGATCTTTCTGAAGACTCTTAGTTCATTTTATTATGAGCGGATGGTTGCGAGTGCTCCCTCTGATTTCACCGAAATGGTGAACATGGGGATGCGTCTGGAGGAAGGAGTCCGTGAGGGACGTCTGTCTAAAGATGAGAGCTCTTCTAAACGGTATGGGGCGTTTAAGAAGAAAGATGGGGAGGCACATGCTGTGCAATCCCATGCTAAACCGAGAAGACCCTCTGTTAAGAGGAAGCCTGTGCGTCACGCCAGCAGTCAGCACCAGGTGGCTCATATAGCACCTGTTTTCAGAGATAATTCTCAGCAATATCAGCAGCCTAATCATCATCAGCATCAGCAACAACCTCAATATCAACAGCAACACCGCCCACAGCAACATGCTTACCAGCCTCGTGGCAGTACCAGTAATCAGGCCAATCTGAATTATGATAGGAAGAAGATCAGTTTTGATCCCATTCCTATGTCATATGCTGAATTATATCCTTCCTTGTTGGAGAGGAAACTGGTTACTCCAAGGGAGCCTCCGGCTGTGCCTGCTAACCTGTAGTGGTGGTACAAGCCAGATCAACACTGTGTTTATCATTCCGGTGCTCCAGGACACAATATTGAGAATTGCTATCCATTGAAGACTAAAGTTCAAGACTTGATGCGATGCGGCATTCTGAGCTTCGAGGACTCAGACCCCAATGTTACGAAGAACCCATTGCCCGAGCATGGGAAATCAGTGAACATGGTCCAGGGGTGCCCTGGCAAATATAAAGTCAAATATGTGAGCCATATTCGACAGTCGTTGGTCGAGTTGCATCGTTTGCTGTGTCAGTACAGTCATATGGAGCATGACCACGACAAATGCCACATCTGCTCTGTTAATCGTCTGGGTTGCCGCCAAGTACGAAGAGAATTGCAAGAGCTGCTAGATGATGGAACTATTGAGATTCTTCAGAACAGAAATGTTGATGAAGACGAGCCAGAGGTGAATGTTATTTCTCCTGTGTTCAAGCTTCCCGAGCCTGTTGTCATCCGTTACGATGGTAGTAAGCCGAAGGCTTCTCCTTCTCTGGTAATCAAGCCTGCAGGCCCTGTGCCTTATTCTTCGGATAAAGCAATTCCTTTCCGATATAATCCCGTTGTTGTGGAAGATGGGAAGGAAGTGCCGTTGACGTCGACTTCGGTTGTTAATATTGCTGATGTGAGCGGGTTGACCCGTAGTGGTCGTGTGTTTTCTGCACCCCCGAAGCCTCATGTTGCTTCTGATTCTGCTGAGCGTCCGGTTGGGACTACTGTGAATGTTCAGAATCCGGCACCTGTTGCCAAACCCTCCTCTGTACAAAAGACTCCTGCTTCTTCTGTTGGCCCGAGTGGCATTGTGAATGAAGAATGTGATGAGATGTTGAGGCTCATCAAGAAGAGTGAGTACAACGTTGTAGACCAGCTTCTACAAACGCCGTCCAAAATCTTCATGCTATCTTTGCTTCTGAATTCAGAACCCCATAGGGAGGCTCTGCAGAAAGTATTGGACCTGGCTTATGTTGATCATGATGTCACTATTGAACAATTTGACAGTATAGTTGCAAACATTACCGCTTGCAACACCTTGAGTTTCTGTGACGCTGATCTCCATGAGGAGGGAAGAGACCACAACATGGCTTTACACATATCCATGAACTACAAGACTGATGCCATGTCCAACGTGCTGGTGGACACTGGGTCATCTCTAAACGTATTGCCAAAAGCCACTCTTTCAAGATTGTCATATCAGGGGCCTCCCATGAGGCAGAGTGGTGTTGTTGTGAAGGCTTTTGATGGGTCATGTAAGACTGTGATTGGGGAAGTTGATCTCCAATCAAGATTGGACCAAGTGATTTCCAAGTTACCTTTCAGGTTATGGATATCCACCCATCTTATAGTTGTCTCCTTGACAGACCATGGATTCACGAGGCTGGCGCCGTGACATCCACCCTGCACCAGAAGCTGAAATTCGTCAAGAATAAGAAACTGGTTGTGGTAAGGGGAGAAAAGGCTCTCCTGGTTAGCCACTTGTCTTCTTTCTCATATATTGATGCTGAGAATGAAGTTGGAACTCCTTTCCAAGCTTTATCTATTGCTGAGCCGATTGAGAAGAAGTCTCCTTCATTTGCTTCCTACCGAGATGCGAAACTGGCCATTGAATGTGGTGCAGTTGCTGGTTTAGGGAAGATGATTGAGCTTGAAGACAATAAATCCCGGGCTGGCATTGGCTATTGTTCTGGGGCATTCAACGAGCATGGGCTGTTCAAGAGTGGAGGTTTCATCCATGCTGATCAAGCTGAGGAAGCTGCTGTTATTCTGGAAGAGGATGCCGAGGATTTGAACAACTTCATCATACCTGGTGGTGTCTGCCACAATTGGGTCGCTGTAGATGTTCCTACAGTCATTCATAGATCAGAGTAATGGTTCACTTTGTTCAAAACCCTTCTCCCATGCCAAAAGGAGAAGTGATGACATTGTTGGCAGCATTTATACAATGATATTTCATTCAATTAATGCATTGTTAAACATTTGTTTTTCCATTTGTTTTCACTTTTTGATTTTTGCATGAAATCGGTGATCACAAAAAACCCTAAAAACAAGAATAAAAGCAATCATTTTTCATCTGCATAATGATTTGCTTGTTTAAATTCTGAAGTTTTTCATTAACCAAAATCATTATGCAGGTTGATTCTAAAACCCATTGAACATAATGATCCAACGCCATCTCCGAATTTTGAATTCCCTGTATTCGAGGCAGAGGAAGATGATGTTGAAGAGATTCCTAATGAGATTACCCATCTCCTTGAGCACGAGAAGAAGATCATTCAGCCCCATCTCGAAGATCTGGAAACAGTCAACTTGGGGTCTGAAGATTGTGTTCGATTGGTGAAGATTGGGGCACTTCTTAAAGAGTCTGTCAAGAAGGGGTTGATCAGTTTGCTACGAGAATATGCCGATATCTTTGCTTGGTCGTACGAAGACATGCCGGGTTTAGATACATATATTGTGCAACATTTCCTGCCTTTGAAGCCTGAGTGCATGCCTGTGAAGCAGAAGCTCAGAAGAACTCATCCAGATATGGCAGTGAAGATCAAAGAGGAAGTTCAGAAGCAAATTGATGCGGGGTTTCTGGTGACTTCTACATATCCCAATGGGTGGCCAATATTGTGCCTGTGCCTAAGAAGGACGGAAAAGTCCGTATGTGTGTTGATTACAGAGATTTGAATAAGGCTAGTCCTAAAGATGATTTTCCTCTACCACACATTGATATGTTGGTAGACAATACAGCTAAATTCAAAGTCTTTTCCTTTATGGATGGATTTTCCGGATATAATCAAATCAAGATAGCACCCGAAGATATGGAGAAGACAACATTCATCACACCTTGGGGAACATTCTGTTATCGAGTGATGCCCTTCGGTTTGAAGAACGCCAGAGCCACGTATCAACGAGCTATGACTACCTTGTTTCATGACATGATGCACAAGGAGATAGAGGTCTATGTTGATGATATGATTGCTAAGTCCCGAACGGAGGTTGAACATGTTAAGCATTTGTTGAAGCTTTTTCAGCGTCTGAGGAAGTTCAGACTTCGTCTGAATCCGAACAAATGTACATTTGGAGTCCGTTCTGGCAAGTTGTTGGGTTTTGTTGTCAGCGAGAGAGGTATTGAAGTTGATCCTGCCAAGGTCAAAGCAATACAAGAGATGCCTGCACCCAAAACTGAGAAGCAAGTCTGAGGTTTTCTTGGCCGCTTGAACTACATTTCCAGATTTATATCCCACATGATTGCCACATGTGTGCCGATATTCAAGCTCCTCCGGAAAGATCAGTCTCATGATTGGACCGAGGATTGCCAGAAAGCTTTCGACAGTATCAAAGAGTATCTGTCTGAACCTCCGATCTTGTCTCCGCCTGTAGAAGGAAGACCTCTGATTATGTATTTGACTGTTCTTGAAGACTCGATGGGTTGTATACTCGGTCAGCAAGATGAATCAGGGAAGAAAGAATCTGCTATCTACTACCTCAGTAAGAAGTTTACTGATTGTGAGTCTCGATACTCTATGCTTGAGAAGACGTGCTGTGCTTTGGCTTGGGCTGCTAAGCGTTTACGCCAGTACATGATAAATCATACAACTTGGTTGATATCCAGAATGGATCCGATCAAGTATACTTTCGAGAAGCCTGCTTTAACTGGGAGGATTGCCCGTTGGCAGATGTTGTTATCTGAGTATGATATCGAGTATCGAGCTCAGAAAGCTATCAAAGGTAGTATCTTGGCTGACCATTTAGCGCACCAGCCGATTGAAGATCATTAGTCTGTTCAGTACGACTTCCCAGATGAGGAGATTCTGTATTTGAAAATGAAAGATTGTGATGAGCCTACACTTGATGAAGGTCCGGAACCTGGTTCCAGATGGACGATGGTGTTTGATGGCGCTGTAAATCAGTACGGAAATGGTATTGGGGCAGTAATCATTACTCCTCATGGCACGCATATTCCTTTTACAGCAAGGCTAACTTTCAAATGCACGAATAATATGGCTGAGTATGAAGCCTGCATTATGGGACTGGAAGAGTGTATTGATTTGAGAATCAAACATCTTGATGTGTTTGGTGATTCGGCCCTGGTTGTCAATCAGATCAAGGGTGAATGGGAGACGAATCAGCCTGGTCTCATTCCGTATAGAGATTATGCGAGGAGGATTTCAACGTTCTTTACTGAAGTTGACTTTCATCATATTCCTCGAGAAGATAATCGGATGGCAGATGCGCTTGCTTCCATGATTGTGGTCAGATATTGGAATGAAGTTCCTAATATTACCTTGATGCGCTTGGATAGACCAGCTCACGTGTTTGCAGTTGGAGAAGTCAAAGATGACAAGCCTTGGTATTTTGATATCAAGAATTTCCTCCAGAACCAGGTCTACCCGCCTGGGGCATCTGTGAAAGATAGGAGAACTCTGAGAAGGTTGTTAGGCAGTTTCTACCTCAGTGGTGAAGTGCTGTATAAAAGAAATTTTGACATGGTTTTGCTCAGATGCGTGGATAGACACGAAGCAAACCTGTTGATGACTGAGGTCCATGAGGGTTCATTTGGTACTCATTCCAATGGACATGCCATGGCTAGAAAGATGTTGAGAGCAGGCTACTATTGGTTGACAATGGAGTCTGACTGCTGCAAATATATGAAGAAATGCCACAAGTGTCAGATTTATGCGGATAAGATTCATATTCCTCCGACACTTATGAATGTGATTTCATCACCATGGTGTAACACCTCAAAATTTGCCCTCCTCTCTTGGGACTAGCTTAACATATTGCATTGCATTTTTAGGTCATTAGGCATTGCATATTGCATATCATGTGGTTACATTGTGCAAGCCATTCCCCCAAGTCTTGATCAGAAGATAGGAGGTCATGTGCAAGCTAGGGTTTCATTGGACTGGTCATTAATCATCTGAGGATGTGGAGGTCCAAATTAGGGTTTTTGATTCTCAAGGAGATTGGTCTTCATCTTGATTGAAATGATACATCATCATCATCATGGTTTGTCATCATCAAGTGTTGGAGCACATTCCTTGAGATTAGGGTTTTGACCACTGGTCAACCCTAATCAGTTGTATTGGGCCAATCAGGGCATGGCTAGGAGATGGGGTCTATGATGGATATGAGGATCATTTCATAATTGTATTGAGCTTATAGAGGCTAGGGTTTCACCCTTGAGCCATTTTATCAGAAAATTGGGGCTCAGATTGATCAGTGCATTGCCAGATTCATCTATCAGTTGAAAAGTCAACTGTGGTCAACTGTGCTTGATTTTATGGATTTGGAGGTAGAATTGAGTTGGGTACACTTCCTTCATGTTGGAACAAGTGTTATTTGACATGTCAAAGCTCAAGAATGAAGAAAATAAAGTCAGGACAAAAATTGCCAAAAATAGAAAGTGACTTGTAATGGAAGTTTCCAAAAATGGAAAGTTTTTGACCACAAAATTACATTTCCAAGGAAGCTTCAAGTGAAAATTTTTTCAACATGAAAGTTGTAGATCTTGGTCTCACCTTTCCAAAAAGTCCAAGAACTTGAAAATCCCATGAATGGTTGGCAAGTTATGGTCCATTCAATTTCAAAAATGGCCCATAATCAAAGTGGCATAACTTTCACATGGAGTGTCCAAATTGAGTGATCTTTTTATGTGCAAACTCCATTTGACATGTACTTTCATGGTGCATAATTGGAATTCATAAAAAATGGTCAATGCAAAAGGTCATTTTTCAAGTGCACAATTAAAAGTCCAAGGGCAAAATGGTCCAAGTTGAGAAATAATTGGAATTTTGGCATGGGAATTTTTGCAACACCTCACCTTTGCCAATTAGAAATTGTCTCAACTGTCATAAACTTTCAAAGTCCAATATTTGACTAAGTCATTTTGGTATTGCACTTGAAATTGCATATTTTGGCATAGCATGTTGAAAATGAAAATATAATGCCAATTGCTATGAAACCAAAGCCAACACATTCCAAATGGCATTTAGGAGATGTATGAGCTGTCATACAGCTGTCATGAGCCCTTATGTGAAATGCCAAATTTGCCCTTGCACTCAAATTGCACATTAAGCTAATCAAATTCATTTTTGTTAATTGGTGATTAAGGAGGTGATTAGAGCTGGAGTATTTAATCCTAATCATAACTGAATTGCACACATAATCACAATCTTCAAGATCCATAACAGAATTTCAAGAATTCTCTCAAAATCTCCAAATTTTCATCAAGCTTTTTTTCAAGATTTCTTCCTCAATTCTTGATCAAAGTGAGTGATTCTTTTTGCTTCGTGCTCCAATCATCTTCTTCTCCAACTGTTGCATCAATCCATGGCCAAAAAGCTCAAGGTTCGTGACTGTTCAAAGTGTGTGCATCAATGGTGAACTGAAATTTCTCACACTTGGATCAACATTGGATCAAGCTAAGCGTTGCAGTCACCTTCCTATACCTCCTTCTTCATCTGTTTTGAGGAATTCCACAAGGAAACACGAGATTCCATCACTGCCATGGCAAGGTACATAAATTTCGAATCTCATGATTTTGTGAATTGTCATATGCGTTCTGTAGTGCCTTCCATGTAGATGATCATGATGTAGGTAGTTTTTGATTTAGTGAACTGTAGAACGAGATATGTTGATTTTAAGATTTGAATGCAAAGCCTAAATCGCTCGATCCAGATTATACAGTTAGAATTAGGTGAAATTAGTTGCATATTTGGAATCCTGGTGTTCAGACCTTTCCAATGGATATCCATTTGCCAATTTTAGTGAAAATTTGATGTTCTTGAATTTGATGCGTTTCTGGAAAAGTGATGAAGAATGTTGATGATTTTCTGGAAAATAGTTGTGTTAGATCCGTTCATTGGCCTGGCTGTTTGAATATGTTGTTTGGCGCCGCTTCCAGCCAATAGGATTATTTCGTTTCCGCGCTCAAAACTACGCCGTTTTGGCCGGTTTCTCTTTAATTTCAAAAATGCCACTCCAGCTTTAATTTAATAATTATTCTATTTCATTTTCTTTTCATTTTTTCATTTTGTGCCATGATCTTCAAAAATTAATAACTCATTCATTTTTTATCCAATTTGAGTGCAATTTTTTGCATTATTCTCATGAGAATGTGTAGAATTTAATGGTTATTTTTTGGAATTTTTTGCATGTATGGAAAAATAAAATGCTTAGGGATGGTTTGATGTGTCATATTTTTGTACACTTTGCCATTTTTAACATGAAATGCTCATACTTGTAAAGAAATGATTGAAAATTTTTATGCTCATTCTGGACATGTTGATGGTGATTTGCATGTAGAGTTTATGATTTTTGGATACTTGATGATTGAGATATGATTTTTTGTATCTAGGTGTGATAATTTGTGTCACACCAAGCTAGGTCAACTTTCTGATTTTATTTGCATGACCTAGGATTGTTTGATTGCTCCAATTTTTTGCATGAATGATCAGTGATGTGTCAATATAACATGTGATTTTTGCTGGAAGTTTTGATGGAGTTTTCAATTTGATTGATAATTTTCTTCACTGTATGCTCATTTGGTGATATTGTGTGATACATGTTGGCATATCTTCTGTGAAATTCTCATATGGTTTTGGATGAATGTGAAATTTGGTATGCTGGTTATAGACACATTGTGGGACATCATGCTTTTGGTCCCATTCATTTCTTAATTGTTGTCACTGTTTTATGAATTATTGAAATGGATGCTTGCTTGGATGTCTTGAATTGGCTTACATAATTGTGTCTGGACTTTTTGATTTTCATTGACCTACTTTCTTTTGTCCAATTGAGCTGAAAATTGACATGCTACTTGTTGATTGTGTCCTGTTTAGGTGTGAATTATTTGAGGATTTTTGGAATTGTTTTGGTATGCCTTTGATTGAAGTCATTCTGTTTGGACTTTTGGTTTTGTGTTTGACCTAGTTTGTGTTAAATTGGTCATGAAATGATAATGGAGAATGGTATAAGCATGGGACCAATTGCATTTGCTTTTGAATGGTTTTAATTTGATTTTGGATTGGTTTGGCTTGCTGTTTAGAATTTTTTCTCCCTTTTGGACCCTAGGCTTGGCCTAGTGGTCTAGTTTCTCACATTTGGTTTGGATTTTCAGGATGAAATGCACAATGCTTAAGGAGATTGCTTCAAGGCAATTTGAATTGAGTTTGGTTGATGTTTATAAACTAACTTGACTTTGTGTTGTAGGATTGGAAGCTTG
The DNA here is from genome assembly GCF_024323335.1 of Lathyrus oleraceus. Taxonomy (NCBI): domain Eukaryota; kingdom Viridiplantae; phylum Streptophyta; class Magnoliopsida; order Fabales; family Fabaceae; genus Lathyrus; species Lathyrus oleraceus. Next base: position 160,570,682 of record NC_066579.1, on the reverse strand, counting down.
AGCTTGAGCTTATAGCTTGCATTTGTGTGCATTGACTTGTGTTGTCTGTATAGATTAACATTTGCTGTTTACTGTTTGTCTGTCTGAGTACTGATGATACTTGATTGATTTCAGGTACATTTAGTCGCTTACAGTTCTTTAAGAACTTGCTTGCTGCTGCTTGGTTTTTAAACCACTTGAGGTAGGACTTCTATTCTTCATGTAGTCTGGAAGACCTGGCCTGTTACTTGGCCAGGCAAATGTCTGAAGTCCTCCTTAAGAGGCGATGTTTGTGGTTGTTTACATTTGTGCCAAGCAGGTAAAGACCTCTATGAGGCAATTGGTGGATCAAAGGGATATGCAATCTATCCCCCACTATTCTGTTGAGTCGCCCCCCTGCTCACACGGCTGTGTGCTGATGCATTGGGACACAAACCCAAGATCTTGTGCTGTTGCACAATCGAGTCAGAGTCTTTGAGCGTAGAAGGGTCCCTCCATTCTGGACCCACGCTCCTTTGTCTGAAGCTCTCCCTGGTCAGGGATAAGAGCTGTGAAGTCTAATCTTCACTCACCTTTCATCTGCTTCACCTTAGCCTCGCAATGGCAAGGTTAAGAGCGAACACTACCCATGTACAGATGACTTGCTTCGGCAGTCAAACCCATTGTTTGAGCCTCACTTGACTGGTTATAGTGTGTGCTTTGTGAATATTTGTTTGCTCTGTTTGCTTGTATGCTTGTATGCTTGCTTTCTTCCTGGATAGGATTAGCTTGCGGTTGTGCAAGTAGGTAGAAACCTCAACATAGGGCAATGATGCATGACAACACTAGGCTCGAGTACAACTCCCTGGTAGTGTGTCTTCCCTTGGTTTCTGGCTAGATTTTCTTTCCCTTTAAGGGGAACTACGTCGCCCTGATCCTCATGCCAGATGAGGTACGTAGGCAGGAGACCGCGCGAGGTCTCTTCGGGCACCCTTTTCTTTTTTGCGTGTGTTTTGTTTGGCAGCTATCAGGCTCGAGTTCCCGACTCCCTGTTAGTCTGTGTGTGTCGTTTCTTCTGACGTCTCAGCATCTCTTCTGACTTGCTTAATGACTTGTAGGCTCGAGTTCCCGACTCCCTACTAGTTTGCATGTTCTTCCTTTTCCCTTTCGGGGGAACTACATCGCCCTGATCCTCGTTCCAGACGAGGTATGTAGGCAGGAGACCGTGCGAGGTCTCTCCGGGCACTTTTTTTCTTTTGTGTGTGTTTGCTTGTTATCCTGATTGTGTGTTGGTTCGGATGCCGATGTAAGTCCAGTGATTGGCTTTCGGGCTCCACGTTTGCCTTCTTGTGTGCGTTTTGGTTCGGATGCTGATGTAAGTCCAGTGATTGGCATTCAGGCTCCATGTCTGCCTGTGTTTGTGTTTGTTTGTTTGGCGTGCGTGAGCCGAACTACGGCAGCTCTGATTCTCGTTCCAGACGAGATACGTAGGCATAGGATGCGACGTCCTATCGAGCTCCCTTCTCTTAACCCCATTTGTGTTGTCTTCGGTGTGTGTGCGTGTGTGTGATGTTTGTCTGTTTATTTTAGCAACCTTTTCTTTTCTAGAGCGTGGATCCCGTCGAGTACGACGGACGTGAGGGGTGCTAATACCTTCCCCTTACGTAACCGACTCCCTTACCCTTTCTCTTTGGTCGCGAGACCATTTCCTTTCCAGGTTTCTCTGAGCGTTTCCTTTCCCTATTTTGGGATAAATAACGCGCAGTGGCGGCTCTGTGTTGTGTTTTTGTTTCAGCTCGCCGGTTGTTTTTCGCGGATGCGACACATGGCCTTTCTCTATGTGGGGAATTGACATGATCGGCATGATTGAGCCGAAAGCGTCCAATGGACACAGGTTTATTCTCGTAGCAATTGACTACTTCACCAAATGGGTTGAATGTAGGTGTTTAATTGGCTGCATTATATGGTAAAACACTAGCTGGATACTAATGTCTTGACTGATGTCATGACATGGTGTGTATGTGTGACTACATTGTAGGTTAGGATATCTAACTGTACTCTGATGTCTTGACTAAGGTCATGACACACTTGAGTAGTTACTGCAGGTTTAGCTAATACAGGATTTATTGAATGTCAAACTGGATATTGTGACATTCATCCCTGTCAGCAGATACTAAGGAATAGAACAGCTGGTGTTCTGTTAGAACTTAGTATTTATTTCCAGTCTGGTTATCAAGGAAATACCAGACCTGGCATAAGGCCTACTGACTGAATGTCAAACTGGATGTTATGACATTCATCATTGACAGCATATACTGAATAATAGACAGAGTGGTGTTCTGCTACACTTCAGTATGTTTCTTAGTCTGTTCTTCAAGAGGATAACAGAACTAACTTAAGGCCAAATGTGTAAATGTCAAATTGGATACTTTGACATTTATTAATGTAAGCTGTTACTGTAGTATGGTCATTTTGGTCATGTACAGGTCAGCAAAATTGTACAGTTTGTTTTCTGGAAAAACAGACTTAGCATATGATCCTTGATGTCAAGCTGAATGTCGTGACATTCATTCCTGACAGCATATGCTATATTGTAGGTTGTTCAGTTTTCTGTTTCAGCTTTTTCTCAGGCTATTCTTCAGGGATTCAACAGCTTAGAGAAAAACCAGGAAATCAACAACCAAGCTACATTTAATGAACCTAACAAATAGCCTATTTGTTAGTAACCTAGATATTGAATTTATGGGAACTCGCGTGACCTTAAATTCAGGAGAATACAAGTGCAAAAGCCCAGGTACTGCAATATAAAAGGAAGTCGTTCCTTCATTCAGTTTTGGGGATTTTGAGGCGTGAAGATTTAGTGTGTCCATCATACTTCACTGCTGTATTTTTGTGAGTCTTGTATTAGACATATCTTGTAAGCCAAGCCTTTATCACGTTGATGATTGCTTTGGCATAGGGTGTTCATTGAGTTGTAAGTGTTGTGTCGCTCAAAGCTTTTAAGCGTGAGTGCTGTGTATCTTGATTAAAGCTGTAAAGCACAATCAAGAGTTGTTTGAAGTGTGACTTCAAAGTTGTCTTTAATTTGGATTAAAGGTAGTAATCACTGAGGTGATTGAGGGGGAGTGAGTAGGAACTCTAATCTTAGAGTAAGATTGAAATTGCATTGGGTAAGGATTAAGTGATAAGTTGTAAACGGGTGAGTTTAGCTTTGAATTAATACTACTGATAGTGGATTTCCTCCCTGGCTTGGTAGCCCCCAGATGTAGGTCATGTTGGACTGAACTGGGTAAACAATTACTTGTGTTATTTACTGCACTTACGTTTAAGTTCTGCATAATTCTTGTCTGTGCAGAATTGGATGTCATAACAACCCGTGTGACATCTAAAGTCTGATAACTAGAATTTCAATTGGCATCAGAGCAGGCACCCTGCCTGTGAATTTCTGGGTGAGATCTAGGGAAGTTACTTTCTAGTACCATGGACAAGGATATAGGACAGTCAAATAGACCACCCATGTTGGATGGCTCTAATTATGATGACTGGAAGCCTCGTATGATAGCCTTCTTAAGGTCTCTAGATAGCAAAGTCTGGAGAGCTGTCAACAAAGGATGGGAACATCCAACGAAGACAGGTGAAGATGGAGTCAGTGTGCAGATTCCTGAAGAAGAGTGGGACAAGGAGCAAGAGGCATTAGCTCTTGGAAATTCCAAGGCCTTGAATGCATTGTTCAATGGAATCAGTAAGAACATCTTCAGGCTGGTGCACCACTGTGAACTAGCTAAGGAAGTTTGGGATACCCTCAAGGTAACTCATGAAGGTACTTCCAAGGTAAAGATGTCCAAACTTCAGATGCTGACCACCAAGTTTGAAAATCTGAGGATGAAAGAGGATGAGACTATTCATGACTTTCACATGAATATTCTTGAAATTGCAAACACCTCTGGTGGACTAGGTGAGAAAATGGCTGAAGAGAAACTTGTAAGAAAGATTCTCAGGTCCTTGCCTAAGAGATTTGCTATGAAGGTCACAGCCATAGAGGAGGCGCAGGACATCTGCAACATGAAGGTGGATGAGCTCATTGGCTCTCTCCAAACCTTTGAAATGGGCCTGTGTGAGAATGCTGAAAAGAAGAACAAAAGCATAGCTTTTGTATCTAATGCTGAAGAGGAGTCAGAAGCAGGATATACTGAAGGTGATGAAAGTATATCAGAAGCCTTAACCATGCTTGGGAGACAGTTCAACAAGTTCGTGAAGAAGATTGATCAAAGAGGGAGACCTAATGTCAAGAACATCCCGTCTGACATCAGGAAAAGATCAACTTCTGAAGAAAAGTTCAACCAAGGCAAGGGAATCCAGTGTCATGGTTGTGAAGGGTATGGACACGTCAGAGCTGAATGTCCTACTTATCTCAAGATGCAAAAGAAGGGGCTAACTATCACATGGTCTGAAGGAGATTCTGAAAGTGAATCTGAAGGAGAATCTGCCAAACATGTCACTGCACTAACCAGTGGTTGTGCCTCTGATGATGACTCAAGTGCAGATGAACTGACCTTTGATGAACTTGCTGCAGCCTATAAGAAGTTGTGTACCACCAGTGCAGAAGTCTGTGCACAAGGAGAAAAGCAGAAGAAACTCATCAAGGAACTGGAAGATGAGAGACAGAAGCATCTGACAGCCATAGAGGGTCTAAATGGTGAGATAGCCTTGCTGACCTCCAAGCTGAATTAGATGACTAAATCCATCAGAATGATGAACAAGGGAACTGACACCTTGGAAGAGATTCTAAAGGTGGGACAGAAGTCTGGAACCAAATCTGGCCTAGGATTTGGGAAAAGATCCTCAGCTGAACACAAACGCCCAAAGGCTAAAGTTCAGAAGTTCAAGCGGAAGTCAAAGCCAATGTCTCAACATCGGGGAACTAGGATGAATAATCATTAGAAGAGGAAATACCAGGAGTGAAGGTGTCACCATTGTGGTAGGCTTGGACATATAAAAGCCTTCTGCTACTGGCTTCATGGTTTCCCTACCCAAGCCTCGCATGTCAGACCTAAGCATAAGACATTTAGGCAAAATGTCACTAGTAAGAAGCGACAATGGTATGCTAGGCTAGCCCACACAACTCTAAGAGCTTCTACCAAAGAAGATTGGTACTTTGACAGTGGATGCTCAAGACATATGACTGGTATGGAGAATATATTGGCAGATATCCAACCTCACAATACCAGCTATGTGACCTTTGGTGATGGTGCTAAAGGAAAAATAAAAGGTGTGGGTAAGCTGGACTGCTCTGGAGTTCCAAAACTGAATAATATGTTGTTAGTAAGAGGACTAACTGCAAACCTCATCAGCATAAGCCAGCTGTGTGATCAAGGGTTCTATGTTCAGTTTACTAAGGAGCTATGTATTGTGACGAATGGGGACAATCAGGAAGTTATGAGAGGATCTAGGTCCAAAGATAACTGCTACCTGTGGGAACCTAAAGTCTCAAACCTCTCCACAATATGCTCTTCAGTCAAGGAAGAACAGGAGGTGAAGCTGTGGCATAGACGCCTTGGACATCTCCACTTACGGGGAATGAAGAAGATCATATCCAAGGAAGCAGTCAGAGGAATTCCAAAGCTACTTATTGATGAAGGAAAAGTCTGTGGAGAATGCCAGGTGGGCAAACAAACCAAGATGTCACATCCGAAGTTGGGACATCCTACTACTTCCAGAGTTCTGGAATTGCTGCACATGGACTTAATGGGACCTATGCAGGTTGAAAGTTTGGGAGGGAAGAGATATGCTTATGTGGTGGTTGATGACCATTCCAGATACACGTGGATAAGCTTTATCAGAGAGAAGTCAGATACATTTGATGTATTCAAAGACCTGTGCATCAGACTTCAAAGGGAAAAGGACAGTTGTGTTGTCCGGATTAGGAGTGACCATGGTACGGAGTTCAAGAACTCCAAGTTTGATGAGTTTTGCTCATCTGAAGGAATAAGCCATGAGTTCTCCTCCCCTATAACTCCCCAGCAGAATGGGATAGTTGAAAGGAAAAATAGAACTATTCAAGAATCTGCCAGAGCTATGGTTCATGCAAAGAAGCTCCCCATGCACTTTTGGGCTGAAGCGATGAATACTGCATGCTATGTTCACAACAGAGTCACCTTGAGAAAAGGAACCTCCTCCACTCTATATGAAATATGGAAAGGCAGAAAACCCACTGTGAAGTACTTTCATATCTTTGGAAGTAAATGCTACATTCTCACAGATCGTGAACAGAGAAGGAAGCTGGATCCCAAAAGTGATGAGGGTATATTTCTGGGATACTCCACTAACAGCAGAGCCTACAGAGTGTTCAACTACAGGACCAATGTCCTGATGGAATCCATAAATGTTATTGTGGATGATAAAGAGGAAGGAATCGATGTCATTGAGGATGTTGAAACATTCTTTGACAGTTCAACAGACATTCCAGTCAAGTCTGAAGAAGTACAGGAACCTCCTCCTGAATGTGAAGTAGATGCAACCTCCAAAATGCCATCTATCATAATTCAGAAAGACCACCCAAAGGATCTTATCATAGGGGATCCTAATAGTGGTGTGACTACCAGGTCAAGGGGAATAAGCTCAAATTCCTGTTTTGTATCCAAGGTTAAACCAAAGAATGTGAAAGAAGCCCTGACTGACGAATACTGGATCAATGCCATGCAAGAGGAGCTTGAACAGTTCAAACGGAATGAAGTTTGGGAGCTAGTTCCTAGACCTGAAGGGACCAACATCATTGGTACCAAGTGGATCTACAAGAACAAGTCTGATGAGAAAGGAGTAATTACTAGGAATAAAGCAAGACTAGTAGCTCAAGGTTACACTCAAGTGGAAGGGGTTGACTTTGATGAAACGTTTGCTCCTGTGGCTAGACTTGAGTCCATCAGATTGCTGTTAGGTGTAGCATGCATTCTGAAGTTTAAACTGTTCCAAATGGATGTGAAGAGCGCATTCTTGAATGGCTACTTGAATGAAGAAGTCTATGTGGAACAACCCAAAGGGTTCAGTGATCCCAACCAACCCAAGCATGTGTACAAGTTGAGGAAAGCCTTGTATGGGTTGAAACAAGCACCTAGAGCATGGTATGAAAGGTTGACCGAATTTCTGACCTCAAATGGATACAGAAAAGGTGGAATAGATAAAACCTTGTTTGTGAAGGATGAAGAAGGCAAAATCATGATAGCTCAAATCTATATGGATGATATAGTCTTTGGTGGAATGTCAGAACAAATGGTTCAACAATTTGTTCACCAGATGCAATCTGAGTTTGAAATGAGTCTAGTTGGAGAACTGACCTATTTCCTTGGAATGCAAGTAAACCAAATGGAGGACTCTATGTTTCTCTCCCAAAGCAAGTATGCCAAGAACATAGTTAAGAAGTTTGGTATGAATAATGCTAGGCACAAGAGGACTCCTGCGCCTACTCATCTTAAGTTAACCAAAGATGATGGAGGGCCTAGTGTGGATCAATGCTTGTATAGAAGCATGATAGGCAGTCTACTATACCTAACTGCAAGTAGACCTGACATTTCTTATGTAGTTGGAGTGTGTGCCAGATACCAAGCAGAGCCTAAGGTGAGCCACTTGAATCAAGTCAAAAGGATTCTCAAGTACATCAATGGGACGTGTGACTATGGGATGCTGTACTCACATGGGTCTGAGCCTGTCCTATCTGGGTACTGTGATGCTGACTGGGCTGGGAGTGCTGATGACAGAAAAAGCACATCAGGAGGATGTTTCTTCTTGGGAGACAATCTCATATCTTGGTTCAGCAAGAAGTAGAATTGTGTATCTCTGTCCACTGCAGAGGCTGAATACATAGCTGCTGGAAGTAGTTGTTCCCAACTGGTTTGGATGAAACAGATGCTCACTGAGTACAATGTCACTCAAAATGTCATGACATTGTTCTGTGATAATCTCAGTGCCATCAATATCTCCAAGAATCCCATCCAACACAGCAGGACCAAACATATTGACATTAGACACCACTTCATCAGAGATCTGGTGGAAGACAAGGTGATTACTTTGGAACATGTAGCCACTGAACTTCAACTGGCTGACATATTTACAAAGGCTCTGGATGCTGCTCAGTTTGAAAACTTAAGGGGAAAACTGGGAATATGTCTCTCTGAGACCTTATAGCAACCACTGATGTTTGGGATGTATTGTTTAATATCTCTGCCTATTAAACAATTGGTACTATGCTCTGATTGGTCAATAGATCATAGCTATGCCACTTGCAACAAGTGTGGCAACAAGAGGGTAAGGAGACACCCTAACGTGAGAAGGCCCTTGTACCTGCACGAATTCAAGGACGCTGTTCATGCAGGAGTGGTTCTGGATGTCAGAAACAAAGTCATGGCATCTGATATGGTGGTACCTACTGTAAAGCAAAAGTGGGTGATTACTTGATCAAAGCTGTGAAGCAAGATCAAGTGGATGCTAACTTGGTTGAAACTGTGAAGTAAAACCAAGTCTGTAACTCTGCCATTGTTCTCTGGTTATGTTGTTGGCTTTGACAACATTTTTGACAAAAAGGGGGAGTAATAACCACCCCTGACAAACAGAGTGGGTCTCTACAACAGACTCTCATGACAGATTCCCCCCCCCTGCAGCTGATGTGTGTTGAAGTTTTGTATTTAACATCTGCTCATCTGTATGTGTGCTGCTTTGTGAAGTTTATTTTCGAGAAGCCTGCTTTAACTGGGAGGACTGCCCGTTGGCAGATGTTGTTATCTGAGTATGATATCGAGTATCGAGCTTAGAAAGCTATCAAAGGTAGTATCTTGGCTGACCATTTAGCGCACCAGCCGATTGAAGATCATCAGTCTGTTCAGTACGACTTCCTAGATGAGGAGATTCTGTATTTGAAAATGAAAGATTGTGATGAGCCTACACTTGATGAAGGTCCGGAACCTGGTTCCAGATGGACGATGGTGTTTGATGGCGCTGTAAATCAGTACGGAAATGGTATTGGGGCAGTAATCATTACTCCTCATGGCACGCATATTCCTTTTACAGCAAGGCTAACTTTCAAATGCACGAATAATATGGCTGAGTATGAAGCCTGCATTATGGGACTGGAAGAGTGTATTGATTTGAGAATCAAACATCTTGATGTGTTTGGTGATTCGGCCCTGGTTGTCAATCAGATCAAGGGTGAATGGGAGACGAATCAGCCTGGTCTCATTCCGTATAGAGATTATGCGAGGAGGATTTCAACGTTCTTTACTGAAGTTGACTTTCATCATATTCCTCGAGAAGATAATCGGATGGCAGATGCGCTTGCTTCCATGATTGTGGTCAGATATTGGAATGAAGTTCCTAATATTACCTTGATGCGCTTGGATAGACCAGCTCACGTGTTTGCAGTTGGAGAAGTCAAAGATGACAAGCCTTGGTATTTTGATATCAAGAATTTCCTCCAGAACCAGGTCTACCCGCCTGGGGCATCTGTGAAAGATAGGAGAACTCTGAGAAGGTTGTCAGGAAGTTTCTACCTCAGTGGTGAAGTGCTGTATAAAAGAAATTTTGACATGGTTTTGCTCAGATGCGTGGATAGACACGAAGCAAACCTGTTGATGACTGAGGTCCATGAGGGTTCATTTGGTACTCATTCCAATGGACATGCCATGGCTAGAAAGATGTTGAGAGCAGGCTATTATTGGTTGACAATGGAGTCTGACTGCTGCAAATATATGAAGAAATGCCACAAGTGTCAGATTTATGCGGATAAGATTCATATTCCTCCGACACTTCTGAATGTGATTTCATCACCATGGCCTTTCTCTATGTGGGGAATTGACATGATCGGCATGATTGAGCCGAAAGCGTCCAATGGACACAGGTTTATTCTCGTAGCAATTGACTACTTCACCAAATGGGTTGAGTGTAGGTGTTTAATTGGCTGCATTATATGGTAAAACACTAGCTGGATACTAATGTCTTGACTGATGTCATGACATGGTGTGTATGTGTGACTACATTGTAGGTTAGGATATCTAACTGTACTCTGATGTCTTGACTAAGGTCATGACACACTTGAGTAGTTACTGCAGGTTTAGCTAATACAAGATTTATTGAATGTCAAACTGGATGTTGTGACATTCATCCCTGTCAGTAGATACTAAGGAATAGAACAGCTGGTGTTCTGTTAGAACTTAGTATTTATTTCCAGTCTGGTTATCAAGGAAATACCAGACCTGGCATAAGGCCTACTGACTGAATGTCAAACTGGATGTTATGACATTCATCATTGACAACATATACTGAATAATAGACAGAGTGGTGTTCTGCTACACTTCAGTATGTTTCTTAGTCTGTTCTTCAAGAGGATAACAGAACTAACTTAAGGCCAAATGTGTAAATGTCAAATTGGATACTTTGACATTTATTAATGTAAGCTGTTACTGTAGTATGGTCATTTTGGTCATGTACAGGTCAGCAAAATTGTACAGTCTGTTTTCTGGAAAAACAGACTTAGCATATGATCCTTGATGTCAAGCTGAATGTCGTGACATTCATTCCTGACAGCATATGCTATATTGTAGGTTGTTCAGTTTTCTGTTTCAGCTTTTTCTCAGGCTATTCTTTAGGGATTCAACAGCTTAGAGAAAAACCAGGAAATCAACAACCAAACTACATTTAATGAACCTAACAAATAGCCTATTTGTTAGTAACCTAGATATTGAATTTATGGGAACTCGCATGACCTTAAATTCATGAGAATACAAGTGCAAAAGCCCAGGTACTGCAATATAAAAGGAAGTCGTTCCTTCATTCAGTTTTGGGGATTTTGAGGCGTGAAGATTTAGTGTGTCCATCATACTTCACTGTTGTATTTTTGTGAGTCTTGTATTAGACATATCTTGTAAGCCAAGCCTTTATCACGTTGATGATTGCTTTGGCATAGGGTGTTCATTGAGTTGTAAGTGTTGTGTCGCTCAAAGCTTTTAAGCGTGAGTGCTGTGTATCTTGATTAAAGCTGTAAAGCACAATCAAGAGTTATTTGAAGTGTGACTTCAAAGTTGTCTTTAATTTGGATTAAAGGTAGTAATCACTGAGGTGATTGAGGGGGAGTGAGTAGGAACTCTGATCTTAGAGTAAGATTGAAATTGCATTGGGTAGGGATTAAGTGATAAGTTGTAAACGGGTGAGTTTAGCTTTGAATTAATACTACTGATAGTGGATTTCCTCCCTGGCTTGGTAGCCCCCAGATGTAGGTCATGTTGGACTGAACTGGGTAAACAATTACTTGTGTTATTTACTGCACTTACGTTTAAGTTCTGCATAATTCTTGTCTGTGCAGAATTGGATGTCATAACAACCCGTGTGACATCTAAAGTCTGATAACTAGAATTTCATTGAGGCCGCATCGTATGCGAATGTGACCAGACAGGTGGTTGTGAAGTTTATCAAGAATCAACTTATTTGCCGTTATGGTGTGTCAGATAAGATCATTACTGATAATGGATCTAATCTGAATAATAAGATGATGGATGAGTTGTGCGCTGAGTTCAAGATTGCACACCATAATTCCTCTCCTTACAGACCTAAGATGAATGGGGCTGTTGAAGCCGCTAATAAGAACATAAAGAAGATTATCCAGAAGATGACAGTTACGTACAAAGACTGGCATGAGATGCTGCCATTTGCTTTGCATGGATATCGTACGTCTGTACGCACTTCAACAAGAGCAACCCCTTTCTCTCTTGTTTATGGCATGGTGGCTGTTCTCCCAGTAGAGGTGGAGATCCCATCAATACGAGTCTTGATGGAAGCCAAATTGACTGATGCTGAATGGATTCAGAGTCGTTACGACCAACTGAATTTGATTGAAGAGAAGCGATTGACTGCCATGTGTCATGGTCAGTTATATCAGCAGAGGATGAAGAAAGCATTCGATAAGAAGGTCAAACCTCGTGTGTTCCGAGAAGGAGACCTTGTGCTCAAGAAAGTCTTGTCTTTCGCGCCCGATTCCAGGGGCAAGTGGACTCCAAACTACGAGGGTCCATATGTTGTTAAGAGAGCCTTTTCAGGCGGTGCTTTGATACTCACAACTATGGATAGGGAGGATTTCACTCGTCCTGTGAATTCAGATGCAGTCAGGAAATACTTTGCCTAAAAAAAAAAAGAGTATTGAAGAAAAAGAATAGCTCGCTAAGTTGAAAACCCGAAAGGGCGGCTTAGGCAAAAATGAGCGTCTCGGTGAAGAACCCGAAAGGGCAATCCAGGCAAAAGTTAGAGACATGAAAAAGAATATTTGTATCCCGCTAGATTGAGTACCTCACCCTGGGGCAATCTAGGCAAAAATTAGGGATTTGGCAAGTAACTGCATCCGGATAAGACTTTCTATTCTGCAGCCGTCTGTTCGTCAGAGATTCTCGATTCGTCGTCAACTGAAGCTTCGAATACATCGAGATTCAAATTGGTAGAGAAAGGATCATTATGTTCAATGTAGCCCTCTTCCAATATATATCACTGATTTCAAATTTGTACAGATCTATGGAGTCTTGCCATTTGCAGGCTACCATTCCATCAAATAAATTTGAGATTTTATCCAATTATTTGCACTCTTATTTGTTTCAATTCAACAAATGTTTTGCATGTTTTAATTGATAAAATGTCATTGTTTTAAACAAATAAATTTTTTCAAAATTTGTTGTTTTAAACAAAGTGAACATTCACGATGATGAAAGGATACTCAAGAATTTCTCAGTGCTCTCCCGAGGGTGGCATGATTTCCAACAGGTAAGACATTTGTTCATATTCCTGTCATTGGTTGTATCCTCTTTCTCCATTTTTGTTGGTGGGGTTGTTCCCCAAGCGGAGCTTTTGTTGGGTTGTTCCCCAAGCAGAGTGTTTGTCAGGACTTCCCAATCCTCTCCAACAGTGTTCCTTCCTCAGCATGGTTGCTTTCCTTTTTGGAAGATTCAGTGTGGGTGGGTTGACATCCCGGTACTTTACCACTTTCCTCAGCACAGTCACTGGCAGAGGTGTTGATATGATATACTGCATTTATGCTGTATCTCCCCATCAGAGCGTTTGTTGAGGTTTTCACCTCTTATCCCTTCAGCAGAGCAGTATTTGTTTTCCTCCTCTGCGGTTGATGATTTCCTCTCAGAAGGTTCGGTATTTGGTGGTTGATCCCCAGCTCTCCTCTTCATCCCCGGTGGATTCCCCAGTGGATTCCCCAGTAAAGCCGCCAGTAGATTTGTGGTATGATGGATTATATCTGAGAAGTTTCCTGCAGAAGTTTTGTGCTTTCCCTGCAGAATCCTTAATGGAGTTGGTATCCCCAACAGAGTCAGGATCCCATCCAGAGTTGGTATTCTCAACAGAGTTGCTTTTGTGGCAGTTTCTGCCTGGTGAAATCTCTGTTTTCCCCAGTAGGATCGGTTGGTGATCTATCATCCTGGGTTTGGTGGATTTCCTGATGCTTTTGATCCCTAGTAGAGTGGCTTGTTGCAGAATCTACTTGTGTGATCTATCTTTTCCTCAGTGGGTTTATCCCCAATGGAGTGGCTGACAGTATTCCTAGTAGATCCCCTGGTTGGGTTGATTGTTGATCCATCGCTCAGAGATTTTGTGGTTTCCCTGATTATCTCTGGTTTTGTTTGCTCCCCGCAGATCTTTGCTTTTCATCATATAAATCTCCAGCAGATCGGCTTTCCAGTTGGATTCTTTGGTTATTCCCCTACAATTGTAGTATCGGGCGTTTGGTTCCTGGACCTGTTTGTGTTAGATATGTCTGTTTTGTCAGCATTCATCAAACATAAATTACACATATTCATGCATATTCATAAACATTCAGATATTCATGTTGCATTTTTGCCATATATCTTTTGTTTGTTGTTCCCTGCTTTGGGTGTTATAGATCTCTCCAATAGATCTCCCCAAGCAGATGTCGGGTGTTTTAATCTCTCCATATAGAGTCAGCCCCATAGGCAGAAAAGGTTTGTCTTTCTTTCTGCAGTTCCCCACTGAGATATATCCTCGTGGATGACGGTTCCTTCCGTTTCCTCCCAACACATATATTGGGATGGAGCTTCCTATTGAGTTATATCCTCATTAAGACGAGTCTTGATTCAGTCCGTCTTTTCGGCTCGATCCCGAATTGGCTATTGGTCAACTGTTTCTTGTACTTCCCTGTGGAATAAATGAATGAATTGCCCAGTAACCGGCAATAGTTTTTTTATCCCCAGTGGAGTTTGGGCCTCTACCCTTATACCGGTAGTTGTAAGTCCTATGTTCCTTTCCTCTTGGCGGAATTTGTGGTTATAAACCTTTTATTCCTCAGCGAGAGTCGATGGTTTTCTACCCAGTAGTCGGTAGTCATAAATCCTATTTTCCTGCTCTCCAGCAGTTTGTGGTTTGTTATAAACCCTATTTTTGTTCCCGTGCGGATTTGTGATTTCCTTCATTCCCCACGCGGAGTTGTTGGTTTTCTACCCAGTATTCGGTAGATGTAAACCCTACTTTTTATCCTCATCAGAGTTTGGCTACTACCCCGTATTCGGTAGTTGTAAGTCCTATCTCTTTTCCCCTAGCAGAGGTAACCTTTGTGGTTCGTTCTGGTTGGTGGTGGATTTTGTGTTGTTGTGGTTTTATCCCCAACGGAGTCTGTGTCTCCCTGTGGAATAAGTTGAATAATTGCTCAGTATTTGGCATTCATTCACCCTATCCCCAGTTGAGTCTTTGGTTTTCTACCCCGTATTCGGTAGTCGTAAACCCTAATTTCTCCCCTTTGCAGAGTTAACCTTGTTGTTCATCCTAACCGATGATGGTTACTCTTTGTGGTTATCTTCATTCAATATCCGATGTTGATATTCCCTCCTTGCTCCTGGAAAATTGCCGGTTGCTAGCAATTGTATCCCCAGCAAGTCCTTGTGGGTAATTGTGTTTATGCAATTCATCCCCAACGGGTCTTCTTTCATTTACCCTTTTGTTGGTAATGTTGTTGCTCCCTTTGATTGGTCATCTTTATATACCTAGTTTTGGTATCCCGATGCCTTTCTTTTCGGTCGATTTATCCTTTATTAACCCAGTAACCGGTTGTGGATAATCTTCCATGCGAGTATGTTATCCACGTTCTGACGGTAATGGATAATATATCTCATGCACTCTTCAGTCGAAGCCTGTTGTGTTTCCCCAGTCGAGTAAGATTCGTGTTCCTTTCCGGAATTGAATATTCGTTTGTTCCCTGGATAATTGTCGGATGCTTGCAATTTATCCCCTGTGAGTTGTCTTTCGTTTACCCTGTTGTTGTTGGTAACAATTGTCTCTCTTTTTGGTTGATCACCTATTATATACCCTGTAACCGGTATCTCTGGTGTCTCTTCCTTTTTTTTCGAGTATATTATTCACGTTCTGACGGTAATGAATAATATATCTCATTCACTCTTTGGTTGGAGTCCTTTGTTGATTTTCCCCAGTAGAGTAAGATTCGTATTCTTTGTAGAATCGAATATCTATCCTTTCGGATGATGAGTGTTTTGGCATATATACCAATTCACGTTTCGGTAGGTCACCTATTATATACCCAATAACCGGTATCCCTGGTGTTTCCTTCCATGCGAGTATATTGTCTACGTTCTGACGGTAATAGATAATATATCTCATGCGAGTATACTATCCACGTTCTGACGGTAATGGATATTATATCTCATGCGCTCTTTGGGTTTGTGTCCCCAACTGAGTAAGATTCGTTTTCCCGTTGTGGAGTCGAATGTCCATCCTGTAAGTCGATTTGCTTTTTCAAGCCCTCCTTTCGGATGATGAGTGTTTTGGCATATATACCAATTCACGCTTTGGTCGGTCACCTATTATATACCCAGTACCCGGTATCCCTGGTGTTCCTTCCTTTCTGCTCCCTATTATGACCTTGGTCCCCTGTGGAGTCAGATTTTCCTGAGTTGATGTACCTTTTTCGGGTCTTTCTCAGATGTTCGGTTGATTGATATCTCTCACCCTTATACCGGTCTTAGATATTCATTCTTCCTGAGTTCGTTACCCTTATACCGGTAACACCTCATTTTTTGTTGCTTCTCCAAGAGAGTCTCTTTGTTAGACATTTCTCCAGTGGGGTTTCCTGTTGTGTTTTACCCTGGTGTTGTATTGGTGTTGTTCCCCAATATACGCAATTTTCCCCGGCAGGGAGATTCTTTGTGAATCTTTTCCCTAATCCGAGTCCGAATTTTTATCCGAAGTATCCTTCGTGGATAGTTTGAGTCAGCTTGAGTCTTTCCATTGGATTTGTCCCTTTGGAATTTTCTTCTTTTCCCCAGTGTGAGTCCTTTATCCCCAACGAGGTCTCTAGTCCAGTCGTGTTTTGTTCATGCAGTGTCTAGTTGTTGTTTTACCCTAATTCAGAGTCGTGTCCTGCTCACGCATTTCTTTTTCTTTTTTTCTTATCCCCATGAGAGTCCTATTAGTGTCTCTGTTCCTGGTGAGTGGATTACTCCGATGGATCGTCTTTTCTTCTTTTGTGGACCAGTGTTCCCCACATAGTTTTGTTTCTTTTACATGCATACTTCTGCATCATGAGGTCTCTTAGGGGCCAAAATTTGTCTCATTACTGTTATTTAAGTCCATTCTACCGCGTCGAGATGAAGATTTCTAAACTTCACTTCTCCGGCTAGAATGACCTTAAATAGGGGCATCTGTAAGACCCCAATTTTATCCCTAAGATCCCTCATGACATCATATCATATCATTTCATTGCCTCAAGGATCATTGTGCACCTTGCTTCCTTCCCTGTGGGTTGGTTATCTTTTTGAGAGTGATTTCTTGATCATCAAGCATTCCTTGCATTTGTATATCATTGCTTTTCCCTTTTACCACTAACCAAAAGTACAAAAATATGTCATCTAACCTTTGTCTTGCAGATGAAGCAATCACAGGTCAAGGCAGTCAAAGGCAGTCATTGAGCAGTAGATGGTGGCCATTCTTGAAAATTTGGACCCCATAATCATTATCAAGAGTTCATATGAACCATGATATCATTTTGAATCAAAATCCCAAGTGGTAGAGGCTTGAATTTCATCAGAACATTGCCAGGTCATCTGAAGGCCTAGAAAGTCAACTGCCAAGTCAACAGTTGGATTTGGAGGTGGGAAGTGATTAGAAATACCTCATTCATGTTCAAACAAGTCTCATTTGACATTCTAAACATCAACATTGAAGAAAATAAAGTCAGGTCAAAACTTTCCAAAAATAGAAAGTGACTTATAATTCAAACTTGCCAAAAATGGAAAGGTTTTAACCTAACTTCAACTTCAAATTACATCATCAAGAAAGCTTCAAATGAAATTTTGTTGAACATGAAAGTTATAGATCTTTCTCTCCCATTTCCAAAAAGTCCAAGATCATTAATTTCTCATGTGTGGTTAAGGAGATATGATCAAAACATGGCAAAGTGTACTTGAAGATTCAAATGTGCATAACTTCTCAACCAAAACTCCAAATTGGATGGTTCTTTTTGCATTGTTCTTATTTTGACCTCTAAAATCCAAATCATGCATTGCATTTCATCAATTATCATCATATGAACATTTGCCAATTCACTTGATTTTTGGAGGGAAATTATGAAATTTAAAATTGGTACATTGTTTGAGCATTCTACCATTGCCTTTAGCTCCAAAACTGATTTTTGAGTGAAAATGAATTAATATTCGTGCACTGTTCACCATGCATTTCATGCATAGGGTGAAAATCACAATTTACATTTACATTCCATTTTGCTAATTCCACTTAACCAATAGCTTAAACATGATTAGAGAGTGATTAGTAGGAGGTATAAAGCAAAAACCCTAACTGTTTCAGCATAACAACAATCACTTTTTCAGATCTAGATCCAAATTCTTGAAAATTTTTCTCTCAAATTTTCTTCAAATTTCTTCAAACCAAATCACAATCCATTACTTGATTCATCATCTGGAAGCATCTTTGAGCAAGTTTGAAGGAAGAACAAAGAGAATACGTGCCTGTTTATTCATGCTTGAAGCTTGGAAGCAACAATGATGAATCCGAATTCTGGTTGAATCAAGAGCAATTGAGCTTTGATCTTTCATCCAATCAACTCTACAAGCTGCATAGAAGAACTGTTGAGCATTACAAAGCCTGAATCAAGCGAATTCTAGTTATGCACTTCAAAGAGGTTCCAAATCGATCTCTCTTTTTCTCAAAATTATTATGCTATTGTTGTAGATCTTGTGATGCTGGTTACTCTGAGCTTTAGATCATGAAATTCCATGCAATATTCACTGAGTTAGGTTGATTTAAAGTTCCATGCATGAAATTAGTTTTGCTCGATTTGATCTTAACATGATGATTTAAGCTTAGCCATGCATTGATTTGTGATCTACATGAGATATGCAATGTGTTGATGTGCTTAATCATGAATTCTGGGAATTTTTTTCTTGGTGGATGATGAACATCCACTGTTCATGTGCTGTGCGTGAAGAAGATGAAGTGCAGAGTTTTATGCCACGGTTTTTGATTCGTTTTGGCAACAGAAAACCGTTCCCTTATGTTCATGTTAGGGTTAGAACGTGATTGGTTCATGGAAATCCCATGCGTGCGCTCTCATTGGGTCTCGCGTGTGTTGACCGCGTTGACTGGCCAGCGTTTTAATGAAACGCTGCGTTTCAGCAGCCAGTGCCAATTTCATTTCAAATTAAATAAACATTTCATCTTAATTCCATTTAATTGTCACATATCCATTTCATTTTATTTCAATCTTCAAAAAATCAAAACAAATTGAATATTGCTCCAAAAAATACCAGGTTTTTTGCATTAGGATCCTTGATCTCTCTACTTTTTTATCATCATGATTTTTAAAGTTGTGCTTGGTTGGATATTTTTTTTGTGCTAGGGTATTTGATCATGTATGCATTTTGTACCTTGCCTTGCTATATCATTTGTGAAATGCATGTTTTTAATCCAATGAATCTGAAAATTTGCATGATGAAACTAGACTCTTTGCTTGACATTTTTGTGTTGATTTGGTATTTTTACCATTTGTCATTTATGTTTTATGATCATGTTAAGATGGTGTGACAATTTATGTCACACCTTTGCTTGTTCAACTTGAATGATGTATTTGCCATGCCAAATGATCTCCAATTGTCTTGATTTTTTGTATGATGCATACTATGGATGTTGTGATTGATAATGAATTTTCTTGGAATTATTTGAATCATTTCTGATTTAATTGAGATTTTTCATTCTGGTTGGTCACATTTGAGCTTTAAAATTGTCTTGAACTTCAATTGATCATGAAATGCTTTTGGTTAATGATATTGATGTGAGACCTTTTGGATTGTTTCAAGATGTGTTTGAAGTTGATTCATGTTAATTTTCAGCTTCTGTTTTGATTTTTTTCTCCATCTTTGACCCTAGGCTTTGACCTAGTGGTTTGCCTCTCATGTTTGAAGCTTTGATTTCAGGTTGAACATCCAAGTTCCATAGTTGTTGATGCTCCATCATTTGAGCATTGATGTTTGCCTTTGATTACTAATCTTTGTGTGTTTTGTAGGTTGATGATGACTCATTTGAGTTTGACCTTTGGCTTATGCCTTGTGTACATTGAGATTGTTTGTTGCTTATTGACTGTTGTTTGATTGTCTTTGTACTGACTTGTTTGATGTTTCCACAGGTACATAAGTTGCTTTAAGTTCATTTGAACTTTGCTTTTGCTTGGTTGCTTAACCACTTAGGTATAACCTCTAATCTTCATGTAGTCTGGAAGACCTGTCCTGTTATGTGGGCAGGCACCTGTCTGAAGTCCTCCTTAAGAGGCAATGCTTGTGTTTGTTTACTTTTTGTGCCAAGCAGGAAAAGTCCTCTTATGAGGCAATTGGCAGATAAAAGAGATGTGTAATCCATCTCCTGCTATTCAGTGTGTCATTCACTTTGCTCACACAATGTGTTGATGCATTGTGAATACTAACCCAAGATCTTATAGAGTCAATCACTTGTGGAGAAGAGTTCCAACTTTCTGAACTCCCACACTTTCTATTGTTTAAAGCTCTCCCAGGCTAGGGATAAGAGCTATGAGGCACACTCCTCATCTCCATTTCATCTGCTTCACCCTAACTCTCAATGTTAGGGTTAAGAGCTCATATCACCCCATTCCAGTTGACTTTAAAGTCTAACCTTGTTTGAGCCTAATTGCTTGTGTATAGTGTGTGCTAATTGACTTGGTTGTTGATTACTTGATTCATCTGTGCATATCTACCTATGTGTGCCTTTGTGCATTTATCATCATTAATTGTACATAATTTCATGATCATTGTTCATATCCTTGTGACATCTTTGTTTGTCCATTGAGGAGTCAATTGTAAGTCCATTTATTGGCAGTTGTTTCCTATGATCTGGAAGGAGTTGGGACTAAGACCATTTATTGGCATCCTATTTCCTTGGAGTCGAGTGTAAGACCATTTATTGGCAACTTGTTTCCTTTTGCTTATTGCATTTGTTTTGTTTGTTGTATGTGAGGAGTCAATTGTAAGCCCATTTATTGGCAGTTGTTTCCTATGATCATTCCTTTGGAGATTGGTATAAGTCCATTGATTGGCATCTGATATCCATCTTGTTTTAGGAGATTGGTGTAAATCCATCGATTGGTATCCGGTATCCACCTTTGTTTGTGAGATTGGTGTAAGTCCATTGATTGGCATCCGGTATCCATTTGCTTTGTTTATTTGTTATTGCTCATTGCCTATTCCAAAGGAATCACTTGGATCATCTACATATGATCTCAAGAGGTGAACATCTAAGAAGTTTTACACTCCCTCACCCTCCACCTTTTGTTTCTTTAAACCTCCATCTTTGCATGTTAACCCAAACCTGAAAACTATTGTGCAAATATTCTCACCTCTTTTCAAATTAGAAACCTAGGCCTTAAGCCTTGATTTTCCAAACTTCATTTTCATGATACTTCTTTCGAATTAAATCCTAATCATACTTTAACCATCTTTTGTAAATAATTCTAATTGGTTAATTTCACTCATTCAATTGTTTTGTGGCTTTGTCCATTCTTGATAAGTTTTCATACATTAGCCATAGATCTCAATTATCTTAGTGGTTGATGTTAATCTCACCTTTTGTCCTTAGTGATTGAATTGTAAGACTTCCTTGCTTATTATAGGGTTAACCCCTCACTAGCAAGTTGAAGCTTTTCTCACATGGTGGACTTGTGGTTGTATAGGTTGAGTTTTCTCCCGTGGATAATGAAAGACCTTAGAGCTTTTGTTTTAAAAATGAACCCACTCATGTTTTGGAAATCTTTTAGCCGAACTACGGCGTTTTGATCCTTACCTTCCATGGAAAGGTACGTAGGCAACGGGTTCACCCGTTCAAACACAAAAATAATAACTTGTATATTCTTTTCTCATCCATTGAATCCATGTTTGCACAATAAATATTTCATAAACAAATAAAATTCCATTCAACAAGTGTGAAAAGGGCTCCCTAGGAGTACCTAGGACGTTTTGGGTGCCTAACACCTTCCCATTGCGTAATTTACCCCTTACCCAGATCTCTGATCTTTTCATTAGTTTTCTATGTGTAAAACTTCTTAGGCTTTTGTTCGCTTTTTAGCCATTCCTTTGGATAAATAAAAGTGCGGTGGCGACTCGATTTCTTTGTATGCTTTGCTTTTGGTTTAATCAATAAATCATAAAGTGACGAATACACCGCTACAGGGACATATTACATATTTCAGAAGCTCCCTCATGGGGAATACAAGCTATAGGAATTGGATGGGAAACTTATAGCAAGGACTTGGAACTCTACCCATCTTAAATATTATTAAAGTTAGACTATTTTTAATTTTTAAAGGGGCAGATTTCCCTCCTGTGTATGAAATTTTGAATACTTATGTTCCAATGGGGATGTTTTGGTTTTTACTATTTGAACATGTTGGACTTCAATATGGAGATCCTTGTCGCCTTACAAGGCTACCTGAATATGTTGAGCTTCAATATGAAGATTCTTTCCACCTTACAAGGCTACTTGAATATGTTGGACTTCAATACAAAGATCATTGTCGCCTTACAAGGCTACTTGAAATATTATATACTTCAACATGAAGATATTTCTCGCCTTACAAGACTATTTGAAATATGTTATACTTCAATACGAAAATCCTTGCAGCCTTACAATGCTACTTTAATATGTTGGATCCAACAGGTTTATCTAAATTCCCCGCCTGAGGGACTTAGAGTTTCCTCAGCATATATATATATATATATATATATATATATATATATATATATATATATATATATATATATATATATATATATATATATATATATGACTCATGATGCCCCATGGTTCAGTAGTTTAAAGCATTTTTTCCTTTGTCAAAGCCCTTGTACTTAAGGAACATTGTAGTGATGTATTTGTAAAGGGCCTAAGTAAGGGAAGGAGAGTGGTACCCTCAAGAGGGGTAACGCCTATACTTCTCCCTCCATTAGTAATTGTCTTGCCTTAAGTTTCCCCTACATGCATTGCAATGGGAAATATTGGAAAAGATTTTCCTCGGTTAAAGGGAGGTTAGGGTCAACTGTTTGACACACACTCCCTAGGGAATAGGGATTCAATAGTATTCTATTGAGTGAGGGGGGAGTTATCACCCCCTAGAAAAGCCTAGGCCAAAAAGCCTCTATAAATACCTCTTCCATACCAAGAGAAATGATAGATCATTAAACCCACAATATAACGCATAAAACATATAACATTTCACCTCACGTGAGTTGGACCAACATACACATTAAAAACCACCATTAAACAAGGTTTCTCACTATTGTGAGCAAGCCCTAACCACCCTTAACTACGAATACCTTTGAGTATCCCCTACTTGCATAGGGATATAACACACTTCAGTACTTTTTGACAAGTACAAGGTTGTCGAGTTTCCCTCTATTTCCATTTTTTATTCCTCGGGCGAGTAGTTTCTTTGCATATGTGGGAGTGGAAAAGACTGGTGAGTGGGAGTAGATGGCCTTGGGAACATGCGCATTAAATTCTTGTCTCGTCATGAAAACATTTTGTAATGGAATTCCTATGTGTGGCTTCAGCCCCCAAGGTAGGTTGTTGCACTATTGTTTAGGTTATTCAAGTGCACTCAAGTGTCATTGCGATCTCGAGGTTGATTCTCCACCTTTAATTTCATCTTCTGGTCTTTTCTTCATTTTAGCATGTAGATTCACCCCCTTAATATTATTATATAAGTATGACCTCTCACTATGAATGATTATTTCATCTTCTTGCGTAAACTCTATGTTTCTTGCAACTTTTCTTCTGCTCTTCCTTGAATTCGGGCGACACTTTGATCTGTCCATTTGTCTCTTCTTCTCTGATTTTGCATTCCTTTATCATTTTGAAGTTTCTAAATGGTTTCCTCGGATTCTCGTTTTCTTCTATATTTACACTTTATGTGAAGTAGTATTTCTCTCTCTTTATCCCATTATTCTTGTTCTTATTCTTTCTCCAAGCATGTCCAACCTAGGGAACCCAAACATGAATTTTATGGGCTTAACCAGTGCAGATGAGATAACCGATGCTTCATTGTGCACTGAAGTGATTGACCCTAAGGTATTGTATGTGGTTCCTATAGAGGTTATGCATCCCCTTATGAATATTATAGAGATTAGTGATGGTTCTGATTCTCTGAGTAGTTCTGACGATGGTGGTACGAATTCGAGGGTCCTTAAGATGACAAAGATATGGAAGAGCCCATGGAAGATGATGGAAGGGCTAACCTATTTAGTTTTGGAATTAGGAATATTTTTATGGTTTTTCCTTCCCTAAAGTGCTCGTGGTGATTTCAGAAAGGGTTGAAAATCAACAGGGAAACTTAAGTGCTCATGTATATATTAAGGCTCTTAAGGCTTTGAAAGATCGGGAACCTGGTGATGACGAGGTTATGAGGTATCTTGAATCTTGGGCATACTCTAGAAATCACATACATGATCTTTTTGTTTGTTGATAGTGAATAAAAGATGGTATGGAGGTGGAAACCAAATCTTGAACTTCTTGTTGTTGCTGATTAGTATCCATGGGTAGAAAAGGATGTATTGGGTACAACATTTGGTATTAACGAGGCAAGTAAGTTGGAAAATTCTTATATGGATGTAGGCCCATCTTATGACTGGTTGTTCTCTCCCATAAATCCCAATAAGAGTTTATAGAGATCCTTTGATGGATGTTCGCTGCCTCTTCACGAGTGTACATTCTCCTGGATAGGGTTCAAACTTACCTTTAACAACTTTGAAATGTGTATTTTTATTCATCTCAAGATTGCACCATCTCATATGCATCTAGAGAGTTAGGCATATATGAAATTATTTCAATACTAGTTTGAATACAGTGATAATGCACCGACTCTGAAGTTGTTCTTCCACTTGTTCAACACACAACACACTTTTGCCAAGGAAGAATGGGGGGAAGGGTTTCTCTCATTTCTTTAAGCGAAGAAAATGTATGATGTTTTTATTGACAATTCCAAGAGCTTCAAAGATCAATATTTTTAGTTGTTTCTAAAAGCTGTGATGCACACTCAAGATGGGTCAGAGTTACCAAGATGTATAGACAGATTTTTCAAGTATTAGAAGTGTACTCATTTCTTGGAGACTCCTAGCAAGTATGTATCTTCTCTAGAGGAATTGTCATCGGAAGAGGAGGGCTTGAAAGTCGGCCTTTATGTTTTTTGGGAGAGCATGGATTTTGTAGTCTGGGCTAGTACTTCGAATGTATCAGTGTTTCATAAAAAGGCTTTACATTGAAACATGGTTGCTGGTAGAGGCGATCGATGATTAAGAAAGAATATATATCTTTGGTGAGAATAGGGAGTTAATTTTATCCATGTCTTCGTTGTTTCTTTAGTATATACCTCAACTGTTGTGTTAATTTTGTTTTAGATATATTATGTGTGTAATATAATCAAGAGGAAGAAGGAATTGTAAAAGAATAAACCCTCATTCCTCCATCAGGTCCAGACGCATATGCAACTGTATCAGCAAAAGATGTGGATGTGGAGGAAATTAATATTCCAAAACTGGAACAAGCACAGCGACATCATTAGCAAGATGGCAAAACAGGTCATAACACCTTATTTTTTGGGATCCGTAGAAAAAATCCAATGATATGCCATGATATCATGTTGTTGGCCAATCGAAGGCAGTTGGTGACGAACCCTTGAAGATGGATAATGACAAGGCTCCAAACCATGAATCATCCTCAAACATACCTAAGTTGATAATGCTCGAGGTCGATTAAGTGGTCATATGGGGTAACTAAAGTTTGTCTCCCACCTATTCCATGCAACAATTTCTCCTGACAAAGGGTCCCCGAATCACAAAAGATGTCCAAACCTATTTCCATGAGGGAAATTATATACTTACAACATATGACCAAGATGCCTAGATAGGAGACGATGGTTGATATGTTCTACCAGCTTCACTAGGATGTTACCATTCTTTCTATAAATGCTTCTGGATGATGGGAATTTTGGCTTCATACATCCCGAGGAGGGAGAAGAAAAATATTAAGAAGCAACATGATGTCATCCTTCTTGAACGGGAAAGTCTTTAGAAAGAGTTAGATGAAGTGAAAGAGAAACTAGTTTCTTCAAAAAAGGACGTGGACAAGAATGGAACCTTTTCTTCCTTTGCCGCCAAGGTCAAGCTTCAGGAGGGGACATTAAAGGAGATTGAGGATTCACTGGCTAAGGTTGAAAACAATCTCGTCGATTTTGGGGATTCTCTTAATACTTAAACAACGACGGTGAGGAAGTT
The DNA here is from genome assembly GCF_024323335.1 of Lathyrus oleraceus. NCBI lineage: Eukaryota > Viridiplantae > Streptophyta > Magnoliopsida > Fabales > Fabaceae > Lathyrus > Lathyrus oleraceus. The sequence continues at coordinate 160,544,883 of NC_066579.1, read as the reverse complement.
AGATGAATCCTTGGAAAAGGAGAATAAAGCATATTTCAATGAGGTGATGGCCTATGAGGAACGTATGAAAGACCTATAGAGGGAGCTCGAAGACTATGTCAACCTATTAGCTCAAGTTATATGTCTCCTTTAATAATATAATGAGTCATGTCAAGTAGTTTTATCTAAAATTGAAGATTCCCCAGTTCCCCAAGAGATGCTCGCCATGTAAAAACAAGTTGTAGATGAGAAATAAGTCATCGTGAGACCGAGAATGAAGGATTCATATTCTACTAGGTTGTTAGTAGTGATACACTTTAAATATATGGATACTTTGACCGGTCAATGCCACTTCATTTGCCATTGGACGACCCGTTTCTGACCATGGTCCATGTTGTACTTGTCCTATGGGTGATGGATTCCATTTTTCTAGGAATTCTGCAAACACTTAAGCCTTTTGTGCATTCCTGGTCTCGAGTGAGATGTCAAATTTAGACTTCTTAATGAACTAGTTTGTCGCTCATCCTACGGTAAGTTGATCAAGACGGTGATGATGTGTGGAAAGAAGTAATGTCGTAATTTTCTTGAGGTTGTTACTAGCACTATAAATACGAAGTATAGTAGGTTTTAAATGTGGCCCTATTATAGGGTGAGGACAACATTAATTGCTTCAACCAATACTACTGGGTAGAGGAATAAGGTCTCCCGAATCGTTGGTCTATAGAAGACCATTGAGGTAGAGTGGTCTATTTTCAGTGACGCAAACTCTTGTTCTCACTCTATTGTTACGTCAATTTCTTCTTTAAAAATCTTATTCACCATCCTATGATATGTTATGCTTGGGTTCTTCAACCCGAAGGGCGCGAAATTGTATCGGTAGTTGGCACATTTAGTCATGAAGGAAATTTGCCTCTATATGTTTTATGCATAGGGATGTGGTTGTATCTTGAGAACCCATCCATGAACGACAAAAATTTCTAGCTGAAAGAATTATTTACCAGCTTGTCGATGTTCTAAGGTGGATACAAATCTTTAGGATAAGCTCAATTGAGGTGAGTGTAATCTACACACATCCTCCATTTTTTCGGACTCCTTTTTAACTTGAACAACATTGGATAACCATTCAGTGTATGTCACTTCAAAAATAAATTTGGTATAAGGCAGACCTAAGGCCGTGTTCAAAGTGGCTTTATATTTCTCAGGAGATTATCGGATCCTTCTTTGGGCTATGTATCAGACGAAATGGTCGACATTCAACTGGTGATAGGGGTGGCGAAACGGGTAAGGATCGTTGGGCATGTTTGTGTTTCTCGTACTTTTTTGCAAGGAAGGTCGGGGGGCTAGGCTCACACCCTCGAATATGCTGCCCTCCATGTTTATTTGCAGGTTTTTGCAGGCGCGGGAGTTAACATAATTTTTTTCAAATTTTTAGGCTAAAAGTGTGCAATACATGTGTGCCCTCCCTACCATGCCCTCATTTTTTGGCGGGGCAGGCTTAGATTTTAAGCTCGCGTCCTAAATAATGTCCACCCTGCCCCACCCTATTTTTCTGTGAGATTTTCTGGAGGCGGGTCTAAATAGGGTTTGCATGCGTGTTTACAACCCTTAGCTAATGACATGCTATGTTGGGGTCGGTGTCAGAAAATTTGTCGGGGGAGATTTTTAATTTATAGGTGTTAGCTCTTAGGAACTTGAGTATGCCTCTCATTATTTAAGTCAGCAAGTCATCCCCTATCCATATTAGCCTGGTAGGATTTTCATCGAGTTGCACGATCTCGAAGTTTCCTTATAGAACATGCCTCAGGGTCTTCACTTTGGTCCCTGTCGGGGATTTATGATCGTCACTCGATATAGTTTCATCTTCTCGTATATTGATATCAATTGTTTTAATGGAATATGTATTCTTTACCTTCTTTCTAAGAGCGAGGGAAATTACATAAGGGTCTTTCGAAATTATTTCATGAATTAGGTGGTTATGCGCAAGTTAGTCAGAATGAGAATTGGTTCACCGAAGCATTTATGGTATTTCATCTTTAGTTGGACAATGGAAGCTAATGCGTCTAATGTTGCGAGGAAATACCTTCATAGGGTGCAACTATAAACACTTTCACAAGGGACCACAAAGAAACACACATTCACTGTCCAATTGTTCCCTCATTCTCCAATGGATATTGAAAACTCTTTAGTGTCGCAAGAGTGAGTGACTAGGTCATTGAATACTTGAAGACTCCTTTCTTCATATAGCGTGAGGTTCTTTTTTCCCAATTCGTAGTTCTATAATTACGTTGACATACATGATGCCACACAAGCTTCTGTTATCGATAAGGATTCTTGGGACTATGCTTATCGACGACAACGATCATTATAAATGGAAGTGTTGCGATAGAGATCCCTTCGAACTTATTGTGGTTTCAGAACCCTATAATAAGTATTTCTTTCTTCGGTTTTCCTTTTGCTCTTAGTGACTTCGAGGAATTCTCTTCCAAATGTCCAAATCCTTCTTGATAGATGATTCTCCATTAATGAGAAACAATGAGGTTTATTTGTGATCTCAAGGTAGGTGCTTGAGAGGTGACTCTGATTGCTAGATCGGAGATTGCTATTGTTAATCGCGTGATAACATGAAATAATATCACATTCTTTGACTCGATTTAATTAAATTATATTATTATTCGCTTCAATTTATTTCATTTTATTCGATACTACTGGGTATTTTTCCTTCTATTTATCTCAGGTAGCTTATTTAAAGCATAAGTGAAAAAGGAAGAAAAGGAGGTGCAAAAAGAAATGAAGAGAAGCAATTTCACCAAAGCCCAGCCCAAAAATACAAGCCATGAGCGCTGAGCCTGTGACGAGCGCCACACAAGGTGTGACGAGCGTCACGCCCTACTGCCTTGTGTTACGAGCGTAACACATGGTGTGACGGACATCACACCATTCTCCTATATTTTTGACTTCAGAAACGCAACAGAGGCACGTTGAAGCCTATTATTTCACTTGACTCTTAGAACGTGAGGATTTTACACGGAAAGCTTTGGAAACCGTTACAAAGTAGACTAGTATAAATAGTCACTTCCTTCCAACCCTAAAGACTTCTTCTTCGTTTTTTTTTCTCTTCCGGCCGTGCAAGCATACTTTACAGCATTACCTTTTTACAGTTTTTACTTTATTTGCAATTTTTATTTTCTTTTCCAGTCAATCTTTCAGCACTTAATTAATTTTTCACACAATAGTTTCTACACCGGAAACTATTGTGTATCTTTTACTGGATCTAACCTTACGTTAGATCCTAGATTTTTATTCCTTCACTTTTTATTTTCCTGTCCGATTGAAGAATTCAAGAACAAATCCAACCGGTCTGTGGTGGAGTGTTCAAGATTGCCATTAATTATTCAGGTTCTTTAATTATTGTTTGAATTTATATATGCCCTGCATTATTGTTATTTATATTGTTTGCCTGAGATGGATTTATTTTAGCATGATGATTGTTTAGATCTGTTTAGCATGTCCGGCTAATTTATTTAGGTATCGGTATGTAAAGTAAGCGGAATGAAGGAATCAAAACTAAGTTGGTTTAATTACGTTTAAAAATAAAATCACTCTTTTTATGGTCTCAATTTACAGGTTTAATACCAAGGTTTTTGTACGAGAGTAAAAGACTAAAGAAGTTAAAATCAATAGAACGAAAGTTTGAGTTTTTAACTGGACAGTGTAAATTGGACATTAATTCTAGATCAGGGCGAAAGCAATTTTTAGAGTTAATTAAATTCTAATCTTTTTCAAAAAGTATTTTTAAAAGTTAAATGTGAGGACGAGAGTTAAGCATTTGAACTTAATTATATAATCTAAGTCAACAGAGCGAGAGTTTGAGACGAGGGTGTTTAAACGATTAGTATTTTCTTAAAAAGAGTTTCTATAGATTCTATTGTTTTCAAAAAGTGATTTTGGACTTAACTAATAAGTGACAGCTGCGTTAATATAAAGTCATAGTCGTCTTCAACAGAGCGAGAGTTTGAGAAAAGACTTTTAATCAATGGTGTCCACTGAAAAGATTTATTTTAAAACCAAGAAACCAACGAAGACTTGATTCCCTAATTACGACGAACTAGATACCGATATCCGCTTAATTGATATTTAACCTAGATCTTATTTTAGTTTTAACTTTTCCGCCAAACAATCAAAGTATCATCCGCCTTAGCTTTACGAAGTAACCTTAGAAAACGGTATATCGATTCATAAGTCCCTGTGGGATCGATATCTTTTAAAACTACGCGATAGAACTGTGCACTTGCAGTTAGTACCCCAATCGACTCATAAAGTCGCGATCAAGTTTTTGGCGCCGTTGCCGGGGACTTTTATTTAGTCGACATCGTAACTCTTCTATTACGCTGTAGAGACTAAGGCATGTTTTTATTTTTTCTTTATTTCTTTCGTTGATTTGTATGCCACACACTCGCTCACAAGGCTAGCCGTTTTACTTACGAATCAACGACATCGAACTATATCTCCGTGTCTTACGACGAATTTGGGAATATCGTGCTGCAAATAATCTCCCTCCTATCGAAGTGCCCGACCTCAAAAATCTTCTTCCTTCACCGATACCCGAGATGGCAGAACCAGCTCGTGCTCTTTGAGATTACGCCGCTCCATCGCAAGATGAGCCGCATTCGAGTATTGCTCCACCCGCAATCGAAGCAAACAACTTCGAACTTAAACCTTCACTGTTGCAAGCAGTGCAACAGAATCAATTCTCTGGAAATCCCACCGAGGATCCAAACCTTCATTTATCCGTATTTGTCCAATACGCTGATACTGTTAAAGCTAATGGTGTCACTTCAGAGACAATTCGACTTCGTCTCTTTCCTTTCTCGTTAAGAGATAAAGCTAGAAGATGGCTTCAGTCTCTTCCTTCCAACTCAGTTACCACATGGAACGAGTTGAAGAAAGTCTTCCTTGCCCGATATTTTCCTCCGAGCAAAACAGCTATGTTGAGAGCCCAGATAAATGGATTTAAACAGAAAGATAACGAGTCTCTTTTCGAAGCATGGGAAAGATACAAAGACATGATGAGACTTTGTCCACACCATGGTTTAGAGGACTGGTTAGTGATTCATACCTTCTATAATAGTCTCTTGTACAACACAAGGTTAACAATAGACGCCGCCGCAGGTGGTGCACTTATGGATAAACCTTATGCCGATGCTTATCAACTTATCGAAAGCATGGCCCAAAACCATTATTAGTGGGGAAGCGACCGAACAATGGTAGAAAAACCTCAAACGAAAAGTGGCATGTACGAGATAAGTAGCCTTGATCATGTTAATGCAAAAGTGGATGCTCTGGCCCAGAAAATTGAAAGTTTAAATGTATCACCTCCAACCACCGTGGTTGCCGCAACTCAGAATTGCGAAGTCTGTGGAATCCAAGGTCACACTCCTGCAGATTGTCAACTCCTAACAGGAATCCAAGCAGAGCAAGTGAATTATGCTCAAGGAAATCCCTACTCGCACACCTATAACTCAAACTAGAAGAATCATCCTAATTTTTCATATAAGAGTAATAATGCTTTATACGCACCAGGACAAGCTCCAAATCAAGCCCCAGCTATACCTCCTGGATATCAAAAGCCGACCCCATCTACACCTAACAATAATGTTCCTAGGAAATCCAACTTAGAGGTCATGATGGAGAACTTTATAGCTTCTCAACAGCAAACCAATAAAGATTTCTTAAACCAGAATATACACACTAGCGAACAAATCAAACAACTAGCAAGTAAAGTAGATGCCCTGGCTACCCATAACAAAATGCTGGAAACACAAATATCACAAGTAGCTCAACAACAAGCGCCTACTGCTGCCCCAACTGGTACATTTCCTGGACAACCCCAACCTAACCCGAAAAGCCACACTCATGCAATCATACTAAGAAGTGGAACGGAAGTGGAAGGACCAGTAGATCCAAGAACTGAAAACCAAAACTCTAAAAAGTCAACTGAGGAAGAAAGTAAACCTAAGGAAAAGGAAGAGAGTAATAAGGAAACCGTAGAAAAGAAAGAACCCTATGTACCTCCACCACCTTATAAACCACCTATCCCTTACCCTTAAAGGCTTATTAAAACCAAAGATGCGGGCCAATTTAAAAAATTTGTTGACCTACTAAAACAATTAAACGTCACAATTCCGTTTACAGAAGTTATTACGCAGATGCCCTCATATGCTAAGTTCTTAAAAGAAATTCTTTCTAATAAAAGGAAACTTGAAGATGGCGAAACTGTTACACTCACTGCTGAATGTAGCGCTATAATCCAGAATATGCCTCCTAAACTTAAAGATCCAGGTAGTTTCTCTATATCGTGTCACATAGGAAAATTTGTCATAGATAAAGCCTTATGCGATTTAGGAGCCGGTATTAGTGTTATACCTTTATCCATATGCAAGAAACTAGAAATGGGAGAATTAAGACCAACTAAAATGTCTGTGCAACTAGCAGATCGTTCCGTTAGATATCCTGTAGGAATTCTTGAAAACATTCCCGTGCGCATAGGTCAATTCTACATTCCAACCGATTTTATAATTATGGACATAAGAGAAGATGAAGTTACACCCATCATATTGGGAAGACCATTCTTAGCAACTGCCAGTGCGATCATAGACGTAAAACGAGGACGACTCACTTTCGAAGTAGGAGAAGAGAAAATTGAGTTCATTCTTTCCAAGTTTTTGAAAGCACCTGCAATAGAAGATACATGTTACTTCATGGATATCATCGATGAATGCATAAAAGAAACAGAGTTAGAAAATGACAAATTGTCTGACTATCTTGTAGAAGACAAACTCAACCAATGTTTAGCAATAACACCGGGCCCTACGCAATGCCTTAAGAAACCAACCCTAGACCTGAAAACACTTCCCAAAAATCTGAGATATGAATTCCTAGACTTAGAACTTGAACGAACAGTGATAGTTAATGCAGACCTAGGAAAACTCGAAACCGAAAAACTCCTGCATATCTTAAGAAAATATCCAACCGCACTAGGATACAACATCACCGATCTTATAGGAATAAGTCCTTCTATTTGTATGCACCGCATCATGCTAGAAGAAGACTGTAAAACTTCTAGGGAACATCAGAGGAGACTAAACCCGATCCTGAGTGAGGTAGTGAAGAAGGAAGTAACCAAGTTATTAGAGGCAGGTATCATATATCCTATATCTGATAGCAAATGGGTTAGTTCGGTACACGTAGTACCAAAGAAAGGAGGTATAACAGTTATTGAAAATGAAAAAGGAGAAACTATAACCAAACGAATCGAATCGGGATGGAGAATGTGCATTGACTATAGGAAACTAAACAAAGCAACCCGAAAAGATCATTTCCTTTTACCATTCATTGACCAGATGTTAAAACGATTAGCAAAACATTCTCATTTCTGCTATCTAGACGGTTACTCAGGCTTCTTTCAAATACCAATTCATCCTGATGACCAAGAAAAGACAACATTCACGTGTCCTTTTGGCACCTTCGCTTATAGACGAATGTCGTTTGGCTTGTGCAATGCTCCTGCAACCTTCCAAAGGTGCATGATGGTGATATTCGCCGATTTTCTCGAAAACATCATGGAAGTATTTATGGATGATTTTTCCGTATGCGGACAAAGCTTTAAAGAATGTCTTGAAAACCTAGAAAGAGTTCTAGAACGATGTGTAAAAGTAAACCTAGTACTTAATTGGGAAAAATGTCACTTTATGGTACAAGAAGGAATTGTTTTAGGACACATCATCTCAAATAGAGGAATTGAAGTAGACAAAGCCAAAATAGAGGTAATCGAAAACCTTCAACCTCCGAAAACTGTGAGAGAAGTACGAAGCTTCTTAGGACATGTCGATTTTTACCGAAGATTCATTAAAGACTTCTCTAAAATAACTAAACCTTTGACCGGACTATTGATGAAGTATGCTGAATTCATCTTCGACAATAAATGTTTAGAAGCATTTCAAACGCTTAAACAAGCATTGATCTCCGCACTCATAATGCAAACACCGGATTGGAAGGAACCATTCGAAATAATGTGTGATGCCAGTGATTACGCCGTGGGCGCTGTTTTAGGACAACGAAAGGATAAAAAGCTTCACGTCATATATTACGCAAGTAGAACTCTAGATGAAGCACAAATGAATTACGCCACAACCGAGAAAGAACTCTTAGCAGTAGTGTTTGCACTAGATAAGTTTCGTTCTTACTTGGTCGGAGCTAAAATAATCGTTTACACCGACCACGCTGCTATCAAGTACCTCTTAACAAAAAAGGATGCTAAACCTAGACTCCTAAGGTGGATCCTGTTGCTATAAGAGTTCGATTTGGAAATCAAAGACAAGAAAGGAACTGAAAACGTAGTAGCAGATCACCTCTCTAGACTCGAAAACCTTGAACCGGAAAGAACATCGATCAACGATGATTTCTCGTACGATAAACTTATAGCTACTTTGGAAGAAAATAAAGCTGATAAACAGGTAGAAACCACCTTAGCTATATGTGTTACACCATGGTACGCTGATCTCGTCAATTATTTAGCTGCCGGAATAGTTCCACCTACTTTATCCTACTAGCAAAAGAAACGATTCTTCTATGACATAAAACACTATTACTGGGATGACCCTTTACTTTTCAAAAGAGGCCCCGATGGTATTTTCCGTCGGTGAATACCTGAAGAAGAGGTAGAAAATATAATCCAACACTGTCACTCCGCTCCTTATGGTGGACATGCAAGTACATCAAAGACCTGCTCCAAAATCCTACAAGCCGGTTTTTATTGGCCAAATATATGGAAGGATGTGCATGCGGCCATCAAGAAATGCGATAGATGTCAACGCACAGGAAACATATCTAGACGTGACGAGATGCCACAAAAGGGAATTTTGGAAGTAGAGATTTTCGACGTGTGGGGGATAGATTTCATGGGACCTTTTTCACCTTCTTTCGGTAACAAGTACATACTCGTAGCAGTCGACTACGTATCAAAATGGATTGAAGCTATAGCTTCTCCAACAAACGACACACGAGTAGTAACTAGACTCTTCAAGAATATAATTTTCCCGAGATTTGGTGTCCCAAGAATAGTAGTCAGTGATGATGGATCGCATTTCATATCTAAGGTACTCGAAAAACTACTGTTTAAGTATGGCGTAAGGCATAGAGTAGCGACACCTTACCACCCTCAAACCAGTGGGAAAGTGGAAGTGTCTAACAGAGAAATCAAACAAATATTGGAAAAAACAGTCACCACCTCAAGGAAAGACTGGTCATTGAAATTACCAGAAGCTTTATGGGCGTATCGAACCGCTTACAAAACTCCCATAGGGACAACCCCATTTAAGCTTATTTATGGAAAATCCTGCCACCTCCCGGTAGAATTAGAATATAAGGCCTACTGGGCTATTAAAAATCTAAATTTAAAGTATAAGAGGAACTCAGACGAGACGCTTACGAAAATGCCAGAATCTACAAAGAAAGAACAAAACAATGGCATGACAAGCGCATATCAAGGAAAATCTTCAAACAAGGCGATACAGTCCTGTTATTTAACTCTAGGCTAAAGTTATTCCCGGGAAAACTACGATCTAGATGGTCAGGTCCTTTCCAAGTCACCAATGTTTTTCCCAGTGGAGCGGTGGAAATTAAAGGAAAATCCATTGAACCGTTTATCGTAAACGGGCAGCGTCTAAAACATTATCATCATGCAGAGAACATTGAAGATTCACAAGTCCTGCACTTAGACGTAGTGCCCCCAAATTTTATAGATTATATTTGACAGTGTTTATGTCGAGCTTGCGACATTAAACAAAGCGCTTAGTGGGAGACAACCCACAAATATTTATATTTTCATTTCTTCCTTAATTATTCTTTTAAATTTTATTTAGTATTCATTCTTAATCTATTTTAATTTTTCTTCTTTTATTCTTTCGGCATTTGGCCAAATCCTGACTAAGACTCTTGTTTTTCTTTTCTCTAGCTAACACTAACTTGATGAGACAAATTGATCGTATGGGTATCAAATTCAGAGGGAAAGTTCAGAAACAAAAGTTTGAGGAACTAGCAGAGAGAGAGATGCTACCTAGTTTGTATGCTGATGATTGGGCAATGACTGCCCTTGGACTAAGAGAGAGTGTCATGTATTTGCTGAGTCAAATAGGGTGGGAAACCACTCCTATCCGAAGACATTTCGTCACTTACCGGAGACTAACGCTAGAATTCCTTAGCTCCCTGATCTATCTACCCAGCCATGGAAAAGGAATAAGCAGAGGTTTCATCCAGTTCAGAATGTTCAGCATGGAGTATCAATTTAACATTCAAGACTTTACCAACCTTTTAGGTTTCCCTACCTCTTTTGATACATTCACAACGAGCCAAGAAGAACTTTTTGAATATATAGAACTTGAACACTTTTGGGGAAGCTTGACTGGAAATGACGATCCCGAGGAACATGAGTTTCTTTCTGGAAACATACATAACCCGACCTTTCGTTATTTCCATAAGATCCTGACCCACACCTTATTTGGGAAGAAGTCAAACAGTACCTCAGTTTCACATGATGAACTCTTCATCATATTTTGTGCTTCCCAGAACCGTCCAGTAAACGTTGCCACTTTTATGTTGGCAAATTTTGACCGCCTTATCCAAGATGAACGAGCACCAATTCAAATAGGCGGCTTGATAACCATGATTGGTAATGCTATCGGATTATGTCAACCTATGCTTGACTTAAGCCCTTTTTGTGGCATTGCGACTATGAGTATACCCTTCCTCTTCAACACTATGTTTATAGCAAACCTAGGGTCTGAAGAGTTTGAGCTTATAATTAACAACCAAGTTCTTTGCCTATTCACCTTGCCTAGTCCAAGGACTAGTGTTCATAACCGCAATAACTGGCTCTACAATCTGAACGGAACACCCTCTCCTGCTAGATCTACTGAATCCATCCAGGACTATGGGATTTGTGACGACCAGATTCCTTATGCTGAATCTGACCCTCAGACACCATCTGGTTATTATGATACTGATCCTCCTCCTCAACCTGTCCCGACCGAAGAATCGGCGATACCCGATCTTAGACATCATATGCCCGGAACTAATTATAACACCACCATTCAGGCTTTGATGTCAGAACAAGACGCCCTCAGAGAAGAGTTAGCTAACATGGGACAAGAATTTCTGGGATACATGAACAGTATGACAAATCAGTTTCACGAGTTGCTAAACCGTGTTAACTCCTTTGCTCCTCCGGCCAGAGATCATGCAGATGGATAGAAGTTGTTTTTCTTAGTTACTTAGTTTTAGTTTAGGTTATTCATTAATTTTGTTTCAAATTATTTTAGTATTTGTTTTTCTTTCGCATGTTTGCTTTTGTCTTCCAATGTTACATTATGATTATTTTATGAAGCTATTGATTTATTTTACTTTATTATGACTTATGCAATATCTATCAATAATGCTCTCTACTGTTGCTACCTACATAACTTATTAAAGATATATATATATATATTATGAAAGTAGAATAGCATGCAAGGCAATTTAAAAGTATCACAATAGCAAAATAAAATAAACATATGCATAACAAAATAACAACAATAAAATATAATGATAAAAACAAAGTACGTTGCAAGAATGACTGTGTGACGAGCGTCACACAATCCATTACGGTTGTCACACCAAGTGCCTGTGACGCCCGTAACACCCCTGTCACGAGCGTGACACCTGCAGACTATGTGAACGTTACTAACCGTTGGAGACACGACCGTTACACCACCCACTTTTTACCTTCCCCATTTATTCACATTTACCATATTTATTTACTTTTCAACCACTCCCTTTCCAACTTCCAAATCTTTTCCTATAAATACCCACCATATCTTTCTTCATACACCACAAACCATTCTATAAAATCAATTTTATTTCCCTTCTCCCCTTATTACCTCTTTCAAACCACTTATCGGTATGGCGGGAAACCAAGATTTCGGAAATATCATCTTCCGATTCGAAGATGATAATTATCAAAGGGAGCAGTTCGAGCGTTTCCAACAGCGAGGTGTCATCTCTGCCAAGTATCCTGATTTAACTTGTTTACAAGAATTAGGATTACTTCAAGGTATAGAATGGATGCTCCGCCTTGCTGATTTGACCTTTCTTTGCACACACAATCAACCTACCTATCCATCACTCACCTTAGAATTTCTAAGTTCTTATTCGTACAACACTCCTACCGGTGAAGACGAGTACTTAACCGGTACCACAACCTTCCGCATGTTCAACACCGAGTACTCCCTATCCCAAAACCAATTGAGCACCATGCTACAATTCCCTGTAGAAGGTCAAGTCCACCCTAGGATACCTCCGAACTCCCAGTGGCATATAAACGCCTTCGACCTCTTTAGAAAAATTTCCGGTGTGGAAACCAACAACTGGGGTGTATTACTTGCTTCGCATATACATAACCCAACCATCCGGTACTTCATCCGCATCCTGCAAAACACTATTTTTGGTCGACCGAACAACAACAAAGTCAACGCCAAGGAATTATTTTTCCTCCACTGCGTCTTTGCAGCAGATACACAGGTAAACGCTGCCTCCTTCCTATTTCATCATATCCGCACCCTATGTGCTAGAGGCCGTCAACCTTTTGTAATTGGTGGATTAATCACCACCATAGCACTTGGCTTAAATCTTGGGGATCGACTTCAAAATTTACAATCTCTCCCACCCCTATTTATGGATATAAGCTACTGTCGGTCCAGCCGCCTAATCAAAAACAGGGTAGGCGGAGGGTATTACCTTATGGTGAACAACCAGGAAGTCCCAAGCGTTGTTTTACCCAACATTGCCCTAACAGATGTCACCAATCCCAACCGCCACATCTATGATCTGAATGCTCCCGAAGCTACCGAGCCTACACAAGCAAACCCGCCTCCAGACGAGTTTGCAGAAATGGAGCAAGGTGATCAGGTTCCTGCACAACAATCAGTCCCGCTCAACCCTTCCGATAATGCAGCTGGTCCATCCTCACGACGTCGTCGACGAAGAAGGCCAGCAACCAACGACGACATCATGGATGCTATCGATGGTATGCAAGCGCAGAATCTCGAAGTGATGCAGATGATGCGCCAGATGCAACAACAACAGGAAGCGAGGAATGCAATAACCGATCAGCGGTTCGCTGAGTTGCTCAGCATGTTTGACGACTTAGAAGTACGTCAATGATCACCAGGTCCAAGAACCAGAGGCGGCAGGCAGCATTGATTTTAGTTTCCTTTTCTTTTTCTATTTCTTTTGTTTTCTTTGAAACATTGGGGACAATGTTTCATTTAAGTGTGGGGGGGAAAAACCTTGTTCTTTAAATCTTCCCTTTTCAAGTATGTTATTTTTCCCTTTTCATTGTTATTTCCCTTTCTTATATATATATAAAAAAAAATATTTATATATATTTATTCTAAATTAAGTCCCTAGTGTGAGAAATTTCTATTATCTATTCCCTCAAATTTTCATGAGCCATAACAAAAATTCAACACACTCAGTAAATATAAAGGTTGCCTATTTCATCAAACTTGAGAAAAATTAAGACAAAAATCATTACCGCCCCAACGCTCTAAACAAACCTCAACATGTTAGATCAGAAAGATACCTGTTATACAAGTCCCTGGACTTTTAACTTTATAGTAACCCCGAGTAGTTTATACAAGAAGTCAGCACCATCTTAATAGCAAACTACGTGGAGGACCGATGAATATAAGTGAATGATTCCCAAAATAAATAAATATATATATATATATATATATATATATATATATATATATATATATCAGGAAATGCACTAACTAAGTTAGGTGATCCTTACCAGATCATTTAATCTAAAGGTTGCAGGTCATACAAAAACATAATACGAAAGATCCATTATGAGTTGGTTCAGCAGGTATCTGGTGCTGAACTTGGTAGGGCGGACTACGGTCCGATCCCCCGCAATTTGCAATGGACCAAGAAACGAAGTTATCCGACTAATGTACCAGATCTTCAAGCTAAAAAGGGGATCAGAATCACTAACCGGTCACTCCACTATGTGCGCGAAACGATAAAGGGCTTAATGTGATTTCGCTAGAATGAAAATGGGTGAAATAAGAGAAAAAGAACTAGGCTGGTTATAATAGCATGACTCGAACTGGTTTGCATGAGGTAAGATTACCGGATGTTGTAACGGTAGTTCTTGATGTCAAGATTAGACTCAGGTTATTTCTAAACAAGGTTTACTTGCAACCTAGTACGAATTGATGTGTGTTTTGAAATTTCATCTGGTTAAAAATTTAAAACAAGTTCTAGACTGTATCTTGCTTGAGGACAAGCAAAGATCTAAGTATGGGGGAGTTTGATAACATGAAATAATATCACATTCTTGGACTCGATTTAATTAAATTATATTATTATTCGCTTCAATTTATTTCATTTTATTCGATACTACTGGGTATTTTTCCTTCTATTTATCTCAGGTAGCTTATTTGAAGCATAAGTGAAAAAGGAAGAAAATGAGGTGCAAAAAGAAATGAAGAGAAGCAATTTCACCAAAGCCCAGCCCAAAAATACAAGCCATGAGCGATGAGCCTGTGACGAGCGCCACACAAGGTGTGACGAGCATCACGCCCTGCTGCCTTGTGTTACGAGCGTAACACATGGTGTGACGGATGTCACACCATTCTCCTATATTTTTGGCTTCAGAAACGCAACAGAGGCACGTTGAAGCCTATTATTTCGCTTGACTCTTGGAACGTGAGGATTTTACACGGAAAGCTTTGGAAACCGTTACAAAGTAGACTAGTATAAATAATCACTTCCTTCCAACCCTAAAGACTTCTTCTTCGTTTTTTTTCTCTTCCGGCCGTGCAAGCATACTTTACAGCATTACCTTTTTACAGTTTTTACTTTATTTGCAATTTTTATTTTATTTTCCAGTCAATCTTTCAGCACTTAATTAATTTTTCACACAATAGTTTCTACACCGAAAACTATTGTGTATCTTTTACTGGATCTAACCTTACGTTAGATCCTAGATTTTTATTCCTTCACTTTTTATTTTCCTGTCCGATTGAAGAATTCAAGAACAAATCCAACCGGTCTGTGGTGGAGTGTTCAAGATTGCCATTAATTATTCAGGTTCTTTAATTATTGTTTGAATTTATATATGCCCTGTATTATTGTTTATTTATATTGTTTGCCTGAGATTGATTTATTTAAGCATGATGATTGTTTAGATCTGTTTAGCATGTCCGACTAATTTATTTAGGTATCGGTATGTAAAGTAAGCGGAATGAAGGAATCAAAACTAAGTTGGTTTAATTACGTTTAAAAATAAAATCACTCTTTTTATGGTCTCAATTTACAGGTTTAATACCAAGGTTTTTGTACGAGAGTAAAAGACTAAAGAAGTTAAAATCAATAGAACGAAAGTTTGAGTTTTTAACTGGACAGTGTAAATTGGACATTAATTCTAGATCAGGGCGAAAGCAATTTTTAGAGTTAATTAAATTCTAATCTTTTTCAAAAAGTATTTTTAAAAGTTAAATGTGAGGACGAGAGTTAAGCATTTGAACTTAATTATATAATCTAAGTCAACAGAGCGAGAGTTTGAGACGGGGGGTGTTTAAACGATTAGTATTTTCTTAAAAAGAGTTTCTATAGATTCTATTGTTTTCAAAAAGTGATTTTGGACTTAACTAATAAGTGACAACTGCGTTAATATAAAGTCATAGTCTATTCAACAGAGCGAGAGTTTGAGAAAAGACTTTTAATCAATGGTGTCCACTGAAAAGATTTATTTTAAAACCAAGAAACCAACGACGACTTGATTCCCTAATTACGACGAACTATATACCGATATCCACTTAATTGATATTTAACCTAGATCTTATTTTAGTT
Source organism: Lathyrus oleraceus (assembly GCF_024323335.1). NCBI lineage: Eukaryota > Viridiplantae > Streptophyta > Magnoliopsida > Fabales > Fabaceae > Lathyrus > Lathyrus oleraceus. Next base: position 160,528,950 of record NC_066579.1, on the reverse strand, counting down.
TTAACTTTTCCCCCAAACAATCAAAGTATCATCCGCCTTAGCTTTACGAAGTAACCTTAGAAAACGGTATATCGATTCATAAGTCCCTGTGGGATCGATATCTTTTAAAACTACGTGATAGAACTGTGCACTTGCAGTTAGTACCCCAATCGACTCATAAAGTCGCGATCATCGCGCAAGCTAGTCGTTAGTGAGATGTGGTTTTTAGAACTAGATGAATTTGATGTGAAAAATCGTGTGAATTAGAAGTTAATTCCCATATACGACGTTAATGTTCTGAGGTGGTACAAGAAATATGTGGTATTGAAGTAATAAGCTTTTTCAGTGTAGCGGCAAGAACTCTCGATGTAGCAGAGCGAGGAGGATCTGCAAGATTAGCACTCTAAAATTCAAGTTAGTGAAATCCAAAAAAATTATTTTATGAGTAAGAATAAGATCACCCTTTAATCAGCGTGTGGTTAGGTTTATATATGTCATACACTTGAAATCAACCATCTAACTTGGAGTGTGATACGTGGAGTTGTATGATCATATCTAATAACAAAGATGTTTGAATAATTAGGATTAAATGCATGCATCTCGAGAAAGCTTCACTAAATTTTGAATTGAGCCTTAGGCCCGCTGTTTTCAGCCTTTAGCAAGCCAAATAAAAGTTAAAAGTGATATTAATTTTAACAAAAATGCTATTTTGACACTAAAATATTATACATATACCGTATATCACTATTCACATATATAGTGAATAATGACATATATAATTTTGATTTTTCAAATCTTTATATTCTTTTCTGCAAAACAACTTTACTTTGGTTAGTGGTATATAAAATTTTGGTTAATATTATTTGTAATTTGGTTAATATATTTTTTTACAATAAAAAGTAATTTGAACTGAGAAAAAAAAAGTCTGAGTGTAATAAATTAGTTAATATAATTCATAATTTAGTTAATGATTGTTGTTTAATGCAATTCATAATTAATAACTTTTTAAAAAGATTGTGATAAAATGAAGTTGTATTATAGAGTATAAATATTGATTATTATATTTTACCATTTAATATTTTTTATTTATTTATAATGTTTGAAAATAAAAACATACGTATAAATTCGGTAAGTGTTGGTTTTAATTTTAGTTTTAAAATGAATATTATTTTTTTATAAATATGATATTTATTATAGAAATGTGGGAATAACGTTACAAATGGATAACTTTTTAAAATACTTCCTAGATTGAATTTCTTGAATCAAGATCCTAACCTAACTACAAAGACTTACATATTTCACGTGTAGCACATGAAAAGATCCAAAGCAGCACGATATGCTATGTCCAAACACAAAAACTACGAAGTTTTCATATTTTAATATGATCCACTTTCCACTTTCATCATTCATCACCATTCACTAACAGTATAATAGGCACAACTAGATTAAACAATATTTGCATCCAAAATGGCAGAAGCTCCATCCGCAAACACTACTCTCAGATTAGCTGGAAAAATAGCCATAGTAACCGGAGGTGCCAGTGGCATCGGCGAAGCCACGGCTCATGTCTTTGCAAACGAAGGCGTTCGTAAAGTTGTGATCGCCGATATTCAAGACGAACTCGGCAATCAAGTAGCTATGTCCATCGGTAATGAAAGGTGCGCCTTTATCCATTGTGATGTTGCGAATGAGGATGAAGTTCAAAACCTCATTCAAACAACTGTCAATACTTATGGACAGGTTTGTCGATATTTTTTATATTCTCACAAACTCTATGGTTTGTTAACACAGAAAAAATGGTTTTGTTTTGCGTTCTTTATTAGAAACTCAAAGGGTCAAGTTTATAGACTTAGCAGTACAATTGACTACCTAAAAAATAGGAAACTACCTCACACACTAACAGCATATCTCAAGTGTGTGCAAGACTTAACAATACAACTTACTACCTAGAAAATAGGAAACTACCTCACACACTAACAACATATCCTAAGTGTGAGAGAAAATAGGAATTGAAAGCAACAAACAATGAATTAAAAACAAACAATAGAAATAATTCTAAAAATCAAACTAACTTATTTAACAATTCCTCTCTTAAACTGTATACTCCTTACAACGGTGTATACTCCTTACAACGGTTTATCTCAGACTCATCAAACATTTCTAGAGCACTTAACATACGTTGGAATTCTTCAACTTTAAGTGGCTATTAGTTATGACGCACTCTTAGTAGTATAAATGTGAAATATAGAAAATATTTTAGAACTAGAACGGTGTTGTTATGTCACGAATTAGAACTAGAAGATGGAGTGGTGGAATTACTTCTCATGTGGAGTAATACTTTTAATATGATAGAATGGGGTCAATCTGATTAGAATTTTAATATTGAAGTTATGTAAGAATCATAAGTTATATGAAAATGATAATAAATTTGAATAGACGTGTTTTATTCTTATATATTAACAGTAATTAAAATGGTTTGGGAGTGATACATTGTGTTGTGTGGATCAAGCATTTCATTAAATTAAACTGTGATTTATACACTGGAGGATAGAATTATTTGCTTCTAGCTTTCCACTTGATATTTGCCCTGGGGCCATGACTGGAACAGGTGTATATTCTATTAATTAAAAATAAAATAATAAAAATAAATTTAAACTCTTGAAAATTTCGTCAAGTAACAATTTACAGATTTTTTTTTAAAATAACTGTTTTTTTAAAATAAAAAAATCGAAAATAATAAATAATTCAAAAAAATACCAAAATAATCACTTTTAGAAGATGATGCGTCAGATGAATTGACGCATCCCTAAACAAACAAAGGAGGCATCAATAGCACTGACGCATGCATTGGGCTCCTCATGAGGAGGCGCCAATGCTATTGACGCATGCATTGACCCTCATGAGGAGGCGTCAATGCCCCTGGCGCCTTAGTGTTGCATGTGGTGTATGCGCCAATTCATCTGGCGCATACACCCCTTGTATTATTTATTTTTTTAAAAAATTTTAAATTTTAAATTTTGTTTATTTATTAAATAGAAAAGAATAATATAATTTTTTTATCGATGTGATAATAATTGGTTATATTGGACTGACAATAAACTAATGACCGGCTCGATTATAACGTTCATCTGTTCCACATCCAGGTGCGTTAGTTTGTCTCCGAGGTCTCCCACGATTTTCTTGAGGTGTTTGAGGTCTTTGTGTGCTGACCTGATCGAGCGATGGCTGGTGGGAAGGTCTGACGGAAGCTCCAACGATATTTGAGAGATGTGTCATCATTTGTTCCCAATATCTGGAGGGGTTCTGGCCAACGGAGTTTGCTAATGGAGTTCGGTGCCCATGTCATCGTATTTAGGTCGTTGGGGTTGGGTGGATTAGGGACAGTATAGTTGCCCAAATTGGGACATTGAATCGTTTTGGAAACGAAGCAATGGTTCCTGGAGCGTACTATAGTTAAACAATGGTTGGGTGTTATGGTGATGGGATGTTTGGGTGGTCATTGGTGAGGGGGCTACGATGAAGTGACCCATATGAATCATCTGGGATATAGACGGTTGTGGTTGCGAGGTTTGATTCTTGGTTTTGTGTTTGAGTGGGTGGTATGAATGGATTGTGACGTTGGATGGATGGTTGGTTGTTAGAAGGATGGCATGAACAAGTTGTGAGGTTGAGGGTTTGGTTGTTGTGTGTATGTGGTAGGTTAATGTTGTGAGGTTGGTTGTTGGGTTTGGATGGGTTGACATTGGTGTTGGGTGAGGAATTGTTGTGGGGCATACGATGACGAAGCAAGTTAGCGTGGATCCATCAAATATCGCGACTCAAATACAAATTGTTGAGTTGTTACCAACCTAAACCATGTCATATATTGTTGAGTCGGTCTTGCACCATGGATGTTATTGGTGTAAGCCCTAGAGGCCAATACTTTTGGTACTTGTATCGAATTATTTATTAATAATAAAAGGCTTTTTCTTTATTATGTTTGTTTAATAAAGTCCCTGGAATAGCTAGTCCGTTTAATGTATCAAGTATGACTTAATCATGAGATCACATTAAACATAAGGACATTATTCTTAAAGTATCCGTAGTCGAGCTTTATTGTGAAGTGGGATAACATTAAAGCATTAAGACTATTATGTTTGTAGACTGATGATCACATCTCATGGATCATGGATAAAGAGTTATCAAGTCTTAAACATAGGTATGAATATTAAGAGTAATATTTATACTAGATTGACCCGCTATGAGAATACTATATAGAATGTTATGCAAATTGTCATAAGTTATTCTCATGGTGATAATGGTGTATACCACTCTTCGACCTGAAACCACTATGGACCCTAGATGTAGAGTCGAGTGCTTTATTGTTGATCCAACGTTGTCCGTAACTGGATAACCATAAAGACAGTTGATGGGTACTCCACGAAGCATGCTAAGGGACATGAGTGACCTAGATGGAATTTGCCCATCCTGCGTAACAGGATAAATGTCTATGGGCCCAATATTGAATTGGACAAGGATGACATGGTCTATGCCTTGTGTTCAATATAGACATAAGGGCAAAGGGGTAATTATACACATAATTATTATCACAGAAGGACTTGTCAGATCACATGACATTTTCGTGTCTTGGGTAGTAGTGATCTGTTGCTAGATACCGCTCGCTGTTTATTATATTAAATACGTGATTTAATATAATTGCCAACACCACGAAAACCTATAGGGTCACACACAAAGGACGGATTGATGAGAGATAGAGTAATTAAGGAATACTATAATGTACGGTTTCCTTAAGTGAATTATAGAACATCGTAAGGTACGGTGTACTTAGAATACGAAATATGGTAAGGTACCAAATACTTAAGTGATTTTGGGATATTATGAGATATGGGCCAGATACACTTAAGTGGGCTTTTTTAGCTTGAAGCCCACACAAGTGGTTCTATAAATAGAACCCTTGGGTAGAAGCATTGTAAGGCTTGCAATTTCGTTTCTCTCTCTCTCTCTCTCTCACTCAAAGCCTTCATTCGTAGCAGCTAGCACTGAGATTGAAGGAATTCGTTCGTGTGGACTGAGTAGAGACGTTGTCATCGTTCAACGTTCGTGATCGCCACAAGAGGTAACGATTCTATCACTGATCATGCATATTCGTAAGGATCACTAAATGGAGAAATTTTTAAATTCCGTTGCGCCTTGGATGGCAATTCTCCTTCAGTGGTATCAGAGCCACTTACGAAACCATGAATTTGATAATTGTTTATTTTCTGTATTAATACGATTAAAGACAGAATGAATCAAAGATTAAATTAAGATCGATCAAGTTATATATATGATATATGTAATCCTGATGCAAAATACATTATATATGATATAGTGTTCTTGTTTCGTTCATTCAAACACTCAATGGTTGTTTTCCTTTGAGCGATCAATGGTCGTTTGCTTCTTGATCCGACATTAGTATGGTGAAGCAATGACGTATTGATCAATCATACTGGATCAACAATCGAGATGTGTTTGACGGTCTAAAATTGGTGCATCAGGGTTAGTGACGGCACAAGGGTTGTGTTGTCAGAGAGTTATGGGATTGGGGTTGTGACTGCACAAGAGTTGTGCTTTCTAAACACTTTTTCGAACAGTGTTAACCGGTTAACGCATATGGTTAACCGGTTAACGCAAGACGGAATACTGTTTTCTAAAAGATTTTCAAACAGTGTTAACCGGTTAACGCATTTGGTTAACCGGTTAACGCAAGACAGAAAACAAATTTTGAACAGATTTTCAAACAGTGTTAACCGGTTAACGCTTTTGGTTAATTGGTTAACGCAAGACAGAAAGAAAATTTTCTAACAGTTTTTCAACAGTGTTAACCGGTTAACGCAAGGCAAAATTCACCCGTTCGGCTAACTCTACGTAATGTGATCGGTCGTTGAGATTTAATTTGGTTTTAATTGATTAAAAGAATTAAAATTGATAATAATAATAATAATGTGTTTATTATTGTCTTGTGGTGATCGGTTATGGCCTTAGTTTTCCTTTATTTTGTTTTGGGTTTTAAAATACGACCTGCGTGTCGTGCCTCTCTTTTAATCTCTCAATGTAACTTCTTTTCTCATCTCACTCCCTCGTATGTAAAACGATTTTTTTTATGTAATGTAATGTTATGAAGAAAGCAAAGAAGTCAGTGCCAAAGGAGGACAACCTTGAAGATCTTGCTTGGGGAAGCTTAGATCGTTATTAGGTTAGCTTAGGTTCTCTCATTGGCTTGGGAGAACAACTGCGCTAGGGGCCATAACTGTTTTATTATGTATGTATGTATGTATGTTGATGCATGTGAATGTATGTTGATGCATGTGAGAGACGATTTATATGATAAATAAGCCGGTGAGATCAGAAAAATTGCAATTCCCTCAAATTAAATATTAAGTTTATGCTTTCCAAGTTTTAACATTCATCAAGACTAGTATCGGATAATGTAGGTTTCGCCTACGCGAGGTGCATGTTCTATATTAGTAAGGTGCAATGGGATAATTGTAATATCCAACTGTTAAAACAATGAGTCAAACTTAACTAAACAAATTATAATAATATTATATATGTTTGCTTTCCAAGTTTTAGCACTCATCAAGACTAGTATCGGATAATGTAGGTTTCGCCTACGCGAGGTGCATTTTCTATATTGGTAAGATGCGACGGGATAATTGTAATATCCAACTGCTAAAACGATGGGTCAAACTTAATTATAATAATATTATATATGTTTAGAAGTAAGAGTTGGGAATGATCCATATGATGGATTGGAATAAGGAGTTATTCACCCAACTGAAATTTTCGAGAGTTGTATGAGATACAACTGGAAGGAGTTCCTACCTAAATAACCTAGTTTTGTGTAATCCGCCTACGCGGACTTAGAACGCAGTAAAATATGGATTTCGACCCACTAGAAAATCTTCCAACGGGATTTTCCGAATCAAATGATGAGGGTCATTTGTTTTGAGTAAAATAGTGGGAGCATATTTAATTAAAGGCCTAATTAAATATGTCAATGATACTTATATTTTCATTAATCCTTATGTAGATTACCATGACAACAAACACCTCTAACAACATCTTGCGATCAATCCTTGAGAAGGAAAAATTGTCTGGGACAAATTTTCTAGATTGGTACCGAAACATGAGGATTGTCCTCAAACATGATAAAGGGAAAGACAAGGAAGTTGTCAAACCCAAACCCACTATTGCTGCTTTGAAGCCTAGTGGAGGCATAGAAAAAGAAGGCACCTGCTTCCATTGCGGTAAGACCGGACACTGGAAGAGGAACTGCCCAAAGTACCTGGAAGATAGGAAGAATGGAGTAGAGACTTCAACTTTAGGTATTTTTGTTATTGAAATTAATTTATCTACTTCTGCATCATGGGTATTAGATACTGGATGCGGTTCTCACATTTGTACAAATGTGCATGGACTAAAAAGGAGTAGAGATTTGGCAAAAGGTGAAGTCGACCTACGAGTTGGCAATGGAGCAAAGGTTGCTGCCTTAGCCGTAGGAACTTATGTATTTACTTTACCTAGTGGTTTAATAATTCAGTTAGAGAACTGTTATTATGTACCTGCAATTAGCAGGAATATTATTTCCATTTCTTGTTTGGACAAGTTTGGTTTTTCATTTATAATAAAGAATAATTGTTGCTCAATTTATTTGAATGATATATTCTTTGCTACTGCACAAATGAACAATGGACTATATGTCCTTGATCTTGAAATGCCTATTTATAACATTAATACTAAAAGGATGAAACCTAAAGAGTTAAATCCAACTTACCTTTGGCATTGTCGATTAGGCCACATAAATGAGAAACGCATTTCCAAACTCCATAAAGATGGACTCTTATACTCTTTTGATTATGAATCATATGAGACATGCAGATCTTGTTTAATTGGAAAGATGACAAAGTCTCCATTCACAGGAAAATGTGAAAGAGCTAATGATCTTTTGGCCCTCATACATACTGATGAATGTGGACCACTGAACATACCAGCCAGAGGAGGTTTTCAGTACTTCATCACATTCACTGATGATTTCAGTAGATATGGTTATGTGTATTTAATGAAACACAAATCAGAGTCCTTTGAAAAGTTCAAGGAATTCAAGAATGAAGTACAAAACCAACTAGGTAAGAATATTAAAACTCTTCGATCAGATCGAGGTGGTGAGTATTTAAGCCTAGAGTTTGATGACCATCTGAAAGAGTGTGGGATCCTAACCCAACTCACTCCTCCTGGAACACCCCAATGGAATGGTGTATCTGAGAGAAGAAATCGAACCCTGTTAGACAAGGTCCGATCCATGATGAGTCACGCCGATCTTCCAAACTCCTTTTGGGGACATGCACTATTAACAGCAGCTTACACACTTAAGCGTGTTCCATCCAAAAAGGTTGAGAAGACACCATATGAGATATGGAGTGGTAAGAAACCACATATGTCTTACATGAATATTTGGGGTTGCGAAGTTTATGTGAAACGACAAATTTCAACTAAGCTTGAGCCCAAAATCTGACAAATGCTTATTTGTGGGATATCCTAAAGAAACAAGAGGGTGTTATTTCTACAATCCTTCTGAGGGCAAAGTGTTTGTCGCTCGAACTGGAGTTTTCCTAGAAAAGGATTTAATCTCCAAAGGAATCAGTGGGAGGAAAGTAGAGCTTGAAGAAATTCAAGAATCACAAAGCATCGATACACCTATGGAAAAACTAGAGCAGGAAACACAAGTGGTTGTGGAAGAGCAACCTGCTCAAGTAGAACAAGACCAGCGTAGGTCAAGCAGGATACGTCACCTACCTGAGAGATATGGATATATCATAACTGATCAAGGTGATGTATTACTCATGGATCAAGATGAGCCTGTGACCTACCAAGAGGCCATAACTGGTCCTGAGTCTGAGAAGTGGCTAGAAGCCATGAAATCTGAAATGGATTCCATGTACACAAACCAAGTTTGGACCTTGGTAGAGCCTCCTATAGGAGTTAACCCTATAGGATGCAAGTGGGTCTTCAAAAAGAAGACTGACATGGATGGTAAAGTACATACCTATAAGGCAAGACTAGTTGCAAAAGGATATAAACAAATTCATGGGGTTGACTATGATGAAACCTTTTCACCAGTTGCAATACTTAAATCTGTTCGGATTTTACTTGCTATCGCTGCATATCATGATTATGAAATATGGCAGATGGATATCAAAACTGCTTTCCTTAATGGGAATCTTCTTGAGGATGTGTACATGACACAACCTAAAGGGTTTGACATACCAGAAGAAGCCCAAAAGATATGTAAGTTACAAAGGTCAATCTATGGATTGAAGCAAGCTTCCAGAAGCTGGAATCTTCATTTTGATGAAACAGTAAAACAATATGGATTCATCAAGAACGAAGATGAGCCTTGTGTCTACAAGAAGGTTAGTGGGAGCATGATCGTGTTCCTGGTATTATATGTAGATGACATATTACTCATTGGAAACGATGTCCCTACCCTGCAACAAGTAAAGTCTTGGTTGGGGAAATGCTTTTCTATGAAGGACCTAGGTGAAGCAACCTATATATTAGGAATCAGAATCTATAGAGATAGATCACAAAAACTGATTGGCCTAAGTCAGAGTACGTACATAGACAAAGTGTTGAGACGCTTTAACATGCATGATTCCAAGAAAGGATTCATACCTATGCAACATGGCTTGTGTCTATCAAAAACACAATCCCCTTCAACTAAGGAAGAAAGGGATCGCATGAATAAGATTCCATATGCATCTGCAATAGGATCTATCATGTATGCCATGTTATGTACTCGACCAGATGTCTCGTATGCTTTAAGTGCAACGAGTAGGTACCAATCTGATCCTGGTGATGCCCATTGGGTACCTGTCAAGAATATCCTTAAGTACTTAAGAAGGACTAAGGACTCATTCTTGATATATGGAGGTCAGGAAGAGTTGACTATAATTGGATACACCGATGCCGGCTTCTAGACAGATAAGGATGACTTTAGATCGCAATCTGGTTATGTGTTTTGCTTAAATGGTGGTGCTGTGAGCTGGAAAAGTTCAAAGAAAGATACAGTTGCTGATTCTACAACCGAGGCCGAGTATATTGCTGCCTCAAGTGCAGCAAAGGAAGTTGTTTGGATCAAAAAGTTCATTAGTGAACTTGACATAGTTCCTAGCATTGTGGATCCCATTGGTCTCTATTATGATAACAATGGTGCTATCTCACAAGCTAAGGAGCCTAGATCTCACCAACGATCCAAACACATACTTAGGCATTATCACCTCATTCAAGAGATAATAGATAGAGGATATGTGAAAATATGCAAAGTACCTACACTTGACAATATTGTTGACCCACTGACAAAGCCTCTTGCGCAGCAGAAGCATGATGGCCATACTAGATCAATGGGCATTAGGGGTATGCCTGATTGGCTCTAGTGCTAGTGGGAGATTGTTGGTGTAAGCCCTAGAGGCCAATACTTTTGGTACTTGTATCGAATTATTTATTAATAATAAAAGGCTTTTTATTTATTATGTTTGTTTAATAAAGTCCCTATAATAGCTAGTTCGTTTAATGTATCAAGTATGACTTAATCATGAGATCACATTAAACATAACGACACTATTCTTAAAGTATCCGTAGTCGAGCTTTATTGTGAAGTGGGATAACATTAAAGCATTAAGACTATTATGTTTGTAGACTGATGATCACATCTCATGGATCATGGATAAAGAGTTATCAAGTCTTAAACATAGGTATGAATATTAAGAGTAATATTTATACTGGATTGACCCGCTATGAGAATACTATATAGAATGTTATGCAAAGTGTCATAAGTTATTCTCATGGTGATAATGGTGTATACCACTCTTCGACCTGAAACCACTATGGACCCTAGATGTAAAGTCGAGTGCTTTATTGCTGATCCAACATTGTCCGTAACTGGATAACCATAAAGACAGTTGATGGGTACTCCACGAAGCATGCTGAGGGACATGAGTGACCTAGATGGAATTTGCCCATCCTGCGTAACAGGATAAATGTCTATCGGCCCAATATTGAACTGGACAAGGATGACACAGTCTATGCCTTGTGTTCAATATAGACATAAGGGCAAAGGGATAATTATACACATAATTATTATCACAGAAGGACTTGTCAGATCACATGACATTTTCGTGTCTTGGGTAGCAGTGATGTGTTGCTAGATACCGCTCACTGTTTATTATATTAAATACGTGATTTAATATAATTGCCAACACCGTGAAAACCTATAGGGTCACACACAAAGGACGGATTGATGAGAGATAGAGTAATTAAGGAATATTGTAATGTACGGTTTCCTTAAGTGAATTATAGAACATCGTAAGGTACGGTGTACTTAAGTAGAATATGAAATATGGTAAGGTACCAAATACTTAAGTGATTTTGGCATATTATGAGATATGGGTCAGATACACTTAAGTGGGCTTTTTTAGCTTGAAGCCCACACAAGTGGTTCTATAAATAGAACCCTTGGGTAGAAGCATTGTAAGGCTTGCAATTTCGTTTCTCTCTCTCTCACTCAAAGCCTTCATTCGTAGCAGCTAGCACTGAGATTGAAGGAATTCATTTGTGTGGACTGAGTAGAGACGTTGTCATCGTTCAACGTTCGTGATCGCCACAAGAGGTAACGATTCTATCATTGATCATGCCCATTCGTAAGGATCACTAAATGGAGAAAGTTTTAAATTCTGTTGCGCCTTGGATGGCAATTCTCCTTCAGTTTGGTTCGTTTAAGATGTGTTGTCGTCGATTCCTTTATTGATGACACATCTCCTTTGTAAAGTCTCTCCAATCAGAATAATCCCATTGTGCATCAACCCTTTTTTGATGCCAATTCCCCAAACACGTAGGAAGTTCTGGAATCTGTTGTAGCATTCCGAACTGCAATTTGACCCGGTCACTCTAGTGCATTTCCACCGCAGTGAATCGGATAATTGATGTCTTCGTTGTCCAAACTGCAACATCGTCATGGTTCAGATTATTATCCAGACTCAGATATGGCCTCCAGATAAATTGTAAAACAATACGAAACGATTAAATGAAAAATAATTTGATAAGTATTTTTAAATTAAAATATAGTTGTGTAGGAGTATTACATCGTCATGTCCAATGTGGTCCAATAGATTGCGATAGACTACAATAGCGTGTTTGGGACACCTATTGTAGTTCATCCCCCTTACTGACCACATTAGATAAAAAAAAGTGAAAATTATTATTTACTGTTAATTATAATATAAAATATAATTAACTAAATGGTAAAGTGTTAGACTTACTTAGTTGCAAACGGGAACACAAATGGGTTCTCGTTTATCAGGGCGAGCGACGACATTCTTGACCAATCCCAAGCTTGTAGCAAATACGCACATGAAAAAAAAGTACAGGTATTCTTTTTTGCAGTTTTACACATTGCACTATATAGATGGGCCAACACAGCTGAACCCCAACTATATGTGCTTAGCTTATTAATGTTGCGTAACAAAGGTAAATACATAATATTTACTGAATTACCTGTACTTTTTGGAAACAAAAAATTACCAAATAAAATCATAATATAACACTGAGCCTTAATTATTTCTCGTACTCGGTTGAATCTTCGGACAATACTATACTGGCATAATATTGTTTAAGGTATTTTAAATTTATACCTTGCCCCCTTGCTTGACCGGATGTCTCTCCCTCAGTTTCGTCATCTAACAAAGGGGCACCCAACAACATGTACATGTCCTCAAGTGTGACGGTACACTCACCAATCAGAAGGTGAAATGTGTGGGTCTCGGGTCTCCACCGCTCCAACAAAGCAAGAATGAACTTGTAGTCCACCGAGTACGAAACAATGTTGAGGAGATTTCCAAATCCACATCCTCTAATATATGGTTCTATTAAAGGATCGTGGGGTACAGTTTCATGTACACAACATCTAAAACACTTCGGATCCTAATAACAAATACGTAAGAAATACAATAAGAAGAAGAAATACATAATACAAACATAGATAACAAAGGTATACGACTTAAAAACGGAATAAGTAAAAAGAGAGTGATAACATACAAATGTCGAGATATTCTCGAGTGTTCCTTTGTGTTCATCACCCATAGTTAGCATAGACATAATTTGATGTTGCAGAGCTTGAGTGCGGCAGAGAAATAGTATGGCAAAGAAAGACTATAGATGAGTAGTGTTGGAGATGATTTGATATTGTGATATGAAATGCTATTTATAGATGAATGAGTTAGTAGGTTTGCAACCTACGAAGCATGGGATTGGTGTCATGCAATGATAAAAGTAGACTATGCAATGACAAAAGTAGATTAGCCTTTGTCTTAGACGCATGCATGTGAAGAATCACATGCAAGGAATAGGCGTACTTCCTCTTGGCGCCTGCATGTGATTAGTCACATGCAAGGAAGAGGCGCCTGTTGAAAAGTATATCTTCGGCAAATATTTTTATATCGTATCCACAGAGATTGGTTGATATTACCGCCGTTCTAAAATCCAAATGTTGTAAGTTTAGAAAGTAACAAGGTTGTTTTGGTTGGAAAGTTATCTTGTGAGTAAATGTCACTAAAAAGTAAAATGGTTTTAATCTAATGTAAAAGCTTGGCAAGATTGGAGTTCACTATTTCAAATGTTTATGCTTCCTTATGATAACTATATAGATTTAAGATTATTGATGATGTTCAAGTATCCTCTCAAAGTCATTTATGTCTAAATGATATTGTGATAATCACTATATTGATCCTTAGACGATCTCTCCACCTAACTGTCAATATAGCAATCTTTAATGTTTAATACCAAAGAAGAGCAATGAATAAATCTATCTCTACAACTTATTCACTACTTGAAAATCTGTTTTATGTCAAGACTCAAATAATCTCTCTCGACAACTACTCAAATCTGGTTTTCAACTTAGGGCAAAAACAGTATTCAATACATCAACAATCTTTATCATATATATAAATCAAATGGAATACATAAACATATGAGAATAGCTACTACCTCCAATCTTGACAAAGGGGAGTTTAGCTCCTCATCATCATTGTTCAAAGCAGAAAGTTAAAGAAGAAAAACTTTGTTTTTCTCTCTTACAAAAAGCTCTCAATATCAATCTCTCAATGATTAATAATAATGTATCTTTTTTAATGCCCTAGCATAATGTATTTGTTTCTAACATAAAAGGTTGACATTTCCCTAATTGGTCATTGTCATCTCCAGCAGAAAAGAAATTCCCAGGCAGACATCAAAATGGCAATAAACTTTTCCTGCAAAACAGCACTTTTGACCCTCAGTCAGCTTGCTGGATTCGCAGCCTTCGCGGCGCGAAGGTAGTTCGCGGCGCGAACTGTTGCTTCTCCAGCTTCCTTGTTTGGCAAGCTTCCTCCAAAGTGTGGTGTTGCAATCCAAAGCCTTCTTAACCAAAAATTCTACAAAACTAACAAATATGTGAAATAACTATTCAAAACAAAATAAATTAAACCTAATTGCATTTATACAAAATAGTGAGAATAAAAGTGTGTAATTACATGAAAACTTGGTAAAAGGGACCAATAAAATGATATAAAAAGTAATACTAATTGGTCCCTAACAGCGCCCTTCCTCTTGGCGCATTAGTTTAATTGGATTGAAGGGACACCCTTCCTCTTGGCGCCCATGTTGCTTTATGGCTCCTAGGGAATGGGCGCCTGTTAGGAATATTAGGTTGTGTAGATGAATAACTTAGAAATGCATTCAATTTCAGTAAAGAAAATAAAGTTAGATTTATAAAAAATGTCTTCCACACAACATTACATGATCAATGCCCATATCAAAGGTGAAATATTTGATCATAAGTTGTTCGGTTTTTGTTTTTGAAACACGGAGGTAACTCAGTTTACAATAAATCGACGATCAAAATTTTCACATCTGAAACAAATAATAGAAAAGAAATTGCAGTGCAGTAATGTGGGTCAAATCATCTATAAAAATCTGGTTTGGTTTGCAGAAAACCAGGTGAAGTTTTATCAGAAGAAGATTCGAGATGATGACGATGTTCAGCATATGTTTGTCAGTCACGAACAATCTGGTTACAATGATATAGAGTTGTATATATTACCATATCAACAACAAGTGTATCAGTTCATTGATCAGTCACAAGTGTTTTGTGTGACGAATAAGCTGAGGTGAATGTTCCAGATGACGAAGAAGAAGAAGTGAGATCATGGTTGATTCAATGGTGAACGCTGATGAGGAAGAGGAGCCAATACCAGTAAGTCATGTATATTGTCCACCCCAACCCATGACAAGGTTGAATTTGGGTTTCGATGAACCTTCATCAGATATATGGTACAATCCTTATGCGCAAATGCACTGATCTTTGAAACAAGGAGACACATTTCGCACAAAAGAGGAATATTTAAAAGCCATTAAGAAATTCCACATGCAACTATTAGCTCATTTCAGAGTTGACAGAACTAACTCATTGAGGTATAAAATTTATTGTCCGAATGAGCACTGCCTTTTTAGGTTGTCAGTTTCGTACCGGAAGAGGAGCGAGTCTTGGGAGATTGGATCAATGGGTCCAGATCACACATGCATGCTGACAAACCCAATGCAGGATCATCGTAAATTAAGCTCTCAGCTAATATGCGATGAAATATTGTCTGTCATTGGCGATAATCCGTTGTTAAAGATGAGTACAATAATTTCGCATATTAGGGCAGAGTACGAGTACACTCCATCATATAGGAAGACATGGATAGCTAGGACAAAGGCTGTTGAAGAAGTGTTTGTCAATTGGGAGGAGTCTTACAAACAACTTCCAAAATACTTGTTGGCTCTAAATAATATGCTCCTGGGACAATTGTCAAGTTGGAAACATTGCCCGCGTATACACCAGACGAGACGTGTGCTGTTGGAAATGGAATATGCCACCGTCTCTTCTGGGCGTATCAACCATGCATCATAGGTTTTTCTTTCTGTAAACCAATTATACAAATTGATGGTACATGGTTGTACGGGAATACAAAGGAACGTTACTGATGGCAGTGGCACAAGATGTGAACAACAACATTTTTCCAATCGCCTTTGCCCTAGTTGAAGGGGAGACTGCTGAGGGATGAAGTTTTTTCCTAAGAAATCTCCGATTGCACGTTGCACCTCAGCCTAACTTATGTTTGATCTCCGATAGAAACCCTTCAATCATCAGTGCATATAATAACATTGATAATGGCTGGAAAAATCCTCCTTCGACGCAAGTGTTCTGTATTAGACATATTGCTCAGAATTTCATGCGGGAAATCAAAGATAAGACGTTGCGGAAGAAGGTTGTCAATGCAGGTTACGCATTATTAGAACCTAATTTCAAGCACTACCGCAAAGAAATAAGATTGTCAAACAAAGATACAGTACGGTGGATCGATAGTATTCCATTGGAGAAGTGGACTAGGGCATACGATAACAGTCAATGTTAGGGCCACATGAAAACAAATCTTGTGGAATCAATTAACTATGTCTTCAAAGGCATTCGTAACCTACCTATAACCGCTTTGGTGCAGGCAACATATTTCAGGCTATGGGCGTTGTTTGAAACCAGACGCTCAAAATTGAGTTCAGTGTTGCAATCTGGACAGTTGTTTAGTGATGCTTCAATGAAATTCATTAGACATGAAGTTGCCAAAGCAAACACACACGTGGTTACGGAGTTCATAGATCACAATGAGGGCATGCTGATGGGCCAATACATAGTCGAACTAGATAGAGGTTGGTGCGACTGCGGAAAGTTCCAAGCCTTTCGTATGCCCTGCTCCCATGTCATTGCGGCATGCTCAAAGGTTCGAAGGGATCCATCCTACTTGCTATCTGAAGTTTACAAAGTCGTCAGTCTTTCAAATGTTTATAAAATTAGTTTTTTTCGTAGTGGCAAAAGAGGATTATTGGCTAGAATATTAATGGGACATCGTCTGGCACAACGAAGTTATGCGAAGGAAGAAAAAGGGTCTCCCAAACAGCACCCGGATTCGAACCGAAATGGATACGACGAACAAAATGGTTAGACTATGTAGTTCATGCCGTCAGCCAGGTCACAATTGTAATAATTGTCCTAGTGTTGGAACGAGCACAACCAAATAAATTCACATATACCTCTATTGCAATATATGAAAAACTAATTTTATTTCATATTAGACGTCTGTGACGAAAGTACTATTACATAAATAGTAACACAAAAAATTAAAACAACTAGAATACAAGAACTATGCGATTACAACCATCAAAACCATTTTAAACATGTAATGCATCATCCTACGAGCGTCTTGGTCGGTCTTAATATCCATCCATTCGTGCACTTCTCCATTTTGGTTGAACGTGGACACAAACCATTGTATTCTTCTAATCCTTTCACCCTCTCAAATTTCTCCCTCTATCCAACTGTACAACGTCCGATTAAGATGTTCAAACGTATTTGTGTTCCAAAGTTGAATCTGTATCGGAGCCGCAACGACGGAAAATATTACATCAGTATTTCGTTTCTGAATGTATGCACACATTGTTAAAACACAAAAACTTGAAGGTGAGTGGGTTGAATTAGAGAAAATATGGTAGTATGAGATGATTTTGTGTGAAAAATAGTGCATCCAAGGCGTGACATATATATAGAGTGGACATAAAATGCATGCGCCAAGAGGGCTGACGCCCAACATGACATGACATACAGGCGCCAGAGGCATTGACGCATGTACTTAAGTCAACACTAAGGCGCCAAGGGCTTTGGCGCCTCCTCATGAGGGTCAATGCATGCGCCAATAGCATTGGCGTCTCCTCATGAGGAGCCCAATGCATGCGTCAGTGCTATTGGCGCCTCCTTTGTTTGCTTAGGGGATGCGTCAATTCATCTGGCGCATCCTCTTCTAAGAATTGTTATTTTAGTTTTTTTTATTATTTGTTATTTTCGATTTTTTTTAAATGATTATTTTTTAAAAAAATCACAATTTACGAGTGTTCAAATTAATGGATTATTTAAATTATTTATATTTAAATTCGATTATTAAAAATCGATTAATTATTATTATAGTTTTAATCAAACCTATATTTTGGACATTCATATTTAAAATAAAAATTAAATTAGTCTTTTTTTTATAAAAATTGAAAAAAAACTTTTTTTCCTTCTGTAAATAAAAATACTTTTTTTAAATATTTTTTTATTTTGTAAAAATTAAAATATATGTATTTTTCTGTATATAAAAAAACTGAAAAAAAGTTTAATTTTTTTCATAAAGTAAAAAAGATGATCTTTTTTGAATAAAATAATACGATTTTTTATTTTTGAAAATTATTATTATTTTTAGAAAAAATAGATTTTTTTAAAATTAAAAAATTCTTGAAAAAGTAATGTTTTGGTTTTTAATGAAGCTGAGTTTATTACTGGTCTTGATCTTAGGGTTGATGGTGGATTTGTTCCAAATGATTTATGCAGAGTCGTAGACAATGCAATGCCACAACCTTAGGCTTTATTTCTTTTAGTTTTTACTAAATTAATGTTTTGGTTCTGTTATTTTAAATCATTCAGGAAATGAGTCTTAGATTTTGGTTTTTAGAATGGAACAACTTTTTTTTCTATATTTATCGCATTTTTTTAATGTTCTCTAATTGGTTATTAGTTATGACGCATTCTTAGTATTATAAATGTGAAATATAGAAAATATTTTAGAATGGTTTGTTCTGTCAGGAATTAGAATTAAAAGATGAAGTGGTGGAATAATGTCTCATGTGGAGTAATATTTTTAATAGGATGGAATAAGGTGAATATGGGAGGTTAATATTGTAATGCAAGAAATTATACGAGAGTGATAATGAATTTAAATATTTTTTATATTTATATATTAAATGTGGTTAAAATTAATTGTGAATGATACATATTGTAAGTATTTGATTAAATTGAACTGTGATTGATACACTGGAGGAATTGTTTGTTTCTAGCCCGAATGGAAGTATTTTTATATTGCGCCATTCCACTTGATATCTGCCCTTGGACCTTGCGCATGACTAGAACAGGTGTATATTTTGTTAATTAAAAAATAAAATAATAAAAATAATTTACAACTCTTAAAAATTACACTTTTATTAAATATGTTTTCTTAAAATATATATTTTATTATGAAAAGTAATAATTTACGGGTGCTCAAATTAATTAATTATTTATGTTTATATCCAAATTCAGTTATTAAAAATCGGTTACTCATCATTATAGTTTTAATTAAATTTATATTTTAGATACTCATATTTAAAATAAAAATCAAATTAATGTCTTTTTAAAAAATATTTAAAAAAACCTTTTTTCCTTTTGAAAATAAAAATAAAATAATTATTATTTTTTAAATTTTTTTATTTTGAAAATAATATATATATATATATATATATATATATATATATATATTTTTTTTTTCTGTATAAAAAAATGAAAAAAAAGGTTAATTTTCTTTCAAAAAAGAATGTTTTTTTTTGAAAAAAAAAGTTGAAATAAAATAAAAACGATTTTTTATTTTTGAAAATAAATATACTTTTTTAAATAAAAAAGATTATTTTTTAAAATAAAAAGCTTCTTGAAAAAAATAATTTTAAAAGAAACTAATTAAAACTAATTATAAAATTACTTATGAATATAATCGATTAATAACGAATTTATAATCATTTTACAAAAATTAAATCTGATTATAAAAATTGGTTTTAATAATAAGTTATAATATGTAAATTATTTATAGACAACAAACCTGTCATATTCCACACCTTTCATGGGCAGAGAAACAAAGCAACTTTAAATGTAAATCCAAACACAAATTGCATATTTAAATATATGATCCACTTCCACTACCATCACCGTTCACCTACTACTCCTTTGGTCAACTCTGTACACAGTACACGACAAACAAACAATTGGTACTACATCAACCCCCAAAAACTTGTAAAATAATACTAAATTACATATGAGACAAAATTTGCTTGTAACTAATTACTTATAGCATCTTTATAAATAAATCATAATCTATATTAATAGGTTGTACATTTAGATTCAACTGCATCTGCATCCAAACATGGCAGAAACTCCTTCCACAAACACTAGTCTCAAATTATCTGGAAAAATAGCCATAGTAACCGGAGGTGCTAGTGGTATCGGTGAAACCACAGCGCGTGTCTTTGCTAACGAAGGCACACATGTGGTTGTGATCGCCGATATCCAAGATGCGCTTGGTGAACAAGTAGCCGCGTCGATCGGGGATCAAAGGTGCATATATGTTCATTGTGACGTGACAGATGAAGATCAAGTTCAAAGTCTCATTCAATCAACCGTTAATACTTATGGACAGGTTCATCCTTTTTTTATAATTTAATTTAACTATATTTTTTCTTTAGTTATAAATGATTAATCTACTAGATTAATAGTTATGTACTCACGATGTAAAATTTTGTTACTTTCGTAACAGATTGATATAATGTTCAGCAATGCTGGAATCATTAATTCAACTAATCAAACACTGATGGAACTTGACATGTCCAAACTTGATCGTTTATTAGCTGTCAATGTTCGAGGAATGGCGTTGTGTGTAAAGCACGCAGCGCGTGCAATGGTGGAACAGCGTGTGAGGGGTAGCATCGTGTGTACCGGGAGCACTTCCGGTAGCCATGGAGGCTCGCGTTCAACAGATTATATAATGTCAAAGCATGCAGTGTTAGGACTAATGCGCGCGGCTAGCGTGCAACTAGCAACGCATGGGATAAGAGTGAACTCTGTCTCGCCGAATGGATTGGCAACACCTATGACTTGTAAATTGTTGAAGATGAGTGAAGAGAATGCACAAGAGGTTTATAAAAACGTAGCGAGGCTCGAGGGAGTGCTGCTCACACCAAAACACGTGGCAAATGCTGTGTTGTTTTTGGTTTCTAACGAGGCTGAGTTTATTACTGGTCTTGATCTTAGGGTTGATGGTGGACTTGTTTATGGAAAATAGTGATTTGTGCATGAGTAATAAAATGTTGAGAATATTAAGATTGTTTTTCATATTTAACATTGTCAATTGAGTATTAAAACGTTGTGAGTTTGAGAAGTATAAATAAGAAGAGATTTGTATAAAAGTAGAGGTGTACAGGTACAAAGATAAAAAAGAGCATGAAAATATTGAAATTTTGTTTTATAATTAATATTACTATGGTTTATAACTTTATATGAACATTCTAATGTGGAGACTTCTCTTTAAATTCATGAGTTTACTACCCTTAAGTGCTTTAATATTTCTAAGCACTCTCATAAGACTCCACGGATTAAAAAGGTCCTTTTTCATTCTTAGATTAAGTTTAATACATTATCAGTGCATTGTTAGACTGTGAAACTAAAGGCCAGACATAATCTGCCACTTGAGAAGTAGAAGATACGAAGAAAAGTTTGATCATGTCCGTGATTTATTTTCTTTCTAATGATCATGTAGTAATTTATTTCTATAGGTTTAGTTGTCTCGTGAAATGTTGGATTATGGGCTAGGTTGATTGTTAAGTTATGGTCATAGAAAATAAAATTGGGCTTATATTGAACTGAAGGTAAAGATCTTTGAATATGTAATGAAGCTATTAAATTTACAGAATTGTTTTATTTCCAATTTTATGTATGGCACAGATTTTTAAAATTTGAAAATGTCCTTCATACGTCTCTGAAAATGTATTTTCGAACACATTCAAAATTTATATCAACCTTTGTTTTTTCTGAGATTTCAAATTTTAAAAAAAATTGTCTGAATATGAATATGCATCTATATTATTTGAGTTTATCCATAAATGCATATGCAAAATACCTCATGTACTCAATTGTGGTGTTTTTATTCAAAGAGCAGGTTAAATTAACCACTCAGTGATATTTATGGAGATGCATATCCAAAAATGTCAAGCGGGAAATTAAATAAAACACCACATTGCATGATCTTCTTCTTCATGCTAAAAATATCCTCCATTTTCAAAACCCTTAAATATTTCTCTCAATCTCAATCAACTTTTCAACACCAAAACATCATTCGTGTACTTTATCACATAAAAATGAGCAAAAGAAGCTGAAATTGCAGGTAAAATTCATTCATTTCATCCCTCATTTCTTGCATTAATATGATGTTTGAGATGAAAAAATCATAATGTTGAGTCAGAATATGTATCTCCGAAAAAAGTTTGATGTGGTTCGGAGATGCATATCCGGATTTGCCTGATACTTTGAGTTTCAAAGCTGTTTTTTTTCCTTCTATTTTTGGTGTCATTAGATATGGCGCATATCCGTAAAGCCCTATGATGATATGATAGGGTTTGTAAGATCTTTATTGGTCTACAAGTTCTATAAATAGGGTCTCTCATTCTATTTTCTTTACACAAACTAGAATGACTATATATCATCATCTTATATTTGTGTATTTCAATGGCATAAAACCTCCACTTCAATTTCGGGTTCTTGAGGGCATACTTCTCGTCGATCTAAAAACCAAATTGAATACTCTGCTACAATATCCAGAAAATCGCAGAGTTTTCAAGTTCAAGTATCGTTCACCCCCGATTGACAACAAAGATAAAATACGTTTCACCATACTTGAATGGGAGGCGGGTGATGATTTAAAGGTTATGTGGAATACCTTTTATAGTTACTAAACAAAGGGTCTGATTGAAGTTGACACAACGATTGTAAGATCGACTGAAGATATTCTAAGGATGTTGCAATGTCCTGAACCATCAATTTATAATTAAATATAATATTAAACTTATGTTAATGTTAACTTTAATCTACATAATGTTTATTTTGATGTTAATTTATGATGTTTTTCTATTATCTTACTTTTGTTCTTGATTGTTTCTGGTTTGAAGTAACAAAATATATTTCTGAGATGCATCTGCAGAAAGCTTACTAAATATTGAACTAAATCATGTTACGAAGATACATCTTCAAATAAGCTTTTTATGCACACGGAGATGCATTTCCAAACCAATTTTAAACTGAATAAGGGTTTTTCAGCAAATTCATCTAAGATGTGTGTGGAAAAGGCGCGTCCAAATATGCATCTCTAGACGGTAGGGACATTTTTTACTTTGTCAAAATAGCCTTTTTCGTCCCGGATGTTTAGCGTTTGGTTCATTTTGGTCTCTTAATTTTTAAAAGGCTCATTTTCATCCCTCAATTTTATTAAATGTACCACGTTTATCCTTTGCAGACAAAACACAGTAACATTGTTAAAACGTGACACTGTGTACGTCCACGTCAGCTTCATGTAGAATGTCTTCTTCATATGAATTAGGGTTTCGTGCATAACTTCAATATGTGCCTACCTTATTCGTTCTGGGTTTGCCATTTGTGCATAAGTCGCCTTCATCTTCTTCAATAGCCATCGTCTCCATAAGTTTCCTTCATCTTGTTTCTGTAATCTATGAATAATGGCTCATGTATGTTCTTCTACATCGTAAAAGGGCCTGGGTACGGTGGAGAAGTGAGCTACAGTTCCGAATTTGGGTTTAATTCTGCTTCATCGAAAAATCAATGGAGACCTAATTGTTGGTGTGGTGATTTTGTTGTACTCGTAAGGGCAAAAATAGTCAAATTTTTTGGGGATGCCCATATTATAAGGTATGATTTATCTTGTTAAGTTTACAATTTTAATTTTACACGGTGGGTAATGTTCTATGTAACTTGTGCAGGGGAATACAAGTAATGGATGTGATTATTTTGATTGGTTTTGTGCTGAAGTGAAAGATGACATGGAAATGTTTATCAAGAATAAAAAAAAGAGGTTGGAAATATTCGCAAAATAGAATGAAGATCAACATCAGAAATTGCTTAAATCTGAAGGATTAATTGAAGAACTTGAGGGGGCTCTCAATAACACAATGAAGTGGAAGATATTTTGGAAAAAATTTCATTTTTTTGTTGCTTTAAGTGTATTAATCTACAATTTGTTAATGTAATTGTACACTGAAATGGAATTGTTCTATGGGATGAATGAATTATATTTCTAACTAATATAAATACTGGTTTAATTTGTAACCTATGCAATTGTTTTATGTAACCTGTGCAATTATATTTCTACCATGTATTGAATTGTACATGTGCAATGTTAATGTATCATGTGCAATTGTTTTATGAGGTCAATGAATTTTTAATGTAACATGTGCAATGTTGTTTATCACCTGGTATTGTTACTAATTCAATTTGTCTCCCAGTATGGTATAACCTAACTAGTATAATTTGTAACTGAATTGGTATAATTTGTAACTTAACTAGTATAATTTGTTAGTTAACTGTTATAATTTGTATATTTGGCCATAACAATAAGATTTGCAAGATATGCATTTCATTGCACCGTAACATGATTCCCATATAAAGGGTACAAAACATAGTACAAAAACATAAGTTACATTATAGACCTAAGACATCACATTGTAGCAAAACATAAGTGACATAACTGATATTACATACCTAAGACAACACATTGTACCAAAACATAAGTGACATAAGTGACATTATGACCTAAAACATCATAATAGAAGTGAGCCTAAAATATCTATTTTTTCTTCTTGCTTGCTTGAGATGAAATAAGCCTAGTTATAGGGCTTGCCGCATTCCTTGACGCAAATAACCTAGTTATAGGGCCTAATGATCCCAGACTTCTTGTTGGCCTCCTAATGCTTAACTTCTTGACTGGAGTCCTGGAACCACTTGCTTTAGCCTTTGTGTGACCTTGAGTCTGAGCCTGAGATTGACATGGTTGTGTTTGAGCTTGAGCTGGCTATGTCTGAGATTGAGCTTGAGTTCTCTGAGTCTGAGACTGAGTTGGTTGTGTCTGAGGTTGAGCTTGAGTTTCCTGAGCTTGAGACTGAGTTGGTGGATACTTGCAAGTAAGCTTGTTATGACCAGTTTTTTTGCACTTACTACATTTAATATGTAGTCCAGTCCTCCTCAGTTTGCGACCAGTGCCATCAACTACACCTGGCTCCAAATTCCTTTTCTTTTTTGGCCTTCCTGGAATTTTTCTATATACTGGTTCATGCACATCATTATAGACTGTCCTTTCCTTGAGGTTGGAGCCATTAACACGGTAGATGACATGGTTGTATACATCCTTATATTTGCCTTTTTTGTACATATCTAGTATGTAACTCTCTACCTTGAAATTTCTGCTTTTCATAGAAGAAATTGCATGCACACATGGCAAGGTTGTCAGCTGCCATTTCCTATATGTACAACTTTGATCTTGCAAGTTGATACTGAACTTATCTGCAGCATTTTCAAGGTACCTAACCTCAAAGATATGCTCAACAGACATTCTGGAAAACAAGAGAGCATAACATTATGAGTATACATAACAGAACATTATGAGTATACATAATAGAACAGAACATTATGAGTATACAGAATATAACATAACATTATGGAGTATACCTTACAATCCACATGTTGGTGTATTAACTAATCCTTGCAATACTAATAACCAAAATATTATAAGTATACAAAACATAGCAGTTTATAAAGTATCAGAATATAGTAGTTTATAGAGTATCATAATATAACAGTTTGTAAAGTACCTCTTCATAATGTTGGGCAATATGTCATCATCAGTAAGGTTTGCAAATCTCATTCTATTTTTTGCCCACCTTTCCATTATGTATGTTCTGACCTCTTCTAGCATTGTCACTATAGGCTTAGCTCTTGCTTCAATAATAACACTATTGAAGGCCTTCAACATGTTGTTCAACATGCTATCACACTTAGAGGTTGTCTTGAATTAATATTTTCTCCAAAACCTAGGAGGTGTTTTCATCATGTGCTTAAATGCTTCCTTATTAACATCTCTCATTTCTCTGATTTTCCTTTCCCAAGATTGTGAATATGTTGACTTAGCAGCTTTCCATATAATCTCTTTCAACTTCTTTCCAGGAAATTTCTTCCTAAAATTGTTGTGCAAATGACGTACGCAAAACCTTTGCTCCACACCCGGTAAATGCTCATCCATAGCTGGAAAGAGACCATAACAATTAAATGCAAGAGATTCATTATCACAAATTAAAACTTTATAATCATGCACAAAATAAATACAAGAGATTAATACCTTATGTTGGTATGATATAAAGGTATATGTACAACATTGGCTTCTACCTCCAAGATCCTCAATCAATAGTTCTAGAAACCATGTCCAAATGTCCTTTGTTTCACCTTCAACAATTGCAAATGCTATTGGCATCATTTGGTCATTTGGATCTGTTCCTATGGTTGCCAATATTTGACCTCCACATAGGCCCTTCAAAGAACATCCAGCAAGCCCAATTATAGGTCTACATAGTCTGAAGCTCTCTTTGCAAGCTGCAAAACAAATGTACATCCTTTAGAAGTGAGTCATATTGTCACTTATATTGTCTGGAACATATTGAACATTAATCTTGACAGTTGGACCATGATTTTTTTTAAGGATCTCATGTGCATAGTCATAAATTCGTGTATACTGTTCTAGAAAGAAGCCATAAACCGATCCTCTTGCTGCACACCTAGCCCTAACATCCTTAGTCTTGTTTACACCAATATTCCATTTCCTTTGGGCTTTTTCCTTGATGTCCCTGATTTTTAGATTTGGATTATCTTTCAAAGAGTTTTGAATTATTTTACTTAACCACTTTGTAGTCATGAGCTTCACAATATATGATCTACCACAGTTATGCTTATCCACCAATTTCCTCGATTGCCAAGAATCTTCATATGGTAACTTCCCACAGTATGCATTCCAATCACACCCTTCTTTACATATCACTCTTACCCTTTATTTATCATTTTTAGAGAACCTCAAATCCCTTCCTGACTGAACTGCATATGAATTAATTTCCTCCTTAAAATCATTCTTTATTGCAAAATAGGTTCCTAATTCCCATTTGTAGTCTGACATGTTTATGGGCATTTTGAAAACATAATACTTCTTCCTATGACAGTTACTTTCATCATCGGTTTCACACCCACTCTCCAATTCATCAGTAGCACCTTCACATTCCTCACTATCACATTCGCATTCCTCACTAGTACCTTCATATTCCTCACTATGTTTTTTGCCTTTACCTTCTGCCTCCTTGTCATAACCCAATAGATGTGTAATATCCTCTTCCACTAAACCATTATTATCTTTATCTGAGCCTTGAAAGGCAACATCTAAGGCATTGTCATAGTGGAAACTCACATCATCACTATCACTCATTTCCTCAGCCCCATTAACATTAACAGTATTATCTCTTACCTCACTCTCACTCATATCCTCAACCCCATTAACATCAACATTATTATCTCCTACCTCATCCTCACTCATATCTGTAGCGGTGTATTCGTCGCTATATGATTTATTGATTAAACCATAAGCAAAGCATACAATGAATCGAGTCGCCACCGCACTTTTATTTATCCTAAGGACTGGTTAAAAAGCGAACAAAAACCTAAGAAGTTTTACACGTAGAAAACTAATGAAAAGATCAGAGAGTCTGGGTAAGGGGTAAATTACGCAATGGGAAGGTGTTAGGCACCCATCACGTCCTAGGTACTCCTAGGGAGCCCTTTTCACACTTGTTGTATAAAAATGTTTATTTGTTTTTGACATATTGTGCAAACATGAATGGGATGATGAAAAAAGAATGTACAAATTAGTTATTTTTGTGTTCGAACGGATGAACCCGTTGCCTACGTACCTTCCATCAAAGGTAAGGATCAAAACGCCGTAGTTCGGCTAAAATATTTCCAAAAATTAGTGAGTTCATTTTAAAACACAAGCACTAAGGCTTTTCATTACCAATGGGAGAAAACTCAACCAATATCAACAATCCACCATGCGAGGACGGCTTCAACATACTAGTGAGGGGTTAACCCTATAATAAGTATGGAAGACTTACAATCAACTCACTAAGGATAAGGTAAGGTTTACATCAACCACTATGGTAATTGAAACCTAAGGCTAATGTATGAAAACATATTAACAATGGACAAAGCCAAAACAATTGAATGGGTGAAGTTAATTGATTATGATTATTCACAAAATATGGTCAAGATATGATTAAGATTGATTCAAAGAAGTGTTATGAAAAGTGAAGTTTGAAAAGTCAAGGACTTAAGGTCCAAGTTTCTAATTTGAAAAGACATGAAGATGTTTGCACAACAAGTCAAAGTTTTTGAAAGCAAAGTGTGAAAAGGTTTAGGACAAAGAGGGTATGGATGATGGAATGTAAAACTTCTTAAAAAGGTTCACCTCTTGAAATCATATAGAAGATGATCCAAGTGTGTCCTTAGGAATGAGGTAACAAAGCAAGTAAAAAAAAGCAAGGTGATACCGGATGCCATCAATGGTCTTATACCAATCTCACAAAGGAAAAGCGGATATCGGATACCAATAAATGGGTTTACACCAACCTCCTAAGGTAAACAAAACTTGGATGTCGGATACCGATCTATCTGGACTTATACCAACCTCCAAAGGATGATCATAGGAATACAAATGCCAACAACATGGACTTATAATTGCATCCTCACATAGAAAACAATGCACTAAGCAATGGACATGAGTGACCAAGTGAAATGGTCTTACACTCTGTCCCTTCCAAATCATAGGAACAATGGCCAAAGAACATGGTCTTACAATTGTCCTCAATGGGCAAACACAAATGTGTCACAAAGATACGCAATGATGATCATGCAATAATGAACAATCAATGATGATAAGTGCACAAAAGTATGCAAGCAAACATGTACATATGAAGCAATCAATCAAACAAACATTTAGCACACTCTATAACCAAACAATTAGGCTCAATCAAAGGGTTAGACTTAAAAGTCCACTGGAATAGGGTGAATGGCGCTCTTAACCTTGACATTGAGAGCCAAGGTGAAGCAGATGAAAGGATATGAGGGGTGTGCCTCATCACTCTTATCCCTGGTCAGGGAGAGCATTGAATATCAGAAGGTGTGGGAGTTCAGAAAGATGGAACTCTCTCCACAAGTTAGACTCGATAGATCTTGGGTTTTTTACTCACTATGCATCAACACATGTGGTGTGAGCAAGGTGAGTGACTCACAGAATAGTAGGAGATAGGCTACATATCTCTTTTGTCTACCAATTGCCTCACATGAGGTCTTTACCTGCTTGGGGACAAAGTTAAACAATCACAAACATCGCCTCTTAAGGAGGACTTCAGACAGTTGCCTGGCTGAATAACAAGCCAGGTCTTCCAGACTACATGGAGACAAGAGAGTCTACCTCAATGCTTAAGCAAAGCAAAGCAATACAAGTTCTCAAGGAACTAAAGCGACTATGGTACCTGAAATCAATCAAATATAATCAGTACCAATCACAAAGTCAAAACTGACAAATATAAGAACCAACAGTTAACACAATTATTCACATGTGCAAAGCACAAACTCAAAGCAAATGAGTTAGCATCCTACAAAATAAACCAAGTTAGTTCATCACAATCAATTAAACCAAACTCAATCAACTTGCATTAAATTCCTTAAAGCATTTGCTTCTTTAACCTGAAAAAACAACTCAAATGTGAGAAGTAGGACCACTAGGACAAGCCTAGGGTCAAAAGGGAGGTGAAAAATTCAAAACAGCAAGTAAAAATTAACCAAAATCAAGATTTATCAAATAAGAACAAATTCTAATTGGTCTCATGTCAAAACTATACACCAAATCCATTTCATACACAAAACATGTCAAACTATATATTTTGGAATCACATTGGAGCAAACAGAATGATCACAATCAAACCAATATCAAAATAGCTCAATAAATTCCAGAAAAATTCAAGCTTAAACAAGACACATTCAATGAGCCACATATCATATTTCATGCTATTTGGACAAGTGGAAGTAGGGGAATTAAAATCAGGAAGTCATGGTATGCAAATACAACTTCAAATAAGACCACAAATCATGTGCCAACTTCAAATGAATGCCAAACAGTGAAAACAAATGATAAATGAATGGGACCAAAGCCAAGATGAAGTTAAACATGTTAATAACCACTCCACCAAATTTAATCTTCATATGATAAGGAATGAGAATTTTACAAGTCATGTAAGATGATCACTCAAGAAAATTTCAAAAAATGGTAAACAGCAAACAAAAATACCAATCAAATAGGAAATTGATCAACAAATCTTACAAAAAATCATGGTTAAACTAGACATATATATGTAATCACATGCAAAATTTCAGAGCAAATGGCATTCAACAAGCATGGAAACAAAATTCAAGAAGTTGACATAACATAGTGTGACACATATTGTCACACTCAACTTGATCACATCATATCTCTCTAACCAGAAACTCAAAAATAGCAAACTATACATCAAAATCACCAGGAAAGAGTCAAGAACGGCCATGTAAAATTTCACACATTTTGGAGCAAGCATCATTATTTTATGAATGAAATGGCAAAACATACATCAAAAGCATACATGTCCAAAATCATTAGGCAAAATTAAAAATCAATCAGGCACAACTTTTTCTATCATACCTAAAAAAAACTAGAGAGAATTTGGAGATGAATGCAAAAATCCTCACTTAATTTGGATCATCCATGAATATTCTATGATTTTTTGAAATTGAATCACAAAATGAAATAAACATTTAACCATTTAAAATGAATTTTGATGCTGAGTGGCAAACTGGTAATTACTGAGCGCTGGCGTTGAAACGCAGCGTTTCATTAAACGCCATGGCGCGCTCTGATTGGTTGGAGACCGCGGGAAACACGAATTCAAACGAAAGCCAGGCGAAAACGGATCAAACACGCGTTTGGACGTGTTCTGCAGCTTGTTCATCGCGTTCTTGATCAAAAATCATCACCATGACCAAATCTCCATGGAAATGTACAAACTATATATGGTTGGAACCAGCGTGCAACGTACTCACTAATATCAATTCAATTTCATCTAACATTCACCACAGAAAAAGATTCGATCCAAGAAAGTTTTGCATCTAAATGTTCAGATCCAAATATCTCATACGATACTGCATGGTTTAGCATGATTCGAATTGCAGTCTATTCTACGTTGTGAGATCTACAAAAGCCATATCGCAATTTCAAGCATGGTGAGAATCGAGATCTGACCTTATGAATGATGCAGTGTTGGATTCGGTGGATTCCAGCCGGGAGATCGTGAAACAGACGTGCAGTGATGTGTGGACAAGAAGATAGAATCGAAATTTCAGCTCGAAGCAACTTGAATTTGCAGCAATCTCCAACTGTTATGTGCAAGATCCGAATTCCATAGCCACCATTCTTCAGGATTTCTTCACTGTTAGCTTCAACAGATCTTTAGTTCCACCTATAAATGAAGATCAGTACAAGAAACAGCACCAATGATGAAGAATTTTGATGAACAATTGAAAAAAAGTGTGAAGAGAAATGGAGAAAATTGAGAGAATTTGAGAATTCTGTGATTTGATCTGAAATTCTGATTGTGGATCTGAGTTTTCTGTTATGATTAGGCTTAAATAGTTCCTCTTAATCCAAAGCCTTAATCATGATTATCCAAATTGGAGTGATTAGCAAATGAAGCTCATGTTATGCACTTTGGCCAATTTGCCCTTTTGCACTTAAGACCAATGTAACAGTGATTTCTGTTTTGAAGCAAGTCACAAATTGCATTTGGAAGTGAACTGAACTGGTTTGGTGTGAAAATCCCTTGTATTTTTGAATTTGACCTTTTTTCCCACCAAATATTAAATGGTTCACTTGAAAAATGACCTTTTTATGTGAAGGTTTTTGATGAAATGTGATGATGGATTTGGGTAGTACACATCAAATGTGATTTTCTCAAAAAAGAAACAACCAATTTGGCCTTTCCATTCAAAAGTTATGGCACTTTGAATTTCAACTTTTTCCGAAAATGATTTGATCATAACTTGCCAACCACACATGGGAAATGAGTGTTCTTGGACTTTTTGGAAAGGTGAGAGCAAGATCTTCAACTTTCATGTTGGACAAATTTTGATTTGAAGCTTGGTTCATGATGTAATTTTGAGGAGAATGACTTTCCACTTTTGGCAGCTGAAAATTACAGGTCATTGCCCTTTTGGGAAACTTTTTGTCTGACCTCAAATCCTTCACTGTGGATGTTTGAAATGTTATATTAGGATTGTATGGATATGAATGAGACCTTTCCAACCATCTCACACCTTCCAATCCCTGATTAAATGCACAGTTGACCACAGTTGACTTTGCTAGGGTTTTGGTTGACTGAGCCAAGTTCTGATGAATTTCAAACCTCTTTCTCTTGAGATTTTGATACCAAATGATATCACAACTCAAATGAACTCTTGATGAATGATCATGGTGCCCAAATTCTTCAAGAATGGCCACCATCCATTGCCCAATGGCTGATTTTAACTGGTTTGACCTAGTTTGCTTCTCCTGTAAGTGACAAGGTTAGATGACAATATTTTTGTAATTTTGGTTAGTAAAAAATGAAAAGCAATGATATACAAATGCTAGACATGCTTGGTGATCAAGAACCACACTCACAAGATACCCACCCACAAGGAGGGAAGCAAAAGGTGCACAATGATCCTTGAGGCCATGATATGATATGATATGAGGCTTTGAGGCCATGAGGGATCTTAGGGACAAAATTGGGGTCTTACAGATGCCCCTATTTAAGGTCATTCTAGCCGGCGAAGTGAAGTTTAGAAATCTTCATATCGACGCGGTAGAATGGGCTTAAATAACAGTAATGAGACAAATTTTGGTCCCTAAGAGACCTCATGATGCAGATGTATGCATGCAAAAGACGCAAAATCTGTGGGGATAATGATTCACACAGAAGAAAAGACGATCCCTCGGAGTAATACACTCACCAGGAATAGAGACTCTAACAGGACTCTTATTGGGGATAATAAAAGAAAAAGAACGCGTGAGCAGGACACGACTTTGATTTGGGGATAACAGGAATCAGACTGGAGACCTCACTGGGTAAGTGAAAGGACTCACACTGGGGAGAGAATCGATTCCAAAGGAAACACAATCCATTGGAATGACTCAAGCTGACCCACAAAATGCACGTACTGGGGATAACACCAATACAGCAACACGAATAGCAACACAAATCCGCTGGGGAAATCTAGAAAAAAGACTCTCCAGGGGAAGCCAAGGATGAGATGTTACCGGTATAAGGGCAACAAACTCAGGAAGAATGAATATCTAAGACCGATATAAGGGTGAGAGATATCAATCAATCTAAGCATCTGAGAAAGACCTGAAAAAGGTACATAAATTCAGGAAAATCTGACTCCGCAAGGGACCAAGGTCATAATAGGGAGCAGAAAGGAAGGAACACCAGGGATACTGAGGTATATAATAGGTGACCGACCGAAACGTGAATTGGTATATATGCCAAGACACTCATCATCCTGAAGAAAGCTAAAAAAAGCAGACTGGTTTATAGGATGGATATTCAATTCCACAAGGAATATGAATCTTACTCCGCGGAGAAAACAATCAAAAGATTGACCCAAGAGTGCATGAGACATATTATTCATTACCGGCAGACCGTGAATAATATACTCGAAAAGGAAGAGACACCAGAGATACCGGGGTATATAATAGGTGACCTACCAAAGACGTGGATTGGTATATATGCCAAAACACTCATCATCCGAAAGGAGGGCTTGAAAAAGCAAATCGGCTTAGAGGATGGACGTTCGAATCCACAACAGGAAAACGAATCTTACTCAACTAGGGACACAAACCCAAAGAGTGTATGAGATATAATATCCATTACCGTCAGAACGTGGATAGAATACTCGCATGAGATATATTATCTATTACCGTCAGAACGTAGATAATAAACTCGCATGGTAAGAAACACCAGGGATACCGAAGTATATAATAGGTGATCTACCGAAAACGTGAATTGGTATATATGCCAAAACACTCATCATCCAAAACACAAACTGGTTAACGGATGGATATTCGATTCTACGAAGAATACGAATCTTACTCTACTGGGGGAAGATCAACAAAGGATTCCAACCAAAGAGTGAAAGAGACATATTATTCATTACCGGCAGACCGTGAATAATATACTCACATGGAAAGGCACCAGAGATACCGAAGTATATAATAGGTGACTAACCAAAAAAAAAGAAGAGACAATCGATACCAAGCATCCGGGTAAACGAAAGACAACTCAAAGGGGATAAATTGCAAGCATCCGGCAATTATCCAAACAACAAATATTCGACTCCGCAAAGGGAATAACGAATCTTACTCGACTAGGGAAACACAGAAGGCTTCGACTGAAGAGTGCATGAGATACATTATCCATTACCGTCAGAACGTGGATAACACACTCGCATGGAAGATTATCCACAACCGGCTACTGGGTTAATAAAGGATAAATCGACCGAAAAGAAAGGCATCGGGATACCAAACAGGTATATAATGATGACCGATCAAAGGGAGCAACAATCATTACCAAGCAAACGGGTAAATGAAAGGCGATCTGCTGAGAATGAATTGCAAGCATCCGGCAATTATCCACAGGGACTGGCTGGGGATACATTGATAAACAATCAATGATCCGGGGAATAAATCACTAGCAAACGGTGAAAAGACCCACTGGCGACTTCAAAAGGGATAACATTGCGAGCACGACAATGATCCGGAAGACAACTTGCTGGGGATAAATTTCTAGCATACGGCAATTATCCAGAAGCAAGGGGGGAATATCGACATCGAATGTTGAATGAAGATAACCACAAAGAGTAACCGTCATCGGTTAGGATGAACAACAAAGTTAACTCTGCAAAGGAGAAAAATTAGGGTTTACAACTACCGAATACGGGGTAGAAGACCACAAATCTGGCTGAGGAAACAAGAGGTTAACACTACCGACTACTGGGTAGAAACCACAGACTCAGCTGGGATAAAATTGCAAGCAACCGGCAATTGTCCACTCGTACCATAAGGCACAAACTCCGATGGGGAGAACAATCACAACGTGGGATTTACAACTACCGAATACGGGGTAGAAGACCACAAACTTCACTGGGATAGGGTGAATGAAGGCCAAATACTGAGCACTTATTCAACTTATACCACCGGGAAACGCAAACTCTGTTTGGGGATAAAAACCACAACAACAGAAAATCCACCGTCAACCAGAACGAACCACAAAGGTTACCTCTGCTAGGGGAAAAAAGATAGGACTTACAACTACCGAATACGGGGTAGTAGCCATACTCTGGTGGGAATAACCACAAATTAGGGTTTACATCTACCGAATACCGAGTAGAAAACCAACAACTC
The DNA here is from genome assembly GCF_024323335.1 of Lathyrus oleraceus. Lineage (NCBI taxonomy): Eukaryota > Viridiplantae > Streptophyta > Magnoliopsida > Fabales > Fabaceae > Lathyrus > Lathyrus oleraceus. Next base: position 160,493,572 of record NC_066579.1, on the reverse strand, counting down.
TGCGTGGGGATGGAACGAATCACAAATCCGCACGGGAAACGAAAAAATAGGGTTTATAACAAACCACAAACTGCTGGAGAGCAGGCAAATAGGATTTACAACTACCGACTACTGGGTAGAAGACCAACAACTCTTGCTTGAGGAATAAAAGGTATATAACCACAAATTCCGCCAAGAAGCAAGAACATAGGACTTACAACTACCGGTTACTGGGTAGAGGCCCAACAAAACTCCGCTGGGGATAAATGAATTGATGCCGGTTACTGGGCAAACCATTCATTTCTTCCACAGGGAAGCACAAGAAACAGCTGACAAAATGCCGATTCGGGATTGATCCGAAAAGACAGACTGAATCAAAACACGTCCTATGAGGATATAACTCAATAGGCAAATCCATCCCAATATATGTGTTGGGAGGAAACGGAAAAAACCGTCATCCACGAGGATATATCTCAGTGGGGAATTGCAGAAGGAAAAGACAGACACTTTCTGCTTATGGGTTGACTCTATATAGAGAGATTAACCACCCGACATCTGCTTGGGAAGATCTACAAAGAGATCTATAAAACCCATAGCAGGAGACAACAAACAAAAGATATATGGCAAAAATGCAACATGAATATCTGAATGTTTATGAATATGCATGAACATGCGTGATTTATGTTTGATGAATGCTGACAAAACAGACATATCTAACACAACAGGCCCAGGAATGAAACGTCCGGTACTATACTTCCAGGGGAAAAACCAACTGGAAAGCCAATCTGCTAGAGATCCACATGCTGTAAAGCAAAGATCTGCGGGTACTGCAGGAGATCAGGAGAATCCTGAGGATATCTGCAGGGGATCAACATCAACTGAGAAACAAAAGTTCATGGCTCAACCAAGAACTGCTGCAAAATAACTCCAAACAACTCCGGGGAACAACCCACTGAAGGAGAATCATCCAAGTAGAATCTAGCTGCATAAGTAGCTCTACTGGGGAAAAACTATCAGCTATCCTTTCGGGGAACAACCCACTGAGGGAGAAAGCACCACACAAGTAGACTCTGCAACAAGCCACTCTACTCGGGGAGAACATACATCCGACGGATCACACAAGTGGACTCTGCAACAAGACACTCTACTGAGGATCAAAAGTAATCAGGAAATCACTCCAATCTTTGGGAGGCTAGAGCTACCAACCGACCCTACTGGGGATTGAGATAACTTTCAACAGGCAGAAACTGCCACAACAAACATTCTGCAGACTAAGCTGGGAAAAATGGAAAGCAACCATGCTGAGGGGAGACACAACAACTCCGCTGGCGACTGCACTGAGGAGAGACTACTGCTGGAGAAGAACGCGAAGTCTTCAACAACATCTCTGCTTGCGACTATACTGGGGAACAACCCCACCAACTGCTCTGCTTGCGACAAATGCTGAGGAAAGCGGTAAGGTACCGGGATATCAATCCACCAACCACTGAATCTACCACAAGGAGAACAACCATGCTGGGGAGATTACTGCTGGAGAAGAAACTGAGTCTTCAACAACATCTCTGCTTGGGGAACAACCCCAACAGCAAAGCGGGAGAAAGAGGATACAATCAAATGCCAGGAATATGAACAACTGTCTTACCTGTTGGGAATCATACCACCCTCGGGAGCGCACTGAGACATTCCTGAGTATCCTTTCATCATTGTGAATATTCACTTTGTTTAAAACAACAATTTTGAAAAATTTATTTGTTTAAAACAATGACATTTTATCAATTAAAACATGCAAAACATTTGTTGAATTGAAACAAATAAGAGTGCAAATAATTGGATAAAAATCTCAAATTTATTTGATGGAATGGTAGCCTGCAAATGGCAAGACTCCATAGATCTATACAAATTTGAAATCAATGATATATATTGGAAGAGGGCTACATTGAACATAATGATCCTTTCTCTACCAATTTGAATCTCGATGTATTCGAAGCTTCAGTTGACGACGAATCGAGAATCCTCTGACGAAAAGACAACTACGGAACAGAAAGTCTTGTCAGGAAGCAGTTACTTGCCGAATCCCTAATTTTTGCCTAGATTGCCCCAGGGTGAGGTACTCAATCTAGCGGGATGCAAATATACTCTTTTTCATGTCTCTAATTTTTGCCTGGATTACCCTTGCGGGTTCTCCACCGAGACGCTCATTTTTGCCTAAGCCGCCCTTTCGGGTTTTCAACTTAGCGAGCCATTCTGTTTTTCATTTGCATATACTTCCTTTTTTAGGCAAAGTATTTCTTGACTGCATCTGAATTCACAGGACGAGTGAAATCCTCCCCATCCATTGTTGTAAGCATCAAAGCACCTCCTGAAAAGGCTCTCTTGACAACATATGGACCCTCATAGTTTGGAGTCCACTTGCCCCTGGAATCGGGCACGAAAGACAAGACTTTCTTGAGCACAAGGTCTCCTTCTCGGAACACACGAGGCTTGACCTTCTTATCGAATGCTTTCTTCATTCTCTGCTGATACAACTGACCATGGCACATGGCAGTTAATCGCTTCTCTTCAATCAGATTCAACTGGTCATAACGACTTTGAATCCATTCAGCATCAGTCAACTTGGCTTCCATCAAGACTCTCATTGATGGGATCTCCACCTCTACTGGGAGAACAACTTCCATGCCGTAAACAAGAGAGAAAGGGGTTGCCCCTGTTGAAGTGCGTACAGATGTACGATATCCATGCAAAGCAAATGGCAGCATCTCGTGCCAATCTTTGTACGTAACTGTCATCTTCTAGATAATCTTCTTGATATTCTTATTAGCAGCTTCAACAGCCCCATTCATCTTGGGTCTGTAGGGAGAGGAATTATGGTGTGCAATCTTGAATTCAGTGCACAACTCATCTATCATCTTATTATTCAGATGAGATCCATTATCAGTAATGATCTTATCTGGCACACCATAACGGCAAATCAGCTGGTTCTTGATAAACTTCACAACCACCTGTCTGGTCACATTCGCATACGAAGCGGCCTCAACCCATTTGGTGAAGTAGTCAATTGCTACGAGAATAACCTGTGTCCGTTGGACGCTTTCGGTTCAATCATGCCGATCATGTCAATTCCCCACATAGAGAAAGGCCATGGTGATGAAATCACGTTCAGTAGTGTCGGAGGAATATGAATCTTGTCCGCATAAATCTGACACTTGTGGCATTTCTTCACATATTTGCAGCAGTCAGACTCCATGGTCAGCCAATAATAGCCTGCTCTCAACATCTTTCTAGCCATGGCATGTCCATTGGAATGAGTACCAAATGAAGCCTCATGGACCTCAATCATCAACAGGTTTGCTTCGTGTCTATCCACGCATCTGAGCAAAACCATGTCAAAATTTCTTTTATACAGTACTTCACCATTGAGGTAGAAACTGCCTGACAACCTTCTCAAAGTTTTCCTATCTTTCACAGACGCCCCAGGCGGGTAGACCTGGTTCTGGAGGAAATTCTTGATATCAAAATACCAAGGCTTGTCATCATCGACTTCTTCGACTGCAAATACGTGAGCTGGTCTATCCAAGCGCATCACGACGATATTGGGAACTTCATTCCAATACTTGACAACAATCATTGAGGCAAGCGTAGCAAGAGCATCTGCCATCCGATTATCCTCTCGAGGAATATGATCAAAGTCAACTTCTGTAAAGAAAGTTGAAATCCTTCTTGCATAATCTCTGTACGGAATGAGACTTGGCTGATTCGTCTCCCATTCACCCTTAATCTGATTGACAACCAGGGCCGAATCACCATACACATCAAGATGTTTGATTCTTAAATCAATACACTCTTCAAGTCCCATAATACAGGCCTCATACTCAGCCATATTATTCGTGCATTTGAAAGTTAGCCTTGCTGTAAGCGGAATATGCGTGCCATGAGGAGTAATGATTACTGCCCCAATTCCATTTCCGTACTGATTTACAGCGCCATCGAACACCATCGTCCATCTGGAACCAGGTTCTAGACCTTCATCAAGTGTAGGCTCATCACAATCTTTCATTTTCAAATACAGAATCTCCTCGTCCGGGAAGTCGTACTGAACAGACTGATGATCTTCAATTGGCTGGTGCGCTAAATGGTCAGCCAAGATACTACCTTTGATAGCTTTCTGAGCTCGATACTCGATATCATACTCAGACAACAGCATCTGCCAACGGGAAATTCTCCCAGTTAAAGCAGGCTTCTCAAAAATATACTTGATTGGATCCATCCTGGATATCAACCAAGTCGTATGATTTATCATGTACTGGCGTAAACGCTTGGCAGCCCAAGCTAAAGCACAGCACGTCTTCTCAAGCATAGAGTACCGAGACTCACAATCAGTAAACTTCTTACTGAGGTACTAGATAGCAGATTCTTTCTTCCCTGATTCATCTTGCTGACCCAGGACACAACCCATCGAGTCTTCAAGAACAATCAGATACATAATCAGAGGTCTTCCTTCCACAGGCGGAGACAAGATCGGAGATTCAGACAGATACTCTTTGATACTGTCTAAAGCTTTCTGGCAATCCTCGGTCCAATCATGAGACTGATCTTTCCGGAGGAGCTTGAATATCGGTGCACATGTGGCAGTCATGTGGGATATAAATCTGGAAATGTAGTTCAAGCGGCCAAGAAAACCTCGAACTTGCTTCTCAGTTTTGGGCGCAGGCATCTCTTGTATTGCTTTAACCTTTGCAGGATCAACTTCAATTCCTCTCTCGCTGACCACAAAACCCAACAACTTGCTGGAACAGACTCCAAATGTACATTTGTTCGGATTTAGGCGAAGTCTGAACTTCCTCAGACGCTGAAAAAGCTTCAACAAATGCTCAACATGCTCAACTTCCGTTCGGGACTTAGCAATCATATCATCAACATAGACCTCTATCTCCTTGTGCATCATATCATGAAACAAGGTAGTCATAGCTCGTTGATACGTGGCTCCGGCGTTCTTCAGACCGAAGGGCATCACTCGATAACAGAATGTTCCCCAAGGTGTGATGAATGTTGTCTTCTCCATATCTTCGGGTGCCATTTTGATTTGGTTATATCCGGAAAATCCGTCCATAAAGGAAAAGACTTTGAATTTAGCTGTATTGTCTACCAACATATCAATGTGTGGTAGAGGAAAATCATCTTTCGGACTAGCTTTATTCAAATCTCTGTAATCAACGCACATACGGACTTTTCCGTCCTTCTTAGGAACAAGCACAATATTGGCCACCCATTGAGGATATGTAGAAGTCACCAGAAACCCCGCATCAATTTGCTTTTGAACTTCCTCTTTGATATTCACTGCCATATCTGGATGAGTTCTTCTGAGCTTCTGCTTCACTGGCACACACTCAGGCTTCAAAGGCAGGAAATGTTGCACAATATCTGTATCCAGACCCGGCATGTCTTCATATGACCAAGCAAAGATATAGAAATATTCTCGTAGCAAGCTGATCAGATCCTTCTTGACAGACTCTTCAAGAAGTGCCCCAATCTTCACCAAACGAACACAATCCTCTGACCCCAAGTTGACTGTTTCCAGATCTTCAAGGTGCGGCTGAATGATCTTCTTCTCGTGCTCAAGGAGACGGGTAATTTCATCAGGAATTCCTTCAACATCATCTTCCTCTGCCTCGAATACAGGGAATTCAAAATTGGGAGATGGCGTTGGATCATTATGTTCAATGGGTTTTAGAATCAACCTGCATAATGATTTTGGTTAATGAAAAAACTTTAGAATTTAAACAAGCAAATCATTATGCATATGAAAAATGTTTGCTTTTATTCTTGTTTTTATGGGTTTTTTGTGATCACTGATTTCATGCAAAAAGCAAAAAGTGAAAACAAATGGAAAAACAAATGTTTAACAATGCATTAATTGAATGAAAACATCATTGTATATATGTTGCCAACAATGTCATCACTTCTCCTTTTGGCATGGGAGAAGGGTTTTAAACAAAGTGAACAATTACTCTGATCTATGGATGACCGTAGGAACATCTACAGCGACCCAATTGTGGCAGACACCACCAGGTATGACAAAATTGTTCAAATCTTCTGCGTCCTCTTCCAAGATAGCAGCAGCTTCTTCTTCAGGTTGATCATCATGGATGAATCCTCCACTTGTGAACAGACCTTGCTCATTGAATGCCCCAGAACAGTAGCCAATACCAGCCCGGGATCTATTGTCTTCAAGCTCGATCACCTTCCCCAAACCAGCAACTGCACCACATTCAATGGCCAGTTTTGCATCACGGTAGGAAGCAAATGAAGGAGACTTCTTCTCAATCGGTTCATCAATAGACAAAGCTTGGAACGGAGTTCCAACTTCATCCTCTACGTCAATGTATGAGAAAGAAGACAAGTGGCTAACCAGGAGAGCCTTTTCTCCCCCTACCACGACCAGTTTCTTGTTTTTGACGAACTTCATCTTCTGGTGTAGGGTGGATGTCACGGCGCCAGCCTCGTGAATCCATGGTCTGCCTAAGAGACAGCTATAAGATGGGTGGATGTCCATTACCTGAAAGGTAACTTGGAAATCACTTGGTCCAATCTTGATTGGGAGATCAACTTCCCCAATCACAGTCTTACGTGACCCATCGAATGCCTTCACAACAACCCCACTCTGCCTCATGGGAGGACCCTAATATGACAATCTAGAGAGTGTGGATTTAGGCAATACATTTAAGGATGATCCAGTGTCCACCAGCACATTGGACGTGGCATCTGATTTACAATTTAGAGATATGTGTAAAGCCATGTTGTGGTTTCTTCCCTCCTCAGGGAGATCAGCGTCACTAAAACTCAAAGTGTTGCAAGCAGTGATGTTTGCAACTATACTGTCAAATTGTTCAATCGTGACGTCGTGATCAACGTACGCCAAATCCAATACTTTCTGCAGAGCCTCCCTATGGGGTTCTGAATGCAACAGTAAGGATAGAATGCAACAGTATTTGACCTTGTATTTCCCAGGGCATCCCTAGACCATGTTCACAGATTTCCCGTGCGAAGGCAATGGGTTCTTAGTGACATTTGGGCCTGAATCTTCGAAGCTTAAAATCCCACATCTCATAAGGTCTTGAACCTTAGTCTTGAGTGGATAACAATTTTCAATATTATGGCCCGGAGCTCCGGAGTGATACACACAATGCTGATCTGGTTTATACCACCATTGTGGGTTTGCAGGAATAGCAGGAGGATCCCTGGGAGTAACCAATTTCCTTTCCAACAAGGAAGGATATAGCTATGCATATGACATCGGAATCGGATCGAAGCTAATCTTCTTCCTATCATAATTCATGTTGGCCTGATTGGTTGTGCTTCCACGAGGCTGGTAAGCCTGTTGCTGTGGGCGTTGCTGTTGCTGATATTGAGGCTGTTGATATTGTTGCTGATGCTGAGCCTGCTGATTATCTCTGAATACAGGTGCTATATGAGCCACCTGGTGCTGATGACCGGCACGGCGTGCGGGTTTCCTCTGAACAGGAGGTTTTCTTGATTTGCCATGGGATTGCACAACATGTGCTTCCCCATCCTTCTTCTTAGCAAATGCTCCATACCGCTTGCTAGAAGAGCCTTCATCTTTCGCCAAACGTCCTTCACGGACACCTTCTTCCAACCTCATCCCAATATTCACCATCTCGGTGAAATCAGAGGGAGCACTAGCGACCATCCGCTCATAATAAAAAGAACTAAGAGTCTTCAAAAAGATCTTAGTCATCTCTTTCTCCTCCAGCGGTGGAGTAATTTGAGCAGCCAACTCTCGCCACCTCTGGGCGTACTCCTTGAAGGTTTCCTTGTCCTTCTGCGACATGGACCTGAGTTGATCTCGGTCAGGCGCCATATCGACGTTATATTTGTATTGTTTGACGAAGGCTTCACCAAGGTCGTTGAAGGATCTGATATTAGCACTATCCAAGCTCATATACCATCTGAGCGCAGCACCCGATAGTCTGTCTTGAAAATAATGAATCAACAGCTGATCATTATCGGTCTGGGTAGACATCTTCCTGGCGTACATGACCAGGTGAGCAAGTGGACAGGTGTTCCCCTTGTATTTTTCAAAGTCAGGCACTTTGAATTTAATCGGTATCTTCACACCGGGAACAAGGCACAACTCGGCAGCAGACTTGCCGAACAGATCTTTACCTCGAAGAGTCTTCAATTCCTTCCTCAGCTCAAGGAATTGGTCGTTCATGGCATCCATCTTTTCATTAACATCTGGGCCCTCAGACGGCTCGGAATGATAGATGGTGTCGTCTACCCTCGACATGGTATGCCCGACAGGAGGAGCAGCAACAGGGACCGGGCTAGATGCCGGCATATGAGCAAAAGTTGGAGCAGGGATGTCAGGCATGAAACCTGGAGGCATCCCCCAAGGGAACCCGGCTGGCATTGCATGAGACGCAAAATCAGCACTGGTGGCTGGCACGGCTGGAGCTACAATCTCAGAGATGACAGTCCTCTGAACAGGAGTGGCGGGCGGTTGAGCAGGCTGATTCTGAGCAGCAAGAAGTTGCTCCATCAAAGCGCCAAGTCTGGCGACCTCTTCTTTCAGTTCTCTGTTCTCTTGTTCTAGCTGATCCATGACTCTCGCAGAATTTGCTCGAGTATAGTAACGGTGAGTCAGTTTGTCTTCAAAATAAGTGAAGAACACAGAGTCAGCACAAGAAGACCAGAAACAAGGTACCTGCTTATGCGAAATGATGCATGAAATGCTTGTGCATATGCTTTGTTTTATTTTCAAGGAACCCTTAAGGTATTATTTGCAATTTTCGAATTTTTAAAGCATTTATCTTCATTATGGAAAATATCTCATTCAATATAATCGAGACAAAGGAGTACAACATTTTTGATTCAATTACAAAGAGAAAGGAAAATAACATCCTATGGATCCCTAATAGCTCGGGATGCTGGAAGACGAGAAACACACAGCTTCTTGATCTCTCTCTCATAGGCAGCTTCCATATCCGCCTTCTCCTTCGCAAGCTGATCATACTTCCTCTTCCAGAATTTGGAAGACTGAGGAAGCAAGGAAGTCCAAGTGTCGTTAGGATCGTCGATCACTCGATGCTCAAGAAACTCAATCAGAGCATCCTTCTCCTTAAGCTGCTGAAGCAATTCCTCTCTTTCACGGATCCAAGCACGTGAAAGGTCCTCTTCTCTCAACTCCTCTACACGTTGGGTAGGTGTAGCACCTCAAATTTGCACCTATCATTATGCATATATTTTCATATTAGGTCATAGCATATCATGATCCATTGCATATCATTTGCATTGTCCCTAGTTGCCTCAAGAGCAAGCAGTCAAAAATTAGGTCAAACTAATCTCCTGATCAATCAGTCAAGCAAGCAAAGGAATTTCTCATTGAATCAAGGCCTTGAGGTTTGTCCAACAAGTTCACATGGCTTGGAGGTCTATTTGAAGTGTTCAAGTCAAGGGTTGAAGGCTCAGAGGTCAGCAGTTCACACACAGACAGTCAAAAGTCAAAGAAAGTCAATTGTCAGTCAAAGCAGTGGATGGTGGTCATTCTTGTGGAATTTGGGCACCATGGTCAATAATCAAGAGTCCATACAACTTGAGACATCATTTGAAGTCAAGTCCTCAAGGAATTAGGGTTTGGAAGTCATCAGTCAATGCACAATCAGGCAGAAACCCTAAAAGTCAACTGTTGGTCAACTGTCTATTTAATCAGTGATTTGATGATTGGATTTGGTTTGTGAGAGTTCATTCATGTCCAAATAGTCATCATACATCATGCCAAACACCATCATGGAAGAATTTGAAGCCAGATCAAAAATTCCCAAAATGGAAACTGGGCCTGTAACTGAAACCTGCCATAAATGGAAAGTCTTGATCCTCAAACTTACATCATGATACAAGCCTCAAATGAATTTTTGCCCAACATGAAAGTTGAAGATCTTGTTCTCCCATTTCCAAAAAGTCCTAGAACTCTCAATTCCCATGTGTGGTTGGCAAGTTATGATCGAATCGATTTCAGAAAATCTTGAACTTCAAAGGGCCATATCTCTCAAACCGTTTGGCCAATTTTGGTGGGGTTTTTTCCTACAAGTCACATTTGATCCCCTCTTTCCAAAAATATAAATTTCATGAGCCAAAACTTCACCAATCAAAATGGCATATTTTGACCTTTTTCATTTAAATGAAAGTTTGACCAAGAGTTGACTTTTTGATTTAAACATTTTTTCAACATTTGGCCAATTGGAACAGCTCATAAATGTCATTTAGAATGTGTTTGCAAAGTCAAAATATGCAGTACATAAAGCCATTGCTTGGTTGCTTGAATTGTAAGAAAAGTACAATTTAACCATACTTGTCCATACCATTCACCATGCCTTGCCTTGTACCTCAAAAGAACAACAATTATGCAGCATTTTTCTGTCATTTGAGACCTTATCTTGCAGCCAAAACTAACAACAATAGAAGGCCATGCTTAGTTGCTAAAAATTGGGCAAAAGTACATGTTTTCTCCATGCTTCCATGCCATTACTTTGTACCATGACAGCAGACTTTGCACCATCATTTTTCTGTCTTGGACAAACACATTTTGGACAGCACAAAACCTATAGAAAATCACTCATCCAATAGGTCATTGACCTTGCTTTGGCCATGTCAAAAACAGACCTGTCATGAAAAACTGCAGCAAAAAAAAAAAGACCAAACACTCTTCATTCATTCTCAAAAAACACACTTTGCTTGGCATTTGTTTTCCACTCTTCTGTCAAGAACCACTAGGAACCAACCCTGCCACAAGACAGGTCACAAACCTTGCCTTGCCCTGCTAATCTGCAACCAACAAGCACATAACACTGCGGCAGAAATTCATGGATGAACCTTGCCTTGCCTTGCTAGCATGGCATAAAACCTGCACAATACCACAGTAAAAAAGAGATGGCCTTGCCATAGAACAGCAGTTTTGGAGGATGGATTTGCTGTCATTAAAGGACAGCAACAACAGCCAACCTAACCATAACAAACCAAAAAACTTCATACACTCTCTCAGACCTCAAACTTTCTGTCAAAAATACCAAGAAACAAAGCACTGCCAAACCCTGCAGCAACCTAGCAACCTTCATTTGCCATTGTCAAATCCTGCAGCATCAAAAGGCCAATATCCAACAGCAAGAAAAACTTGGTTGTGCACTCATTCACTCAAAAAATGATACCTTGACTCTTTTCATTTCCAGTCCAAAACACAAACCCTGCTAACCCACAATACCAACCAACTTCACATCCACACACATTTCACTTGTTGCATTTCAAAGAGAAGTCTGTCACAACTCAATGAAACAAAACCAGGCCTTGCATTGATGCTTCACCATCCATTCCTCATTTTGTAAACCAGAATTGCAGCCATCATACAGAGAAAAACACACTGCACACATCAGTTCATTCTCTCCAAAAACACATTTTGCATTTCTCCAAACCAGTCAAGAAATTCTCATAGGACCAAAACTTGGCCTTGCATAAAACATCACCAAAACAACATTGTGGACCTGTTGCAGCCATTTCCCTTCATCTGTAAAGCCTCACAACACTGCTATTTTCAAGGGAGCATGGCCATGGCAGAGTTTGTTTAAGTTCTTTCCAAGTTGTTGCAAGCCAAACTATCTTCACCAACCATCATTTGAAGGACAGTAGTGCATCTGTTTCAGGCTAAAAGACCACAACAACACTATTCCTCTTTCTGCTTCAAAAATAGGTGAGTTTTCGACCTCAACCTTTTCAAAAATCATGATGTACATCTTATAGGTCTTTTCACCCTGATCACACTGAGCTTTAAATGTTTGAAAATGGTTTGATATTTTGCAAGTTATATCATTTTGAAGTTTGGTGTTAAGATTTGTTTTAGTTCGATTCATGAGCATGTTGTTGTTTTAATGAAAATCAAGGCCAGATTCATGTTGTATGTTGTTTGATGATTACAATGGTATGCTCAATTGCAATTTCTGGAGAACTTTGAAAATCACGATTTGGGATGGTAGTGAACAGTGAAACCCTAAGCCAATTTTCCAGATTTTCTTCTGTTTCATGCGTGCATAGCCAACCACCAATAGGAACATTTCGTTCCTTGGCCCAAAACGGCGTCGTTCCGTTTAATGAGTTTCATATTTACAGCTTTGCCATTTTCGTTTCAACTATCCAATTAATTCATTTTTATTTCTCATTTTTTATTTCACTTGGTATGTCTCACTTACAAAAATCATAACTTGTCCAATTTTAACCCAATTTGAATGGGGTTTTTTGCATTATCTTCATCATGATCTCTACTTTTTTATCATTATTTTTCCAGAATTTTTGGATGAAGGGTTTTTAAATGGTGCTAGGGTTTGTGACATGTGACCAAATTTTGTACACCTTGCCAAATCAATTGTGAAATGATGATACTTTATCCAATGGCTCTCAAATTTTTTGTGCTTAAAATAGACACACTCATGGTGATTTTGGTGTAGAGTTTGTGAATTTATCATTTGTGGTTTGTGAGATATGATTTTTTGAATTAGGGTGTGACAATTTGTGTCACACCATTGATGTCCAACTTCATGATTTTCATTGCTATGCTTCTTGACCTCCAAATGGATTGAAATTTTGCATGAGCCTACTCTTGTATGTCTAGTTGACTTGTGAATTTTCTTGGATTTAATTGAACTATTTTCCATTTGTTTGAGATTTTTCCTCCCTGCCTAGTCAAATGTTGACTTTGTGTGACACATGTTCCCATTTCATTTGTGAAATTCTCATACTTTATTAGATGGACATGAAATTTGATATGTGATAACTAGACATCTCAAGCTTGGCATTGGTGTTAATCTCATTCACTTCTCATCTGTTTTCAATTTGATATGATTTTTTGAAGTTGACCCATGCTTGTTGACCTTCTTTGTGCATGCTTGAATTTGGTTTGACTTCATGATTTTCATTGACTGCCTTCCTCTCATCCAAATGGGATGAAATTTGACATGCTTACCATGCTATGTGTTAGGTTTGATCATGATTTATTTGGTGATTTTTGGAAAATGTTTAGATTGCTTTTGAGTTAAGTCTTGCTGTTGACTTCTATGAGCTTCTGTTTGTCACACTTTGGCCTAATTTGTTCATGAAATGATGATAGTGATTGATATGAATGTGAACCCAATTGGTTTTGTTTCCTAATGGTTTGAAAATGATTTTGGATGCTTGCCCTTTGCTGTTTTGACTTTCTCACTCACTTTTGACCCTAGGCTTGCCCTAGTGGTCCTGATACTCACCTTTGAGCTTGTGATTTCAGGTTGACCATTAAATGGCCGTTGAGACCAATTCTTTTGACTGAACTTGCTTGAACATTGTTGTCTAACCTCTTTGTTTTGTAGGTGGCTTGGCTCACATGCCTTAAGCCTTGTGCCTTGCACATTCATTTGCCTCCAATTAACTGTTGACCTCTGTTTCTTTTTACTTTGTTTGAAGTTGTATACTAACATCTGCTTGACTGTTTCAGGTGCTTTAGTTGCTTTTAGTTCCTTGTGAACTTTTGCTTTGCTTTGCTTGTATAAGCAATTTGCATTGAGGTATGTCTCTTTGTCTTCATGTAGTCTGGAAGACCTGGCCTGTTACTTGGCCAGGCAACTGTCTGAAGCCCTCCTTAAGAGGCAATGTTTGTGAATGCTTAACTTTGTCCTTGCATAGAGTCAAAGACCTCAATGAGGCAATTGGTGGAAGGTAGGGATATGCAATCTATCCCCCACTATTCAGTGTGTCATCCGCTTTGCTCACACCACTGTGTTGATGCATTGCAGATACAAACCCAAGATCTTGTACAATTGTACAGTTGAGTCAGTTTTAATGTGTAGAAGGGTTCCCACTTTCTGAACCCACACATTCTTGTCTTGAGCTCTCCCAGGCCAGGGATAAGAGCTGTGAGGTCTCATCCTCACTTCATCCTTTCATCTGCTTCACCGTAGCCCCTCAATGGCAAGGTTAAGAGCACATTCACCCAGTTCCAGAGGTTTGTTTGTCGAGGTTGATATGACCCCTTGACTAAAACCTAACCCTTGTTTGAGCCACTTGTTTGTGTATAGCGTGTGCTATCTGTGCTTGTAGGATTGTTTGACTTGCTTCCTGTGCAAGTTAGGATAGTTTGACTTGCTTCCTGTGCAAGTTAGGATAGTTTGACTTGCTTCCTGTGCAAGTTAGGATTAGTTTAGACTTGCTTCCTGTGCAAGTTAGGTTTTGCTTGGCTTGCTTCCTGTGCAAGTTAAGTGTGTGTGGCTTGCTTCCTGTGTGAGCCATACTTAGGATAGGTTGGCCCTTGTGCCATTTAGCTAGAAACCATAACTTAGGGTTGATTTTGCATGACAACATCTAGGCTCGAGTCGTAGTCTCCCTAGAGTTGTGTCTCCCTCTGTTATCTGGTTAGGCTAGTCCTTTATCCCTGCGTAGGGGAACTACATCGCCCTGATCTTCATACCAGATGAAGTATGTAGGCAGGAGATTGAGCTGATCTCTCCGGGCGCCTTTTTCTTTTTTTTGTGTGTGTGTTTGGCAACTATTAGGCTCGAGCTCTAGTCTCCCTATTAGTTTGTCCTTTCAGCCTTTGTGTTCCTTCTGACGTCTCAGCGTCTCTTTTTGTTTGCGTGGCAACTATTAGGCTCGAGCTCTAGTCTCCCTTTTAGTTTGTTTGTTCGCCCTTTTTCTTTTGTGTGTGTTGTCTGACAGTTGCTAGGCTCGAGTGCCTGACTCCTTAGCAATTTATTGTCTGTCTGTTTGTGTGTGTGTTTGACAGCTATAGGCTCGAGTCCCCGACTCCCTATTAACCTGTTGTGTTGTTGTGTGCTTGGAAGCCGATGTAAGTCCATCGAGTGGCAGTTAGGTTCCAGTGTGCGTGTGTTTTGGTTCGGATGCTGATGTAAGTCCAGCAATTGGCATTCAGGCTCCATGTTTGCCTTTGTCTAGTTTGTTTGTGTGCGTGTCAGCCGAGCTACGAATGCTCTGATTCTTCTCTCGTCCGAGAAGATACGTATGCATAGGATGCGACATCCTAGCGAGCATGTGTTGTTTCCCCAGTCCGAACTACTTTGACTCTGATGTCTATGCCTGATAGACTAAGTAGGCCCAGGATGCGACATCCTGCCGAGTCCAGTTTCAGTCAGTCTCTTTCGTTCCTTTCAGCCAGTGTGTGTGAATATTTGAGCAGTGTTTAGCAACCAATTTTCCTTTCTAGTGTGCGTGGATCCCGTAGAGTACTACGGATGCGTAGGGGTGCTAATACCTTCCCTTCGCATAACCGACTCCCGAACCCATTCTCTTTGGTCGCGAGACCATGTTCTTTTCCCAGGTTTACTCTGAGCGTTTCCTTTCCCTCTTTTGGGATAAATAACGCACGGTGGCGGCTCTGTTGTTCTTTCTTTTCCCGCCGGTTTTTCGCGCGATGCGACAGCTGGCGACTCTGCTGGGGAAATAGAGAAGTTGACCTATGCTGGTCCATCTTCCCTGAGCGAGTCTCTCCTAGCGCTCTCTAGGTTAGGGTTTTGGTTGCTTTGTGCTGTGTTTATTTATTGCATTCATTATTTACTGTTTGCATTCATTGTCTATTGTTTGCATTTATGTTTGCATTAATGTTTGCATTTATTCATCTGTTCACCTGGCTGGTTGTTTATTTCTCTCTGTGTGGGGGGGAAGAGTCAGTTGAGGTAAAAGGTCCAATACCCAGACCATGAGTGCAATCTAGGATACCTAGGAATAGAGTGATTCATGGGAAGCGGGTGGTATGGCGCCACTTAGCGGAACATTGATATCACGAGCAGTTCAGACCCTGGTGGGATGCTGTCGTTACATACTTCGGGTGTGTATATGACAGTATTCTGCGAAAGGTTATTTATGCTGCGTTTCTCTCAAGCTTTACCCTGGCCTAGACTACACCCGTGAGTGGGGAAGGGTTATTTTATTACAGGTACCGTTGGTGGCTCGGTTCTGTTGGTGACTTGGTTCTGTTGGTGACTCTAGTTCAGACAACAGTTTTCAGTTAACCTTAAGTGGGATTTATGTTCCAATTTTGACTGAAGCTTCGACCTAGTATCAGAGTTTGCACAACCAGCCAGTCCAGTCTGCATCATTTGCATCATAGCATATTTATTTTTCAAAAGAAACGCAATCAAAAAAAAAAAAAAAAAAAAAATCAAAAAAAAGAAAAAGAAAAAAAACTAATCCCTGCATGCATATCATTTCTCAGGTACATTCCAGAGCTTGTTCACTGATAGAGATGGCAACAGTCCCCGAGCCGAAGCGGAAGACCTGTTCCTACAGTTTCCACCGTGAGCCGTTGACTCCGCTAGTTGAGTTGGGTAGCCTCGTGACAGACGATCGACTGAAGAGTTTTGTTGGGCGGTACGGAGATATCTTGACAGTATTGAAGACAGTAGTGGATCCAGTGCCTCTGCAGACGCTTCTTCAGTTCTACGATCCAGAACTCAGATGCTTCACATTCCAGGATTACCAGTTAGCACCTACTCTTGAGGAGTACTCTATCCTGTTGAGTATCCCTATTCAGCATCAGACTCCCTTCTTGGACGTCCCAAAGGAGGTTGACTTTAAGGTTGTTGCCAGAGCTCTCCGGTTGAGTGTTAAGGAAGTTTGTGATAATTGGAAGCCCAGTGGGGAAGTTGTAGGTCTGCCATTGAAGTTCCTGTTGAGAGTAGCCAGAGTTGAAGCAGAAAAGGGGAATTGGGAAGTTTTTCACGCACAGTTAGCTGCCATGATCTATGGTATCATCCTATTTCCCAGTATGCCAAATTTCATTGACTTCACTGCTATCAGCATTTTCATCAGAGGGAATCCAATCCCTACTCTTCTAGCAGATACTTACTATGCCATTCACAGCAGGCATGGTAAGGGAGGAGCCATCAGGTGTTGCCTACCTCTTCTGTTCAAATGGTTCATGTCTCTTCTGCCAGCCAGTGGACCATTTATGGATACCCAGAGCACTCTTAAGTGGACTCAGAGGGTCATGTCGCTTACTTCCTACGACATCAGGTGGCAGTCGTACCGGATGGATGTGAAGAATGTCATCATAAGTTGTGGTGAATTCCGGGGCGTGCCACTCATAGGGACCAAAGGTTGCATCAATTACAACCCAGTTCTTTCTCTTCGCCAGCTAGGGTTTGTTATGAGCGAAAGACCGCTCGAAGCAGAGATAGCTGAGAGTTTTTGTTTTGAGAAGAAGGATGACCCTGTTAGGTTGGAGCAGATAGGGAGAGCCTGGAGAGATGTGGGAGTGAAGGATGGATCCGTCTTGGGGAAGAAGTTTGCCGTTGCTATGCCCGATTACACTGATTGGGTCAAGAAGAGAGTAGAAACTTTGTTGTTACCCTATGATAGGATGGAGCCGTTGCAAGAGCAACCACCCTTGATCCTTGCTGATAGTGTACCTGCTGAGCACTATAAGCAAGCCCTGATGGAGAGTCGTCGGTTGAAGGAGAAGGAGCAAGATACCCAGATGGAGTTGTACAAAGCCAAAGCTGATAAGCTGCACTTGGCCCATCAACTCAGGGAGGTGCAAGGAGAGGATGCTAGCAGACTGAGAAGCAAGAAGAGATCCTACGAGGAGATGGAGAGTATGTTAGATGCAGAACACCGGGAGCGCTTGAGGCTGCAGAGGGCTGAGGCCAGTTATCAGAAGAAGATCAGAGACTTGGAGAAGCAACTTAGAGATAAAGACATCCAGTTGAAGAAGGAAGTAGACTTGAGACAGGCATCAGAGAACCATCTTGGAGGAGAAGTCTTAGAGCTTAGAAGACAGTTGAAGGAGAAGATTACCCCTCTACCAGAATGCTCAGAATGCTCACTGTTGATAGACCAGTGCCATTACCTGAAGACCCTCATTCCGGAAGACCGTCTGTCTTAATTCGTATCTCTGATTGTATTTTGTTGAGAATCACCTCCAGGCTTGTTGGATGGGATTCATTTGCGTGTAAACCATCTCTTGGATCTTTTGTTAAGAATCACCTCCAGGCTTGTTGGATGGGATTCTTTTTCTTTGTACGTTGTTTATTCAGATATTCTGTTGACATTGGTTGTATGCCTTTTTACCCTTATGTATGTATAAGGATGTCAGCATTTCCCTGTATCTGTTTGTCCTCTTGTTGCTGCAGGTTGCCATCTTTTCAGGATGGGTCAGGCTCTTTGAATGCCTGAGAAATGAGCATATCATGTGCATCATACGCATCATTAGCATCATACTCATATCATTTTGCATAACAGGTGTTCTTGATCGTGACTTCTCACTCTTGGTTCCTGTTCAGGCAGGATAGCTGATCAACGTCCGCACCGCTACTCAACAAGACTGAATCAACAGAGAAGTATGGATCAATTTCAAGCTGAGTTGGCTGAGATGAAGGCTAGCATGGCCCAGTTTATGAATATGATGCAAGGGGTTGCGCAAGGTCAAGAAGAGCTTCGAGCTATGGTTCAGAGACAAGAGGCTGCAAATCCACCGGTCAACCATGGTCCGCCAGAGGGAGGCCCGGTCAACGATAACAATGTCGCTGCTGCTGTACCCGTCAACAACTATGCTGTAGGTGATGAATTGGGGGGTATTCGAATCAACGGTCAACCTATTGTTCCAGATGCCGCTAATGCCAGAGTAGTCCGTGCTCCGGCCCGTAATCCTGCTACGATTGTTGACAGACAAGAGGATATGTTCTCTCTGCTCAGTGAAGACGAAGACGTTCTGGGAAGGGTCAATGAGAGAGACCGCAAAGTTGAAGCTCTTGCTGAGAAGATCCGTGCTATGGAAAGTCAGAATTCTCTCGGTTTTGATGTTACTAATATGGGATTGGTTGAAGGTTTGAGAATCCCTCACAAGTTCAAAGCACCGTCCTTCGACAAATACAACGGTACTTCTTGCCCTCGCACCCATGTGCAGGCTTATTATCGAAAGATCTCTGCGTATACCGATGATGAAAAGATGTGGATGTATTTTTTCCAAGATAGTCTATCTGGGGCTTCTTTGGACTGGTACATGGAATTGAAGAGAGATTCTATCCGCTGTTGGAGGGATCTGGGTGAGGCCTTTTTGAGGCAATACAAACACAACATGGACATGGCACCGAGCCGGACTCAGCTGCAGAGTCTATGTCAGAAATCCAATGAAAGCTTCAAGGAGTATGCCCAGAGGTGGCGTGAATTGGCTGCTAGAGTTCAACCCCCTATGCTGGAGAGGGAGTTGACAGATATGTTTATCGGTACTCTTCAAGGTGTGTTTATGGACCGGATGGGGAGCTGCCCATTCGGTAGTTTTTCTGATGTTGTCATTTGTGGAGAGAGGACTGAGAGTTTGATCAAAACTGGGAAGATTCAAGATGCTGGTTCCTCTTCTTCTAGGAAGCCGTTTGTTGGGGCACCTCGTCGAAGGGAGGGTGAAACTAATGCCGTTCAACACCGCAGAGATCAGAACAGAATTGAATACCGTCAAGCTGCTGCAGTGACCATTCCGACACCTCAACCTCGTCAACAACAACAAAGAGTTCAACAACCGCAACAACATCAACAACAACAGCAGCGTCCTTTCCAGCCTAGGCAGAAGTTACAGGCTGATAGAAAATTTGATCCTCTGCCTATGTCTTACGCAGAGCTACTACCCGAACTACTCAGGTTGAGGATGATTGAGTTGCGTACAATGGCTCTGCCTACAGTATTGCCTCCTGGATACGACGCCAACGCCCGTTGTGACTTTCATTCTGGGGCACCAGGCCACCCTACTGAGAAGTGTCGAGCTCTCCAGCACAAGGTCCAAGATTTGATTGATGCCAAGGCGATCAACTTCGCTTCTGTGCCTAACGTCGTAAACAACCCTATGCCTCAGCATGGTGGGCATAGAGTGAACAATATTGAAGGGAAAGAAGCTGAAGATCTGGTTGTTAATGTTGATGATGTTCAGACTTCTCTGCTAGTTGTGAAGGGTCGTCTGCTGAATGGGGGTGTCTACCCGGGCTGTGATGAAGATTGTTTGGGCTGTGCAGAATCTGAGAATGGTTGCGACCAGTTGAGGACCGGTATCCAGGGTATGATGGATGAAGGTTGTTTGCAATTCAGTAGGGCTGTAAAAGATCGTGGAACAGCGTCAACTATCACCATTTACTTTAAACCGTCTGAAGAACGTGGACAAAGGGTTGTTAGCGCACCCGCAGCAAATGGTACTCCAGTTACCATTCCCGTGCCTGTAACCATCGGTGTTCCAACTACCATCGTTGCGCCTGGAAGAAGGGCTGTTGAGAATAGTAGAGCTGTGCCGTGGAAGTATGATAATGCTCACCGCAGTTACAGAAGGGATGAAAGTCAGACAAGACCAGTGAGTCAAACTCCGGTGACAATTGGTGTACCGAATAGAGTTCCTGCAACTGTTGGTCCGGCTGTGGATAATGTAGGGGGTCCAGGAGGTTTTACCAGAAGCGGTCGTCTGTTCGCACCGCAGCCTTTGAGGGACAATAATGCTGAGGCTCTCGCCAGAGCGAAAGGTAAGCAAGCTGTGGTTGAGGAAGAGCCTGTTCAGAAAGAAGCGCCCGAGGGGTCATTCGAGAAAGACGTGGAGGAGTTTATGAAGATAATCAAGAAGAGTGACTACAAGATTGTAGATCAGTTGAATCAAACTCCGTCCAAAATTTCTATACTTTCACTATTGATGTGCTCTGAGGCACACCGTAACGCCTTGCTGAAGATGTTGAATCTGGCTTACGTGCCTCAAGAGATTTCTGTCAATCAACTGGAGGGCGTAATGGCCAATGTGAGCACCAGGCACGGTGTAGGTTTCACCAACTTGGACTTACCGCCTGAAGGGAGAAACCATAACAAAGCCTTGCACATCACCATGGAGTGCAAGGGGGCAGTGTTGTCTCACGTATTGGTAGACACCGGGTCGTCGCTGAATGTGTTGCCTAAGCAGATTCTGAGGAAGATTGATGCAGAAGGGTTTGTGCTTAATCCCAGTGACCTGATTGTTCGTGCTTTCGACGGCTCCAAGCGTTCCGTGTGTGGAGAAGTTACCTTGCCTGTGAAGATAGGTCCTGAGATATTTGATATCATCTTCTATGTTATGGACATCCAGCCCGCCTACAGTTGTTTGTTGGGGCGTCCATGGATTCATGCAGCAGGGGCAGTCTCGTCGACTCTCCATCAAAAGCTCAAGTATGTCTGGAACGGTCAGATTGTGACTGTGTGCGGTGAAGAAGAGATTCTGGTGAGTCATCTATCCTCGTTCAAATATGTTGAGGTGGATGGCGAGATCCACGAAACCTTATGCCAGGCGTTTGAGACTGTGGCTCTTGAGAAGGTGGCGTACGCTGAGCAGAGGAAGCCGGGTGTTTCAATTACTTCTTACAAACAGGCTAAGGAGGTCGTTGATTCTGGCAAAACTGAAGGCTGGGGCAAGATGGTGGATTTGCCGGTTAAAGAAGACAAATTTGGTGTTGGTTACGAGCCTCTCCGAGCAGAGCAGAATGGTCAAGCGGGTCCGAGTACCTTTACCAGCGCTGGGCTGATGAATCATGGTGACGTCTCCGCAACCGGTAGTGAAGACTGTGACAGTGATTGCGATTTGGACAACTGGGTTCGCCCGTGTGCACCAGGGGGGTCTATCAACAACTGGACGGCTGAAGAAGTGGTTCAAGTTACTCTTCTGACAGAGTAATTTTCTGTTGTTTTGTCATTTTGCATGAAAATCCTACATTCTGCCCAAGGCGTAGTGATTCATTTTTGTAGGGCCTCATCATGTTTTAATGATTATCATTAATGAAGGACATTTTTTGAACAAACTTTGTGATCCTTGTCTTTCTATTTTTGTTTTCATTTTTCTTTTTCAAAAATAATAAAAATGGCAATGTTTTTTTGTTTTTGTGACTTCTTGAACTCTTTTTCTAAAAACAAAGCATTAAACATGCAGAAGCGATCTTATGGCATTCACTATGAACAGTTCTGTTATGGCTCAGTATGATTTCGACAAACCCATCTACCAAGCTGAAGAGGAGAATGAGGAAGACTGTGAACTCCCTGCAGAATTGGCCAGATTACTGAAGCAGGAGGAAAGGGTCATCCAACCTCATCAGGAGGAGTTGGAAACTGTTAATCTGGGTACTGAGGACGACAAAAGAGAAATCAAGATTGGGGCTGCTTTAGAGGACTCTGTCAAGAGGAGGCTGATTGAGATGCTGAGAGAATATGTGGAAGTGTTCGCCTGGTCGTATCAAGATATGCCTGGGTTAGATACAGATATTGTGATGCACCGATTACCTCTTAGAGAAGGATGTCCTTCGGTCAAGCAGAAGCTTCGTAGAACGAGTCCTGACATGGCAACTAAGATCAAGGAAGAGGTTCAGAAGCAGTGGGATGCAGGTTTTTTGGCTGTTACCAGTTATCCACCGTGGGTGGCCAACATCGTTCCTGTGCCGAAGAAGGATGGCAAAGTCAGAATGTGTGTCGATTACCGGGATTTGAATAGAGCGAGTCCGAAAGATGATTTCCCATTACCTCACATTGATGTATTGGTTGATAATACGGCTCAATCGTCGGTATTCTCTTTCATGGATGGTTTCTCCGGATATAATCAGATCAAGATGGCGCCAGAGGACATGGAAAAGACGACATTCATTACACCTTGGGGCACGTTCTGCTACAAAGTGATGCCATTTGGGCTGAAGAATGCTGGTGCTACCTATCAGAGGGCAATGACGACTCTCTTCCATGACATGATGCACAAAGAAATTGAAGTGTACGTGGACGATATGATTGCGAAGTCGCAGACAGAAGAGGAGCACCTGGTTAATTTGCAGAAGCTGTTTG
This sequence comes from Lathyrus oleraceus, assembly GCF_024323335.1. Lineage (NCBI taxonomy): Eukaryota > Viridiplantae > Streptophyta > Magnoliopsida > Fabales > Fabaceae > Lathyrus > Lathyrus oleraceus. The sequence goes on along the minus strand of NC_066579.1, from coordinate 160,470,736 downwards.
ACCGGTTGAGAAAGTTCAAGCTGAGATTGAATCCGAACAAGTGCACGTTTGGAGTGAGATCCGGGAAGCTCTTAGGCTTCATTGTCAGTGAGAAAGGGATTGAGGTTGATCCAGCTAAAGTCAAAGCTATTCAAGAGATGCCTGAACCGAAAACGGAGAAGCAAGTCCGTGGGTTTTTAGGGAGGTTGAACTACATTGCAAGGTTCATATCTCACCTAACTGCCACATGTGAACCAATTTTCAAACTGCTCAGAAAGAATCAGGCGATCAAGTGGAATGATGATTGTCAGAAAGCTTTTGACAAGATAAAGGAGTATTTACAGAAACCTCCAATCCTTATACCTCCAGTTCCAGGGAGACCTCTGATAATGTACCTGTCAGTGACTGAGAACTCGATGGGGTGTGTATTGGGACAGCATGACGAGTCTGGTCGAAAAGAGCATGCCATATACTACCTTAGCAAAAAGTTTACCGACTGTGAAACAAGATATTCACTGCTCGAGAAAACTTGCTGTGCTTTGGCCTGGGCTGCTCGCCGACTGAGACAGTATATGCTGAACCATACTACCTTATTGATTTCTAAGATGGATCCAGTGAAGTACATCTTTGAGAAACCAGCTCTCACCGGACGTGTTGCCCGTTGGCAGATGATTCTAACAGAATATGATATTCAGTATACATCTCAAAAGGCCATCAAAGGTAGTATTCTGTCAGACTATCTTGCCGAACAACCAATTGACGACTATCAGCCAATGATGTTTGAATTCCCTGATGAAGACATCATGTATCTTAAGATGAAAGATTGCGAAGAGCCTCTCGTCGAGGAAGGACCGGACCCGGATGACAAATGGACACTGATGTTTGATGGGGCTGTGAATATGAACGGTAACGGTGTTGGGGCAGTGTTGATCAATCCTAAAGGTGCTCATATACCTTTTTCTGCCAGATTGACGTTTGACGTCACCAACAACGAAGCTGAGTATGAGGCTTGTATCATGGGGATAGAAGAAGCCATTGATCTGAGGATCAAAACCCTTGACATATTTGGAGATTCAGCTCTTGTGGTCAATCAGGTCAACGGAGATTGGAATACGAATCAGCCGCACTTGATCCCGTATAGAGATTATACCAGAAGAATACTGACGTTCTTCAAGAAGGTGAAGTTGTATCATGTCCCCCGGGATGAGAATCAAATGGCTGATGCTTTGGCAACTTTGTCTTCCATGATCAAAGTTCATTGGTGGAATCATGTGCCACATGTTGCGGTGAATCGACTTGAGAGGCCTGCGTATGTGTTTGCAGCCGAGTCTGTTGTGGGCGATGAGAAGCCGTGGTATTATGACATCAAGAATTTCCTCAAGACTCAGGAGTATCCTGAAGGTGCGTCAAAGAATGACAAGAAAACCCTGAGGAGGCTAGCTGGAAGCTTCTATTTGAATCAGGATGATGTGCTGTATAAGAGAAACTTTGACATGATCTTGCTCAGATGCGTGGACAGACCCGAGGCAGACATGTTAATGCAAGAAGTTCATGAAGGTTCCTTCGGTACTCATGCCGGCGGACATGCAATGGCTAAGAAATTGTTGAGAGCGGGTTATTACTGGATGACTATGGAATCCGATTGTTTCAAGTATGCTCGGAAGTGCCATAAGTGTCAAATCTATGCTGATAAGGTGCACGTACCGCCGAGCCCTCTGAATGTCATGAATTCGCCTTGGCCGTTTGCCATGTGGGGCATTGATATGATTGGGAAGATTGAGCCTACTGCTTCGAATGGACATCGCTTCATCCCTGGTTGCGATTGACTATTTCACCAAATGGGTTGAAGCAGCTTCCTATGCCAACGTTACTAAACAAGTGGTTACCCGGTTCATCAAGAAAGAAATCATATGTCGTTATGGAGTTCCTGAGAGAATCATCACTGACAATGGTTCAAATCTTAACAACAAGATGATGAAAGAGCTGTGTAAAGATTTCAAGATTGAACATCACAATTCTTCTCCTTACAGACCGAAGATGAATGGTGCTGTAGAAGCGGCGAACAAGAATATCAAGAAGATTGTGCAGAAGATGGTCGTTACGTACAAGGATTGGCATGAGATGCTGCCTTTCGCTTTGCATGGGTACCGTACCTCAGTACGTACGTCGACCGGGGCAACCCCTTACTCCCTTGTGTATGGTATGGAAGCTGTCCTACCTGTTGAAGTGGAGATTCCTTCTCTGAGAGTTTTATTGGATGTCAAGTTGAACGAAGCCGAGTGGATCCGAACAAGGTTTAACGAGTTGAGCCTTATCGAGGAGAGACGGCTAGCAGCTGTATGCCATGGACAGCTGTATCAGCGAAGGATGAAACGAGCCTTTGATCAGAAAGTGCGTCCTCAAAGCTATCAGATTGGTGATCTAGTTTTGAAAAGGATCCTCCCTCCCGGTACAGATAACAGGGGCAAGTGGACTCCTAATTATGAAGGTCCGTATGTTGTGAAGAAAGTCTTCTCCGGTGGAGCCTTGATGCTTACAACTATGGATGGCGAAGATTTTCCATCTCCTGTCAACTCAGATGTAGTCAAAAAATACTTCGCATAAATTGACCCGCTGGACAAAAAAGGAAAAAGAGTCCAGGAAAAAAATGGGCATCCCGGCGAACCAAAAAAACAGAAAGAAAAGGTTCGGGCAAAAATTAGGGATAAAAATGAAAAATTCGTACACCCGGTAAGTCGAAAACCCGCAAGGGCGGCTTAGGCAAAAATGGGTATCCCGGTGGATCGAAAACCCGAAAGGGCGATCCAGGCAAAAGTTAGGGATTAAAGCGAAGACTACAGTCTGAGTTGTCTGTACTTCATCAAGCTTTATCGTCTGCCATCTCGAAAGATGTGATCCGTCCAGTCATTCTTCTCAGAAAGCAAGGAGTTGGGAGGAAAACTGATGATCTGTGAGTTATAACAGAATTGGGAAATAGTGGATGCCGTGTTCACATTGCCATTAGGATAGATTTTTTCCTTTTTGTGCGCAATTACCTCCTTCTAGGAATTGCTTCCCCATGTACTTGCCTCTTCAGGCACATTTTCAATCAATAAAAAATCGTTATTCAGATAAATAGCTCTTGTTTTTATTTTTACTGTTTTGTTTGCAAAATGTCCGAATTTTTGATAAGCATTGCATATAAAAAACATGAAGGCTACACAACAATATGCAGAAAGATGAGACATTTGAAAATCATTTTGAATGTTGAGGACACTTGAGCGTATCGTGTCCATGTATCCCCTGGGGCATTTTGTTGTGCGGTTTTTCAGATTGGCATCTGTGAGGACGTTTCCTCAGCAGATATCCTCCCCAAGCGAGTTTGGAAGCTATCAGAGCTATTTTCCCCTGCGAAGACGTCTGTGGATAGTGCCTTCTATTCCCCAACAGATCTAAGGATTGCCTATCCTCAACAGGCCTGTATTTGCCATTTCCTCCCCGAGTAAGGCGGGTTCATTGGAGTTCATCTCCAGCATTTATTTTATCTGTGGACTGAAGGATATCCCCAGCGGAGTTGACCTTTCTCCAGCAGCAGTGCTATTCTTCAACATGAGTGTGAAGTCGCTTTACCATTCCTCGAGCAGAGTTCCCCGCAGAGTATTTCCCCAAGAGGAGTCTCCCCGCAGAGTCAGAGTATCTGATCATTTCGGCTCCCTAGCCAGGGTTCATTTGCATTTTGCATATAGTAATCATTGCATCCTCAAATTGCGTAGCATTTCCATTCCATATGGAGCATTACGCCATAAAAAAATTCAAACATATGCATTCATGTGTTAACTTCACCAGACCGTATCCCCGGCAGAGGCGGATCATTTCATTCAACATCAGCACAGCAAGACTGCTACGGTTGCTCTTGACAGCATTCAGAATTGTTTATTCCCCACATAGGTTTATTTCCTCACCCGATGGTGACAGAGGTTTATTTCCTCACCCGATGGTGACAGAGGTTTATTTCCTCACCCGAGGGTGACAGAGGTTTATTTCCTCACCCGATGGTGACAGAGGTTTATTTCCTCACCCGATGGTGACAGAAAGTTTGTTTTTCCTCAGTGAGACCCCAGCAAGTGGTCAACCTTGCCTTGACATATCTCAGATGTCGTTCTTGTGATACCAGTAAGTGTCATGCCAGCACCCGCGTGTGCTTATACGTTTGGTGTCGGTAAACACCATTATTTCGGTGTCGGTAAACATCGAGTATTTTCTCCAGTCATCAGTAAATGTCTGGTCATCATTTTTGGTGTCGGTAAACACCATTGTTTCGGTGTCTGTAAACATCGTGTCTTCTCTCCAGTCATCAGTAAATGTCTGGTCATTTTTGATGTCAGTAAACATCATCTTTCGATGTCTGTAAACATCGAGTCTCACTCCAGTCATCGGTAAATGTCTGGTCATTTTTGATGTCGGTAAACATCATCTTTCGATGTCGGTAAACATCGAGTCTTTTCCTCAGTCATCGGTAAATGTCTGATAATTCCCAGCTAGCAATCCCCAGTAGAGTCATCTGTAAATGTCCTATCTGGTTTCCAGTTACGAATATTTGTTTATATCTCCCCAATTAATAATTTCTCATTTCCAGTCATCGGTAAACGTCTGGTCATTTCTTTGGATGTCGGTAAACATCATCTTTCGATGTCGGTAAACGTCGAGTCTCATCCCAGTCATCGGTAAATGTCTGGTCAATAAAACCAAAACCCCCAGAAGTCGTCGGTAAACGTCTTGTCTGGTATCACCACAAAGAGTTTATTCCTCCCCAAGTGGAGATGCCATCGGTAAATGGCCCCGTTTTTCTTCGATATCGGTAAATGTCGAATTCCCAGTTGCAGCAGCCATCGGTAAATGGTCTTGCTAAGTTTGACATCGGTAAATGTCAAATTTCTCTGAAGCCACCATCGGTAAATGGTCTGGCTTCCTTTCAACATCAAATCTGTTTTCCCAGCAGCCATCGGTAAATGGTCGTGCTGAAGTTGATATCGGTAAATATCAAGTTCTAACCATCGGTAAACGGTTTTGCTTTTCAGAAGTTTGTTTTTCCCCAGCCGCCATCGGTAAATGGTCGTGCTGAAGTTGATATCGGTAAATATCAAGTTTCCAGTTTTCTAACCATCGGTAAATGGTTTCGCCTTTCTGAAGTTGTCAATTGCAATCGTCATCGGTAAATGACGTGGTTCTTTTGTATTATATCCAGTCTGTGCAAATTCTACGGTCCTTTGGTATTCAATCCCTGTTTACCCTGAAAGTCTGACAGCCGTTGCTTTCATCCATTCGGGTTCTCAGCTGATTGAATAGGGGCAGCTGTAGCACCTCAAATTTGCACCTATCATTATGCATATATTTTCATATTAGGTCATAGCATATCATGATCCATTGCATATCATTTGCATTGTCCCCAGTTGCCTCAAGAGCAAGCAGTCAAGAATTAGGTCAAACTAATCTCCTGATCAATCAGTCAAGCAAGCAAAGGAATTTCTCATTGAATCAAGGCCTTGAGGTTTGTCCAACAAGTTCACATGGCTTGGAGGTCTATTTGAAGTGTTCAAGTCAAGGGTTGAAGGCTCAGAGGTCAGCAGTTCACACACAGACAGTCAAAAGTCAAAGAAAGTCAACTGTCAGTCAAAGCAGTGGATGGTGGTCATTCTTGTGGAATTTGGGCACCATGGTCAATAATCAAGAGTCCATACAACTTGAGACATCATTTGAAGTCAAGTCCTCAAGGAATTAGGGTTTGGAAGTCATCAGTCAATGCACAATCAGGCAGAAACCCTAAAAGTCAACTGTTGGTCAACTGTCTATTTAATCAGTGATTTGATGATTGGATTTGGTTTGTGAGAGTTCATTCATGTCCAAATAGTCATCATACATCATGCCAAACACCATCATGGAAGAATTTGAAGCCAGATCAAAAATTCCCAAAATGGAAACTGGGCCTGTAACTGAAACCTGCCATAAATGGAAAGTCTTGATCCTCAAACTTACATCATGATACAAGCCTCAAATGAATTTTTGCCCAACATGAAAGTTGAAGATCTTGTTCTCCCATTTCCAAAAAGTCCTAGAACTCTCAATTCCCATGTGTGGTTGGCAAGTTATGATCGAATCGATTTCAGAAAATCTTGAACTTCAAAGGGCCATATCTCTCAAACCGTTTGGCCAATTTTGGTGGGGTTTTTTCCTACAAGTCACATTTGATCCCCTCTTTCCAAAAATATAAATTTCATGAGCCAAAACTTCACCAATCAAAATGGCATATTTTGACCTTTTTCATTTAAATGAAAGTTTGACCAAGAGTTGACTTTTTGATTTAAACATTTTTTCAACATTTGGCCAATTGGAACAGCTCATAAATGTCATTTAGAATGTGTTTGCAAAGTCAAAATATGCAGTACATAAAGCCATTGCTTGGTTGCTTGAATTGTAAGAAAAGTACAATTTAACCATACTTGTCCATACCATTCACCATGCCTTGCCTTGTACCTCAAAAGAACAGCAATTATGCAGCATTTTTCTGTCATTTGAGACCTTATCTTGCAGCCAAAACTAACAACAATAGAAGGCCATGCTTAGTTGCTAAAAATTGGGCAAAAGTACATGTTTTCTCCATGCTTCCATGCCATTACTTTGTACCATGACAGCAGACTTTGCACCATCATTTTTCTGTCTTGGACAAACACATTTTGGACAGCACAAAACCTATAGAAAATCACTCATCCAATAGGTCATTGACCTTGCTTTGGCCATGTCAAAAACAGACCTGTCATGAAAAACTGCAGCAAAAAAAAAAAGACCAAACACTCTTCATTCATTCTCAAAAAACACACTTTGCTTGGCATTTGTTTTCCACTCTTCTGTCAAGAACCACTAGGAACCAACCCTGCCACAAGACAGGTCACAAACCTTGCCTTGCCCTGCTAATCTGCAACCAACAAGCACATAACACTGCGGCAGAAATTCATGGATGAACCTTGCCTTGCCTTGCTAGCATGGCATAAAACCTGCACAATACCACAGTAAAAAAGAGATGGCCTTGCCATAGAACAGCAGTTTTGGAGGATGGATTTGCTGTCATTAAAGGACAGCAACAGCAGCCAACCTAACCATAACAAACCAAAAAACTTCATACACTCTCTCAGACCTCAAACTTTCTGTCAAAAATACCAAGAAACAAAGCACTGCCAAACCCTGCAGCAACCTAGCAACCTTCATTTGCCATTGTCAAATCCTGCAGCATCAAAAGGCCAATATCCAACAGCAAGAAAAACTTGGTTGTGCACTCATTCACTCAAAAAATGATACCTTGACTCTTTTCATTTCCAGTCCAAAACACAAACCCTGCTAACCCACAATACCAACCAACTTCACATCCACACACATTTCACTTGTTGCATTTCAAAGAGAAGTCTGTCACAACTCAATGAAACAAAACCAGGCCTTGCATTGATGCTTCACCATCCATTCCTCATTTTGTAAACCAGAATTGCAGCCATCATACAGAGAAAAACACACTGCACACATCAGTTCATTCTCTCCAAAAACACATTTTGCATTTCTCCAAACCAGTCAAGAAATTCTCATAGGACCAAAACTTGGCCTTGCATAAAACATCACCAAAACAACATTGTGGACCTGTTGCAGCCATTTCCCTTCATCTGTAAAGCCTCACAACACTGCTATTTTCAAGGGAGCATGGCCATGGCAGAGTTTGTTTAAGTTCTTTCCAAGTTGTTGCAAGCCAAACTATCTTCACCAACCATCATTTGAAGGACAGTAGTGCATCTGTTTCAGGCTAAAAGACCACAACAACACTATTCCTCTTTCTGCTTCAAAAATAGGTGAGTTTTCGACCTCAACCTTTTCAAAAATCATGATGTACATCTTATAGGTCTTTTCACCCTGATCACACTGAGCTTTAAATGTTTGAAAATGGTTTGATATTTTGCAAGTTATATCATTTTGAAGTTTGGTGTTAAGATTTGTTTTAGTTCGATTCATGAGCATGTTGTTGTTTTAATGAAAATCAAGGCCAGATTCATGTTGTATGTTGTTTGATGATTACAATGGTATGCTCAATTGCAATTTCTGGAGAACTTTGAAAATCACGATTTGGGATGGTAGTGAACAGTGAAACCCTAAGCCAATTTTCCAGATTTTCTTCTGTTTCATGCGTGCATAGCCAACCACCAATAGGAACATTTCGTTCCTTGGCCCAAAACGGCGTCGTTCCGTTTAATGAGTTTCATATTTACAGCTTTGCCATTTTCGTTTCAACTATCCAATTAATTCATTTTTATTTCTCATTTTTTATTTCACTTGGTATGTCTCACTTACAAAAATCATAACTTGTCCAATTTTAACCCAATTTGAATGGGGTTTTTTGCATTATCTTCATCATGATCTCTACTTTTTTATCATTATTTTTCCAGAATTTTTGGATGAAGGGTTTTTAAATGGTGCTAGGGTTTGTGACATGTGACCAAATTTTGTACACCTTGCCAAATCAATTGTGAAATGATGATACTTTATCCAATGGCTCTCAAATTTTGTGTGCTTAAAATAGACACACTCATGGTGATTTTGGTGTAGAGTTTGTGAATTTATCATTTGTGGTTTGTGAGATATGATTTTTTGAATTAGGGTGTGACAATTTGTGTCACACCATTGATGTCCAACTTCATGATTTTCATTGCTATGCTTCTTGACCTCCAAATGGATTGAAATTTTGCATGAGCCTACTCTTGTATGTCTAGTTGACTTGTGAATTTTATTGGATTTAATTGAACTATTTTCCATTTGTTTGAGATTTTTCCTCCCTGCCTAGTCAAATGTTGACTTTGTGTGACACATGTTCCCATTTCATTTGTGAAATTCTCATACTTTATTAGATGGACATGAAATTTGATATGTGATAACTAGACATCTCAAGCTTGGCATTGGTGTTAATCTCATTCACTTCTCATCTGTTTTCAATTTGATATGATTTTTTGAAGTTGACCCATGCTTGTTGACCTTCTTTGTGCATGCTTGAATTTGGTTTGACTTCATGATTTTCATTGACTGCCTTCCTCTCATCCAAATGGGATGAAATTTGACATGCTTACCATGCTATGTGTTAGGTTTGATCATGATTTATTTGGTGATTTTTGGAAAATGTTTAGATTGCTTTTGAGTTAAGTCTTGCTGTTGACTTCTATGAGCTTCTGTTTGTCACACTTTGGCCTAATTTGTTCATGAAATGATGATAGTGATTGATATGAATGTGAACCCAATTGGTTTTGTTTCCTAATGGTTTGAAAATGATTTTGGATGCTTGCCCTTTGCTGTTTTGACTTTCTCACTCACTTTTGACCCTAGGCTTGCCCTAGTGGTCCTGATACTCACCTTTGAGCTTGTGATTTCAGGTTGACCATTAAATGGCCGTTGAGACCAATTCTTTTGACTGAACTTGCTTGAACATTGTTGTCTAACCTCTTTGTTTTGTAGGTGGCTTGGCTCACATGCCTTAAGCCTTGTGCCTTGCACATTCATTTGCCTCCAATTAACTGTTGACCTCTGTTTCTTTTTACTTTGTTTGAAGTTGTATACTAACATCTGCTTGACTGTTTCAGGTGCTTTAGTTGCTTTTAGTTCCTTGTGAACTTTTGCTTTGCTTTGCTTGTATAAGCAATTTGCATTGAGGTATGTCTCTTTGTCTTCATGTAGTCTGGAAGACCTGGCCTGTTACTTGGCCAGGCAACTGTCTGAAGCCCTCCTTAAGAGGCAATGTTTGTGAATGCTTAACTTTGTCCTTGCATAGAGTCAAAGACCTCAATGAGGCAATTGGTGGAAGGTAGGGATATGCAATCTATCCCCCACTATTCAGTGTGTCATCCGCTTTGCTCACACCACTGTGTTGATGCATTGCAGATACAAACCCAAGATCTTGTACAATTGTACAGTTGAGTCAGTTTTAATGTGTAGAAGGGTTCCCACTTTCTGAACCCACACATTCTTGTCTTGAGCTCTCCCAGGCCAGGGATAAGAGCTGTGAGGTCTCATCCTCACTTCATCCTTTCATCTGCTTCACCGTAGCCCCTCAATGGCAAGGTTAAGAGCACATTCACCCAGTTCCAGAGGTTTGTTTGTCGAGGTTGATATGACCCCTTGACTAAAACCTAACCCTTGTTTGAGCCACTTGTTTGTGTATAGCGTGTGCTATCTGTGCTTGTAGGATTGTTTGACTTGCTTCCTGTGCAAGTTAGGATAGTTTGACTTGCTTCCTGTGCAAGTTAGGATAGTTTGACTTGCTTCCTGTGCAAGTTAGGATTAGTTTAGACTTGCTTCCTGTGCAAGTTAGGTTTTGCTTGGCTTGCTTCCTGTGCAAGTTAAGTGTGTGTGGCTTGCTTCCTGTGTGAGCCATACTTAGGATAGGTTGGCCCTTGTGCCATTTAGCTAGAAACCATAACTTAGGGTTGATTTTGCATGACAACATCTAGGCTCGAGTCGTAGTCTCCCTAGAGTTGTGTCTCCCTCTGTTATCTGGTTAGGCTAGTCCTTTATCCCTGCGTAGGGGAACTACATCGCCCTGATCTTCATACCAGATGAAGTATGTAGGCAGGAGATTGAGCTGATCTCTCCGGGCGCCTTTTTCTTTTTTTTGTGTGTGTGTTTGGCAACTATTAGGCTCGAGCTCTAGTCTCCCTATTAGTTTGTCCTTTCAGCCTTTGTGTTCCTTCTGACGTCTCAACGTCTCTTTTTGTTTGCGTGGCAACTATTAGGCTCGAGCTCTAGTCTCCCTTTTAGTTTGTTTGTTCGCCCTTTTTCTTTTGTGTGTGTTGTCTGACAGTTGCTAGGCTCGAGTGCCTGACTCCTTAGCAATTTATTGTCTGTCTGTTTGTGTGTGTGTTTGACAGCTATAGGCTCGAGTCCCCGACTCCCTATTAACCTGTTGTGTTGTTGTGTGCTTGGAAGCCGATGTAAGTCCATCGAGTGGCAGTTAGGTTCCAGTGTGCGTGTGTTTTGGTTCGGATGCTGATGTAAGTCCAGCAATTGGCATTCAGGCTCCATGTTTGCCTTTGTCTAGTTTGTTTGTGTGCGTGTCAGCCGAGCTACGAATGCTCTGATTCTTCTCTCGTCCGAGAAGATACGTATGCATAGGATGCGACATCCTAGCGAGCATGTGTTGTTTCCCCAGTCCGAACTACTTTGACTCTGATGTCTATGCCTGATAGACTAAGTAGGCCCAGGATGCGACATCCTGCCGAGTCCAGTTTCAGTCAGTCTCTTTCGTTCCTTTCAGCCAGTGTGTGTGAATATTTGAGCAGTGTTTAGCAACCAATTTTCCTTTCTAGTGTGCGTGGATCCCGTAGAGTACTACGGATGCGTAGGGGTGCTAATACCTTCCCTTCGCATAACCGACTCCCGAACCCATTCTCTTTGGTCGCGAGACCATGTTCTTTTCCCAGGTTTACTCTGAGCGTTTCCTTTCCCTCTTTTGGGATAAATAACGCACGGTGGCGGCTCTGTTGTTCTTTCTTTTCCCGCCGGTTTTTCGCGCGATGCGACAGTAGGGAGGGTTGAAGGCCCAACCACATCCAACGGTGTAGGTCTCGGATGATCATATGGCATCAAGTACACATCGGCTCTCTGTCTAACCCAAGAGGTATAAGGTTCCAAAGCAATGCAATTCTTCGGACCTAGCTCATTCCTACTCTTCTTGCAGATCTTGCGCCAAGCGCGGACGAATCTGGCTTTCAGGCCTTGGGGATCTTTACCCTCCTGAAAGAACACACCTTCTAACAGAATGTTATGAGGTTTATCCTTTAGGGGGAACCCAAGATGACGACGTGCGAGAATAGGATTGTAGCTGATCCCACCACATGTACCAAGAAGAGGCACATTAGGGAATTCACCACAATAGTCAATGATCTGAACGGTATCGTACACGCGATCATACCAAGAGATATCATCATTAGTGAGAGACATGAGTCTCTGAGACCACCGTAGACATCCCTTGTTCTCCTTGAAGGCAAGAGTCTGCGGCAAGTGCGAAATAAACCACTTGTACAGCAGAGGTAGACATCAGACAATAACTCCTCCACCCTTTGCATTCCTCAGATGCAAAGAGACATAGGCATCACCCACAAAGTCGGAACGGGATTAAGAACTGAGAAGATCCTAATGGCGTTCATGTCCACGAATTTTTCGAAGTTGGGGAACAACACTAATCCATAGATGAGCAATACAAACAAAGCCTCAAAGGCATCCTCGCTCATGGCCTTCCCATAGATGGTAGCTTGAGCGACAAGGAACTCGGAAGGAAGACCCTGAATTCCACCTTTGGTAGTCAGATTAGCTTTAATCAAAGCTTCATCACTGTGCAACAAGTCTGCAATCTCTCGAGCAGTCGGGATACTCTCTAAGCCACTGAACGACACTTGATCCAGAATAGGGATCCCAATAAGGTGAGAATACTCCTCCAAGGTAGGCAGCAACTGGAAGTCCGGAAAAGAGAAGCAGTGATACAGAGGATCATAAAACTGAGCCAGAGTACTCATCAACCCCTCATCAACCTGAGTAGTCAACAGAGGCAGAAGCTTCCCATAACGAGCTTTGAAACCCAAGGGATCTAATACATAAGATGTCAGGTTCCTTAATTCCTTCACATCGGGCTGTTTAAAGCTGTACTTCTTTGTATGCCTTTTTGGTCTTTCCATGTCTGAAAATTTTGCAAATAAACCCTTTAAGATCCTTGAATTTTTTTTTTCTGATGACATGAAATGCAGATGAATGCATGAATGCATGAATGCAACAATCACACTCAAGGATCAAGCAAAGCACACCAAACAAAGGTCGTGGGAAAGCTCATTGTATCCCCTAATATCAATCATCCATTTTGGTGGATTTAGGTTTTCACCTTATCAACACCCCAGTTCCATTGATATTAACGGTACATGGACCGGCTCTAACATCTTTAATATCAATCATCCATTTTGGTAGATTCAGGTTTTACACCTTATCAATACCCAAGTTCCATTGATATTAACGATGTTTGAACGACTCAACCACGAATCACGGGTTTGCTGAGAGTCACGAGCATGGAGTCTCGGTTAAGAGCCACCCAAAGGGAGTGTACTAGGGTTTAAACCTGCCAGACATGTTCTACCAGAGGTTCCCATAATCATCGTCCCATCTCTCGGATATTATCGGAGAAACGAATACTCGTATTCCAAAAATATTCTCAAGAGAGACTCTTATGAGTGTAGTATCGCGTAACAATCGCATCAGAACTTACATCTGAACGACCTCCGCACTACGTCCTAAAAATAGGCCAAGATGGGTTTGGTAAACTAAGGTCCTTGGCTTCTAAGGCACATGATTGGACGAATAATGCCTAACCACAAATGACTTGTGTGACATTATTAATCCAACATGACCTCCACCAAGTGAATGGACTCGCAAGTCAACTGGCTAAGGAATAGTCCACACCAGTCGACAAGATTACGCCATTCTCCTATCCTAGAGTGCACTCGAGTTCGGGTATAGAACTCATCTCACAGAGATCACCAAAGCAAACAGCAATTGTATATCAAGCAATTCAAACATTACAATCAATACAATTATCCCAAATTGTACAAAAATATGTCAAATAACACATAAACAGATATCATACAACAAGGGTAAAAGTAGGCGATACCACCAGGGAAGGTCCAATATCTCCCCAGCAGAGTCGCCACTTTTCTGTAGCGGTGTATTCGTCGCTATATGATTTATTGATTAAACCATAAGCAAAGCATACAATGAATCGAGTCGCCACCGCACTTTTATTTATCCTAAGGACTGGTTAAAAAGCGAACAAAAACCTAAGAAGTTTTACACGTAGAAAACTAATGAAAAGATCAGAGAGTCTGGGTAAGGGGTAAATTACGCAATGGGAAGGTGTTAGGCACCCATCACGTCCTAGGTACTCCTAGGGAGCCCTTTTCACACTTGTTGTATAAAAATGTTTATTTGTTTTTGACATATTGTGCAAACATGAATGGGATGATGAAAAAAGAATGTACAAATTAGTTATTTTTGTGTTCGAACGGATGAACCCGTTGCCTACGTACCTTCCATCAAAGGTAAGGATCAAAACGCCGTAGTTCGGCTAAAATATTTCCAAAAATTAGTGAGTTCATTTTAAAACACAAGCACTAAGGATTTTCATTACCAATGGGAGAAAACTCAACCAATATCAACAATCCACCATGCGAGGACGGCTTCAACATACTAGTGAGGGGTTAACCCTATAATAAGTATGGAAGACTTACAATCAACTCACTAAGGATAAGGTAAGGTTTACATCAACCACTATGGTAATTGAAACCTAAGGCTAATGTATGAAAACATATTAACAATGGACAAAGCCAAAACAATTGAATGGGTGAAGTTAATTGATTATGATTATTCACAAAATATGGTCAAGATATGATTAAGATTGATTCAAAGAAGTGTTATGAAAAGTGAAGTTTGAAAAGTCAAGGACTTAAGGTCCAAGTTTCTAATTTGAAAAGACATGAAGATGTTTGCATAACAAGTCAAAGTTTTTGAAAGCAAAGTGTGAAAAGGTTTAGGACAAAGAGGGTATGGATGATGGAATGTAAAACTTCTTAAAAAGGTTCACCTCTTGAAATCATATAGAAGATGATCCAAGTGTGTCCTTAGGAATGAGGTAACAAAGCAAGTAAAAACAAGCAAGGTGATACCGGATGCCATCAATGGTCTTATACCAATCTCACAAAGGAAAAGCGGATATCGGATACCAATAAATGGGTTTGCACCAACCTCCTAAGGTAAACAAAACTTGGATGTCGGATACCAATCTATCTGGACTTATACCAACCTCCAAAGGATGATCATAGGAATACAAATGCCAACAACATGGACTTATAATTGCATCCTCACATAGAAAACAATGCACTAAGCAATGGACATGAGTGACCAAGTGAAATGGTCTTACACTCTGTCCCTTCCAAATCATAGGAACAATGGCCAAAGAACATGGTCTTACAATTGTCCTCAATGGGCAAACACAAATGTGTCACAAAGATATGCAATGATGATCATGCAATAATGAACAATCAATGATGATAAGTGCACAAAAGTATGCAAGCAAACATGTACATATGAAGCAATCAATCAAACAAACATTTAGCACACTCTATAACCAAACAATTAGGCTCAATCAAAGGGTTAGACTTAAAAGTCCACTGGAATAAGGTGAATGGCGCTCTTAACCTTGACATTGAGAGCCAAGGTGAAGCAGATGAAAGGATATGAGGGGTGTGCCTCATCACTCTTATCCCTGGTCAGGGAGAGCATTGAATATCAGAAGGTGTGGGAGTTCAGAAAGATGGAACTCTCTCCACAAGTTAGACTCGATAGATCTTGGGTTTTTTACTCACTATGCATCAACACATGTGGTGTGAGCAAGGTGAGTGACTCACAGAATAGTAGGAGATAGGCTACATATCTCTTTTGTCTACCAATTGCCTCACATGAGGTCTTTACCTGCTTGGGGACAAAGTTAAACAATCACAAACATCGCCTCTTAAGGAGGACTTCAGACAGTTGCCTGGCTGAATAACAAGCCAGGTCTTCCAGACTACATGGAGACAAGAGAGTCTACCTCAATGCTTAAGCAAAGCAAAGCAATACAAGTTCTCAAGGAACTAAAGCGACTATGGTACCTGAAATCAATCAAATATAATCAGTACCAATCACAAAGTCAAAACTGACAAATATAAGAACCAACAGTTAACACAATTATTCACATGTGCAAAGCACAAACTCAAAGCAAATGAGTTAGCATCCTACAAAATAAACCAAGTTAGTTCATCACAATCAATTAAACCAAACTCAATCAACTTGCATTAAATTCCTTAAAGCATTTGCTTCTTTAACCTGAAAAAACAACTCAAATGTGAGAAGTAGGACCACTAGGACAAGCCTAGGGTCAAAAGGGAGGTGAAAAATTCAAAACAGCAAGTAAAAATTAACCAAAATCAAGATTTATCAAATAAGAACAAAGTCTAATTGGTCTCATGTCAAAACTATACACCAAATCCATTTCATACACAAAACATGTCAAACTATATATTTTGGAATCACATTGGAGCAAACAGAATGATCACAATCAAACCAATATCAAAATAGCTCAATAAATTCCAGAAATATTCAAGCTTAAACAGGACACATTCAATGAGCCACATATCAAATTTCATCCTATTTGGACAAGTGGAAGTAGGGGAATTAAAATCAGGAAGTCATCGTATGCAAATACAACTTCAAATAAGACCACAAATCATGTGCCAACTTCAAATGAATGCCAAATAGTGAAAACAAATGATAAATGAATGGGACCAAAGCCAAGATGAAGTTAAACATGTTAATAACCACTCCACCAAATTTAATCTTCATATGATAAGGAATGAGAATTTTACAAGTCATGTAAGATGATCACTCAAGAAAATTTCACAAAATGGTAAACAACAAACAAAAATACCAATCAAATAGGAAATTGATCAACAAATCCTACAAAAAATCATGGTTAAACTAGACATATATATGTAATCACATGCAAAAATTCAGAGCAAATGGCATTCAACAAGCATGGAAACAAAATTCAAGAAGTTGACATAACATAGTGTGACACACATTGTCACACTCAACTTGATCACATCATATCTCTCTAACCAGAAACTCAAAAATAGCAAACTATACATCAAAATCACCAGGAAAGAGTCAAGAACGGCCATGTAAAATTTCACACATTTTGGAGCAAGCATCATTATTTTATGAATGAAATGGCAAAACATACATCAAAAGCATACATGTCCAAAATCATTAGGCAAAATTAAAAATCAATCAGGCACAACTTTTTCTATCATACCTAAAAAAAACTAGAGAGAATTTGGAGATGAATGCAAAAATCCTCACTTAATTTGGATCATCCATGAATATTCTATGATTTTTTGAAATTGAATCACAAAATGAAATAAACATTTAACCATTTAAAATGAATTTTGATGCTGAGTGGCAAACTGGTAATTACTGAGCGCTGGCGTTGAAACGCAGCGTTTCATTAAACGCCATGGCGCGCTCTGATTGGTTGGAGACCGCGGGAAACACGAATTCAAACGAAAGCCAGGCGAAAACGGATCAAACACGCGTTTGGACGTGTTCTGCAGCTTGTTCATCGCGTTCTTGATCAAAAATCATCACCATGACCAAATCTCCATGGAAATGTACAAACTATATATGGTTGGAATCAGCGTGCAACGTACATCACTAATATCAATTCAATTTCATCTAACATTCACCACAGAAAAAGATTCGATCCAAGAAAGTTTTGCATCTAAATGTTCAGATCCAAATATCTCATACGATACTGCATGGTTTAGCATGACTCGAATTGCAGTCTATTCTACGTTGTGAGATCTACAAAAGCCATATCGCAATTTCAAGCATGGTGAGAATCGAGATCTGACCTTATGAATGATGCAGTGTTGGATTCGGTGGATTCCAGCCGGGAGATCGTGAAACAGACGTGCAGTGATGTGTGGACAAGAAGATAGAATCGAAATTTCAGCTCGAAGCAACTTGAATTTGCAGCAATCTCCAACTGTTATGTGCAATATCTGAATTCCATAGCCACCATTCTTCAGGATTTCTTCACTGTTAGCTTCAACAGATCTTTAGTTCCACCTATAAATGAAGATCAGTACAAGAAACAGCACCAATGATGAAGAATTTTGATGAACAATTGAAAAAAAGTGTGAAGAGAAATGGAGAAAATTGAGAGAATTTGAGAATTCTGTGATTTGATCTGAAATTCTGATTGTGGATCTGAGTTTTCTGTTATGATTAGGCTTAAATAGTTCCTCTTAATCCAAAGCCTTAATCATGATTATCCAAATTGGAGTGATTAGCAAATGAAGCTCATGTTATGCACTTTGGCCAATTTGCCCTTTTGCACTTAAGACCAATGTAACAGTGATTCTGTTTTGAAGCAAGTCACAAATTGCATTTGGAAGTGAACTGAACTGGTCTGGTGTGAAAATCCCTTGTATTTTTGAATTTGACCTTTTTTCCCACCAACTATTAAATGGTTCACTTGAAAAATGACCTTTTTATGTGAAGGTTTTTGATGAAATGTGATGATGGATTTGGGTAGTACACATCAAATGTGATTTGCTCAAAAAAGAAACAACCAATTTGGCTTTTCCATTCAAAAGTTATGGCACTTTGAATTTCAACTTTTTCCGAAAATGATTTGATCATAACTTTCCAACCACACATGGGAAATGAGTGTTCTTGGACTTTTTGGAAAAGGTGAGAGCAAGATCTTCAACTTTCATGTTGGACAAATTTTGATTTGAAGCTTGGTTCATGATGTAATTTTGAGGAGAATGACTTTCCACTTTTGGAAGCTGAAAATTACAGGTCATTGCCATTTTGGGAAACTTTTTGTCTGACCTCAAATCCTTCACTGTGGATGTTTGAAATGTTATATTAGGCTTGTATGGATATGAATGAGACCTTTCCAACCATCTCACACCTTCCAATCCCTGATTAAATGCACAGTTGACCACAGTTGACTTTGCTAGGGTTTTGGTTGACTGAGCCAAGTTCTGATGAATGTCAAACCTCTTTCTCTTGAGATTTTGATACCAAATGATATCACAACTCAAATGAACTCTTGATGAATGATCATGGTGCCCAAATTCTTCAAGAATGGCCACCATCCATTGCCTAATGGCTGATTTTAACTGGTTTGACCTAGTTTGCTTCTCCTGCAAGTAACAAGGTTAGATGACAATATTTTTGTACTTTTGGTTAGTAAAAAATGAAAAGCAATGATATACAAATGCTAGACATGCTTGGTGATCAAGAACCACACTCACAAGATACCCACCCACAAGGAGGGAAGCAAAAGGTGCACAATGATCCTTAAGGCCATGATATGATATGATATGAGGCTTTGAGGCCATGAGGGATCTTAGGGACAAAATTGGGGTCTTACAATATCCTCAGCCTCATTAACATCAACATTATTATCTCCTACCTCACCCTCACTCGTATCCTCATCCCCATTAACATCAACATTTGTGCCTCCAACCTCATCCTTATTCAAGTCACTTACACCATCTACTTTACCATTGAGAACATCTTCAACCAGTTTTCCAATGACATCTTCAGTTTCATCCACATTAACTACAACCTTAGCTATGTTGTCAGTTTCATTATCTATAGGTCCATCATAATAATTAGGTTGAGAAACTGAATGTTGCACATGCAAATGAACACTCTTATATACCTTACATAAATCAATTATCTCTTGGGCACCTTTATCGTCACTCAAAGTAAACAAACCAAATGTTGGGTCCTTGTATATTACTTACTGTTCTAGATTCCTCATATTCCAGTTCTTTAACAATCCTTAACACCTCAAAATAACCCCACTTATCAACATCACACTTCACCTTAGCAACTGAACCCCCATAACTTGATTCATTATTACCTTCGGAAAAAAACCCATGGTGTATAACTACGTGCACATATTCATCCATAATATACCTAAAAATTACAACATTTTGAATCAGGAACACAAAATCCTAAAATGCAAACCGAGATGAACCCTAAACTAGAATTTTGAGAAGATTAAAACGGAAAAAAAGAGAACATTACCGGTATTATAGAAAGATGAGAAATCTGGGTGCTTTGTTCGTTCTTTCTACGTTCTCTGTTCTTCGTTGTTTCTTCGTTCTTCGTTCAACTGTTTTAGGTTTGACAAAAATGATGTATGAACTGGATTTGAGCAAGATGACACACGTTTTGGGTTTGAGAGACATCTGAGGATAAAGGTGTTGCCTTTTATGTATTACCTTGCCAGGTCATCATAAGCGCATACACGTGTGTGCCACATATGCATCTCAATTAACTTTGACTAACATTTTGGACGGTAAGGATAAACGTGAACCACTTTGAATAACTGAGGGATCAAAATGGTACTTTTTTAAAATTAAGGGACCAAAATAAACTAGAGCTAAAGATATGGGACGAAAAATGGTATTAAGCCTTTTACTTTTCATGGTGGTGTGAGAGCACCCATAAGGATGGAAATAACATTTCTCTAACTTTACAGCAAAAATGACACCAAAAAATGACATTAATACTTACATCAAACACTGTTTATCATATTTATACTGTGAACAATGTTTTTTTTCAAAATATTTTTAAAATAAAAAATATTGTTTATAAAAAAAATATTTTAAAAATATTTTGTAAAACAAATATAAGGTTGTGTTATTAATCAATTGCATCATTGCATTAACCACGAAAACGTAGGTCGTTAGCCACTTATTTTCCTTTTAATTTATTTACTATTTTTTCTACTTCATTAACCTATAACAAATATAATATTAACTATTTTTAGATATTAAATTATAAAATGTCTTAATTAATCTTTACAACCTATTAACAACTTTATTTTGTTACTATGTTTTTTATATTTGAAAATTCATTAACCAAATTATAATATGTATTAACCAGTCTTATATATATCATTGACCATAATCGATTTATTACGTAACAGTTTATCTTTTAATGTCCGGGCACTCAATAACCAAATTATGGTCTATATTAATCAATTTATTACACTCATTTAACAATTTTATTTTCATATTTTTTAATGTCAAGACACATTAATTAAACTATATATTGTATTAATCAATATTTTACACACCAAATCAAAGTTATGTTAAAGAGAGAGAAAGAAGATTGAGAAAAATCAAAATTATGAATGTCACTATTCACCATATTCGTGAACAGTAAAATACAGGATATGTGTAAGAATTTAGTGTCAAAATAGCATTTTTCTTAAATTTAAAATGTGCGATTAGCAAAGGCCTTGTATTATGCTTCAAAGTTGGATTTAGAGACGAGGGAAGATACAAGAAATACAACATAATAGTGAGATATTATAATATATTATAATAATCAGACAAATTGCTCAATCTTTGTTAGTGTGTGAGGCACTTTTTTGTGTGTGTGTGTGTGTGTGTGTGTGTGTGTGTGTGTGTGTGTGTGTGAGAGAGAGAGAGAGAGAGAGAGAGAGAGAATATGAAAATAAGTATTCTATTATTGAAGAATGAATGTTTTACAAACTAATTTACATATGTATTTATATACAAAGTTACTTGACTGCTAAGTAACAAATATAACAAACTAAGTAACAAACCCTAATCCCTAATTATCTTTGGACTTGGGCCACACACAACTTGGATTATAGCTTATATCTCAACATACCCCTAATAATCCAAGTTGTCGAGCATATGTTAATCATAGTCGATCTGAACTATTCCTAATTTCTTTCTCAAATTCAGGAATCTATCGATCTTCAATCCTTTGATGAAAATATCAGCCAACTGTGCTTCACTTGAGTGATGCCTCACTTCAAGTTTACCTTGATTTACCTTCTCCCTAAGGAAATGAAATCTAGCTTCGATGTGCTTACTCATTCCATGCAAAACTGGATCGTCGCAAGATTTATGGCTGACTTGCTATGGATCTACATCACCAAAGGTTTCTTCACTTCGACCTTCATTTATTCAAGCACAAGTTTGATCTAAATTTCTTGACACGCAACATAAGATCCTGCTATATATTCAGCCTTACACGATGACAATGCCACCACAGGTTGCTTTCTCGAGCACCATGAGATTGGGGCACCAAACACTTGAAAGAAATAATTAGTTGTGCTTCTTCGATCTTCTTTATCTTCACACCAATCAACATATGAATAGAAAGCAACCATAGCTTCTTTTCTTTCAGAGTCTCGTCAAAATAGAATTCAATAGTTTATCGATCCTTTGGTTCACTCATGTATTTGCTTACTAATCCGACTGAGAAACCTATATCAGGTTGACTGTTGCATACATATCTCAGAGATCCGACAATTTATTTGAACAAAGTTGCAACGACTTTGTCTTCCTCTCCATGCTTCTCCAACTTCAACTTTGGTTTGACATGTGAAGATAAGGGACTGGAATCATCCATCAAGAATCTCTTGAGTATCTCTTTGACATACTTTCTTTGATGTGACACCAAACCTTGCTTAGACATTTGAAATTCCATTCCTATGAAATAAGACAAGTTTCCCAAATTCGACATTTCAAATTCCTTCTTCATAAACTCTTTGAACTTTGAAAAGTTCTCCAAGCTACTTCCAGTTACTGACAAGTCATTGACATATAAGAAAATGATTGTTATATCTTGTGCCACAACCTGAACATAGACATCATACTAAAATTTGAATTTAACAAATCCCAGTTCGAATAAGTATGAGTCGATCTTCTTATTCCATGCCCTAGGTGCCTTCTTGAGCCCATATAGCGCTTTGTGCAACTTATATACTTTCCTTGCTTCCTCTTGAATCACCAACCCATGAGGTTTTGTACATATACCTCTTCATCTAGAGGACCATTGAAAAATGTTGATTTCACATCTAAGTGAAATGACGACCAACCTTGTGAAGGAGAATTGCGGTCCAAAACGCAGCGAAAATAAAAATTTCTCCTTTAGAGATCCTTACGAATGGTCATGATCAGTGATAGAATATTTACCTCTTGTGACGACTGAAACCTTTGGTGCAGATCTCTTGTGACAATCAAAACCTTTGATGCAGATCCACGGAGCGATCACGAACGTTGAACGATGACAACGTCTCTACTCAGTCCACACGAACGGATTCCTTCAATCTCAGTGCTAGCTGGTACGAATGAAGGCCTTGAGTGAGAGAGAGAGAGAGAGAGTGAAAGAAAACGAAAAGAATGCAACCGCGCTTTTTTTTTTCTTCTGCACAAGGATTCTATTTATAGAACCACTTGTGTGGGCTTCAAGCTAAAAAGCCCACTTAAGTGTATTTTGGCCCATATCTTATAATATGCCCAAAATCACTTAAGCCCATGGTACCTTACCATATTTCGTATTCTACTCAAGTACACCGTACCTTACGATGTTCTATAATTCACTTAAGGGTACCGTACCTTACGATATTCCTTAGTTACTCTATCTCTCATCAATCCGTCCTTTGTGTGTGACCCTGTAGGTTTTCGTGACGTTGGCAATTATATTAAATCACGCATTTAACATAATAAACAGTGAGCGGTATCTAGCAACACATCACTGCTACCCAAGACACGAAAATGTCAAGTGATTTGACAATTCCTTCTGTTATAATAATTAGGTGTATAATTACCCTTTTGCCCTTATGTCTATATTGAACACAAGGCATAAACCGTGTCATCCTTGTCCAGTTCAATATTGGGCCCATAGACATTTATCCTGTTACGCAGGATGGGCAAATTCCATCTAGGTCACTCATGTCCCTCAGCATGCTTCGTGGAGTGCCCATCAACTGTCTTTATGGTTATCCAGTTACGGACAACGTTGGATCAGCAATAAAGCACTCGACTCTACATCTAGGATCCATAGTGGTTTCAGGTCGAAGAGTGGAATACACTATTATCACCATGAGAATTACTTATGACACCTTGCATAACTTTCTATATAGTATTCTCATAGCGGGTCAATCCGGTATAAATATTACTCCTAATATTCATACCTATGTTTAAGACTTGATAACTCTTTATCCATGATCCATGAGATGTGATCATCAGTCTACAAACATAATAGTCTTAATGCTTTAATGTTATCCCACTTCACACTAAAGCTCGACTACGGATACTTTAGGAATAGTGTCCTTATGTTTAATGTGTTCTCATGATTAAGTCACACTTAATACATTAAACGGACTATCTATTCCAGGGACTTTATTAATCAACCATAATAAAGAGAATGCCTTTTATTATTCGATACAAGTACCAAAATGTATTGGCCTCTAGGGCTTACACCAACAATCTCCCACTAGCACTAGAGCCAATCAGGCATACCCCGTATGCCCATTGATCTAGTATGGCCATCATGCTTCTGCTGCGCAAGAGGCTTTGTCAGTGGGTCAACTATATTGTCAAGTGTAGGTACTTTACATATTTTCACATCTCCTCTATCTATTATCTCTCGAATGAGATGATAACGCCTAAGTATGTGTTTGGATCGTTGGTGAGATCTAGGCTCCTTGGCTTGTGCGATAGCACCATTGTTATAATAATAGAGACCAATGGGATCCCCAATGCTAGGGACTATGCCAAGTTCACTAATGAACTTTTTGATCCAAACAACTCCCTTTTCTGCATTTGAGGCAGCAATATACTCGGCCTCGGTTGTAGAATCAGCAACTGTATCTTGCTTTGAACTTTTCAAGCTCACAGCGCCACCATTTCAGCAAAACACATAACCATTGGAATCATTCATATTAAAGCGTCTCAGCACCTTGTCTATGTACTCTGACTTAGGCCAAGCATTTTATGATCTATCTCTATAGATTCTGATTCCTAATATATAGGCTGCTTCACCTAGGTCCTTCATAGATAAGCATTTCCCCACCCAAGACTTTGCTTGTTGCAGGGTAGGGATATCGTTTCCAATAAGTAATATGTCATCTACATATAATACCAGGAATACGATCATGCTCCCACTAACCTTCTTGTAGACACAAGGCTCATCTTCGTTCTTGATGAATCCATACAGTTTTACTGTTTCATCAAGGCGAAGATTCCATGAGTAGGTCATAGGCTCATCTTGATCCATGAGTAATACATCACCTTGATCAGATATCCATATATCTCAGGTAGGTGACGTATCCTGCCTGACCTACGCTGGTCTTGTTCTACTTGAGCAGGTTGCTCTTACACAACCACTTGTGTTTCCTGCTCTAATTCCTCCATAGGTGTATCGATAATTTGTGATTCTTGAATTTCTTCAAGTTCTACTTCCTCCCACTGATTCCTTTGGAAATAAAATCCCTCTCTAGGAAAACTCAGGTTCGAGCGACAAACATTTTGCCCTCATAAGGATTGTAGAAATAATATCCTCTTGTTTCTTTAGGATACCCCACAAATAAGCATTTGTCAGATTTGGGCTCAAGCTTAGTTGAAACTTGTCATTTCACATAAACCTCGCAACCCCAAATCTTTATGTAAGACATATGTGGTTTCTTACCACTCCATATCTCATATGGTGTCTTCTCAACCTTTTTGGATGGAACACGGTTAAGTGTGTAAGCTGCTGTCAATAGTGCATGTCCCCAAATGGAGTTTGGAAGATCGGCGTGACTCATCATGGATCGGACCATGTCTAACAGGGTTCGATTTCTTCTCTCAGATAAACCATTCCATTGTGGTGTTCCAGGAGGAGTAAGTTGGGATAGGATCCCACACTCTTTCAGATGGTCATCAAACTTTAGGCTTAAATACTCACCGCCTCGATCTGATCGAAGAGTTTTAATATTCTTACCTAGTTGGTTTTGTACTTCATTCTTGAATTCCTTGAACTTTTCAAAGGACTTTGATTTGTGTTTCATTAAATACACAGAACCGTATCTACTGAAATCATCGATAAATGAAGTACTGAAAACCTCCTCTGGCTGGAATGTTCAGTGGTCCACATACATCAGTATGTATGAGGGCCAAAAGATCATTAGCTCTTTCACCTTTTCCTGTGAATGGAGATTTTGTCATCTTCCAAGTACTTTGGGCAGTTTCCCTTCCAGTGTCCGGTCTTACCGCAATGGAAGCAGGTGCCTGCCTTTGTTATGCCTCCACTAGGCCTCAAAACAGTAACAGTGGGTTTGGGTTTGGCAACTTCCTTGCCCTTCCCTTTATCACCCTGCCTGGTGGGCCTTTTGTTCTGTCTCTTTCCATTTCCGATCATCAGAGTGGACTTCCCTTTTGTCTTCAGATTCTGCTCGGCAGTTCTTAACATGGCGAGCAGTTCAGGAAGAGATTTGTCCATATCAATCATATTGAAATTTAGGACAAATTGACTGAAACTATCTGGCAACGATTGCAAGACCAAATCAGTCGCAAGTTCCTTTCCGAGGGGAAAACCCAACCTTTCAAGCTTTTCCATATACCCAATCATCTTGAGCACATGGGGACTTATAGGGGCTCCCTCAGCTAACTTGCCTTGAAAAAGGGTTTTTGAAACTTCAAACCTCTCATGCCTTGCTTGCTCTTGATAGAGCATCTTCATGTGTTCGATCATATCGAACGCTGTCATGTTCTCATGTTGCTTTTGCAACTCTGAGTTCATGACATCCAGCATGAGACAAGCAGTTTCATTGGCATCATCGACATGCTTCTTATAAGCATCTCTTTCTGCCTTAGGTGCAGAACTAGGAGGTTCCTCTTCAGGAACAGGTGTCTCCAAGACATACAGCTTTCTATTATGTTTGAGGATAATCCTCAGGTTTCGGTGTCAATCCAGAAAATTTGTCCCAGACAATTTTTCCTTATCAAGGATTGATCTCAAGATGTTGGTAGAGGTGTTTACTGTCATGGTAATCTACATAAGGATTAATGAAAATATAAGTATCATTGACATATTTAATCAGACCTTTAATTAAATATGCTCCCACTATTTTACTCAAAACAAATGACCCTCATCATTTGATTCGGAAAATCCCGTTGGAAGATTTTCTAGTGGGTCGAGATCCATATTTCACTTCGTTCTAAGTCCGCGTAGGCGGATTACACAAAACTAGGTTATTTAGGTAGGAACTCCTTCCAATTGTATCTCATACAACTCTCGAAAATTTCAATTGGGTGAATAACTCCTTATTCCAATCCATCATATGGATTATTCCCAACTCTTGCTTCTAAACATATATATAATCTTATTATAATTTGTTTAGTTAAGTTTGACCCATTGTTTTAACAGTTGGATATTACAATTATCCCATCGCACCTTACTAATATATAGATCATGCACCTCGCGTAGGCGAAACCTACATTATCCATTACTAGTCTTGATGAGTGTTAAAACTTGGAAAGCATAAACTTAATATTTAATTTGAGGGAATTGCAATTTTTTTATGATCTCACCGGCTTGTTTATCATATAAATTGTCTCTCACATGCATCAACATACATACTCATGCATCAACATACATACACAATGAAACAGTTATGGCCCCTAGCGCAATTGTTCTCCCAAGCCAATGAGAGAACCTAAGCTAACCTAATGACGATCTAAGCTTCTACAAGCAAGATCTTCAAGGTTGTCCTCCTTTAATATTGAATTCTTCTCTAAGCTTCACCAAGCAAGATCTTCAAGATTGTCCTCCTTTGATATTGAAATCTTCTCTTTCTTCATGACATTGTCTTCTTCTCTTTCTTCATAACATTACATTCCAAAAGAAACTCGTTTTACATACGAGGGTTTGAGATGAGAAAAGAAGTTACATTAAGAGATCAAAAGGAGAGGCACGACACGCAGGTCGTATTTTAAAAACCCAAAACAAAATAAAGGATAACTAAGGCCATAACTGATCACAACAAGGCAATAATAACAAACACATTATTATTATTAATTTTTAATTCCTTTAATTAATTAAAACCAAATTTTTAATTCATTTGAAATGGACATTGTTTTTGCATTAACACAACTCTTGCGTAGGCACAAAATCAGAAACCCCAAAATTTTGACTCTGTGAGTGTGACGACCGTCACAGGCATGTGACGACCGTCACAGGCATGTGACGACCGTCACAGGCCACGTGAGTGTGACGACCGTCACACAAAACACGTTACGACCGTCACAGAGCCAAAAACAGAAACGCCTAGTTTTCTGGACTTGTGAATGTGACGACCGTCACAAAGCACGTGACGACCGTCACGCATCCAGTTTGTTATGCTTGTTACGCTCGTCACACGAGCTTCACGCAGCCAAAATAACAAACTTTGAAACAGTCAACAGACGTGTTCCAAAAGCCCTAAATTCACAACTCTTTGACGGCACAACCCTTGCGTCGTCTCCAACCCTAATGCGCCAATTTCAGACCGTCAAACACACCTCGATTGTTGATTCAGTATGATTGATCAACATGTCATTGCTTCACCATACTAATGTCAGATTCCGAAGCAAATGACCATTGATCGCTCAAAGGAAAACAATCATTTAGTGTTCGAATGAATGAAACAGAAACAGTATATCACATATACCGTACTTTGCATTAGGATTACTTATATCATATATAAGTTGATCGGTCTCATTTGCGTAACCTATGGACGATCGATGTATCGCTGCTTCACCATACTAATGTCGGATTCCGAAGCATAGTCAACATCAATCATCCAACTCGTACACTCATGATGCCAAATTTAATTACCCGATTAATTAATTGATTCGTTCTGTCTTTTAATCATATTAATACAGAAAATAAACAGCTATCCGATTCATGGTTTCGTAAGTGGCTCTGATACCACTGAAGGAGAATTGCGGTCCAAAACGCAGCGGAAATAAAAATTTCTCCTTTAGAGATCCTTACGAATGGTCATGATCAGTGATAGAATATTTACCTCTTGTGACGACTGAAACCTTTGGTGCAGATCTCTTGTGACAATCAAAACCTTTGATGCAGATCCATGGAGCGATCACGAACGTTGAACGATGACAACGTCTCTACTCAGTCCACACGAACGGATTCCTTCAATCTCAGTGCTAGCTGGTACGAATGAAGGCCTTGAGTGAGAGAGAGAGAGAGAGTGAAAGAAAACGAAAAGAATGCAACCGCGCTTTTTTTTTTCTTCTGCACAAGGATTCTATTTATAGAACCACTTGTGTGGGCTTCAAGCTAAAAAGCCCACTTAAGTGTATTTTGGCCCATATCTTATAATATGCCCAAAATCACTTAAGCCCATGGTACCTTACCATATTTCGTATTCTACTCAAGTACACCGTACCTTACGATGTTCTATAATTCACTTAAGGGTACCGTACCTTACGATATTCCTTAGTTACTCTATCTCTCATCAATCCGTCCTTTGTGTGTGACCCTGTAGGTTTTCGTGACGTTGGCAATTATATTAAATCACGCATTTAACATAATAAACAGTGAGCGGTATCTAGCAACACATCACTGCTACCCAAGACACGAAAATGTCAAGTGATTTGACAATTCCTTCTGTGATAATAATTATGTGTATAATTACCCTTTTGCCCTTATGTCTATATTGAACACAAGGCATAAACCGTGTCATCCTTGTCCAGTTCAATATTGGGCCCATAGACATTTATCCTGTTATGCAGGATGGGCAAATTCCATCTAGGTCACTCATGTCCCTCAGCATGCTTTGTGGAGTACCCATCAACTGTCTTTATGGTTATCCAGTTACGGACAACGTTGGATCAGCAATAAAGCACTCGACTCTACATCTAGGATCCATAGTGGTTTCAAGTCGAAGAGTGGAATACACTATTATCACCATGAGAATAACTTATGACACCTTGCATAACTTTCTATATAGTATTCTCATAGCGGGTCAATCTGGTATAAATATTACTCCTAATATTCATACCTATGTTTAAGACTTGATAATTCTTTATCCATGATCCATGAGATGTGATCATCAGTCTACAAACATAATAGTCTTAATGCTTTAATGTTATCCCACTTCACACTAAAGCTCGACTACGGATACTTTAGGAATAGTGTCCTTATGTTTAATGTGTTCTCATGATTAAGTCACACTTAATACATTAAACGGACTATCTATTCCAGGGACTTTATTAATCAACCATAATAAAGAGAATGCCTTTTATTATTCGATACAAGTACCAAAATGTATTGGCCTCTAGGGCTTACACCAACACCTTGCTTGCATGCCAAGGCTACCTTCAGTCGAATAGTTTCCAGTCTTGCTACTGGTGCGTATAGTTCAGAGTAGTCGACTCCTGCTCTCTGAAGAAAACCTCGAGCTACCAATCTTTCCTTATATCTGGCTATCGACCCATCAACATTTTGCTTCAACTTGAACACCGACTTCACTTCGATAGATTTTGTCAATGCTGGAAATTCGACTAACTCCCATGTCTTGTTTCTTTCGATTACTTGTAACACTTCGACCATAATTGACTTCCACTATCTATCATTTAAGGCTTCACAATATTTGATTGGTTCAACACCTGCAAGTAAGGAGAAATGAACTAATTCTCCATCTGGTGTGACTTCATCATCATCAGTCACTTCATAGTCTTGAAGTCTTGATGGAAGAACTCTAGTTCTTTGAGGTCTTTGACTAGTAATAGTTACACCATCATCGACTTCGATTGTGTCGGGCATGTCAGCAACTGTTTCGACTTTGATTGGAATATTGACAATATATTTGACTTCGACATTATTACTTGCTTCGTCGATATCATAGCTCATAAATGGCTTGTCAATTGCATAACTAGAATTTCAATTCCAGATAGAATTTTCATCAATCACAATATCTCGACTCATTACGATCTTCTCATTAACTGGATTGAACAACCTATATGCACCAATTTTATGATATCCTACCATAATTATAGATTCAGTCTTGTCATCAAGCTTTTTTTTTCTAGCATCAGGAACATGCTTGTAACAAATAGAGTCAAACACCTTCAGATGACTCACTGATGTTCGTTTTCCACTCCAAACTTCTTCAAGAGCCTTGTTCTTCAGGTTCTTGGTAGAGCACCTATTCAGAATATAAACAACTGTGGAAATAACTTTACCCTATAAGGATTTTGGCAAATTCTTATGCTTCAGCATGCATCTCACCATGTCTAATATGGTCATGTTTCTTCTTTCTATTATTCCATAATGTTAAGGTGTATAAGGAGTAGTTACCTCATGATCAATACCATTTTCTTTATAGAATTCTTCAAACATCTTGGATCTATAATCGCCACCTCCATCTGTTCATAAAACTTTAATCTTCTTCACACTTTGGTTTTCGACAAGCATCTTGAATCTCTTAAAGATTTCAAATATTTCGTCCTTTCGTTTGATCACATAGATCCACGTCTTTCGACTAAACTCATCGAAAAATGAAAAAAACACCTGTTTCCCCCAATAGTATGCTCTTCAAAAGGGACACATACATCTGAATGTACAAATCTGAGTATGCATGAGGATCTCATTGGCATAGTCGAAACAAAAGACTTTATATATTGCTTTCCGACTAGACAACCTTCATAGAGTTTGTCGGGCATCTCCAGACTTGGTATACCAATGACCATATCTTGAGTAATTAGTTGATTGAGTGATCTAAAGTTCAAATGTCCAAACCTCAAATGCCACAACCAACTATGCTTGTGGTCGACAACAATTTTTAGACATTGTACTTCAGTCGAACTGATCAAGGTCTTAAATGTCTTGTTCTTCAACTAAGGAGATTTTAAGACCAAATTGTTCTGGGTGTTGAACAGTTATAAGACCCCATCTTTCATGATTATTGAGAAATACTTTTTGACCAGTTATCAAACACTTAGCAAATTGCACTTCATTCCAAGTACATGAAGTACATTTTTTATCATAGATTTTCCTCCATTGCTCCTTTGAATAACTATGTTTCCAGTACCTTCTACTTGTAATGAGCTATTATCAGCAAGTTTAACATTTCTCTTCTTTGACGAGTCGAAATCTGCTAACCACATTTTCCAACCAGTCATGTGATTCAAGCAGCCCGAGTTGAGGAACCAGATCTTGGATTTGACATGGTCATCTACAACTGTAGCCATAACCATCATATCTTTATAATCATCGAAATCTTGGCGTGAAAGGTTCGCTCATTCCTCCTTGACTTTTATTGATCCATTTTATTTATTATACAAATAATTATTGGCCACGTGACCCCAATTTTCACAGTTATAACATTACACACCTTTTTTTCTCTCTGTCTTTCTGATAGGAGTTTCCTCATCCTCTTTTCGAGGATTCAGAAGCCATATCGTTGACCTTGTTCTTTTGAGAGTTCGACCAAGACTTCTTGCTCCGTGTCTTGTGTCCTTTTCTTTTGAACTTGTCAGAACCATCATGCTTCTTCCAAGCCTGAGCCTACAATACTTGTTTCGAATCTTGAACCCCTTTCCTTTCGACAATCCTAATCTTATGCGCCTCCAACGAACCAACCAAATCTTCCAGTTTCATGGTTTCAAGATTATTAGATTCTTGAATAGATACAATAACATGATCAAAGTGAGAGGTCAATTTTCACATTACCTTATCAACTATCATCTTATTAGTTAGGGTTTCACCACAACCCTTCATGAGATGGACGCGATTCTGCACCTTTGACATATAACCTGTAATCTTTTCATCTTCTTGCATCTGCAGCAATTCATACTGTTGTTGCAAAGTCTGCAATTTTATAACTTTGACTTTCTCACCTCCTTCATAGTACTTGACAAGAATATCCCATGCCTTCTTCGCTGATTCAACATGAGAAATCTTGTCTAAATTCACTGAATTTGCCACCAACTGAATGAAATGTGTGGCCTTGCAATCTTTCTTCTTCAACTCCTTATATGTGACTCTCTGAGCATCAGTTGCATTATCAGCAAGCTCAAGAACGCCATTAGTAACCACTTCTTGGGTTTCCTAAAAGATGAGCAAGGAATGCATATGGTTCCTCCATCGGATCCAATTCTTGTCGTCAAGAATTGGAAGAGAATTCAATACCATTGGTGCCATTCATCTTTTTAGAAAACACAATTAAAAACCCACGATCGTGTAAGCACGATCATTGACGTGTGATTCTTGAAAACACGATCAAGAATCTAACTGGGGCTCTAGATACCAATTTGTTAAAGCGTGAGACACTTTTGTAAGGAGAGAAAAGAAGAAAGAATATGAAAATAAGGATTTTATTATTGAAGAATGAATGTGTTACAAATTTATTTGCATATGTATGTATTATGTACAAAGTTACTTGAATACTAAGTAACAAATATAACAAACTAAGTAACAAACCCTAAATCCTAATTATATTTGGGCTTGGGCCACACACGCCTTGGATTATATCTTATATCTCAACAAATTTGAATCTCCAAAATGAGATAAAGAAATATTTAAAAAATAAATAAATAAAATAGGTCTTGGTTGAGAGATATGTTAGCTAAGTTGTTAGACAACAAAAGTTATATTTGATCTTGTTGTTAATTTT
This sequence comes from Lathyrus oleraceus, assembly GCF_024323335.1. NCBI lineage: Eukaryota > Viridiplantae > Streptophyta > Magnoliopsida > Fabales > Fabaceae > Lathyrus > Lathyrus oleraceus. Next base: position 160,437,612 of record NC_066579.1, on the reverse strand, counting down.
GTTGTTGTTAGATAATGGAGTTTTTCAACGAGTCTTCTATACTATGATTCGTTTGAAAATAAAGGAGAGTCAATGCAAGACAATTTTAAATAAGTATCATAAGGATTTTTCTACAGTATTACCACACTAAAAGAAAAAAAAAATTATAACAACGATTTCACCTCACATATCAAAAAATCGAAGTATAATTCCTGGACGCGCCATGTTTTTTTTCTTAGAAAAATATACAATTTATTCCGTCATTTTTTTAATTGAGAGGTAAACTTATTCAGTGTACATGCTCTGTATCTCAGCAAGTTCATATTATGTTTTTATTTCATTAAAAGTGGTGTATTCTTGAATATTTTATTTTTGATCTAAACAATACGCCACTTTTCACCTAGGTTTTATTTTCCAACTGAGATGAATTTGTTTCTCTGATATATATATATATATATATATATATATATATATATATATATATATATATATATATATATATATATATATATATATATATATATATATATATATATATATATATATATATATATATATAGTTTTAAGTTGTAGCATTCAGTTTCATTTGTCTAAGCAACACAAACATAACCCTAACGAAGAACCATTAACAAGAGAGCCAATAAGAAAGTCCAAAACAACGAGAGCCATAGACATATATCATCTTCAATACGAAAATGATATGTGTTTAGTGCTCTCATTTTTTCTTCAAATATTTAAATCATTTTCTTTCACTTCTTTTTTAGATATCTGGTATATCAAACATCACTACTCATATTATTGTTGTTATTGAGATCCGAAATCCTAGAGCTTTTAACTTGTTGTTGTTGTTTAAAAAGATTTATGTTATAGGTCTATTGATGTTTTTGTTGTTGTCGAAACCCGTTATTGAGACCCTAAACCCTAGAGATTTAATATTATTTTTGGTGTTGTTTAAACAGATGTATGTTATAGGTTTATTAATTTTGTTGTTATTGATGTTGATGTTGTTGTTGTTGTTGAGACCCTAAATCCTAGAGGTTTAATCTTGTTGTTGTTGTTTTAAAAAAATTCTGTTATAAGTTTATTGATGATGTTGTCATGGTTTTGTTAAGAGATTGTTTTATTGAGTTATTGTTTAATGTAAGTTGTTATTTTTGAGTTGTTGATGTTATTGTTGTTGTTACTTTGTTCTACTACCCAAAGTTATGAAAATCTATATGTTATTTTGGTTACACAGAGGGAAGGTGTTAGCATCCAAAGTGTCCTAGGTACTCCTAGGGAGCCCTTTCTTGTGTGCATATGTGTTTTTGTATAAAATGATGTTTACAATAAATAGAGTGGATGGATGAGAAAAGAATTCATTAATTATATTTTTGTGTTTGACAAGACCTTCGGACTTATGCCTACGTACCAACATAAAAATGAGGGATCAAAACCTCGTAGTTCGTGGTAACAATTTCAAAATGAATGCATTGCTTTTAACAAAAAAATTTAAGTTTAACAAAGGCACAAAAGGCCTAAAAAGGTTTGAATGAGTGTTAGTTCTTTTTGTCTTTTGAAATTTTAAGTCAAGTATAGTTAAGTTCATTTACAAATTTAATTAAGAAAAGAGTTTGAAAATGCAATCGCATAAGGGCAAAGTTTTTAATTTGCAATAAAGTCAAGATTTGGAAAACACAAGCAAAGAAGATTTTTAAAGGAGGGAGAGATTTGAAATTAAGGAAGTGAGGAGGAGATGAAGAGACTAATCCTAAGCAAAAATTAAAAGTTAAGAGTTGAAAAGATATGACCAATGGGCTGCAATCTAATAGACAAGAATGTCATATAGAAACCCAAATTTCCCTTGGACTTTAGAATCAAGCAATATCAATACACAAATAGCAAGATGAAGAGCAATGCATCAAATAAAGATAGCCACATCCACGCTTAGCAACTCCATGATCTTCTTCATAATCTCCCATGTATCAGATGAAATAAGAGATAGGCATTTAGGCACAAGTTCAAAGTAACAACTTCAATAAGACCATGTAGCAGATGAACTCAAATGGGATCTCAATACTTGCTTCAGATGAAAGTTTACTTCACAAGCACTTGATTTCAGAAAGTTGGCATTGACCAAGTCCTTTTGCATAGGGAGTGTTGCCTAATTCTAAGTTCAATGTCGCAGATCAAAATCAACAGTCTACACAAATGTCTTTTAGGATTTTTGTTGTTATTATGTATATTAAGGTTAAATGACCATAAACACAAACAAATATATACAATCACAAGATAATCACAAAGTATGGTTCAAGTGAGCTAAGTGAAAATGGAATTAAAATAAACAAATTAAATGGTATGAATAATGGCAAATGAATAAAGACTTGAACTTAAAATGCATAAAAGTAAATGGCTTAAAATTAAATGTTAGTTGTTAGTTGATTAGAAGTTAGTATTGCTTTTGCTTTTCAATGTTTAAGTCATTCTTTGGAGAACACTCAACCCACTATTCACAAGCATGGATCCTTGAACCAAGACATCTTCCAAAGGAAGGAAAAAAAGCCAAGTTTCCACACAATACCATGAAAGAGGGGAGACTTACAATCTCAATTACTAGAATGTTATTCCTTTTGTGTCAAAATTCAGCGCTATGTTAAGCAATCGTAATTGGACTTATGTAGAAGTCACAACTATTTGAGGCCGGACAATAGAAATTTTAGCGTTAATGCATGTTAGAGATATGGTATTATGAACCATACTCCTAAAATATACCACACTTAAAAGAAAATGAAAAAGGGGTGGACCTAATCTCATCCACACTTATGTTGATTTTTCAATGAACTAGCCTTAGGATATAGAGATATCATAGGTCCATGAAATGAATGAGAAGAGAATGGGATTGAGATGAAGAGGGAGGGGAAATGGAATCAACACAAATTGGTCAAATGAGGACTTTTATCAAATTAAAATCATTCATTCATTTTGGGAGATGAAATTTACATTTCATCAATCCCCTAAATCCAATGATTTTAACTCAACAAAGTCAAATCAACCATGACCAAGGCCCAACAACACAAGTCAAACTCAACAAGTCAATATCAAAAGCTCAGCACAATTTATTTTGCATTTAAACAATTAAAATCAATTAAAAGGGCATTAAATTAAATTATGGTTGGTCAAAATCCTAAAACCTCATCAAAACACCAAATAAATCGCCATGAGATTTATCATAAGTCAAATACGGTCAAAGGATCTTGGAGAAAAATTTTCATTAATTTTGGAAACTTAAAACTATTTTTAAACAATTAAAAATATTCACAAAAAAACAATTAAATCATGAAAAATATTAATAATGATCCAAAAAATAATTTTAATTCAGAAAATGATAGAGGAATTTATTTAAATTTTTTTTGATGAAAGTCTCATATTTTTGGATCAATATTAAAATTAATATAAATTAATGAAAATAAGTCAATTAAATCAAAAATCAGAAAATAGCAGAAAAACGTGGACCACTTGATCTGCCTCATTAATTGAGGTGGCAGATCAAGTGGATCAGAGCACGCGTTCCATGATGGACCCTGGTCAATGTGCCACACGCATGGTAATCAGTTTGTACGCTTAAGATTAAAACAAAATAGGTGGATCCTATGGTTTTGAGACACACCAACGCATCACTGGTGTTGTAACTCCGATCTTCTTCACCGGTGGACCTCACCGGACTGGTCCACCTTCAACCATCACCAAAATAAAAAAGGATGACATGAATTTAAAGTAAAAATGCTCAGGAGCTCGAATTTGGCCTCAATTTCATCTAACTCCAAGTATATTGAAAGATACAGGGAGTTGAATTTTGAGGATCATGATCTGACTTGCTTCAATTTGACCTCAATGCAACTCAACCTTCTTGTCTACATTGGTAGGACTTAAGATAACCAAAAATCAAGAAGAATTATGGAGAATTGAGTGAGAGTCGAAGAAAAGAAAAAGGGAGAAATTCACTTTCACTGCAGGTCCAGATGAACACGATTTTGCTTCCACTTGCACTTGGCCTTGCTTTGGACACTTGATGGAATGGAATTGAATAAAAAGGAAGCAGGACTCTTGGAGATTTGAATCTCAAAATAGTGGAGATTCAAACTCGATTTCCAATGGAAATCCTCAAGGTTATCCTTTGAATGAGAGGGTTTGGGGTTGGGGATTCAAAGTTGGCGCGCAGGTGTCCTCAATTCTGAATGCAAGGGTCTCTGTTTATACCCAAGGCATTGTTATTTGCACACTTGATTCAAATTTTAAAAAATGACAACTTTGCTTGCATGGATGCATGGGCGTGTGATAGGCCCATGTAATCATTTAATCAGGTCCAAAATTGTGTACAAACATTTCTGAAGTTATGTGGAAAGGCCATGCATTTGTGTATGGAAGATTCAAGTTCACTTATGCCAAATGGTGATCCAAGTTCAAGCCATGCGCAAGTCACTCATACTTTGTCCAAATGGGATGAAATTGGATTTTTCGAAAAGGTTAGATCAAGAGGAACAACTTTCATGTCGAACACTTTTTAATTTGAAGCTTGGATCATGATGAATTTTAAAGTGGAAGTTGGGAAAATCAAACATATCAAAAAAAATTCTAAGTGTCAAGCCATATGTTCACTTCTTCCATCTTGGCTAACTTTTTCTATGAGCTTTAAATGAGAAACGTTCCTTCATAAAAGTTGTATCTCTCTCAAAGTTATTCAAAATAATCATAAATTTGACCTAATTTGGATTTCACATTAAGGAGTTATGCATTTTAGAAGTTGAGGAAAATCACTTGTTCAATGGCATGGGTCCAAAATGACCTATAATGTCTCCTCATATCACATGCATTTAAAAGTTTAATTTGCTCTTTCACTAAACATAAAAGTTGAATTAGACATCTTGAATTTGATTTTTCAACTTGAATAGCTTTCATATCATAAAAATTGAGCAAGTTATGACCTTGAGAAGTTGACCTTCAAATTAGGGTTTAGACAAATTGACCTATAATCTTTCACCATAAAAAATGACTTTACAAGGAAAACTAGATCTAGACCTCAACATGAAAGTTGTTTGGAATGTCATTTTGATTAACTTTGATGTTGGAATCATTTTCATATGACAAATATTGTAGGTGATAGGGTCTAGGGAACCTCAGTTTTGATCAGTTGACTTCCTCTGGTCAACCACCAAGAACCAACTTGCTAGCTTGACATTCTCTTGACTTTTGGGGCTCATGGAGGATCATGTATGCATAATATGATGAAATTTTAAGTATACCTTGAAATATTTGATCAATTCTTGAAGAAGCTTGTATGAGAAGTTACACAAGATACCTAGATGAATTAGGGTTTCCAAGGCAAATCAACTCCAAACTCTTGATGATTTCTTGATCAAAATAACATGTGAAGACCATGGGGATCCATATATGATGCTTAGAGCCATAGTAAACCAATTCTTGATTGAACTCCTTGTATTGAGGGTCTTAAACCCTATATGTGAGCTTGATAAATCAAAGGTGAGCATGTGCCCTACCTACAAAAGAGTTGGATTATACAAAGACATACTTTTTTTGGTATTTTGGTTAGTAGATGATAAAAGTACAAAGTATGATACAATCAAATGATGCTTGGTGATCTCTTCCAATGCAAACCCGATGAATAAGGGGTAAGGAGGATGCCAAGATGTGATCCCAAAATGCATATGATGAGATAGCATGAGGGATCTTAGGGTCAAAATTGGGGTCTTACAGCTGCCCCTATTTAAGGACATTCTAACTGAGGAGATGACGATTAAAATCTTTGCATCAAATTAGTAGAATGAGCTTAAATAACAACATATAAAAACAAATTTTGGTCCCTAAGAGAGACTGAAAGTCCATAGGAGTAGAATAAGCCAAAATGCATATGATATGAATGTTAAAATAATCTCTATGGGGAAATGTTGCCACAAAGGAAAAAAATCTAGAGAGACTGAAAGTCCATAGGAGTATAATGCATTCCTTAAGGAAAACTCACTGGGGAGACAGAGACTTTGGGGGGAATAAAGGGTTGTGGATAGGCCAGACTATGACTAAAAAACAACTAGGGGACTAGAGGGATTCCATGAAAATAAATCACTGGAAAGACTCAGTCGGGGAATAAAAGGAACATCTGCAGGGGAAATGGGTAGATCAGAACAAAGCTAAAATACTCGAACCAAATAGGAAACAACAATTTTACTGAGGAAATATGAACTAAAACTCGACTGGGGACGAAAAAATCTTCAACACAGGAGGAGCAAAAATATATTATCCATTACCATTTACTTAGTAAGGGGATAACAAAATCTGACAGGGAGGTCATTCGTTATCGGTTGGGGTAAACATATCAAGGATGACTCACCGAGGGCGATCAAGAGATGTATTCATTACCGGTTACTGGGTAAGAATAAACTGTTGGGAAAAGTCAAAATAGGATTTACAACTACCAGTTACTAGGCAGAAGATCAAAGAGAGAGAATATTCGTCACTGGTTAAAGTGGACATATCAAGGATAGACTCAAAGGAAAGAAAATATGTCATCGGTTAGGATGAACATATTAAGGATAGCCTTGCCTGGAGACACTAGGAAGGATATCCGTCACCGGTTAAGATGAACATATCAAGGATAAACTGCCTGAAAAAGTAGGAATTACATCTATCGAATACTGGATAGAATATCAACAAGAGAATATTCGTCATCCGTTAGGATGAACATATCAAGGATAGACTCATAGGGGAGAAATGGGAATTACATCTATCAGTTACTAGATAGAATACCAACAAGAGAATATCCGTCACCGGTTAGGATGAACATATCAAGGATAGACTCTGCAAAAGGGGAAGCAGGATTTACAACTACCGGTTACTAGGCAGAAGACCGCAAAGATAAGGAAATTCATCATCGGTTAGGATGAACATATCAAGGATTAACTCTCTGGGGAACAAAATAAGGATTACAACTACCGGTTACTAGGTAGAATACCAAAAAGAGAATATTCGTCATCGGTTAGGATGAACATATCAAGGATAAACTCAAAGCAAGGGAAGAAAATATATGTCATCGGTTAGGATGAACATATCAAGGACATACTTCCTGGGGAAACGTGAGAACAAATCCGCTGGGGAGAAAAAGGGTTACCTTTGCCGAGGATTGGGCAAAAGTGACAACTCTTGCAAACTAAGAAGAATATTACCAGTTACTGGGTAATAGACTCTCAGGGGACCAAAAGCATCTACCTAGGTAAGATCTAGAAAAAAAAGGTCAATCAAAGACTCAACCCAATAAGGATATAACTCAAGGGGAGTGGTTCCATCCAGATAACCCACCGGGGAGGAAACTAAAATAACGACCATCCATGAGGAAACAACTCGGTGGGGAAAGAGAAAGGTTAAAGTCTTTATGCTTAATGTGATGACGCTCTACAATTGAAAGAGGATAGACAAACCAAATTTGCATAGGGAAAGGTATACCACCATAGCAGAGGACCATAGAGATAATGAATCACCAAGTGTAATAATGCAAATAATGAAATCACATGAGTGTATATGTATATGTATATGTATATATGATGATTATGCTGACAAAAAGATCACAAAGGATACAAATGTCACTGGTTTGAATCATCGATACGAACCCCTAGCCAATCCTCACAGGAAGGAAACAACTGCTAAAGAGAAATCAAACGTCTCGAAGGCTCAATCCGGGCCGGGTAAATCACAAAGAGAGGATCTTCTGAGGAAATTGCTACAAACTCTGCGGGGAATTTTAGGTCACCACCATATCCAATGGGAGACAACCCTGCAGGGGAGAACCATAACACTGCTCAAAATCAGGAATAACTCTGACAACTTACGGGGAACCAAAATTCTGCCGAAGCTATGCAAACTGCCGAAATAACATGCCTACAATTCAAGGGAGACCAACAAACTCGGCTGGAGAAACCAACAAAACTCGGTTGCTGAAAAGCTGCGGGGGATAATGTCGCATTCGCGAAAAACAACCGGCGGGCTAAAAGCAAAACAACACACAGAGCCGCCACCGTGTGTTATTTATCCCAAAAGAGGGAAAGGAAACGCTCGAAGTAAACCTGGAAAAGACATGGTCTCGCGACCAGAGAGAGATGGGATCGGGAGTCGGTTATGCGAAGGGAAGGTATTAGCACCCCTACGCATCCGTCGTACTCGACGGGATCCACGCTCAAAAAGATAGAAGAAAGGTTGCTAAACACTGCTCAAAGAATACACACACACACACTAGAGAGAAACACAGGTGGAAGAAGAGGGGAAAGGGCTCGCTAGGATATCGCATCCTATGCCTACGTATCTCATCTGGAATGAGAATCAGAGCTTCCGTAGTTCGGCTCACGCACGCCAAACAAAACACACACAGGAAGCTGACTGCCAATCGCTGGGCTTACGTCAGACTCCACACAAAACGGCAAACATGGAAACCGAACGCCAATCGCTGGACTTACATCAGATTCCGAACCAACAAACACACCAATAGGATACGGACTGCCAATCGCTGGTCTTGCATCCATATCCTAACACACAAGAGGGTTAACAAACAAACAAGTTACTAAGGAGTCAGGCACTCGAGCCTAGTAACTGTCAAGAAAACACACACAAAAAAGAAAAAGGGTGCCCGGAGAGACCTCGTACGACCTCCTGCCTACGTACCTCATCTGGTATGAGGATCAGGGTGACGTAGTTCCCCTGAATGGGAAATAAATTCTAACCTAACCAGAGACTGGGAAATGACAAACTAGAAGGGAGCTGGACTCGAGCCTAATAGTTATCATGCAAATTCACCATGGTCCTAGGTTAAGGTTTCTAGCTAACTTGCACATGCAGCAAGCTAAACCTAAACAACACAAGCAATCAAAGCAAACAATCACAAATAGCACACACTATATACAGACAAAGTGGGCTCACACAAGGGTTAGGCTGCAAAAGCAAGCCAACTGTATCAGGGTGATGTTAGCTCTTAACCCTAACATTGAGAGTTAGGGTGAAGCAGATGAATTAGGAAGTGAGGGGTGTGCCTCACAGCTCTTATCCCTGGCCTGGGAGAGCTTTTAGACAGATGAAAGTGTGGGTTCAGAAAGTTGGAACCCTTCTACACTTATGACTGACTCAACATGGATCTTGGGTTAATATCCACAATGCATCAACACCAGTTGTGTGAGCAAAGGGATGACTCAACTGAGTAGCAGGAGATGGATTGCACATCTCTTGTGTCTGCCAATTGCCTTATCAAAGGTCTTTTCCTGCTTGGGGACAAAGATAAACACACAAAGACATTGCCTCTTAAGGAGGACTTCAGACAGGTGCCTGGCCAAGTAACAGGCCAGGTCTTCCAGACTACATGGAGTTAGTGGGTTATACCTCAATTGGTTAAGCAACCAAGCAACAACAAAAGCAAGTTCACAATGAACTATAACAACTAATGTACCTGAAATCAATCTAACTCAGTCAGTACACAACTAAAACAGTCAAACAGACAAACTAAAAGCCAACAGTTAACTGTACACAAGCAAACAGACAAGCAAGCTATGCATCAAGGCAAGGCTCAAGCTCAACTCAAATGACTTAGAAGCCACCTACAAAACAAACTCAAGATTAGTTCAACATTGACCAATTAGTCAACTCAAGCAATGTGAATCAATTCCCTCAATGCCATATGCTCTTTGTCCTGAAAACACAACTCAAACATAAGCAAACCCCTAGGACAAAGCCTAGGGTCAAAGAGGGAGAAATAATTCAAAACAGAACATGAAAATTGGCACAAATCAAGTTCAATCAAATTAGGACAATGTCCAAGTGGTCTCACATTCATATCACACACCAATTTCATTTCACAAAACAAATAGTGCAAAACATGCAAGTTCACAGCTCATTGGACCAAACAGAATGAATCAATCCAAACTAACTCAAAAATAAATCAATAAATCTCCAGAAAAATCATGGCTAAACAGCACTCATCACATGATCATCATACCAAAATTCAAGTCATTGGACAAGTGGAAGCATGTCAAATAAAATCCATAAGGCAAGGTATGCACAAACAAGCTCAAATGAGGCACAAATTCATACATCAACTTCACACAAGTACAAAACAGAATCTACACATGATAAATGAATCAAACCAAAGCCATGGAAAACTTAAAAGAGTCTAGAACACATGTGCAAAATTTCAGGTTCATCCAGTAAACATCAAGAATTTCCCAAATCATCTAAGATCATGACTCACAAAAAGTCCACAAATGGTCAAACAGAAAAGAAATTCTCAAACAAATTGGAAATGCATTCAAAAAATATACAAAAATTCACAAGTGAACCTAACATCCAGAAGTATCATCATGCAAAAATTCACATTATTTAACATTGAATTGGCATGGTAAAGAAATTCCACAAGTAAAGCAAGCAAAGGTGTGACACAAATTGTCACACCTATATTGATCAGATCATATCTCACAAACCAGAAATGCAAAAATTGCAAAATCAATGCCAAAATGTCAATTAGGATCTCTAGTTTACACATGTAAATTTTCAGCTCCATTGGACTAAGCATCATCATTTCACAACCAAAATAGCAAGCAAGGTGCAAGGAAACACATGTATGAACATTCCTTAGCCAAAATGAAAATCCAGGCGTGCACAATTTTTGTAAAAATCATCAAAAAATAGAAGACATGATAAGGATCATTGTGCAAAAAGTCTCATGTGAATTGGACAATTATTTTTTGAGTTATGAATTTTTTAATGTGGAGAAAAAATAAAAAAAGATGGAAAGGCATGGTAAGAACATGTGAAGCCTAATGAAATAAAATGCCAAAACAATATTTGGAAATGCTCCAGCTGAGGATCGAGCCATGTTGCTATTCAAACTGGGCGCGCCACATATGAAACGTTGCGTTTCATTAAAGGTGACATGGCAACGGGGAGCAATCACGACCAATCAAAGTGCCACATCAATTCTCATGCAGCCAATGCAAAGTCATAAACACTAAAAAACATGCACGAACGCGCAAACAAGATCAAACAAGGCATGAACATGGAAATATTAGGGTTCATCATCATGTTCATACGTTCTTCATCATCAAGAACTTTTTGTCACAGAAATTAACAAACAATACACCAATCGATTCATCTTTCATCATATATCAACAATACAACAATAATTTGACCTATCTCTAACTATATCAAACGAATCAAGCACAACAAGTTTCACTCATCAAAATTCAAATCAACATAAGTCTCTCAAAACTCAATGAAATTTCACGATCTAAAGTTCATTACAACCAGCAACAAAGGATCTATAAGATGCACATAATTATTGCAAGAATTAGAGCATTCGAATTTTAACCTTGCTGATGATGCAGAGTTGAAATCGTGATTCTTAGGCTTTGGCAAGTGAAAACAGATGCTCAACAGTGATTAGAGAGATGATTGGATGATGAAGAACAGCTCAACAATGCTTGATCTCAATGGAATCTCCAACTGCCATGAAAGTGCATGAACTTCAACAGCTGCGATTCTTCAAGAATTCTTCACAATCTTGCTTCAACAGATCTTCAACAATGCTGGTAGATGATGAACAGATCGAAGGCCAAGCAAAAGAGATGCAGAAAATTGATGAAAAAAGTTGAGAGAATTTGAGATAAAAAGTTTAGATCTGAGTTTGTGCAGTTGTTAATGGCAAATTCTGTTAGAATTATCTTTATATATGTGTTGTTAATCATTCCCTTAATTCCAATTAGCCAAAATGCAAATGATTAATGAAAATGCAAGTGTTATGCTAATGTGGTAATTCACCCTCATATGCATGGAAATGATGCTACAATACACGTTTTATGAACCAAACACACTCCAAGTGCTATTTAAGACCAAATGCAATTGATTGGAAGTGTGGAAAATGCCTAATTCTCAAAATCAACTTTTTCCCTCCAAATTCAAATTCAATTCACATGGAAAATGAAATATTTTTGTGATGAGATTTGATGAATGGAAATGCATGAATTGGATAGAAGATATCAAAACAAGAATGTTCCAAAAAGAACCACATGATTTGGCCATTTGGTTCAAAAGTTATGCCTTCTTGAACTTCAAATTTTCTTGACAATGATTTGATCATAATTTGCCAACCACACATGAGAAATGGATGTTCTTGGACTTTTTGGAAAGGTGAGAGCAAGATCTTCAACTTTCATGTTGGACAAAATTTCATTTGAAGCATTTTTGGACATGTAATCTTAAGGAGAAAACCTTTCCATTTTTGGCAATTTTGAATTACAAGTCACTTTCTATTTTTGGAAAGTTTTCATCTGACTTTATTTTCTTCAATGTTGATGTTTGAAATGTCAAATGAAACTTGTTTGGACATGAATGAAGTAGTTCTAACCCTCTCCCACCTCCAAATCCATCAGTTGACCTGTGGTTGACTTTTTCAGTTGATAGATGAATTTCAGCTTGACTGTTGAGCTTGAGCCTCAATCTCCTGATGACATGAATCCAATATGAAACCCTAGCTTCCATAAGCTCATTAAAACCATATAATGATCCCCATCTCAATGAAAACCTCATCTCCTTGACAAGCCCTGATTGGCACAATACAGATGATTAGGGTTAACCAGAGGTCAAAACCCTAATCTCAAGGAACTGATCAAGCACAATGAAACTCTTGGTGATGACAAGACCATGATGATGATGATGTACCATTTCAACCAAGATAATGATCAATCTCTTGAAATAACCAAGAAACCCTAATTTGAAGCACCAACCCTCAGATGGCTAGTGATCAATTCCATAGGACCCTCAAGCTTGAATCTCTTAACCTCTTTATCTTCTGATCAAGACCTAGGAGGATGACTTGCTCAATGTTGCCATATGATATGCAAAGATGCAATGACTAATGACCTAAAAATGAGATGCAATATGCTAAGCTAGTCCCAAGAGAGGAGGGCAAATTTTGAGGTGTTACAGATAAAAATAAGAATCATGCCGACTGCTTGGGGAGAACCAACAATGCTCCATATTTAGGGCTTACCGCTTTTCAAACCGCTATTGATATTCCTTTAAATGATATTGATTGCTTTTACAGTAAATGCTTTTATATATTTAAGAAAACACGATTTTGAATAAAAAATTAATTTCAAAATGATCACAATAAAAATTTAAATCTATTTGGCTGAATTAAACAAGAGTAGAAACAATTGGATAAAAAGCTTAACTTTATTTAATGGAATGGTAGTCTGTAAATGACAAGACTCCATAGGTCTTTACAAAAGTTGAAAAATGGTAATTTACATGGAAAAGGGCTACATTGAATACAATGATCACTAATCCTTCTACCAACTTTTGATATCCAATGTGCTCTTGGTGCTTCCACTGGAGATGGTGAATCAAAATTGACCGATTTGCTCAAGAATGTCTTCAAAACTAAAGATCAACAGGATGCAATTACTTGCCATAATCCCTAATTTTTGCATAAATTGCCCCAAGGTGGGGTACTCAATTTATCGGGATAAATTTTTCTGTTTTATGTCTCTAATCTTTGCCTGGATCGCCCTTTCGAGTTTTAATCCACCAAGACGCTCATTTTTTCCTAAGTCGCCCTTTCAGGTTTTCAACTTAGCGAGTTGTTCTTTTCTTTTTTTAGGAGAAGTATTTCTTGACTGCATCTGCGTTCACAAGACGAGTGAACTCTTCACCATCCATAGTTGTAAGAATCAAAGCGCCGCCTAAAAAGGCTCTCTTAACAACATATGGGCCTTCATAATTAGGAGTCCATTTGCCCCTAGAATCTGGTTTGAAAGATAAGATCTTCTTGAGCACAAGGTCACCTTCTCTGAACACACGAGGTCTGACCTTCTTATCAAATGCCTTCTTCATTCTCTGCTAATATAACTAACTATGACACATGGCAGTTGACCTCTTCTCTTCAATCAAATTCAGCTGGTAATACCTGGTCTGACACCATTCAGCCTCAGTCAACTTGGCTTCCATCAAGACACCTAATAATGGGATCTCAACCTCTACTAGGATCACAACTTCCATGCCATAAACAAGTGAGAAAGGGGTTGCCCCTGTTGAGGTGCAGATGGATGTACGATACCCATGCAAAGCAAATGGGAGCATCTCATGCCAATCCTTGTACATTACAACCATCTTTTGAATGATCTTCTTGATGTTTTTATTTGCAGCTTCAACAACCCCATTCATCTCGGGTCTGTAGGGAAAATAATTATGGCATGCAATCTTGAAGTCTTTACAGAGAGCTTCCACCATATTATTATTCAAGTTCGATCCATTATCAGTAATGATCTTACTTGGCACACCATAACAGCATATAATCTGATTCTTGATAAACCCCACAACAACTTGCTTGGTTATATTCGCATACGATGCTGCTTCAACCCACTTTGTGATGTAGTCAATTGCCACCAAAATGACATGATGTTCATTCGAATCTTTACGCTCAATCATGCCAATCATATCAATTCCCCACACGGAGAAGGGCCATGGAGAGGAAATGACTTTCAACAGTGTCGAAGGAACATGAATCTTATCTGCATATATTTGACACTTGTGGCATTTCTTCACAAACTTGCAACAGTCAGATTCCATTGTTAACCAATAGTAACCTGCTCGCAACATCTTCTTTGCCATAGCATGTCCATTGGAATGAGTACCAAAGGAACCTTCATGAACTTTAGTCATCAATAGGTATGCTTCGTGTCTATCCACGCATCTGAGCAAAACCATATCGAAGTTTCTCTTGTACAATATATCACCATTTAGGTAGAAATTGCCGGCTAATCTTCTCAAAGTCTTCTTATCTTTCAAAGATGCCCCAGACGGGTAAATCTGACTTTGGAGGAAACATTTGATATCAAAATACCACAGCTTCTCATTTTTGACCTCTTCAACAGCAAACACATGAGCCGGCCTATCAAGACGCATCACAGTCAGGTTGGGAACCTCATTCCAATACTTCCCCACAATCATTGAAGCCAAGTTGCAAGAGCATCTACCATCCGGTTTTCATCTCGAGGGATATGATGAAACTCAACCCTTGTAAAGAAAGTTGAAATCCTCCTCGCATAATCTCTATATGGTATCAAACCGGGTTGATTCATCTCCCATTCACCTTTGATCTGATTCACAACCAAATTTGAATCTCCATAGACGTCCAAATACTTGATTCTGAGATAAATGGCCTCTTCAAGTCCCATGATGCAAGCTTCATACTCAGCCATGTTGTTTGTACACTTGAAAGTCAATCTAGCTGTAAACGGAAAATGCATGCTTTGAGGAGTAATAATCACTGCCCCAATGCCATTACCATATTGATTAACAACTACATCAAATACCATAGCCCAACGGGAACCAGGTTCTGGCCCTTCTTCAAGCAATGGTTCATCACAATCTTTCATCTTCAAGTACAAGATCTCTTCATCAGGAAAATCATACTGCACTGACTGGTAATCTTCGATCGGTTGGTGAGCCAAATGGTCAACCAAGACACTACCTTTGATTGCTTTTTGAGATTGGTATTCGATATCATACTCTGATAACAACATCTGCCAACGGGCGATCCTCCTAGTTAAAGCAGGCTTCTCAAAAATATACTTGATTGGATCCATTTTGGATATCAACCAAGTGGTATGATTCAACATATACTGACGCGGACGCTTAGCATCCCAAGCCAATGTGCAACAAGTCTTCTCAAGCATAGAATACCGAGTCTCATAATCGATGAACTTATTACTGAGGTAGTAAATAGCATATTATTTCTTTCCAGTTTTTTCTTGCTGACTAAGGACACAACCCATACTCTCTTCAAGCACAGTTAAATACATGGTCAAAGGTCTTCCTTCAACAGGCGGAGACAGAATCAGAGGCTTAAGCAGATACTCTTTGATACTGTCAAAAGCTTTCTGGCAGTCTTCAATCCAATCACAAGACTGATCTTTCCGAAGAAGCTTGAATATAGGCGCACATGTGGCAGTCATGTGTGAAATGAATCTTGATATATAGTTCAAGCGGCCGAGAAAACATATGACTTGCTTCTCAGTTTTGGGCGCGAGCATCTCTTGTATTGCTTTGACCTTGGCAGGATCAACCTCAATAACCTTTTCGCTGACAATAAAGCCCGACAACTTACCAGAACGAACACCAAAAGTACACTTATTGGGATTCAAGCGAAGTTTGTATTTCCTCAAACGCTGGAATAGCTTCAACAAATGCTCAACATGTTCCTCTTCACAAATGGATTTAGCAATCATATCATCAACATACCCTTCAATCTCTTTATGCATCATATCATGAAAAATAGTAGTCATTGCTCTTTGGTAAGTTGCACCACATTCTTTAAACTGAAAGGCATCACTCTATAACAGAATATTCCCTAGGGTGTAATGAATGTGGTCTTCTCCATATCCTCGGGTGCCATCTTAATTTGATTATATTCGGAAAATCCATCCATAAATGAAAATACTTTGAATTTAGTTGTATTGCCTACCAACATATCAATGTGTGGCAGAGGGAAATCATCTTTCGGACTAGCTTTGTTCAAATCTCTATAATCAACACACATACAGACTTTTCCATCTTTCTTTGGAACAGGCACAATATTGGCCACCCACTGCGGATACTCAGCAGTAACAAGGAAAACAACATCAATATGCTTCTGCATTTGTTTTTTGATCTTCACTGCCATATCAGGATGAGTCATCCTTAACTTCTTCTTGACCGACGGGCATTCTGGCTTCAACGACAATCTATGCTCCACAATCTCAGAATCCAAACCAGGCATATCTTGATAGGACCAAGCAAACACATCTGAATACTCTCGGAGAAGAGGAATCAACCCCTTCTTAACCTCTAGAAACATTCGAGACCCAATCTTGACTTTCTTCACATCATCCTCGGAATCCAAGTTGACTAACTCAATATGCTCTTCGAACAACTGAATGGCTTTTTCCTCTTGCTCAAGTAGACGAGACAATTCATCATATACTTCTTCATCACTTCCTTCCTCAGCCTCAAACACAGGGAATTCAAAGTTTGGAGAAGGAGTAGGATCATTGTATTCAATGGGTTTAGAAACCAACCTGCATAATGATTTGATATTTTGATTTTAGATAAGTGATTTGGTGACCAAATATTATGCAGATGGACAATTATATTTATTTATTTAAGTTTTTTGTGATTACCATTTTCAAAAAAAAGCAAAAAGTAAAATAAAACATCATAGACGTGGATGAATAGAATTGCATTTTATTAATGATCAAATTTGAAAATGCCAAACAATGTTCACTCCTCCCTTAGGAATAGGAGAAGGATTTTCAAAAACAATGAAAGCAATTACTTAGAACGATGCATAATAACAGGAACATCGACAGCAGTCCGATTGTTGCAAGCTTTCCATGCATCACAAAATTGGTGCAGTCTTCATCTTCACCCCCCTCGATCACGACAGCTAAGTGTTATTCATTACCATGAATGAACCCTCCGTTATGGAAACTGGGTTGTACATATTCAACTCTAATATCAGATGAACCTTGTCGGAATCCCAAACTGGCCATGCTCTGGTTCTTGGCGACCTCTACCATCTGGCCTCACTGATCAGAATTACCGTCTTCAACAATCTTCTGAGTGTCTTTGAAGGAGGACATAGGTGCCCCAACTCTCTTTTCCTCAATAATAGAAAGAGCTTGGAACGGAGTTCCAATCTCATCCTCAGCTTCTACGTAAGAGAAAGACGATAGGTGACTTACCAATAAAGCCTTCTCCCCACCGATAATAACAAACTTTCCATTCTTAACAAACTTCAACTTCTGATGTAGCATTGACGTAACAACTCCTGCCTCATGTATCCATGGCCTTCCTAACAAGCAGATATAGGTCGGGTGGATATCCATTACTTGGAAAGTAATTTGGAAATCACTCGGATATATCTTCACAGGAAGGTCCACCTCACCAATCACAGTCTTGCGAGAACCATCAAATGCTTTGACGACCACGCCATTATATCTCATCGGAGCTGCTTGATATGACAACCTGGAAAGAGTGGACTTGGGAAGTACATTCAATGAAGAGCCATTGTCAACCAATACATTTGACAGAGCATCCTCCTTGCAGTTCATTGAAATATGTAATGCTAAGTTGTGATTTCTACCCTCCTCGGGGAGTTCTTCATCACAGAAGCTCAAGTTGCTGCAACAAGTGATATTAGCCACAATATGATCAAACTGATCCACCGTGACATCATGCTCTACATAAGCTTTCTCCAATACCTTTTGCAATGCTTCTCTGTATGCTTCAGAGTTCATGAGAAGAGACAACACTGAAATCTTAGAGGGAGTTTGGAGCAACTGCCCCACCACATTAAACTTGCTCTTCTTGATTAACTGGAGTACCTCATCATCATCATTGGGCTTCAAACTGCTGGATTCACCAGACTGACACTTGGGAGCGTTAACCGGATCCACTACAAGCACATCCACTTGTAGCGGGGTATTCGTTACCATTAGAGATATTGACTAAATCCAAGGTAAATCATACAAGTCGTCGAGTCGCCACCGCACTTCTATTTATCCAAAGGAATGGTTAGAAAGCGAACAAAAACCTAAAAGTTTTAACAAAAACTAGTAAAAGAAACAGAGATCTGGGTAAGGGGGTTGGTTATGCAATGGGAAGGTGTTAGGCACCCAAAACATCCTAGGTACTCCTAGGGAGCCCTTTTCATACTTGTGAAGGTTGTTGTCTTGTGAAAAATTTGTTTGTGCAAACATGATTGAAGAGATGAGAAGAGAATGTACAAGTTATTTACATTTTGTGTTTGGATGGATAAACCCATTGCCTACGTATCATCTTATAAAAAAAGATTAGGATCAAAACCTCGTAGTTCGGGGTAAAAATCTCAAAATGAGTTGGTGAATTGATTGGTCCAAAAGCCTTAAGGTCTTTTGTTATCAAAGGGAGAAAACTCAACCAAACCACAAATCCACCATGTGAGGATAACTTCAACATGCTAGTGAGGGGTTAACCCTATAATAAGCATGGAAGACTCATTGTCCATCACTAAGGATATAGGTGAGTATTACATCTACCACAAAGATAACTCAAACCTAATAGCTAAAGGTTATAAAAAATTTGATTAAGAAGGTGGCCATTGGAACCACAAAAGAAATTTGAATGGGTTACATTTACCAATTAGAAGTATATACAAAAATGGTCAAAGTTGACTTAAAGATTCAATTCAAAATAAGTGTTGTGAAAAGAAAGTTTGAAAATCAAAAGCATAAGGCTTAGGTTTCTAATTTTTGAAATCAATAGTTAAACATTTGCACAAAAGTTTTGGCTTGGGTTAGAGTGGAGAGAAGAAGAAGAAGGGCTAAGTCCTAAGTAAAGCAAAAGAGAAAGGGAAAGAAATGAACCACATTAGGAGTTCCTCTCTTGAGATCATATTGATGATCCAAGTAGCTCTCATCCTTTGGAATAAGCAATCACAAAGTAAAAGCAATCAAACACAAGGTCATGCTTCCAAGAATCCTCCAATGGATTTTGCATCTCTCTCCTTAGATTAACATGGCAATGGTCCTCCAATTAAGCTCAAATGGAAATTTCCTAGCACAAAAGCACACACATCAAGAGTTCCATGAAGTAAAACAAGAATGGACAAGAGTGAGTTTAGAGATTTGGGTCTTTCTAGTCCATCTTCATCATTAAGGTCCAATTACTCCAATTTTGCATAAGGAAGGGTCCTAGAATCTAAGTCCAATTCTCCATTTCTTTGCATAGGGAAAGTCCTAGAAACTAAGTCCATTTCTTTGCATTTGGTCCACAACAATCAAAACAAAACACAAGCACAATAATATATACACAATTATGTGCTCAAGTGAGCAAAAGGCAAATGGCATTAATATAAACATGTGCTCAAGTGAGCAAAGAGAAAAGCAAATGAATAATATGTGCAAGAATAGTAAATTGCATTAAAGTAAGATGCATAAAGTAAATGTTAATTGTCAATAGTTAGTGTTAGTAGTTAGTGTGCCATAAGGCAAATTTAGCGCTATGTTAAGCAATCGTAATTGAACTTATGTAGAAGTCACAACTATCTGAGGCCGATCAATAATAATTTAGGAAACAAACACAAGTTAGGAGTCTTAATTAGTGAACCAAGTCCCAACAACTTGTCATGCCAAAAAGGAGAAGAGAATTGATCTTGTAGTGGTTTAAGCCTTATGCATGATTTAAAAGATAACCTATCCTTAATGCAAAGCCATTCACTTGATCAATTGATCAAGATGAATTAGATTTGAATCAAGGAAGGTTAAATTCCTCTAATCAATGCTAACTTATCAACCTTCAACTCATTGATCAAAAAGAAAAAGAAGAAGAAGGAGAAGAAGAAAGAGATGGATAAGAGAAATGGAAATGACAAAATTAAAGTGCATTGAATGAAACCTCATGTACCAATCCTCATATGTTGACCAATAACATTGAAAGTCAAGGTCAAACTATCAAAAACAGAAGTGAGATGAAGAGTGGAGGTCAAGAAATGAATAAAATATTTTTTGGCATTTTTTAATATTAAAAATAAACTTGAATTAAAATAAATGGAAAGGTCAAACTTCAAAATCACTTCAAATCAACCTTGAAAGGTCCAAGTGATTTATCCTAAGTCCAACAAGGTCAAACAAAGTTTGACAAAAAATTTCAGCATTTTTAAAAGTCAAAAACTATTTTTAATCAATTAAAAATGAATAAAAACAACCTAATTGAACTAAAATCTCAAATAAATCTCAAATCAATTCAAAAATTGATGAGAATATTTTTCATAGATCCATCATCATTCAAATAGGTTAGGAAAATATTTTTGTATTTTTTGAATATCAAAAACTATTTAAAATGAATTAAAAATAACCAGAAAAGAGAAAATTCACAAAAAATATCAAATGATGAAATAAAAAATATTAAAAATCAGAAATAGAAAATAGAATTTATTTGGGAAATAATGCAATTGGTCCCATAATTTTTGGATTAAAAATGAAAGAGATATTAATTTTTGAAATAAAATGGAATTAAAGAAAATAAAAGGAAAATAAAACAGAAAATAGAAATTGGAAAAAAGCGTGACCGTCTGATCTAAGCTCATTAATTGAGCTGAAAAATCATGAGGCCAAGAAGCGCGCGCCTATGGTGATCCACGGTCAATGCGTGCACATGTGAAACAAATAAAAGTCATAACAAGCAACGCTCCTGATTCAATCTGGAAAACAGATCACACGACCAGGATTTAAACTGGGGATGATGAAGCCACCGAAGCCACTGTCTTCTCCGGTGAGCTTCCAGATTCCGGCCAAAATGCAGAACTTCAAAACTTAACCAAATCAAGCGATCTATACATCAATAGAAAGCTGGGATGATGTACATCATCCCTGTACCATCCGTTTCCATTCTAGATCTCTATGATTTGAGAAATCAGAGATGGAAAAATATGGTGTTCATCACTGTAGCACCTCAAATTTGCACCTCCCATTTTGTACATACATTTTCATTTTAGGTCATTAACATTGCATTGTCCACTGCATAGCTCAATGCATTATCATTTGCATAGTCAACAGTCATCAGGCAAGATCAATCAAGACTGGTCAGGAGATTCAGTTGTGCAAGCAAGCAAGTGCATTTTCCATGGAAGCAAAACCCTAGGGTTGGTTTATTGAGTTCATATGATTCAAGGATCATTTTGAAGTGGTTTGGTCAAGCATTGGATGCTCAAAGCTCATCAATCAATGATCAATTCATCTGAAACCCTAGAAAGTCAACAAAAGTCAACTGTCAGTTCAACCATGGATTTGAAGGTGGGAGATGGTTAGAGATGCCTCATTCATGTCCATACAAGTCTCATTTGACATTGCAAACATCAATAATGAAGAATTTGAGGTCAGATGAAAAGTTTCCAAAAATAGTAAGTGACCTGTAATTTGGAATTGCCAAAAATGGAAAGGTCTTCTCCTCAAGTTTACATCATCAAGCAAGCTTCAAATGGAATTTTGTCCAACATGAAGGTTGTAGATCTTGTTCTCCCATTTCCAAAATGTCCAAGAACATCCATTTCTCATGTGTGGTTGAAAAGATATGGATCAATCATGGCCAAGTGAATTAAACTTCAAGCATGCATAACTTTTTAACCATAAGTCCAAATGAGATGGCTCTTTTTGCAACATTTTTCTCTTGACATGTACTATCCAATTCATGCATCTTAGGCCATGCATTTCCATCACAAAAATATTTGGTTTTTCATTTGAATTTTGGAGGGAAATTCCAAATTTGAAAATTAAGCTTTGTTTTCACATGGCAACACTTGCATTTGGCTCCAAACAACATTTCAAATGAATTAAACTCAGAATTCGAGCACTGTAGCATTGGTCTTCATGCATATAGGGTGAATTGACAAATTTGCATTACACCTTGGTTTTCACTTAATCCACTTGCATTAGCTTAATTGGGATTAAGAGCTTCATTAACATATCATATTTATAGATAATCCTAACAGAAAATTGCATTAACACATCATAATTCTCAGATCTAGATCCATTTTCACCATTTTTCTTCATTTGGTTCTCTCACTTTTTCATCAAAATTCTTCATAAACATTGCTATTTCCTTGACTGAATCATCATCCACAAGCATAATTGAGCTGGATTGAAGCAAGATCTAGAGGCTTTCATGCGGATTTGAGGACTGTTGAAGCATATACTCATCAATGGCAGTTGGAGTTTCTGGCCAAATCAAGCTCGATTAACTTCCAATTCTTCATCCATTCATTCATCCAGGAGTGGAGGAAGATCTGTTTCTGCTTTTCCAAGCCTAAATCCACTGATTCCAGTTCTGTAGCTTCTTGAAGGTTAGGATTCGATTCTCATAATTCGTGAAATTGATGTATGCATGTTGTAGATCTTTCATTGGTGATTAATCTGAGCTTTGTTCCATGAAATTCCATGAAGAAATGACTTAGTTCTGTTGATTTTAAGTTTAGCATGTGAATGTTCTTGGCCTCGATTCTTTTGATATAGTTTGAATTAGCATTAACCAAGCCTTGATCCGTGATGTATGTTGAAAGATGAATGCAATGGTGTATTTGTTTTGCATTTCTGTGCATTTGTGTTCTTGAGTGTATGAACACGTATGAACATTGTATGAAGGTTAGGGTTTTGGTTCCAGATTGTGTTTGATCGTGCCTGGCCTTGTTCTGCATGCATTTTTATGTTTCTAGCCATGTATTGGTACGCGTGGCATTGATGTGGTGAAATGATTGGATGAGAGCGCTCAGCTTTGCCATGCAGACTTAATGAAACGGTGTGTTTCATTAGGAAACGCGCCACATTCAAAAATCCACTCGGTTCGATCCTTGGTGGAGACAAATCCAAAATGCCATTCCATTTTATTTCACATTCTCTCCATGCCATTCATGTACATGCCTTCATGTGTTTTTTAATTTTTCATTCACTTTGAAAATTCATAACTCCATGATTAATGATCCAAATGACCTGGGAATTTTTGCATGTTGTTCCTCATGATGTCTAGTATTTTATGAGACTTTTTCCAGAAATTGTGCACGGTTGAAAAATGTTTTGGCTTAGGGTTTGTGTATGCATGTGTTTTCTTGTACCTTGCTTTCCATATGCTTTGTGAAATGCTGAGTTTTAATCCAATGCCTGTGAAATTTGGTATGCTTAAACTAGACACCTTTAGGGACATTTCGGTGTTGAGTTTGCATTTTTAGCATTTCTGGTTTGTGAGATATGGTCTGGTTAATATAGGTGTGACAATGTGTGTCACACCTTTTCTTGCTCAACTTTTTGATTTTCTTTGCCATGCCAAATAAATGCTAAATAATGTGATTTTTTGCATGATGCTTCTTCTGGATTTTAGGATTGCTCATGAATTTTGTGGATTTTTTGGAATGATTTTTGATTTGTTTGGTATTTTTATTTCTGGATGACCATTTGTGGACTTTTGAATAGTCATGAACTTCAATGATTTGTGAAATGATGGATGTTTATCCTATGAACTTGTAATTTTGCACTTTGTTTATAGACACTTTGAAGTTTATTGTGGCTTTGGTTTGAGGCATTTACCATTTGCCAATTCTGTTTTAGGCTTGTGCTAAGTTGATGCATCTAATTGTGCCCTATTTGAGCTTGTTTTGCTTACCTTGACTTGATGAATTTTATTGCCATGCTTAAACTTGTCCAAATGCCTTGATTTTGGTGTGTTGATCATGTGATGAGGGCTGTTTAGCCATGATTTTTATTGATATTTATTGAATCATTTTTGAATTAATGTGGATTTGTTCATTCTGTTGCTTCTATGAGCTTTCAATTTGCATGCTTTGCCTTATTTGACTTGTGAAATGAAATTGGTTGATGCTACTGACATGGGACCACTTGGATGATGTTCTTATTTGATTGAGATTGATTCTTGTCAATTTTCATGTTCTGTTTTGAATTATTTCTCCCTCTTTGACCCTAGGCCTTGTCCTAGTGGTTGGTGCTTATGTTTGAGCTTTGTTTTCAGGATAAGAAGCATATGGCCTTGAGGAATTGATTCATTGGTTTGAGTGGCCTATTTGGTTGATGTTGATTAACATTGAGTTGTTTTGTAGGTGATTTAGCTCATTTGAGTTGAGCTTGTGCCTTGCACATTGTAGCTTGCACTTGTTGTCTGTTTGACTATGTCTGTTGACTTTTGGATTGTCTGTTTGACTTTTTGAGTTGTATACTGACTGAGTTAGATTGTTTTCAGGTACATTAGTTGCTTAAGCTCATTGTGAACTTGCTTTTGCTTTGCTTGATTGCTTGAGCATTGAGGTATAATCTCTCTTCTTCATGTAGTCTGGAAGACCTGGCCTGTTATATGGTCAGGCACCTGTCTGAAGCCCTCCTTAAGAGGCAATGTCTTTGTGTGTTTAATTTTGTGCTAAGCAGGAAAAGTCCTTTGATAAGGCAATTGGCAGACAAAAGAGATGTGTAGTCCATCTCCTGCTATTCAGTGTGTCATCTCTTTGCTCACATAACATGTTGATGTATCGCATTACGCGAAAAACCGGCGGGAAAACAAGAACAACAGAGCCGCCACCGTGCGTTATTTATCCCAAAGGAGGGAAAGGAAACGCTCGAAGTAAACCTAGAAAAGGCATGGTCTCGCGATCAAAGAGAATGGGATCGGGAGTCGGTTATGCGAAGGGAAGGTATTAGCACCCCTACGCATCCGTCGTACTCGACGGGATCCACGCACAATAGGAAGGAAAATGGTTGCTAATAACACTGCTCACACACACACACACACTGGCTGGAAGAGACACAAGAAAACAAACAAGACTGACTCGGCAGGATATCACATCCTGGGCCTACTTAGTCTATCAGGCATAGACATCAGAGTCAAAGTAGTTAGGACTGGGGAAACGACATATGCTCGCTAGGATGTCGCATCCTATGCATACGTATCTCCTTTGGACGAAGGAGAATCAGAGCATTCGTAGCTCGGCTAACACGCACACAAAACCACGCAAACACGGGCAAACATGGAACCCGATTGCCAATCGCTGGACTTACATCAGCTTCCGAACCAAACACACGCACACTGGAACCCGAATGCCACTCGATGGACTTACATCAGCTTCCAAGCACACAACAAGACAAACCAAAGACACAGGCGCCCGGAGAGATCTGCTCATCTCCTGCCTACGTACCTCATCTGGTATGAGGATCAGGGCGACGTAGTTCCCCTACGAAGGGACACAGGACTAGCCTAACCAGATAACAGAGGGAGACACAACTAGGGAGACTACGACTCAAGCCTAGATGTTATCATGCAAAATCATCCCTAAGTCAAGGTTTCTAGCTAACTTGCACAGGAAGCAAGCATATCCTAAAGCACAAGCAACAACAAACAATCACAAACAGCACACGCTATATGCACACAAGTGAGGCTCAAACAAGGGTGGGGCTGCAAGAGCAAGCCAACTGTACAGGGTGAGTTTTGCTCTTAACCTTGACATCGAGAGCCAAGGTGAAGCAGATGAAAGGTAGGTGAAGATGAGACTTCACAGCTCTTATCCCTGGCCATGGAGAGCTATAGACAAAGGAGCGTGGGTTCAGAATGTGGGAACCCTCCTACACTCAAGACACGGACTCAACTGTACAACTGTACAAGATCTTGGGTTACTGTCCTCAATGCATCAACACAATGGTGTGAGCAGAGGGACGACTCAACAGAATAGCGGGAGATAGATTGCATATCTCTTATATCCTCCAATTGCCTCATAGAGGTCTTTACCTGCTTGGGGACAAAAGTAAACAAGCACAAATATTGCCTCTTAAGGAGGACTTCAGACAGGTGCCTGGCTAGGTAACAAGCCAGGTCTTCCAGACTACATGGAGACAAGAATGTTATACCTCAGTGCAAATTGCTTATCAAGCAAAGCAAAGCAATCTTAGCAACTAATGTACCTTGTGATTGATGCAGCTGTGGAATCGCGTGTTTCCAGGTGTGAAAGCGTGAAACAGATCGCCTACAATGGATATGAAGGTGTATGGAGTGATTAGATTAGCTCAATTATGCTCCAGGTTCTTGAATCTTTAAGAAACTTCCAACTGTTATGGAACTCGAGCTTGCTTCAACAGTGAGAAATCTTCAAAGATCTTCCACTTTCTTCCCTCAACAGTTCTTCTAATCCATCTGCATATGAAGATTAACACCAGAAATAGCACGAATAATGGAGAATTCTTGATGAACAATAGAAAAAAGTGTGAAGAAAAGTGGAAAAAATTTGAGAGAATTGGGGAATTTTTGGATTTGATCTGAAAAAGTGATTTGTGTTTATGCATTTCTGTTACAATTAGGCTTTTATACCATACACTAATCCAAATGCTAATCTCAATTAGGCAAATTTAAGTGGTTAGTGTAAAAAATGCATTTTTGTGATTTTTGGCCAAAATGCCCTTTTCATTATGCAGTCAATGTATCAGTCCAAAATCAGTTCAAGCAAGTTCTAAATGTCATTCATGATGTATTGGCATTGGTCCCAAGTGCAAATGGCTTGTAATTCACAAAATCACCTTTTCATGCTAAAAATGCAAATTAGTCCACTTGAAAAATGCCATTTTGCTATGATGATTTTTGATGAAATGTGATAATGCACCATGAAAGTTCATGTCAAATGTGACTTGCTCAAAGAAAGATCACCCAATTTGGCCTTTCCATGTGAAAGTTATGGCACTTTGAATTTAGGCATTTTCTGAAAATGATTGGACCATATCTTGCCAACCACACATGAGAAATGAGTGTTCTTGGACTTTTTGGAAAGGTGAGATCAAGATCTTCTACTTTCATGTTGGACAAAATCCCATTTGAAGCTTGTATGATGAAGTAATTTTGAGGAGCAAAACTTTCCATTTTGGGCAGTTGAAATTACAGGTCACCTGCCATTTTAGGAAACTTTTGATCTGACTTTATTTTCTTCAACCTTGATCTTTGGTATGTCAAATGAGACTTATATGGAAATGAATGAAGCCTTTCAAACCATCTCCCACCTTCCAATCCATAAAATCAGGCACAGTTGACCACAGTTGACCACAGTTGACTTTCTATGGTTCCAGATGAAATTCAGCCTGACTGTTGAGCTTTGATCATCCAACCTTTGGCCAAATCACTTCAAAATGATCACATAATCACATGAACTTGATAAATCAACCCTAGGGCCTTGTCCCAATGGAAATTGCACAAGCTTGCTTGTTTGACCTGATTTCCTGACCAGTTTGACCTAATCTGTCTGAGGAACTTGCACTTGGGCAAATGGCTATGCAATGCTATGCAATTGACTTTGTTATGTTAATGACCTAATATGAAAATGTATGCACAAAAGGTAGGGTGCAAATTTGAGGTGCTACAGCTGCCCCTATTCAATCAATTGGGAACCCGAACAGATGAGAGCAACGGCTGTCAGACTTTCAGGGTAAACAGGGATTGAATACCGAAGAACCGTAGGATTTGCACACTGCTGGGAATCACCCACGGAAACGTCCACCGGGATCTGATACTTATTTTTGAGATTTCGATTTTTCTTCTCAAAGGATAAAGTCACCTCCAGACATCTCAACACGATGGATGGGAAAGGGCTCACAACTAGATGCCAACGGACAACTAGGAAACACTCAACGTTTACCAAGACCAACAGAGAGGTAGCCAGGCATTAGTGAATGACCGGGAAGGGATACAACCATACGTCAACGGACGACATGGGAAAAACTCAACGTTTACCAAAACCAACGGAGAGGTAACTCTACTGGAGGACGACCAGGAAAAACTCGACGTTTACCAAGACCAACGGAGAGGTAACCAGACATCAACGGACGACGGATGAACTGGGAAGACTTGACCAGACGTCATAGGACGATAAGGAGAAGCTCGACGTTTATCGACACCAACGGAGAAGGAGAAAACTCGACCAGACGCCAACGGACGAAAGGGAGACTCAACGTTTATCGACACCAACGGAGAAGGAGAAAGCCACTTCACGAGGGAAGGGCACCACAATCAGAAACCAAATAGGACATCTACTGGGGATTCTGGCTGGGAATCAACCAGACATTAATGAATGACTGGGGAATAGGATGTACAACCAAACGTCAATGGACGAATGAGAAAAACTCAACGTTTATCGGAACCAACGGAGAGGTAAATCTGCATGGGGAAGGATGCAACTAGACGTCATCGGACGACTAGGAAAAACTCGACGTTTATCGGAACCAACGGAGAGGTAAATCCGCATGGGGAAGGATGCAACTAGACGTCATCGGACGACTAGGAAAAACTCGACGTTTATCGACACCAACTGAGAGGAGGAACTCTGAGGGGAATCATCTAGATATCAACGGATAACTAGGATAAACTCGACGTTTATCGAAACCAACGGAGAGGTAACCAGACATCGACGGACGACGGATGAACTGGGAAGGAGATATACCTAGTTATCAACGGATAACTAGGAAAAACTCGACGTTTATCGACACCAACGGAGAGGAGGATTCTTCTGGGGACGACCCTGTGGGGAAAGATATCAGCTATACGTCAATGGACGCATAGGAAAAACTCGACGTTTATCGACACCAACGGAGAGGAGTATAGCTACTTCACTAGGGAAGGAGGACGACGTTACGAACATCGAAAGATGATGTTTACAGACATCAAAGAAGACCAGACACTTACGCATGACTGGGAAAGCACCGAAAAATGGTGTTTACCGACACCAAAGAAGACCAGACACTTACGCATGACTGGAAATCACCGAAAGATGGTGTTTACCGACACCCAAGAAATAACACACGCGGGTGCTGACAGGATACTGATATTTACAAGATGACAGGGCAAGGCTGAACACTTGCAGGGGGTCTCACTCGGGAGAATCAATCTTCCTTTCACCAACGGATGAGGAAATAAACCTCTGTAGGGATTGTCAACATCAACAGTTGACTGGAACCACTGTAGCAAACGTGCCGTACAGGTTGAATCCAATATCCGCTTCTGCCGGGGATACAGTCTGATGGGGTTTCGAACACATGAATGCATATGTTTGAATTTTTCTATGGCGTAATGCTCCATCTTGAATGGAAATGCTACGCATTTTTGAAGATGCAATGATTACTACATGCAAAGATGCAAAATGAACTCCGGCTGGGGAGCCAAACTGATCAGATACTCTAGCTCTGCGGGGAGACTCTGCTTGAAGAATACTCTGCGGAGAGACTCTTATCGGGGAATGTTTTACCGAGGAAGTACCGACTTCTCACTCATGCTGGAAAAACACAACTGCTGCCGGGGAAAGGATAGACTCCGCTGGGGAACAAACCAGGCAACTCTTCGGGGATTAATCAATACTGTTCCACGGGGGAAAGTAAACCAGGCAACTCTCTGGTGAAACTACTCGCCGGGGAGTAACAAGACGACTTTACCGGGGAATGATAAAGCGACTTCACTGGGGAAGACTCAACCAAACCTCAGTTAGGATAGCTTTGGGGAATAATTGCTACTCCACTGGGGACGACCCACGCAATCCACAGGTAGAATAGACTCGGCTGGGGATGCAAACATCAATCTGCTACGAAAACTCGCCCAATCCGCCGGTAGGATGAACTCTGCTGGAGAAATATTTCGTTGAAACCCGTTCCACTCGGGGACTAGCTGGGGAAAACCTCTGTTGGGGATGAAACACTCCTCTGCTGAGGATGAACCAAAATTCTGGCGGGTAAAAACACACATCAGATCTTGTGTTGGGAAGAAACATTCACAACCCTGCTGGGAAACAAACGCTCACGACCATGCTGGGGATGGCAATACTATTTCAAACCCGACTGCTGGGGAGATAATAGACTCTGATAGCTCTCAATATTTGCTTGGAGAGAAAATATCTGCTGGGGAATGCTCACAGATAATGACCTGCAAAACAACCACAATCAACATGCCCCAGGGATACATGGACAAGATACGCTCAAGTGTCCTCGACATTCAAAATGATTTTCAAATGTTTTATCTTTCTGCAAGTGATTGTTTAGCCTTCATGTTTTTATATGCAATGTTTATCAAAAAATTTGGACGTTTTTGCAAACAATACAGTAAAAATAAAAACAAAAGAGCTATTTATCTGAATAACGACTTTTATTGATTGAAAATGTGCCTGAAAAGGCGAATACATCAGGAAGCAATTCCTAGAAAGAGGCAATTGCGCACAAAAGGAAAATAAACTATCCTAATGGCAATGTGAACACGGCATCCACTATTTCCCAATTCTGTTGTAACTCACAGATCATCAATTTTCCTCCCAACTTCCTTGCTTTCTGAGAAGAATGACTGGACCGATCACATCTTTCGAGATGGCAGACGACTGAAGCGCGATGAAGTACAGATAACTCAGACTGTAGTCTTCGCTTTAGTCCCTCTTTTGGCTGGATCGCCCTTTCGGGTTTCCAATCCACCGGGATACCCATTTTTGCCTAAGCCGCCCTTGCGGGTTTTCGACTTACCGGGTGTACAAATTCTTTTCATTTTATCTCTAATTTTTGCCCGAACCTTTTCTTTCTGTTTTTTGGTTCGCCGGGATGCCCTTTTTTGCCTGGACTATTTTGTTCTTTTTGTCCAGCGGGTCAATTTATGCGAAGTATTTTTTGACTACGTCTGAGTTAACAGGGGACGGAAAATCTTCACCATCCATAGTTGTAAGCATCAAGGCTCCACCGGAGAAGACCTTCTTCACAACATATGGACCTTCATAATTAGGAGTCCACTTGCCCCTGTTATCTGTACCGGGAGGAAGGATCCTCTTCAGAACTAGATCACCAGTCTGAAATGTCCGAGGACGCACTTTCTGATCAAAGGCTCGCTTCATCCTTCTCTAATATAACTGCCCATGGCACACAGCTGCTAGCCGTCTCTCTTCGATAAGGCTTAACTCGTTAAACCTTGTCTGAATCCACTCGGCCTCGTCCAGCTTGACATCCAATAATACCCTCAGAGAAGGGATCTCCACTTCAACTGGTAGGACCGCTTCCATACCATACACAAGGGAGTACGGGTTTCCCCGGTCGACGTACGTACTGAGGTACGGTACCCATGCAAAGCGAAAGGCAGCATCTCATGCCAATCCTTGTACGTTACGACCATCTTCTGCACAATCTTCTTGATATTCTTATTAGCCGCCTCTACAGCACCATTCATCTTTGGTCTGTAAGGAGAAGAATTGTGATGTTCAATTTTGAAATCTCTGCAAAGCTCTTTCATCATCTTGTTATTGAGATTCGAACCATTATCAGTGATGATCCTCTCAGGAACTCCATAACGACAGATGATCTCTTTCTAGATGAACCGGGCAACCACTTGTTTGGTAACGTTAGCATAGGAAGCTGCTTCCACCCACTTGGTGAAGTAATCAATCGCGACCAAGATGAAGCGATGTCCATTTGAAGCAGTAGGCTCGATCTTCCCAATCATATCAATCCCCCACATGGCAAACGGCCAGGGCGAATTCATGACATTCAACGGGCTTGGTGGTACATGCACTTTATCAGCATAAATTTGACACTTATGGCACTTCCGAGCATACTTGAAGCAATCGGATTCCATAGTCATCCAGTAATAACCGGCTCTCAACAATTTCTTCGACATTGCATGACCACCAGCATGGGTACCAAACGAACCCTCGTGCACTTCTTGCATCAACATGTCTGCTTCGTGTCTATCCACGCATCTGAGCCAGACCATGTCAAAATTCCTTTTATACAGCACATCATCCTGATTCAAGTAAAAGCTTCCAGCTAGCCTTCTCAGGGTCTTCTTATCATTCTTTGACGCACCTTCAGGATACTCCTGAGTCTTGAGGAAGTTCTTGATATCATAGTACCACGGCTTCTCATCAATCGCAACAGACTCGGCTGCAAACACATACGCGGGCCTCTCGAGTCGATTCACTGCAACATGTGGCACATGATTCCACCAATGAACTTTTATCATGGACGATAAAGTAGCCAAAGCATCAGCCATCTGATTCTCGTCCCGGGGGACGTGATACAACTTCACCTTCTTGAAGAACGTCAGTATTCTTCTGGTGTAATCTCTATACGGGATCAAATGTGGCTGGTTCGTATTCCAATCTCCATTGACCTGATTGATCACTAGAGCGGAGTCTCCAAAGATGTCAAGCGTTTTGATCCTCAAATCACTGGCTTCTTCTATCCCCATGATACAAGCCTCATACTCAGCTTCGTTGTTGGTGACGTCAAAAGTCAATCTGGCAGAGAAAGGTATATGAGCCCCTTTAGGATTAATGAGCACTGCCCCAACACCGTTACCGTTCATATTCACAGCCCCATCAAACATCAGTGTCCACTTATCATCAGGATCCGGTCCTTCCTCGACAAGAGGCTCTTCGCAATCTTTCATCTTAAGATACATGATGTCCTCATCAGGGAATTCAAACATCATCGGCTGATAATCATCTATCGGTTGCTCGGCGAGATAGTCTGACAAAACACTACCTTTGATAGCCTTCTGCGACGTGTACTGGATATCGTGCTCTGTTAAGATCATCTGCCAACGGGCAACACGTCCAGTGAGAGCCGGCTTCTCAAAGATGTATTTCACTGGATCCATCTTAGAAATCAACAAGGTAGTATGGTTCAACATATACTGCCTCAGTCGGCGAGCAACCCAGGCCAAAGCACAACAAGTTTTCTCAAGCTGTGAATATTTGATTTCACAGTCGGTAAACTTTTTGCTAAGGTAGTATATGGCATGCTCTTTTCGACCAGACTCGTCATGCTGTCCCAATACACACCCCATCGAAGTCTCGGTGACTGACAGGTACATTATCAATGGTCTCCTTGGAACGGGAGGGATTAGGATTGGAGGTTTCTGCAAATATTCTTTTATCTTGTCAAAAGCTTTCTGACAGTCATCATTCCACTTGATTGCCTGATTCTTTCTCAACAATTTGAATATTGGTTCACACGTGGCCGTTAGGTGAGAGACAAACCTTGCAATGTAATTCAATCTCCCTAAAAACCCACGAACCTGCTTTTCAGTTTTCGGTTCAGGCATTTCCTGAATAGCTTTGACTTTTGCGGGATCAACCTCAATCCCTTTCTCACTGACAATGAAGCCCAACAGCTTCCCTGATCTTACGCCAAACGTACACTTGTTTGGATTCAGCCTCAGTTTGAACTTGACCAATCTGTCAAACAACTTCTGCAAGTTAACCAGGTGCTCCTCTTCTATCTGCGACTTCGCAATCATGTCATCCACGTACACTTCAATCTCTTTGTGCATCATGTCATGAAAGAGAGTCGTCATTGCCCTCTGATAGGTAGCACCAGCATTCTTCAGCCCAAAGGGCATCACCTTATAGCAGAACGTGCCCCAAGGTGTAATGAATGTCGTCTTTTCCATGTCCTCTGGCGCCATCTTAATCTGATTATAGCCCGAGAAACCATCCATGAAAGAGAATACCGAGGATTGAGCCGTATTATCCACCAATACATCAATGTGAGGTAATGGGAAATCATCTTTCGGACTTGCTCTGTTCAAATCCCGGTAATCGACACACATTCTGACTTTGCCATCCTTCTTCGGCACATGAACGATGTTGGCTACCCACGGTGGGTAAGTTGTTACTGACAAGAAACCCGCATCGAACTGCTTCTGAACCTCTTCCTTGATTTTCACTGCCATATCAGTACTCGTTCTACGAAGCTTCTGCTTAACCGAAGGACAATCATCTCTGAGAGATAGTCTATGAACCACAATATCAGTATTCAACCCAGGCATATCTTGATAAGACCAGGCGAATATCTCCACATACTCTCTCAGCATCTCAATCAACCTGCTCTTGACCTCTGGCTTCAAAGCAGCCCCGATCTTGATATCTCTTCTGGCGTCCTCAGTACCCAGATTCACAATCTCCAACTCCTCCTGATGAGGTTGGATGACCCTTTCCTCTTGCTTCAACAATCTAGCCAATTCTTTCGGGAGTTCGCAGTCTTCCTCACTCTCCTCTTCAGCTTGGTAGATGGGATTGTCGAAATCATACTGAGCCATAACAGATTTGTTCATAGTGGATGCCATAAGGTCAATTCTGCATGTTTAATGCTTTATTTTAGAAAAAGATTTCAATAAAGTCACAAAATAAAAACATTGCCATTTTTTTATATTTTTTGAAAAATGAAAAAACAAAAATAGAAAGACAGGGATCACAAAATTGTTTGCAAAACGTCCTTTATTAATGATAATCATTGAAAACATGAGGCCTTACAATGAACCACTACGTCTTGGGCAGAATGTAGGGTTTTGTGCAGAATGAAAAAACAAAAGAAAATTACTCTGTCTGAAGAGTAACTTGGACTATATCCTCCGCAGTCCAGTTGTTGATCACTTCCCCTGGTGCACTCGGGCGAACCCAGCAGTCGAGATCAATGTCACTGTCACTGTCTTCAACATCAGCTGCGAAGACGTCACCGTGGTTCATTAGCCCTGCGCTGGTAAAGGTACTAGGACCTGCTGCACCCTGCTCTGCTCGGAGGGGCTCATACCCAATGCCAAACTTGTCTTCTTTGACAGGCAAGTCCACCATCTTGCCCCAGCCTTCAGCCTTACCGGAATCAACGACTTCCTTAGCCTGCTTGTAAGAAGTAATTGAAGCACCTGGCTTCCTCTGTTCAGCATACGCTACCTTCTCAAGAGCCACCGTCTCGAACGCCTGGCATAAAGTCTCGTGGATCTCGCCATCCACCTCGACATATTTGAACGAGGACAAATGACTCACCAGAATATCCTCTTCACCACATACGGTCACAATCTGACCGTTCCAGACGTATTTGAGCTTCTGGTGGAGAGTCGACGAGACCGCCCCTGCTGCATGTATCCATGGACGTCCCAGTAGGCAACTGTAAGCAGGCTGGATGTCCATGACATAGAAGACGATGTCAAACTCCTCAGGACCTATCTTTATGGGCAAAGTGACTTCCCCAAACACAGAACGTTTGGATCCGTCAAAAGCACGAACTACGAGGTCACTAGGCGTCAGCACAACCCCTTCAACCGGTATCTTCTTCAAGATTTGCTTCGGCAGCACATTCAACGAAGATCCGGTGTCCACCAGCACGTGAGATAACACAACCCCCTTGCACTCCATAGTGATGTGCAAGGCCTTGTTATGATTCCGCCCCTCGGGCGTCAGATCAAGATCTGTAAACCCCACGCCATGTCGGGTACTCACGTTAGCAATTACACCCTCAAGCTGGTTGACTGAAATCTCCTGAGGTACATACGCCATATTCAACATTTTCAGTAAGGCGTCTCGATGTGCCTCAGAGCATAATAGCAGAGAAAGGATAGAGATCTTGGAGGGAGTTTGGTTGAGTTGATCCACAATCTTGTAATCACTCTTCTTAATGATGCGCATGAACTCCTCTACGTCCTTTTCGAACGAGCCACCAGGCACATTCGTTTGAGCAGGCGCTTCGTCAACCACGGCCTGTTTGCCCTTAGCTCTAGTAGATGCCTCAGCATTGGCATCCCTCAACGATTGAGGCGCAAACAGCCGACCACTGCGAGTAAAGCCTCCCGGTCCACCGATATTGTCCACAACGGGACTCACAACGGCCGGAGTTCTACTAGGAGCAGCAATAGTCACTGGAGCTTGATTCGATGGCCTGACCCGATTCTCAGCCCTTCTGTTGCTTCGATAGGCGTTATCGTATGTCCAGGGAACAGCATTACTATTCACAGCCCTTCTTACCGGAGCAACGATTGTTGTCGGAGTGTTGGTAACAACTGGTGCAGATATGGTAACTGGATTACCACTTGCTGTAGGCGCCCGTCCTTCAGACGGTTTGAAAAAGATTGTGACAGTAGACACTGCCCCACGCTCTCTGTTGTCAGCCCTACCAAACTGGACACAGCCTTCATCTATCAGCCTCTGTATACTAGCCCTCAATTGTTCACAACCGTTCTCAGCCTCTGCACAACCCACACAGTCTTCATCACAGCCCGGATGCATACCACCTCTCAACAGACGGTCCTTCACAACTAACAGAGAAGTCTGAATGTCACCAACACTGTCAACCAGATCTTCAGCTTCACTTTCAACACAATTTACCCGGTGAGCACCATGCGCCGACATAGGATTGTTAACAACGTTAGGCACAGGAGAGAAATTGATCGCCTTGGAATCGATCAAATCCTAGACTTTATGCTGAAAAGCCCGACACTTCTCAATGTGATGTCCTGGTGCCCCCGAATGAAAATCACACCGGACATTAGCATCGTACCCAGGCGGCAATACTGTCGGCGGAGCCATAGTTCTCAACTCAACGAATCCTAATCTGAGCAACTCAAGCAGTAGCTCAGCGTAGGTCATTGGCAAAAGATCAAAGCGTCGCTCGGGCATCCGTTGCCTTGGCTGATACGGACGTTGTGGCTGTTGTTGTTGTTGCTGTTGTCTCGGTTGTTGAGGAGGTTGACGTTGTTGAGGTGCAGGAATGGTCACTGCAGCAACCTGTCTATACTGATTCTGATTTCTATTCGGCCCTCGGCGGTGCGGAACAGCGTTGGTTTCACCTTCTCTACGGCGAGGTGCCCCAGAGAAAGGTTTCTTGGATGAAGAGGCACCAACATCACTGATCTTCCCAGCCTTGATCAAGCTCTCTGTCCTCTCACCGCAGATCACAACATCGGAGAAACTTCCAAATGGGCAACTCCCCATTCGGTCCATGAACACTCCCTGAAGTGTGCCGATGAACATATCAGTCAACTCCCTTTCCAGCATAGGGGGTTGAACTCTTGCGGCAAGTTCACGCCACCTCTGGGCGTACTCTTTAAAGCTTTCATTATTTTTCTGGCATAGACTCTGCAGCTGAGTCCGGCTAGGTGCCATATCCATGTTGTGCTTGTACTGTCTGAGAAAAGCTTCTCCCAGATCCCTCCAACATCAGATAGAATCTCTCTTGAGCTCCATGTACCAATCCAAAGATGCCCCAGACAGACTATCTTGGAAAAAGTACATCCATATTTTCTCGTCATCTGTATATGCCGAGATCTTCCGATAGTGTGCCTGCACATGAGTGCGAGGGCAAGAAGTACCATTGTACTTGTCAAAGGTGGGCGCTTTGAACTTATGGGGAATTCTGAATCCTTCAACCAACCCCAAATTTGTGACATCGAACCCGAGAGAGTTCTGGCATTCCATCGCTCTTATTTTTTCAGCCAGGGCACCAACCTTACGATCCCTATCCTCCCTTCTGACAACATCACCATCATCTTCACTCAGCATTGTGAACATGTCCTCTTGTCTGTCGACAATGGGAGCTGGATGACGCACCGGAACCTGGGTAGCTCTGACATTGACCTCTGCAGCAAGAGGCTGTCCATCCACTCTTATACCCCTGAGTTCATCTCCCGTAGCGTAGCCATAAACGGGAGCAGCAGCAACATTAACGGTCTCATGAACAGGTGGACCAACAGGTGAACCACGGTTAGACGCCTGAATAACCGTCTCTTGTCTCTGTACCAAAGCACGAAGCTCCTCCTGACCCTGAGCAACCCCTTGCATCATCGTCATAAATTGGGCCATGTTCGCCCTCATCTCAGCTAACTCATTCTGAACCTGATCCATGCTTCTGCGCTGATTAAGTCTGGTAGAATACCGGTGCGGTCGCTGATCAGCTATCCTGCCTGACACAGGAACCAGAGTGAGAAGTCGGCACAAGAACACCTGTTATGCAAATGTTATGAGTATGATGCTAATGCATATGATGCAAATCATAATGATCATTTCTCAGGCATTCAAAGAGCCTGATCCATCTTCAAAAGATGGCAACCTGCAACAACACGAAAGCAACAGGGAAATACAGAAACAGCATGCAACAGAGCAGTGAGTACAGAGTGAAACAACGATCTCATCTATAAATGAGCAACTGGATCATACAACAAAGATCCAAATATCCAACAAAGTACAACAAAGAATCCCACCCAACAAGCTAAGACAAGTTACTTCCAGGAATGAGCGTCTTCAAGTAGTGACACTGGTCTATCAACAGTTCACACTCTGAACATTCTGGCAAGGGAGTGATCTTCTCCTTCAACTGTCTTCTGAGCTCTAACACCTCTCCTCCAAGGTGGTTTTCTGATGCAAGTCTCTGGTCGACTTCCTTCTTCAACTGGATATCTTTGTCTCTGAGTTGCTTCTCTAAGTCTCTGATCTTCTTCAGATAACTGGCTTCAGCTCTCTGCAATCTCAAACACTCTCTGTGCTCTGTATCTAGCAAGGTCTCCATCTCTGCATAAGATCTCTTCTTGCTCCTTACTCCACCAATATCTGCATTCTGGACATCTCTGAGTTGATGAGTCAAACTCAGCCTATCAGCTTTGGCTTGATACAACTCCATTTGGGCATCTTGCTCTTTCTCCTTCAGGCGACGATTCTCCATCAGGGCTTGCTTGTACTGCTCAACAGGCACAGTTTCAGCAAGAATCAAGGGTGGTTGCACTTGCAACGGATTCATCCTATCATAGGGCAACAGTAAAGTCTCCACTCTCTTCTTCACCCAATCAGTGTAATCAGGCATAGCAATGGCGAACTTCTTCCCTAAGACAGATCCATCTCTGACACCAATAGACTTCCAAGCTCTCCCAATCTGCTCCAATCTAACAGGGTCGCTTCGCTTCTCAAAACACACACTCTCAGCGATCTCAGCTTCAAGTGGCCTTCCACTCATCACGAACCCTAACTGGCGAAGAGAAAGAACTGGGTTGTAATTGATGCAACCCTTAGTCCCTACAAGCGGTACGTTCCAGAATTCTCCACAACTCACAATGACATCCCGCACGTCCATCCGGTAAGACTGCCATCTGATATCATACGAAGTGAGAGACATCACCCTCTGAGTCCATCTATAAGTGCTCTGAGCATCAACAAACGGTCCGCTGACTGGCAGAAGAGACATAAACCATCTGAACAAAAGTGGGAGACAGCATCTGATAGCTCCACCCTTACCATGCCTACTGTGAATAGCATAGTAAGTGTCAGCTAACAGAGTAGGAACTAGATTCCCTCCAATGAAGATGCAGACTGCAGCATAGTCAATAAAATTGGGCATACTCAGAAACAGGACGATCCCATAGATCATAACAGCAAGCTGGGCATAAAAAGCTTCCCAATTCCCCTTCTCTACTTCTCCTCTAGCAACTCTCAGCAGAAACTTCAAAGGCAACCCAACTGTATCCCCATTGGTCTTCCAAGTATCACTGATCTCTCTAATACTCAGATGAAGAGCCCTAGCAATAACCCTGAAGTCAACTTCCTTTGGTACATCCAAGAAAGGAATCTGATGCTGAATAGGGACGCACAACAGAATGGAGTACTCCTCGAGAGTAGGCGCCAACTGATAGTCCTGGAAAGTGAAACATCTAAGCTCCGGGTCATAGAACTGTAGGAGAGTCTGCAACGGCACCGGGTCGACTACCATCTTCAACAAAGTCAACAGATCCCCATACTGGTCATTGAACCCCTTCTGATGATCCCTGGTCACAAGGCTACTCAACTCAATCAGAGACGTCAGAGGCTCACGGTGGAAAATGTAGGAACAAGTCTTCCGCTTCGGCTCTGGGACTGTTGCCATCTCTATCAGTGAACAAAGCCCTGGAATGTACCTGAGAAATGATATGCATGCAGGGATTAGTTTTTCTTTTTTCTTTTTTTTTTCAATTTTCTTTTCAATTTTTTTTATTGCATTTCTTTTGAAAAATAAACATGCTATGATGCACATGATGCAGACACGACTGGCAAGCTGTGCATCTCTGAACACAGGATCGAAGCTTCGGCTCGAACTCTGATCACAATCATCTGAAACCCAAAGTCAACTGATCAACTGTCATCTGAACCCAATCTGAGAAACTGAGTCACCAACAGAACCCTGAGTCACCATCAAGTCACCATCAGTCACCAACAGTCACCATCTGTACCTGTTAAAGTGATCATTCCCTCCCCACTCACGGGTGTCATCTAGGCCAGGGTAAGGTCGAGAGAAACGCAGGATAAACAACCCTTTCAAGAATATCATCCTGTGCACACCAGATGTATGCACCGATAATACCCCATCAGAGTCTGAACTGCTCGTGATATCAATGTTCCGCTAAGTGGCGTACACCACCCGCTTCCCATGAATCACTCTATTCCTAGGTTTCCTAGATTTCACTCATAGCCTGGGTATTGGGCCTTTTACCTCGAGTAACTCCCACCCCCAATCAGAGAGACACAGCACAACCAGCAGATGAATATGAATGAATGCAAACATTAATGCACACAATAAATGCAAACAATAAATGAAATGAATGCAATAAATAACAGCACAAAGCAACCAAAGCCCTAACCTAGAGAACGCTAGGAGAGACTCGCTTGGGGAAGATGGACCAGCAAGAGGTCAACTTCTTTAATCCCCAGCAGAGTCGCCAGCTGTCGCATTACGCGAAAAACCGGCTGGAAAACAAGAACAACAGAGCCGCCACCGTGCGTTATTTATCCCAAAGGAGGGAAAGGAAACACTCGAAGTAAACCTAGAAAAGGCATGGTCTCGCGACCAAAGAGAATGGGATCGGGAGTCGGTTATGCGAAGGGAAGGTATTAGCACCCCTACGCATCCGTCGTACTCGACGGGATCCACGCACAATAGGAAGGAAAATGGTTGCTAATAACACTGCGCACACACACACACACTGGCTGGAAGAGACACAAGAAAACAAACAAGACTGACTCGGCAGGATATCGCATCCTGGGCCTACTTAGTCTATCAGGCATAGACATCAGAGTCAAAGTAGTTCGGACTGGGGAAACGACACATGCTCGCTAGGATGTCGCATCCTATGCATACGTATCTCCTTTGGACGAAGGAGAATCAGAGCATTCGTAGCTCGGCTAACACGCACACAAAACCACGCAAACACGGGCAAACATGGAACCCGGTTGCCAATCGCTGGACTTACATCAGCTTCCGAACCAAACACACGCACACTGGAACCCGAATGCCACTCGATGGACTTACATCAGCTTCCAAGCACACAACAAGATAAAACAAAGACACAGGCGCCCGGAGAGATCTGCTCATCTCCTGCCTACGTACCTCATCTGGTATGAGGATCAGGGCGACGTAGTTCCCCTACGAAGGGACACAGGACTAGCCTAACCAGATAACAGAGGGAGACACGACTAGGGAGACTACGACTCGAGCCTAGATGTTATCATGCAAAATCATCCCTAAGTCAAGGTTTCTAGCTAACTTGCACAGGAAGCAAGCATATCCTAAAGCACAAGCAACAGCACACGCTATATGCACACAAGTGAGGCTCAAACAAGGGTGGGGCTGCAAGAGCAAGCCAACTGTACAGGGTCAGTTTTTCTCTTAACCTTGACATCGAGAGCCAAGGTGAAGCAGATGAAAGGTAGGTGAAGATGAGACTTCACAGCTCTTATCCCTGGCCATGGAGAGCTATAGACAAAGGAGCGTGGGTTCAGAATGTGGGAACCCTCCTACACTCAAGACACGGACTCAACTGTACAACTGTACAAGATCTTGGGTTACTGTCCTCAATGCATCAACACAATGGTGTGAGCAGAGGGACGACTCAACAGAATAGCGGGAGATAGATTGCATATCTCTTATATCCGCCAATTGCCTCATAGAGGTCTTTACCTGCTTGGGGACAAAAGTAAACAAGCACAAACATTGCCTCTTAAGGAGGACTTCAGATAGGTGCCTGGCTAGGTAACAAGCCAGGTCTTCCAGACTACATGGAGACAATAATGTTATACCTCAGTGCAAATTGCTTATCAAGCAAAGCAAAGTAATCTTAGCAACTAATGTACCTTATGATTGATGCAGTTGTGGAATCGCGTGTTTCCAGGTGTGAAAGCGTGAAACAGATCGCCTACAATGGATATGAAGGTGTATGGAGTGATTATATTAGCTCAATTATGCTCCAGGTTCTTGAATCTTCAAGAAACTTCCAACTGTTATGGAACTCGAGCTTGCTTCAACAGTGAGAAATCTTCAAAGATCTTCCACTTTCTTCCCTCAACAGTTCTTCTAATCCATCTGCATATGAAGATTAACACCAGAAATAGCACGAATAATGGAGAATTCTTGATGAACAATAGAAAAAAGTGTGAAGAAAAGTGGAAAAAATTTGAGAGAATTGGGGAATTTTTGGATTTGATCTGAAAAAGTGATTTGTGATTATGCATTTCTGTTACAATTAGGCTTTTATACCATACACTAATCCAAATGCTAATCTCAATTAGGCAAATTTAAGTGGTTAGTGTAAAAAATGCATTTTTGTGATTTTTGGCCAAAATGCCCTTTTCATTATGCAGTCAATGTATCAGTCCAAAATCAGTTCAAGCAAGTTCTAAATGTCATTCATGATGTATTGGCATTGGTCCCAAGTGCAAATGGCTTGTAATTCACAAAATCACCTTTTCATGCTAAAAATGCAAATTAGTCCACTTGAAAAATGCCATTTTGCTATGATGATTTTTGATGAAATGTGATAATGCACCATGAAAGTTAATGTCAAATGTGACTTGCTCAAAGAAAGATCACCCAATTTGGCCTTTCCATGTGAAAGTTATGGCACTTTGAATTTAGGCATTTTCTGAAAATGATTGGACCATATCTTGCCAACCACACATGAGAAATGAGTGTTCTTGGACTTTTTGGAAAGGTGAGATCAAGATCTTCAACTTTCATGTTGGACAAAATCCCATTTGAAGCTTGTATGATGAAGTAATTTTGAGAAGCAAAACTTTCCATTTTGGGCAGTTGAAATTACAGGTCACCTGCCATTTTAGGAAACTTTTGATCTGACTTTATTTTCTTCAACCTTGATCTTTGGTATGTAAAATGAGACTTATATGGACATGAATGAAGCCTTTCAAACCATCTCCCACCTTCCAATCCATAAAATCAGGCATAGTTGACCACAGTTGACCACAGTTGACTTTCTATGGTTCCAGATGAAATTCAGCCTGACTGTTGAGCTTTGATCATCCAACCTTTGGCCAAATCACTTCAAAATGATCACATAATCACATGAACTTGATAAATCAACCCTAGGGCCTTGTCCCAATGGAAATTGCACAAGCTTGCTTGTTTGACCTGATTTCCTGACCAGTTTGACCTAATCTGTCTGAGGAACTTGCACTTGGGCAAATGGCTATGCAATGCTATACAATTGACTTTGTTATGTTAATGACCTAATATGAAAATGTATGCACAAAAGGTAGGGTGCAAATTTGAGGTGCTACATGATGCATTGTGGATCTTAACCCAAGATCTTATAGAGTCTAATCCTTGTGGAGTAGAGTTCCTACTTTCTGAACTCCCACACCTTCTATTATTCAAAGCTCTCCCTGACCAGGGATAAGAGCCGTGAGGCACACCCCTCACTTCCTATTTCATCTGTTTCACCCTAACTCTCAATGTTAGGGTTAAGAGCTAACAT
This sequence comes from Lathyrus oleraceus, assembly GCF_024323335.1. Lineage (NCBI taxonomy): Eukaryota > Viridiplantae > Streptophyta > Magnoliopsida > Fabales > Fabaceae > Lathyrus > Lathyrus oleraceus. Next base: position 160,393,497 of record NC_066579.1, on the reverse strand, counting down.
CACCCTGATACAGTGGCTTGTTTGTCGAGGTTGACATGACCCCTTGACTAAAGCCTAACCCTGTGTGAGCCCACTTTGTTTGTATATAGTGTGTGCTATTTGTGTATGTTTGCTTTGCTTGTGCTGTTTAGGATAGCTTGCTCCCTGTGCAAGTTAGATAGAAACTTCAACTTAGGACCATGGTGAATTTGCATGATAACTATTAGGCTCGAGTTAGTCTCCCTTCTAGTTTGTTATTTCCCAGTCTCTGGTTAGGTTAGAAGTTCTTTCCATGCGTAGGGGAACTACGTCGCCCTGATCCTCATACCAGATGAGGTACGTAGGCAGGAGATGAGCTGATCTCTCCGGGCGCCCTTTTTCTTTTGTAACCCCTTTGTGTGTGTTTGGAGACTAACATAAGTCCAGCGATTGGCAGTTGGTTTCCTGTGTCTTGTTTGCTTGTTGGAGTCTGACGTAAGTCCAGCGATTGGCAGTTGGTTTCCTGTGTGTGTTTGTTGGTTCGGAGTCTGATGTAAGTCCAGCGATTGGCATTCGACCTCCATGTTTGCCTGTTTGTGTGGAGTCTGACGTAAGTCCAGCGATTGGCAGTCGGTTTCCTGCGTGGTTTTGTTTGGCGTGCGTTAGCCGAGCTACGAGTGCTCTGATTCTTCTTTAGTCCGAGAAGATACGTATGCATAGGATGCGACATCCTAGCGATCACGTTTCCCCTATCCGAACTACGTCGAGTCTGATGTCTGTGTTTGACAGACTACGTAGGCCCAGGACGCGATATCCTGCCGAGTTAGTTTCTTTTGTTTTCCTGTGTCTCTTTCAGCCTGTGTTTGATGTTTGAGCAGTTTTAGCAACCTATTCCTTCCTTTTGTGCGTGGATCCCGTCGAGTACGACGGATGCGTAGGGGTGCTAATACCTTCCCTTCGCATAACCGACTCCCGATCCCATCTCTCTCTGGTCGCGAGACCATGTCTTTTCCAGGTTTACTTCGAGCGTTTCCTTTCCCTCTTTTGGGATAAATAACGCACGGTGGCGGCTCTGTTGTTTTCGTTTCCCGCCGGTTTTTCGCGTAATGCGACAATCATGAACTCAATGAATTGCAAAAATTAAAAGCATAAACATGATGCCTCTACTGAGAGGACTTCATCCAACAAAAAACCACAACCAATAGGTCAAAGGATTAGGAGAATCGAAGAAAATACTAGTTGGAGTTCAAGTTTGAGTTCTGGTAATTTGAGCTTGAAACCTTGCTTGCTTTATCAAAACAGAAGTTTAATGAAGTGTATAATGAAGGTCTAGAAGCATTAGATCTATGAATACAACCAGATGTAGTTGAATTCGAGATCTGAAAATTTTAAGAGAAATGAAACTTACTTCTTTAGTGATGGTTGGGGAATGAATTCTACAGCATTTCAGGTTGAAATTGGGTGTTCAAATGGAGGGAATGAAGCCTCTATTTATAGAGAAATTGGCAAGGAAAGGGTGGAAGAATCCGTATGCATGAATTTGGATATCACTTGCATGGGCTTGCATGATCATGCACAAGGCCCAAAAGCAATGCCAAATGCAAGTCGAGTTCAAATGCCAAGGGTTTGGACGTGTAATTTGCTCTGAATTGGCTTGTGCAACAAGGTTTTAACATGAATTCCACAATTGAACCTAATCATTCACCTCTTCGAAAATACCATTTAGAAAATCCAAGCATAGGCATATGGGTAATGGTTGGAAAGGTTTTTGTATGAGGAACAAATGTTATGTTGGTCAAAAGTCCATTTGGAATGTGGAAATTTATGAAATTTGAGTTTAAGGTGTGATATGCAAAACATGTCAAGGCAAAGTTTCTAAAATTGGCCAACTTTCAAGCCCTTCTATTTTGGTGATGCAAGCTTCAAATGAAAACACCTCCAACATAAAAGTTGTTTATCTTTTCAAGACACTCAAAATGGACTTAAATTTTGCATCATTTGGATTTTTTATGAAAGAGTTATGGGCACTTGAAGTTGGAATTTTTTGACTTTTAATGCATTTGACCCAAAAGGACCTATAATGTCTTGCATTATCACATGTATTTTCTTTGAGATTTTGAAATTTTGTCCAACATATCATTTGAAGTAGACATCTCAAGATTTCCAATGCATTTGATCCCACCTCAAAATCATAAAAGATGAATGAGTTATGTCTTTGGGAAGTTTACCCAAAATTAGGGTTTCAGTCAAAATGACCTATAATGTATTAGAATGGAAGATGGTTTTCCAAGCTTCAAATCAAATTTTGATGAACATGAAAGTTTTTCATATTTCCCTTAAGAACATTTTTTCTTTTGGAATCATCTCCATTTGACCAACACATAAAACGTTAGGTCTCAGTGTATTTCAAAATAGTCAGATGATTTGACTGATCAACTTTTCAAGTCCACAACTCATATCTTGATGAATTGATGATTGAGGATACTCAAATAAGTTCAAATATGCATGAAATAAAGAGTTAAAGAACTTCCCTTGATTGTATGTGACCATGGGCTGAGGTTGCTTCATGAGCAAGGCATTGTGGTGCACAGATGGATTAGGGTTTCCTTGAAGAACAAGACCTCAAACCCTTTGACTTGCTTTGATCAAAATAATGAATTGAGATGCTAGGGAGGCATATTTGATGGATGAGAGCTTTGGGAACCATTACCATGCTTGCTTTCTCCTCTTCTTGACCATGTCTTTGTACCAAGGATCTCCTAGAGGCTTTGGCCTTGTGATTACTCAAGCTACAAACAAAAGATGTTAGTGACATATTTTTGTGCTTTTGGTTAGTAAACAAAATGAGAAAAGCAATGATATACAATTCAAGCATGCTTGGTGATCTCAAACCACTCACAAGGAGTCCCACCCAAAGGCAAAGGGAACCAAGATGCTCAATGATCCTTGAGGCTATGCAAATGAAGTGTTATGATGCCATGAGGGATCTTAGGGACAAAATTGGGGTCTTACAGATGCCCCTATTTAAGGTCATTCTAGCCGGAGAAGTGAAGGTTAAAATCTTCGTCTCGACGAGGTAGAATGGGCTTAAATAATAACAAAGAGACGAATTTTGGTCCCTAAGAGACCTCATGATGCAAATGTATGTATGCAAAATAGTAACACTCTGTGGGGACATGTGTCCACAAAAGGAGTAAAGAAAATCAGGAGACACCAACAATCCACCTAAGTGATACAATCCATGGGACAAAAATCCTGGGGACTCTTATGGGGATGAGAAAGAAACGCGTGAGCAGGGCACGACTCAAATTTTGGGGAGCAGAATTCCAAAGGGAATAAACTAATGGAAAGACTCGAGTTGACTCGAAGATCGCTGGGGATGTCTAAAAAGACTCTCCTGGGGAAGCAGCGAGATGAGGTGTTACCGGTTACTGGGTAACAAGCTCAATGAGACATGTGATCTGAACACCGACATAAGGGTCAGAGATACAACATGCTCGGGAAGAAATGAATATCTAAGACCGGTCTAAGGGTGAGAGATATCAAAACTCTGAAACATCTGAGGAAGACCCAAAAGGTATATTTCAACTCAGGGAAATCTGACTCCACAGGGGACAAAAGTCATAATAGGGAGCAGAAAGGGAGGAACACCAGGGATACCGGTTACTGGGCATATAATAGGTGACCAACCAAGGCGTGAATCGGGGAATATTCCCAAGACACTCATCATCCAAAAGAGGGCTAAAAACAAACTCGATTATAGGATGGATATTCGACTCCACAAAGGGAATATGAATCTTACTCAACTGGGGAAGAACAAAAGACTTCGACCGAAGAGTGCATGAGATATACTATCTATTACCGTCAAAACGTAGATAATATACTCGCATGGAAGATTATCCACAACCGGTTACTGGGTTAATAAAGGATAGATCGACCAAAAAGAGAAGGCATCGGGATACCGAAACTAGGTATATAATGATGACCAATCTAGGGGAGAAACAATCGTCATTAACAACAACAGGGTAGACGAAAGATGACCCGCTGGGGATAGATTGCGTAAATAGGGCGATTATCCAGGCAAAAGAGGGAATATCAACACCGAATATTGGATGAAGATAACCACCAAGGAGGGGATTACACCTACTGGATACTGGGTAAGAGACCACGGAAAAGTAACCGTCATCGATTATGATGAACACAAGGTTACCTCTGCAAAGGGGGGAAAAAGGTTTACAACTACCGGTATAAGGGTAGTAAACCACAGACTCCGTCGGGGATAATATGAATGACTACTAATTATTGAGTAATTATTCATTTATACCGTGGGGAATCAAAGAAAACAGCTCTGAGGGGCCAATTTAGGATCAAACCAAAAAGGCAAACTGAATCAAGACTCGTCCTAATGAGGATATAACTCAATAGGGAAACCCATCCCAATATTTGTATTGGGGGAAACAGAAACAACCATCATCCGCGAAGACATAGCTCGGTGGGGAATATGGAAGAAAGGATAGACGCTTTCTGCCTATGGAGCTGACTCTATAGGGAGAGATCAGACACACACCTCTACTTGGGGAGATCTATATCACCAAATAGCAGGAGACAACAAACAATGATATATGGCAAAGAATGCAACATGACTATCTGAATGTTATAATTATACATGCATATGTGTGGTTTATGTATGATGAATGCTGACAAACAGACATATTTAACACACACAGGATCCAGGAATCAACCACCCGGTACTACATCACAAGGGGGAAAGCCAGAATCATTGGAGAGTATCCAATCTGCCGGGGATCAGAGATAACAATATCTCTGCAGGGGATGAACCATCAGTCACCGCTGAGGAAGAGAGTTTAACGCACAAGTAGAATCTGTCTTATAAGCCACTCTATTGGGGATCTATCCGAGCTAAGGAGGAAAGAAACACTGCTCTGCCGAAGGGACAACGGGTGAACCTCTCAAAATCATACCTCTCAGGGTTCCGGGGGTAGAAAATATAATCATGCCAGGAATATGAACAAAAGCCTTACCCTGTTGGAGATCATGCCACCCTTGGGAGAGCAATGAGGATCTCCTAAGTATCCTTTCGTCTTTGTGAATGTTCACTTTGTTTTTAAAAAAAAAATTGTTTGTATGAAACAATGATATTTTCTCAACTAAAACATGCAAAACATTTGTTGAATAGGAACAAATACGAGTGCAAATAATTGGATAAAAGGCTCAAATTCATTTGATGGAATGGCAGTCTGCAAATGGCAAGACTCCATAGATTTTTACAAATTTGAAATTGGTGATATATATTGGAAAAGGGCTACATTGAACATAATGACCATTTCTTCACCAATTCTGCATTCAATGTATTCGGAGCTTAAGTTGATGACGAATGAACAAGAATCTCTGACGGATGACAGATGTAGAACAAAGTCTTGTCAGGGTGCAGTTACTTGCCAAATCCCTAATTTTTGCCTAGATTGCCCCAGGATGAGGTACTCAACCTAGCGGGATATAAATATTCATCATTTTTTCATGTCTCTAACTTTTGCCTGGACCGCCCTTTCGGGTTTTCAATCCACCAAGACGCTCATTTTTGCCTAAGCCGCCCTTTCGGGTTTTCAACTTTATTCTGTTTTTATTTTTAGGCGAAGTATTTCTTGACTGCATCTGAATTCACAGGACGAGTGAAATCCTCCCCATCCATAGTTGTAAGTATCAAAGCACCGCCTGAAAAGGCTCTCTTAACAACATATGGACCTTCATAGTTTGGAGTCCACTTGCCCCTGGAATCAGGCGCGAAAGACAAGACTTTCTTGAGCACAAGGTCACCTTCTCGGAACACACGAGGCTTGACCTTCTTATTAAAAGCTTTCTTCATTCTCTGCTGATACAACTGACCATGGCACATGGCAGTGAATCTCTTCTCTTCTATTAAATTCAGCTGGTCATAACGACTCTGAACCCATTCAGCATCAGTCAACTTGGCCTCTATCAAGACTCTCATTGATGGGATCTCCACCTCTACTGGGAGTACAGCCTCCATGCCATAGACGAGAGAAAAAGGGGTTGCCCTTGTTGAAGTGCGGACAGATGTACGATATCCATGTAACGCAAATGGCAGCATCTCATGCCAATCTTTATACGTGACAACCATCTTCTGGATAATCTTCTTGATATTTTTGTTAGCAGCTTTGACAGCCCCATTCATCTTAGATCTGTAAGGAGAAGAATTATGGTGTGCAATCTTGAACTCGCTACACAACTCTTTCATCATTTTATTATTCAAGTTAGATCCATTATCAGTAATGATCTTATCTGGCACACCATATCGGCATATAAGCTGATTCTTGATAAACTTCACTACCACCTGCCTAGTCACATTTGCATATGATGCCGCTTCAACCCACTTGGTGAAGTAATCAATTGCTACGAGAATAAATCTGTGTCCATTAGATGCCTTCGGCTCTATCATGCCAATCATGTCAATTCCCCACATGGAGAAGGGCCAAGGTGACGAAATCACATTCAGAAGTGTCGGAGGAATATGAATCTTATACGCATAAATTTGACACTTGTGGCATTTCTTCACATATTTGCAGCAGTCAGACTCCATTGTCAGCCAATAGTAGCCTGCTCTCAACATCTTTCTAGCCATGGCATGTCCATTGGAATGAGTACCAAATGAACCCTCATAGACCTCAGTCATCAACAGGTCTGCTTCGTGTCTATCCACGCATCTGAGCAGAACCATGTCAAAATTTCTTTTATAAAACACATCGCCATTGAGGTAGAAACTGCCTGACAATCTCCTCAAAGTCTTCATGTCTTTCACAGATGCCCCGAGTGGGTATATCTGGCTCTGAAGGAAACATTTAATGTCATAATACCATGACTTGTCATCTTTCACTTCTTCAACTACAAATACATGAGTTGGTCTATCCAAACGCATCACAGCGATATTGGGGACTTCATTCCAATATTTAACCACAATCATTGAAGCTAGCGTAGCGAGAGCATCTGCCATCCGATTCTCATCTCGAGGAATATGATAGAAGTCAACTTCAGTAAAGAACGTTGAAATCCTCCTCGCGTAATCCTTATATGGAATAAGACCAGGCTGATTCGTTTCCCACTCACCTTTAATCTGATTAACAACAAGGGCCGAATCACCACATACATCAAGATGCTTGATCCTTAGATCAATGCATTCCTCCAATCCCATAATGCAGGCCTCATACTCAGCCATATTATTCGTACATTTGAAAGTTAGCCTTGCTGTAAAAGGAATATGTGTGCCCTGAGGAGTAATGATTACTGCCCCAATGCCATTTCCATACTGATTTACAGCGCCATCAAACACCATACTCCATCTGGAACCAGGCTCTGGCCCTTCATCGAGTGTAGGCTCATCACAATCTTTCATTTTCAAATACAGAATCTCCTCATCTGGGAAGTCATATTGAACTGACTGATAATCTTCGATCGGCTGATGTGCCAAGTGGTCAGCCAAGATACTACCTTTGATAGCTTTTTGAGCTCGATACTCGATGTCATACTCAGATAACAACATCTGCCAACGGGAAATCCTCCCAGTTAAAGCAGGCTTCTCAAATAAATACTTGATTGGATCCATTCTGGATATCAACCAAGTCGTATGATTTAACATATACTGGCGTAAGCGCTTAGCTGCTCAAGCCAGAGCACAACATGTCTTCTCAAGCATTGAGTATCGAGACTCACAATCAGTGAACTTCTTACTCAAGTAGTAGATAACATACTCTTTCTTTCCTGATTCATCTTGTTGACCGGGGACACAACCCATTGAATCTTCAAGAACAGTCAGGTACATAATCAATGGTCTTCCTTCCACAGGCGGAGACAGGATCGGAGGCTCAGACAGATACTCTTTAATACTGTCAAAGGCTTTCTGGAAATCCTCGGTCCAATCATGAGACTGATCTTTCCGGAGGAGCTTGAATATCGACGCACACGTGGAAGTCATGTGGGATATGAATCTGGAAATGTAATTCAAACGACCAAGAAAACCTTGGACTTGCTTCTCAGTTTTGGGCGCAGGCATCTCTTGTATTGCTTTGACCTTTGCAGGATCAACCTCAATACCTCTTTCACTGACAACGAAGCCCAATAACTTGCTAGAATGAACTCCAAATGTACACTTGTTGGGATTCAGACGAAGCTTATATTTCCTCAAACGATGAAAAAGCTTCAACAGGTGCTCTACATGTTCAACTTCCGTTCTTGACTTAGCGATCATATCATCAACATACACCTCGATCTCCTTGTGCATCATATCATGAAACAAGGTGGTCATAGCTCGTTGATACGTGGCTCCGGCGTTCTTCAAACCGAAGGGCATCACTCGATAACAGAATGTTCCCCAAGGTGTGATGAATGTTGTCTTCTCCATATCCTCGGGTGCCATTTTAATCTGATTATATCTGGAAAATCCGTCCATAAATGAGAAGACATTGAATTTAGCTGTATTGTCTACCAACATATCAATATGTGGTAAAGGGAAATCATCTTTGGGACTAGCTTTATTCAAGTCTCTATAGTCCACACACATCCAGACTTTTCCATCTTTCTTAGGCATGGGCACAATATTGGCCACCCATTGAGGATATGTAGAAGTCACCAGAAACCCCGCATCAATTTGCTTCTGAACTTCTTCCTTGATCTTCACTGCCATATCAGGATGAGTTCTTCTGAGCTTCTGCTTCACAGGCACACACTCAGGTTTCAAGGGTAGGAAATGTTGCACAATATCAGTATCTAGACCAGGCATGTCTTCATACGACCAGGCGAAGACGTCGACATATTTTCGTAGCAATTCAATCAACCCCTTCTTGACAGATTCTTCAAGGAGTGCCCCAATCTTCACTTCACGAACACAATCCTCAGACCCCAAGTTGACTGTCTCCAGATTCTCGAGATGCGGATGAATGATCTTCTCTTCATGCTCAAGTAGCCGGGTGATCTCGTCAGGAATCTCTTCAACATCATCCTCTTCCGCCTCAAATACAGGGAATTCAAAATTGGGAGGTGGTGTTGGGTCATTATGTTCAATGGGTCTAGAAATCAACCTGCATAATGATTTTGGATATGAAAAGCTTTAGAATTCAAACAAGGCAAATCATTATGCAGATGAAAAGATTGATTTTATTCCTTTTTTAGGGTTTTATGTGATCATCGATTTCATGCAAAAAGCAAAAAGGGAAAATAATTTGGAAAAACAAACATTTAACATGAATTTATTAAATGAAAATATCATTGTATTTATGTTGCCAACAATCTCATCACTTCTCCTTTTGGCATGGGAGAAGGGTTTTTAAACAAAGTGATCATTACGTTGACTTGTGGACAACTCTAGGAATATCCACAGCGACCCAATTGTTGCAGATCCCTCCAGGGATGATGAAATTATCAGAGTCCTCTGCATCCTCTTCCAAGATAGCATCAACTTCTTCATCCTGACCAGTGTGGATGAAACCTCCACTCTTGAACAATCCTTTCTCGTTGAAAACCCCAGAAGAAAAGCCAATGCCAACCTGAGACTTGTTGTCTTCCAACTCAATCATTTTTCCTAGACCAGCAATTGCACCACACTCAATGGCCAACTTCGCATCTCTATAGGAAGTAAATGAAGGAGTTATCTTCTCAACAGGCTCAGCTATAGATAAAGCTTGGAAAGGAGTTCCAACTTCATCCTCAGCATCTATGTATGAGAAGGAAGACAAGTGGCTAACCAGGAGAGCCTTTTCTCCCCCTACCACTACTAGTTTCTTATTTTTCACAAATTTCAGCTTCTGGTGTAGGGTGGATGTCACGGCGCCCGCCTCGTGAATCCATGGTCTGCCTAAGAGACAGCTGTACGATGGGTGAATATCCATAACCTGGAAGGTAATTTGGAAATCACTGGGTCCAATCTTGATTGGGAGATCAACTTCCCCAATCACAGTCTTTCGAGACCCATCGAAAGCTTTCACAACAACTCCACTCTGCCTCATGGGAGGCCCTTGATATGATAGTCTTGAAAGAGTGGACTTTGGCAATACGTTCAAGGATGACCCAGTGTCCACCAGCACATTGGACATGGCGTCGTCTTTACAATTCATGGAGATGTGTAATGCCAAGTTGTGGTCTCTTCCCTCCTCAGGGAGATCAGAGTCACAGAAACTCAAATTGTTACAAGCGGTAATGTTTGCAACAATGCTATCGAATTGTTCTATTGTGACATCATGATCTACATATGCCACATCCAAAACTTTCTACAGAGCCTCTCTATGTGGTTCTTGAAATTCTGGTGTAGTCAGAATTCAGATGTTCTACTCCACATCATGACATCTGATCTAACATTGTAACTAATACAACAAGATAGTTATTAACCACTGTACTAATATGCACAAGTTCACAGATGTCACGACATCTCATTCTATGTCACCCTAGAATGTATGAACACCTGGTTCTGTGCATCAGGAAGAAAGACTCAACAGAAATCAAACCTAGCACTCACTTCTGTTGTTTTCTTCCACAGTTATCAGCATGATGTCTTACTGTTGTTTGAGGACATCATCTGTTACATTGTTCCAGTGTGTATATCTTTTACTTGTATTTCCTGAATTAAAGGTTGAACACGTCAATCTAATTTCCACTTATTAGATTGCTAACAACTAGGCTATTTGTTAGGTTCATTAATTGTAGGTTGGTAGTTGGTTTCCTGGTTTTTCTCTAAGCTATTGAGTCCCTGAAGAATAGCCTGAGAAAAATACTGAACCAGAAAAACCAATCATCCTACACTTTAGCACCTGCTGTTGGAAGTGAATGTCACAACATTCAGTTGGACATCCAGAACATATGCTGAGTCTGTTATGTTCCTGGACACGTGCTGTGCTAAGTTTGCAATACTGTAAAAGACCAACTAGTCTCTACTTCAGTATCAGCCTTCAGTATCAACTGTCAGAACATCCAGTTTGACAGTTTCACTATGATCCTTCAGCCAGGTCTGTTATCCTTGAAGAGACTAGACTTAAATAAATACTGAACTAAAGTTAACTTACTTATCATTCAGTATGCACTGTCCCTGATGAATGTTACAACTTTCTGATTGACATTCAAACAGAAGGCTATATGCCAGGTCAGTTATCATCTTGATAAGCTGACTGGAATACCTGCTGAGTTATGGCAGTAATAAACACATGCAGAAGGAAAACAAACACAGGAAATTGTTAACCCAGTTCAGTCCAACATGACCTACATCTGGGGGCTACCAAGCCAGGAAGAAGATCCACTATTAGCAGTATTAATTCAGAGTTAAACTCACCCATTTACAACTCTTCACTTAATCCCTACCCAATGCAATCTATACCTAGGAACTCCTAGATAGAAACCTCCAGTTTCCATTCCTATCACTACAAGTACAATGTAATGTTAACACACCTTGAACTTGCTTCACAGCTTCATTCAAGAACAAAATCACTCTTGCCTACAGGCTTTGAGTTACAAAACTCTCAGCTTTTACCACTGAGAAACATATGGTAACCTTCCCACAGATTGGGAGGTTTACCTCACACACACCCCTAAATTTTCATTCTAGGAGGCTTACAAATACTAGGTTACAATCAGCTATTTATAACCTAATCACCCAACTGGATTTGGGCCTTCAGAAATCGCAGCAGACTTGTTCTTTGCTGTTACAACTTCAGCAGAAAAATTCTGCTACAAACAAGGTCTTCAATCCTAGAATCTCTCCATATATATCTCCATATTTTGAGCCTATATATCTTCTGATTGAGTCTTCAAGACCTCCACATGGGAGTTAGGATATTCACCAGATATCCTTGTTGATCCCAGAATATATACTGAATTAATTAATTCAGTTTTCTACACATGTGCGATGTCACAGACCTGATGTCGTGACATCGTACATGACATGTTGGTCCAGATGTTGAATTTCTTCAACCCAACATATTAAAACAACAGAGATGATTACATTATTTGTTTTCTAAAATTAATGCCAATCCTAAGGAATCAACAATCTCCCCCTTTGGCAAATTTTAGCTAAAACAAATACACAATACACTGGACAAAACATCCCAATTTGGGAATGCTCTTCATCTCCGTCATTGGCTCCACCACCACAAACACCAAAGTTGGTGTACATGGGGAAGAAGAGGGACAAGACTCAGTTGTACCAGAACCCTTCCCCTCAACCGGAGAGCTTCCTGAAGAATATGTAATACTGAGTACATAGTCAATGTAACTCAGATCACAAGGCACAACTGTCTTCTTAACTCAGATCACAAGACACAAGTGGTAAACCCAGTTGGTGGATTTTGTGCTTGATGCCAACTTCTGTTTGCTGCCACATCCACAGTTGGCTTGCTTCTGGTACATTCTCAACCCCAGGACTATATTTCTCTCCCCCTTTTTAGCTAAACATTTGTAAAGGTACCCTTCACAAAACCAGATCCAGACACAGCTTGCCCAAACCTTAACATACCCCATGATTCTGAGAATGGAGTGTTTTTCTTGTGAGAGGAAGAGGGCTATTGCATCCTTTAAATAGTCCAGCCTGTGCTTAGGAATTTCCTGTAGAAATAAATGCTTGGTCAAGATGCATTTATTTTTGCTGAGAAACAGTCAGAGAATCACCAACAAAATCTCAGATTATCTTTGAATACCTTTTATAGCTCTTGACTGTTTCTTTTCCAAAACAGTCGTTCCAGTGCATGGAGACTATTCCATATATGCAGTCAAACACGTTGCACGCGATGTCTTAACATCTCACGCGGTTTTTTCCTGCATTCTGCTAGTATTCAACATTTTCCAAGGTTCCTGTCATACCTCTAGTAGAGACTTGACATCTGGCACTGATACAGTCAAATTCCCACACTTCAGCAGATGGTTACTCCCCCTGTACCACACAGCTGTGGCCATCTGGCTTATTCTGATTTACCAGAATTTGACACATCACCTTCATAATTCCTACTGACTTTAAGTTTTAGAAGGAATTAGCAGCATTGTCCAGGGCAATGTCATGACATTCGGTCAGACATTCTTCAGCTCACTCAGCCTTGACACAGCATCCTGATAGCTGACAAGGTGTCATACCTGGTTATCTGAGTACACATAGACCACAAGCTTGATGATTACTTGCATCTTCAAGGCCAGAACTCCCCCTGTCATGGACACCCCACTCTCCTCTTGAAGATTATAGATCACACATGGGCATATCCAACATCCCAAAGTTGGACCTTCACATACCTCCTGATTCATAGAGAATCAAGACCACTTGATGAATGGAAAACACAAGACGCATCTTCATGTCTTCAAGAGCACACCCTCTGTTCAACCCTCTTAGCTGAACACATTCACACTCTGTGTCAATCTCTCTTCTAACCAGAACATAAGACCTCTTCACTGGATGTTCTAACATCAGCTGGGACATCCTTCACAACAAGACAAGGCACACCATCTGATAGTCTTCAGATATCACTGAGTCATTGGGTTGATCAAGAAGAACCCAGCCATTCATTGGGAAATATATATTTTCATCCCATTACACGAGATAATCTTCCATAGATAGCTCAGAACTCCTACCACAAGCTCCAAGGGATGAATAGAAAGCACCTCCTTTAGTCTTCAACTTACTACTTTTCTACTCAAGAGTAATTTGTCTCAGACTTTCCTCAAGCATAATCCGCTGCCATATGTTGATTATCTTGATTCTTCGAACTCACTTCTGAGGTAGACCAATTGCCACTGGTTGATTACCTCCTTCATGAATCCTCATATGAAAAGGTCAAATGCTGCTTTTTGACCTCCCCAAGTTTATCAGACTTCTCCCAAAGATATTCTGACCTTCCAAGTGAGACTAGAACTTCAAGCTTTTTGAAGTATCCAATCTACAACCCTGTAGACCTTTCTATCTCAAGTTGATGTGCCACCTCACCAACTAAGAATTTGATGTTGAACCAAATGTCACAACATTGTGTTTTGACATCTAGCTGTTGAATTCGGCTCCTTCTTCTGCCACTTGAAGGAACTTCCTCCCTTCACATAACTGAGTTCAATGTTCTCATAGACTTGATTGTGGAACCAAGTTTGAGTAAACAACCTCCATCCTGCAGGTTTGCAGTTAAGTCATCCAAGCTCACACCTTGATGAATCCCTGCTTCTTCTCCAAAGACATCAGACACTCTGATGTATGAGTCTTCAGAAGGACCAGTTAGAAACCAACCCTTCAGCTCTACCAAGGATTCCATATCCTAAGGCAAGGTTGTTTCCATGATGTCAAGACTGCTGCCACTAGTTCTTGACTCCACAGTGTGCATAAGCTAATGCACTTCCTTACCTAGATCAGAAATAAACTGATCCAAGCAACCACCATCAAGACTATGATGTCTTCTTCTTCTTGTACATACCAAGGCTGAGTCATGTTTCTTGCCAGGAAACCTTTTCAGAGATCATATGCTTTTGCTGCCACCAAAGATATAGATCATAAGCCAATGTACTATCCTTCCTGTGATTCTCCACAGGGTCTTGGAGAAGTGATGTTCCAACATCTTTAAGAACATCCGTTATCTTGAGCTCCAAGGATAATCAATTAAACACTTGTACTTGACACAAGTAGACATTGATCTTAAATCCTTTCCCAATTTTCCTTTCAGATACTTCCACCATAAGAATACTTTGAAAGTACTCTTCTTGTGTCAACATCTTCTGCTTGCAAGCACCTAGACAATTTTGAAAGTCTTCCCAGATTAAATTCACCCTTAGGAATGAGAGAGATGAATTCTTCCTTGCAAATTGTGTCACACAACTACCAGAACCCATGTGACACAAGTCAACAGCCAACCAGATCCTAGGCTGACCAAATGTGAGGATGTTAACCAAAACTCCCCCTCAAATTAACAATCATGGAAACTTCACACTAATATCCATGCATTGTACAGACATACTCCATCCCTACCAGTGGTAACTAACTCTATGAGTTATACCTACGCATACTCCTACCACACCAATCAGACTTTAGCTGACCATAAGTACTAGAGGAACACCAGTCAATAGCAGATATGCATTGCCAGAGCATACTTCATCAACCAACCTATGAATCTTCATATTCTCACTCCTTGAGAGAACTGCCACTTCTGATCGTGGTGCTTGAATAACAAGATTCATGGTCCCAATCCTCTGAGTTGAAGCAGCAGTCAGGTTACCCCATTGTTGACTGCTAACATCCAGAGGACTTGTCTTCTAACACTCCATAGTACTCCAGAGAACAGCCATCCATCCCTGATCAATCTACAGGAGTAGGACAAGCAGCAGGAAATTGCTCAATGTCACATCTCACCCAGCTCCACTTCTAGAGACCAGACCTCTACATGTGACCTTCTTGAGCATACACACAGTTGACCCTACCCTTGTCAACTTAGCCCACACAGGTGTCTCCTCTTCCCGGTCAGGAGTAGGTTCCAAACAAGAGTATCCCTTTGTTTGACACCTAAAAACATCTGTTCTTCAACCAGCAGCTGCATACTTGTTGAACAACATGTTCTAACATCACATAGAACATTGGTTCCACCTCCTTGGAACACACCCTCCTTGAAAGACTTCAAGGTCTTCATATACACTACCCAAGAGTTTAAAAGAATCAGTGATCAGGTGATTCTTACCATCCTGACGTGAGTACATCATGATGAGTGGACTTGAGGGGACTCAAGTAGCTTTGACATCTTCAGAGGTTCTGATGAAATCTTGAACACAGCAGCCTTTTCATCCACATGAGGGGAAACTACATCAGAGTTTGAGTTTTGCCAGGTATTATGCAGCGGAAATCATAATACAACTCAACCTAAGAACACACTTTTCACCAGATCAGCCTCAAAGACCATACCAAGTTTGAATGTGATTCAATACTGGCACAGCTGTCCCACACACAGGCCAATTGCCAACCTCCAGATACAGGTACACATTATTCCTGTCATGAACAGTCCATCCACCTACTTCAAGGGACCATTCAGGGAAATTACAGAACCTTCCACTGGTTCCAACATAACTTCTTGCAAGATACCAGAAAGTATCACCCATGGATCTCATCTAGGAGCAGAACAGGATGCCTGCTCTGATACCAATTGAAATTCTGGTGTAGTCAGAATTCAGATGTTCTACTCCACATCATGACATCTGATCTAACATTGTAACTAATACAGCAAGATAGTTATTAACCACTGTACTAATATGCACAAGTTCACAGATGTCACGACATCTCATTCTATGTCACCCTAGAATGTATGAACACCTGGTTCTGTGCATCAGGAAGAAAGACTCAACAGAAATCAAACCTAGCACTCACTTCTGTTGTTTTCTTCCACAGTTATCAGCATGATGTCTTACTGTTGTTTGAGGACATCATCTGTTACATTGTTCCAGTGTGTATATCTTTTACTTGTATTTCCTGAATTAAAGGTTGAACACGTCAATCTAATTTCCACTTATTAGATTGCTAACAACTAGGCTATTTGTTAGGTTCATTAATTGTAGGTTGGTAGTTGGTTTCCTGGTTTTTCTCTAAGCTATTGAGTCCCTGAAGAATAGCCTGAGAAAAATACTGAACCAGAAAAACCAATCATCCTACACTTTAGCACCTGCTGTTGGAAGTGAATGTCACAACATTCAGTTGGACATCCAGAACATATGCTGAGTCTGTTATGTTCCTGGACACGTGTTGTGCTAAGTTTGCAATACTGTAAAAGACCAACTAGTCTCTACTTCTGTATCAGCCTTCAGTATCAACTGTCAGAACATCCAGTTTGACAGTTTCACTATGATCCTTCAGCCAGGTCTGTTATCCTTGAAGAGACCAGACTTAAATAAATACTGAACTAAAGTTAACTTACTTATCATTCAGTATGCACTGTCCCTGATGAATGTTACAGCTTTCTGATTGACATTCAAACAGAAGGCTATATGCCAGGTCAGTTATCATCTTGATAAGCTGACTGGAATACCTGCTGAGTTATGGCAGTAATAAACACATGCAGAAGGAAAACAAACACAGGAAATTGTTAACCCAGTTCAGTCCAACATGACCTACATCTGGGGGCTACCAAGCCAGGAAGAAGATCCACTATTAGCAGTATTAATTCAGAGTTAAACTCACCCGTTTACAACTCTTCACTTAATCCCTACCCAATGCAATCTATACCTAGGAACTCCTAGATAGAAACCTCCAGTTTCCATTCCTATCACTACAAGTACAATGTAATGTTAACACACCTTGAACTTGCTTCACAGCTTCATTCAAGAACAAAATCACTCTTGCCTACAGGCTTTGAGTTACAAAACTCTCAGCTTTTACCACTGAGAAACATATGGTAACCTTCCCACAGATTGGGAGGTTTACCTCACACACACCCCTAAATTTTCATTCTAGGAGGCTTACAAATACTAGGTTACAATCAGCTATTTATAACCTAATCACCCAACTGGATTTGGGCCTTCAGAAATCGCAGCAGACTTGTTCTTTGCTGTTACAACTTCAGCAGAAAAATTCTGCTACAAACAAGGTCTTCAATCCTAGAATCTCTCCATATATATCTCCATATTTTGAGCCTATATATCTTCTGATTGAGTCTTCAAGACCTCCACATGGGAGTTAGGATATTCACCAGATATCCTTGCTGATCCCAGAATATATACTGAATTAATTAATTCAGTTTTCTACACATGTGCGATGTCACAGACCTGATGTCGTGACATCGTACATGACATGTTGGTCCAGATGTTGAATTTCTTCAACCCAACATATTAAAACAACAGAGATGATTACATTATTTGTTTTCTAAAATTAATGCCAATCCTAAGGAATCAACAATCTCCCCCTTTGGCAAATTTTAGCTAAAACAAATACACAATACACTGGACAAAACATCCCAATTTGGGAATGCTCTTCATCTCCGTCATTGGCTCCACCACCACAAACACCAAAGTTGGTGTACATGGGGATGAAGAGGGACAAGACTCAGTTGTACCAGAACCCTTCCCCTCAACCGGAGAGCTTCCTGAAGAATATGTAATACTGAGTACATAGTCAATGTAACTCAGATCACAAGGCACAACTGTCTTCTTAACTCAGATCACAACACACAAGTGGTAAACCCAGTTGGTGGATTTTGTGCCTGATGCCAACTTCTGTTTGCTGCCACATCCACAGTTGGCTTGCTTCTGGTACATTCTCAACCCCAGGACTATATTTCTCTCCCCCTTTTTAGCTAAACATTTGTAAAGGTACCCTTCACAAAACCAGATCCAGACGCAGCTTGCCCAAACCTTAACATACCCCATGATTCTGAGAATGGAGTGTTTTTCTTGTGAGAGGAAGAGGGCTATTGCATCCTTTAAATAGTCCAGCCCGTGCTTAGGAATTTCCTGTAGAAATAAATGCTTGGTCAAGATGCATTTATTTTTGCTGAGAAACAGTCAGAGAATCACCAACAAAATCTCAGATTATCTTTGAATACCTTTTATAGCTCTTGACTGTTTCTTTTCCAAAACAGTCGTTCCAGTGCATGGAGACTATTCCATATATGCAGTCAAACACGTTGCACGCGATGTCTTAACATCTCACGCGGTTTTTTCCTGCATTCTGCTAGTATTCAACATTTTCCAAGGTTCCTGTCATACCTCCAGTAGAGACTTGACATCTGGCACTGATACAGTCAAATTCCCACACTTCAGCAGATGGTTACTCCCCCTGTACCACACAGCTGTGGCCATCTGGCTTATTCTGATTTACCAGAATTTGACACATCACCTTCATAATTCCTACTGACTTTAAGTTTTAGAAGGAATTAGCAGCATTGTCCAGGGCAAATATCATGACATTCGGTCAGACATTCTTCAACTCACTCAGCCTTGACACAGCATCCTGATAGCTGACAAGGTGTCATACCTGGTTATCTGAGTACACATAGACCACAAGCTTGATGATTACTTGCATCTTCAAGGCCAGAACTCCCCCTGTCATGGACACCCCACTCTCCTCTTGAAGATTATAGATCACACATGGGCATATCCAACATCCCAAAGTTAGACCTTCACATACCTCCTGATTCATAGAGAATCCAGACCACTTGATGAATGGAAAACACAAGACGCATCTTCATGTCTTACAGAGCACATCCTCTGTTCAACCCTCTTAGCTGAACACATTCACACTCTGTGTCAATCTCTCTTCTAACCAGAACAGAAGACCTCTTCACTGGATGTTCTAACATCAGCTGGGACATCCTTCACAACAAGACAAGGCACACCATCTGATAGTCTTCAGATATCACTGAGTCATTGGGTTGATCAAGAAGAACCCAGCCATTCATTGGGAAATATACATTTTCATCCCATTACACGAGATAATCTTCCATAGATAGCTCAGAACTCCTACCACAAGCTCCAAGGGATGAATAGAAAGCACCTCCTTTAGTCTTCAACTTACTACTTTTCTACTCAAGAGTAATTTGTCTCAGACTTTCCTCAAGCATAATCCGCTGCCATATGTTGATTATCTTGATTCTTCGAACTCACTTCTGAGGTAGACCAA
Source organism: Lathyrus oleraceus (assembly GCF_024323335.1). NCBI lineage: Eukaryota > Viridiplantae > Streptophyta > Magnoliopsida > Fabales > Fabaceae > Lathyrus > Lathyrus oleraceus. The sequence continues at coordinate 160,373,915 of NC_066579.1, read as the reverse complement.
TTGCCACTGGTTGATTACCTCCTTCATGAATCCTCATATGAAAAGGTCAAATGCTGCTTTTTGACCTCCCCAAGTTTATCAGACTTCTCCCAAAGATATTCTGACCTTCCAAGTGAGACTAGAACTTCAAGCTTTTTGAAGTATCCAATCTACAACCCTGTAGACCTTTCTATCTCAAGTTGATGTGCCACCTCACCAACTAAGAATCTGATGTTGAACCCAATGTCACAACATTGTGTTTTGACATCTAGCTGTTGAATTCAGCTCCTTCTTCTGCCACTTGAAGGAACTTCCTCCCTTCACATAACTGAGTTTAATGTTCTCATAGACTTGATTGTGGAACCAAGTTTGAGTAAACAACCTCCATCCTGCAGGTTTGCAGTTAAGTCATCCAAGCTCACACCTTGATGAATCCCTGCTTCTTCTCCAAAGACATCAGACACTCTGATGTATGAGTCTTCAGAAGGACCAGTTAGAAACCAACCCTTCAGCTCTACCAAGGATTCCATATCCTAAGGCAAGGCTGTTTCCATGATGTCAAGACTGCTGCCACTAGTTCTTGACTCCACAGTGTGCATAAGCTAATGCACTTCCTTACCTAGATCAGAAATAAACTGATCCAAGCAACCACCATCAAGACTATGATGTCTTCTTCTTCTTGTACATACCAAGGCTGAGTCATGTTTCTTGCCAGGAAACCTTTTCAGAGATCATATGCTTTTGCTGCCACCAAAGATATAGATCATAAGCCAATGTACTATCCTTCCTGTGATTCTCCACAGGGTCTTGGAGAAGTGATGTTCCAACATCTTTAAGAACATCCGTTATCTTGAGCTCCAAGGATAATCAATTAAACACTTGTACTTGACACAAGTAGACATTGATCTTAAATCCTTTCCCAATTTTCCTTTCAGATACTTCCATCATAAGAATACTTTGAAAGTACTCTTCTTGTGTCAACATCTTCTGCTTGCAAGCACCTAGACAATTTTGAAAGTCTTCCCAGATTAAATTCACCCTTAGGAATGAGAGAGATGAATTCTTCCTTGCAAATTGTGTCACACAACTACCAGAACCCATGTGACACAGGTCAACAGCCAACCAGATCCTAGGCTGACCAAATGTGAGGATGTTAACCAAAACTCCCCCTCAAATTAACAATCATGGAAACTTCACACTAATATCCATGCATTGTACAGACATACTCCATCCCTACCAGTGGTAACTAACTCTATGAGTTATACCTACGCATACTCCTACCACACCAATCAGACTTTAGCTGACCATAAGTACTAGAGGAACACCAGTCAATAGCAGATATGCATTGCCAGAGCATACTTCATCAACCAACCTATGAATATTCATATTCTCACTCCTTGAGAGAACTGCCACTTCTGATCGTGGTGCTTGAATAACAAGATTCATGGTCCCAATCCTCTGAGTTGAAGCAGCAGTCAGGTTACCCCATTGTTGACTGCTAACATCCAGAGGACTTGTCTTCTAACACTCCATAGTACTCCAGAGAACAGCCATCCATCCCTGATCAATCTACAGGAGTAGGACAAGCAGCAGGAAATTGCTCAATGTCACATCTCACCCAGCTCCACTTCTAGAGACCAGACCTCTACATGTGACCTTCTTGAGCATACACACAGTTGACCCTACCCTTGTCAACTTAGCCCACACAGGTGTCTCCTCTTCCCGGTCAGGAGTAGGTTCCAAACAAGAGTATCCCTTTGTTTGACACCTAAAAACATCTGTTCTTCAACCAGCAGCTGCATACTTGTTGAACAACATGTTCTAACATCACATAGAACATTGGTTCCACCTCCTTGGAACACACCCTCCTTGAAAGACTTCAAGGTCTTCATATACACTACCCAAGAGTGTAAAAGAATCAGTGATCAGGTGATTCTTACCATCCTGACGTGAGTACATCATGATGAGTGGACTTGAGGGGACTCAAGTAGCTTTGACATCTTCAGAGGTTCTGATGAAATCTTGAACACAGCAGCCTTTTCATCCACATGAGGGGAAACTACATCAGAGTTTGAGTTTTGCCAGGTATTATGCAGCGGAAATCATAATACAACTCAACCTAAGAACACACTTTTCACCAGATCAGCCTCAAAGACCATACCAAGTTTGAATGTGATTCAATACTGGCACAGCTGTCCCACACACAGGCCAATTGCCAACCTCCAGATACAGGTACACATTATTCCTGTCATGAACAGTCCATCCACCTACTTCAAGGGACCATTCAGGGAAATTACAGAACCTTCCACTGGTTCCAACATAACTTCTTGCAAGATACCAGAAAGTATCACCCATGGATCTCATCTAGGAGCAGAACAGGATGCCTGCTCTGATACCAATTGAAATTCTGGTGTAGTCAGAATTCAGATGTTCTACTCCACATCATGACATCTGATCTAACATTGTAACTAATACAGCAAGATAGTTATTAACCACTGTACTAATATGCACAAGTTCACAGATGTCACGACATCTCATTCTATGTCACCCTAGAATGTATGAACACCTGGTTCTGTGCATCAGGAAGAAAGACTCAACAGAAATCAAACCTAGCACTCACTTCTGTTGTTTTCTTCCACAGTTATCAGCATGATGTCTTACTGTTGTTTGAGGACATCATCTGTTACATTGTTCCAGTGTGTATATCTTTTACTTGTATTTCCTGAATTAAAGGTTGAACACGTCAATCTAATTTCCACTTATTAGATTGCTAACAACTAGGCTATTTGTTAGGTTCATTAATTGTAGGTTGGTAGTTGGTTTCCTGGTTTTTCTCTAAGCTATTGAGTCCCTGAAGAATAGCCTGAGAAAAATACTGAACCAGAAAAACCAATCATCCTACACTTTAGCACCTGCTGTTGGAAGTGAATGTCACAACATTCAGTTCGACATCCAGAACATATGCTGAGTCTGTTATGTTCCTGGACACGTGCTGTGCTAAGTTTGCAATACTGTAAAAGACCAACTAGTCTCTACTTCTGTATCAGCCTTCAGTATCAACTGTCAGAACATCCAGTTTGACAGTTTCACTATGATCCTTCAGCCAGGTCTGTTATCCTTGAAGAGACCAGACTTAAATAAATACTGAACTAAAGTTAACTTACTTATCATTCAGTATGCACTGTCCCTGATGAATGTTACAGCTTTATGATTGACATTCAAACAGAAGGCTATATGCCAGATCAGTTATCATCTTGATAAGCTGACTGGAGTACCTGCTGAGTTATGGCAGTAATAAACACATGCAGAAGGAAAACAAACACAGGAAATTGTTAACCCAGTTCAGTCCAACATGACCTACATCTGGGGGCTACCAAGCCAGGAAGAAGATCCACTATTAGCAGTATTAATTCAGAGTTAAACTCACCCGTTTACAACTCTTCACTTAATCCCTACCCAATGCAATCTATACCTAGGAACTCCTAGATAGAAACCTCCAGTTTCCATTCCTATCACTACAAGTACAATGTAATGTTAACACACCTTGAACTTGCTTCACAGCTTCATTCAAGAACAAAATCACTCTTGCCTACAGGCTTTGAGTTACAAAACTCTCAGCTTTTACCACTGAGAAACATATGGTAACCTTCCCACAGATTGGGAGGTTTACTTCTCACACACCCCTAAATTTTCATTCTAGGAGGCTTACAAATACTAGGTTACAATCAGCTATTTATAACCTAATCACCCAACTGGATTTGGGCCTTCAGAAATCGCAGCAGACTTGTTCTTTGCTGTTACAACTTCAGCAGAAAAATTCTGCTACAAACAAGGTCTTCAATCCTAGAATCTCTCCATATATATCTCCATATTTTGAGCCTATATATCTTCTGATTGAGTCTTCAAGACCTCCACATGGGAGTTAGGATATTCACCAGATATCCTTGCTGATCCCAGAATATATACTGAATTAATTAATTCAGTTTTCTACACATGTGCGATGTCACAGACCTGATGTCGTGACATCGTACATGACATGTTGGTCCAGATGTTGAATTTCTTCAACCCAACATATTAAAACAACAGAGATGATTACATTATTTGTTTTCTAAAATTAATGCCAATCCTAAGGAATCAACAATTCTGAATTCAGAAGTAATGATAACACGGATATCTTGGATGGCGTTTGTAGAAGTTGGTCTACAACGTTGTACTCGCTCTTCTTGATGAGCCTCAGCATCTCATCACAGCCTTCTTTCTCATTTCCACTAAGGCCAACAGAAGTAGGAGTTTTCAGTACAGAGGAGGGTTTAACAGCAAGTGTCGGATTCGGAGAATTTACCGTATTCCCAATTGGGCGTTCAACAAAATCAGCATTAACTTGAGGCTTTGGTGGCGCTGAAAACACACGACCGCTACGGGTCAAACCACTTACGTCAGTAATGTTCACCACAGATGAAGAAGGCAAAGGTACCTCTTTCCCATCTTCTACAGCAACAACGTTGTAACGAAAGGGAATAGCCTTTTCGGAAGAGTACGGTATCGGACCTGCAGGTTTAATGATCAAGGAAGGAGAAGCCTTTTGCTTGCTACCATCGTATTTAATGGTAACAGGTTCGGGCATCCGGAACACTGGGGAAATTACGTTGACCTCAGGCTCATCTTCGTCAATATTCCTATTCTGAAGAATCTCAATAACTCCTTCATCCAGCATTTCCTGAAGATCCTTGCGCACCTGGCGACAACCCAATCGGTTAACAGGGCAGATTCGGCATCTATCATGGTCGTGCTCATAGTGACTGTACTCACACAGCAAACGGTGCAACTCGACCAGAGACTGTTGGATATGACTGACATATTTGACCTTGTATTTGCCAGGGTAACCCTGGACCATGTCAACAGATTTCCCATGCTCGGGCAATGGGTTCTTCTTCACGTTAGGACCTACGTCCTCAAAACACATAATGCCACACCTCACAAGGTCTTGAACCTTAGTCTTCAAAGGATAGCAATTCTCCACGTCGTGGCCGGGAGCACCAGAATGGTAGACACAATGCAATTCAGGCTTATACCACCACTGGGGGTTAGCAGGTATAGCCGGTGGGTCTCTCGGAGTAATCAACTTCCTCTCTATCAAAGAGGGATATAATTCTGCGTACATCATCGGAATAGGATCAAAAGTGACCTTTGTCCTCTCGTAACTAGTGCTGGTTTGATAATGGTTTCGAGGCTGATAGGCCTGCTGTTGCGGACGGTGATGTTGTTGATATTGCTGAGGTGGTTGCAGATTGCTGCTATGTTGCTGGTACTGTTGATTATCTCTGAAGACAGGTGCTATATGAGCCACCTGGTGCTGGTTACTGGCGGGACGCACAGTCTTCCTCCTCACAGAGGGTCTTCTAGGTTTCACATGGGAGGTTACGGCATGTTCCTCTCCATCTTTCTTCTTCGCAAACGCCCCATAGCGCTTGGCAGAAGAGCCTTCTTCTCTGGTCAGACGTTCTTCTCTAACCCCTTCTTCTAAACGCATCCCCATATTCACCATCTCGGTGAAGTCAGAAGGAGCGCTAGAAATCATCCGCTCATAATAGAATGAACTCAAGGTCTTTAGAAAGATCTTAGTCATTTCCTTCTCTTCTAGCGGAGGCATAATCTATGTTGCCACTTCTCGCCACCTCTGGGCGTACTCTTTGAATGTTTCCTTGTCCTTCTGGGACATGGCCCTCAACTGATCCCTATCGGGAGCCATATCCATGTTATATTTGTATTGCTTGACGAAGGTCTCACCAAGGTCGTTGAAGGATCTGATGTTCGCACTGTCTAACCCCATGTACCATCTCAGGGCGGCACCGGACAGACTGTCCTGAAAGTAGTGAATGAGAAACTGGTCGTTATCAGTCTGAGTAGACATCTTCCTGGAATACATGATCAGGTGGCTGAGAGGACAAGTATTTCCTTTGTACTTTTCAAAGTCAGGGACCTTGAATTTCACAGGAATCTTCACGTTGGGAACCAAACACAGTTCGGCAGCATACTTGCCGAAGAGATCCTTTCCTCTAAGAGTTTTTAATTCCTTGCGAAGCTCAAGAAATTGATCGTTCATAGCGTCCATCTTCTCATAGACATCTGGGCCATCATACGGCTCAGAATGATAGATGGTGTCGTCTACCCTAGGCATGGTATGCACGATAGGAGGAGGAACAGCAAGGACCGGGCTAGATGCCGACATAGAAGCAAAAGTTGGAGCAGGACCCTCAGGCATAAAATTAGGAGGCATCCCCCACGGAAACCCGGTTGGCATGGCTGTAGGAGCAAAGTGTGTACTGGATGCAGGCACAGTTGAGGAGACAATCTCAGAGATGACTGTCCTCTAGGGAGGAGTTGAAGGCGTTGGAGAAGACTGGCTCTGGGCAGCCAGGAATGATTCCATCAAAGAGCTCAGTCTGGCCACTTCCTCTTTGAGTTCACGGTTCTCTTGTTCTAGTTGATCCATCAGTCTTGAAGTGTTGGCTCTAGTGTAGTACCGGTGAGTTAGCTTGTCTTCAAAATAAATGAAGAGCACAGAGTTAGACCACAGGAGAAGAGGCCGGAAACAAAACCTTCTTATGCACATGATGCATGCAATGCTTGTGCATATGATTTGTTTTTATTTCAAAGGAACTTTAGGGTTTTACTTGCAAATTTTTGGAATCATTTAACATTTATCGCATATAATATCAGGGAAAAGAAGTACAGCATCGTCAATCATGTACAAGAGGAAAGGAAAATAATCATCCTATGGATCCCTAGAAACAATCATCTAATGCTCGGGACACAGGAAGATAAGATGCGCGAAGCCTCTTCACCTCCCTCTCATAAGCTGCCTCCATATCCGCCTTCTCTTTGGCGAGTCGATCATACTTCCTCTTCCAGAACAGGGAAGACTGAGGAAGTAGAGAAATCCATGCATTATTAGGATCATCAATAACCTGATGCTCAAGGAACTCAATCAAAGCATCTTTCTCCTTAATCTGTTGAAGCAGCTATTCCCTTTCACGGATCCAGGCACGTGAACGGTCTTCGTCTCTCAACTCCTCTACTCCTTGATTAGGGAGGGTTGAAGGCCCAGCCATAATCATAGGTGTAGGTCTCGGATACTCGTATGGCATGAGATACTCAGAAGCTCTCCTCCTTACCCAAGCAGTATAAGGCTCCAAAGCGATTCAATTCTTAGGACCCAACTCTTTCCTTCCTTTCTTATGAATCTTGTGCCAAGCGCGGACCATCCTAGCTTTCAAGCCTTGGGGATCTTTACCCTCCTGAAAGAACACACCCTCTAACAGAATGTTATTAGGTTTATCCTTTAGGGGGAACCCAAGCTGATGACGTGCTAAAACAGGGTTGTAGTTAATCCCACCACATGTACCAAGAAGAGGCACATTGGAGAATTCACCACAAGAGTCGATAATATGCACACCATCATACACACGGTTATACCAAAAGATATCATCATTAGTGAGAGACATAAGTCTCATGGACCACCGTAGACATCCCTTGTTCTCCTTGAAAGCGATCGTCTGAGGTAAGTGAGAAATAAACCACTTATACAACAGAGGCAAACAACACACAATGGCGCCACCACCCTTTGCATTCCTCATATGCAAAGAGAAATAGGCATCACCCAACAGAGTAGGAACGGGATTAAGAGTAGAAAAGATCCTAATAGCGTTCACATCCACAAACTTGTCGATGTTGGGGAACAACACTAGCCCATAGATGAGAAGTACAAATATGGCTCCAAAGGCATCCTCACTCATAGCCTTCCCATAGATAGTAGCTTGAGCAATGAGGAACTCAGAAGGGAGACCTTGAATTCCACCTTTGGTAGTCATATGAGCACCAACCAGAGATTCATCTATGTGTAACATGTCAGCTATCTCTTGAGAAGTAGGAACCTTCTCCAAGCCAGTGAACAACAACTGATCCAGGATAGGTATACCCACAAGATGAGCATACTCCTCAAGTGTAGGTAAAAGCTGAAAGTCCGGAAACGTGAAGCAACGGTACAAGGGATCATAAAACTGCACCAATACACTCATCAACCCTTCACCCACCTGGGTAGTCAGAAGAGGAAGAAGCTTCCCAAAACGAGCTTTGAAACCCAAGGGATCTAGTACATAGGATGTCAAATTCCTTAACTCTTTCAGATCTGGTTGCCTGAAGCTGTACTTCTTCGTATTCCTTCTTTGTCTTTCCATGTCTGAAAATTTTGCAAATAAACCCCTTAAGTTCCTTGAAAATTTTCTTCATTATTGATGATATGGATGTAAATGAGTGCATGAATGCATGAATGCAACAATCACACTCAAGGATCAATCAAAGCACACCAAACAAAGGTCATGGAATGGATCATGTTATCCTTAATATCAATCATCCATTTTGGTGGATTATGGTTTACACCTTATCAACACCCAAGTTCCATTGATATTAAGGATATATGAACGGATCAACCATGAATCAAAGGTTTGTTGCAAGTCACGAGCATGAAGTCTTGGTTAAGAACCACCTAAAGGGAATGTACTAAGGTTTAAACCTGCCAAACATGTTCTATAAGAGGTTCCCATAGTCATCGTCCCATCTTTTGGATATTATCGGAGAAACGACTACTCGTATTCCAAAAATATTCTCAAGAGAGACTCTTATGAGTGTAGTATCGCGTAACAATCGTATCAAATCTTACACTTGAACGACTTTCGCACTACATCCTAAGAATAGGCCAAGATGTGCTTGGTAAACTAAGGTCCTTGGCTTCTAACGTCTATATTGGAAAGAGTAATGTCTAACCACAACTTACTTGTGTGACATTATTGATCCCAACATGACCTCCACCAAGTGAATGGACTTGCAAGTCAACTTGCTAAGGAATAACTCCACACAAGTCAACAAGACTACGCCATTCTCCTATCCTAAGTGCACTCGAGTCTGGGTATAGAACTCATCTCACAAAGATCACCAAGCATACAAGGAATTAATATCAAGCAAATCAATCATTACATACAATACAGTAATCCCAAATTGCACAAAAATATGTCACAAAACAATACAATACAACAAGCATGAAAAGTTGGCAAAACCCACTAGGCAAATATTATCCCCAGCAGAGTCGCCACTTTTCTGTAGCGGGGTATTCGTTACCATTAGAGATATTGACTAAATCCAAGGTAAATCATACAAGTCGAGTCGCCACCACACTTCTATTTATCCAAAGGAATGGTTAGAAAGCGAAAAAAAACCTAAAAGTTTTAACAAAAACTAGTAAAAGAAACAGAGATCTGGGTAAGGGAGTTGGTTATGCAATGGGAAGGTGTTAGGCACCTAAAACATCCTAGGTACTCCTAGGGAGCCCTTTTCATACTTGTGAAGGTTGTTGTCTTGTGAAAATTTTGTTTGTGCAAACATGATTGAAGAGATGAGAAGAGAATGTACAAGTTATTTACATTTTGTGTTTGGATGGATAAACCCATTGCCTACGTACCATCTTATAAAAAAGATTAGGATCAAAACCTCGTAGTTCGGGGTAAAAATCTCAAAATGAGTTGGTGAATTGATTGGTCCAAAAGCCTTAAGGTCTTTTGTTATCAAAGGGAGAAAACTCAACCAAACCACAAATCCACCATGTGAGGATAGCTTCAACATGCTAGTGAGGGGTTAACCCTATAATAAGCATGGAAGACTCATTGTCCATCACTAAGGATATAGGTGAGTATTACATCTACCACAAAGATAACTCAAACCTAATAGCTAAAGGTTATAAAAAATTTGATTAAGAAGGTGGTCATTGGAACCACAAAAGACATTTGAATGGGTTATATTTACCAATTAGAAGTATATACAAAAATGGTCAAAGTTGACTTAAAGATTCAATTCAAAATAAGTGTTGTGAAAAGAAAGTTTGAAAATCAAAAGCATAAGGCTTAGGTTTCTAATTTTTGAAATCAATAGTTAAACGTTTGCACAAAAGTTTTGGCTTGGGTTAGAGTGGAGAGAAGAAGAAGAAGGGCTAAATCCTAAGTAAAGCAAAAGAGAAAGGGAAAGAAATGAACCACATTAGGAGTTCCTCTCTTGAGATCATATTGATGATCCAAGTAGCTCTCATCCTTTGGAATAAGCAACCACAAAGTAAAAGCAATCAAACACAAGGTCATGCTTCCAAGAATCCTCCAATGGCTTTTGCATCTCTCTCCTTAGATGAACATGGCAATGGTCCTCCAATTAAGCTCAAATGGAAATTTCCTAGCACAAAAGCATACACATCAAGAGTTCCATGAAGTAAAACAAGAATGGACAAGAGTGAGTTTAGAGATTTGGATCTTTCTAGTCCATTTTCATCATTAAGGTCCATTTACTCCAATTTTGCATAAGGAAGGGTCCTAGAATCTAAGTCCAATTCTCCATTTCTTTGCATAGGGAAAGTCCTGAAACTAACTCATTTCTTTGCATTTGGTCCACAACAATCAAAACAAAACACAAGCACAATAATATATACACAATTATGTGCTCAAGTGAGCAAAAGGCAAATGGCATTAATATAAACATGTGCTCAAGTGAGCAAAGAGAAAAGCAAATGAATAATATGTGCAAGAATAGTAAATTGCATTAAAGTAAATTGCATAAAGTAAATGTTAATTGTCAATAGTTAGTGTTAGTAGTTAGTGTGCCATAAGGCAAATTTAGCGCTATGTTAAGCAATCGTAATTGGACTTATGTAGAAGTCACAACTATCTGAGGCCGGTCAATAATAATTTAGGCAACAAACACAAGTTAGGAGTCTTGATTACACTACGCCAAAAACTGGAATAGACAGCGCCCCTTAGAGGGCACTTTATTACAAAAGCGCACTCTAAAGTGAAGAGAAAAAATAAGGAGCATACTATTGGAATAGACAGCGCACTTTAGAGGGCGCTTTTGTAACAAAGCGCACTCTAAAGTGAAGCGAAAAAATAATGAGGAAATGGAGGGACACCAATAGAGGACGCTTTATTGAAAGCGCCCTCTAAGGGTAACCTTAGAGGGCACTTTTTAAAAAGCGCTCTCTATGTCCATGTACATTTCCAGTTTATAAGGCGCTTTTGGAAAGCCTTAGAGAGCGCTTTTAGAAGCGCCCTCTTAGGCCCCCTTTAGAGGGCGCTTTTGTAACAAAGCGCCCTCTAAAGTGAAGCCAAAAAAAAAATAATGAGGAAATGGAGGGACAACAATAGAGGGCGCTTTAGTGAAAGCGCCCTCTAAGGTTACCCTTAGAGGGCGCTTTTAAAAAAGCGCTCTCTAAGTCCATGTACATTTCCAGTTTAGAAGGCGCTTTTGGAAAGCCTTAGAGAGCGCTTTCAGAAGTGCCCTCTAAGGTCCCCTTTAGTAAACATTAAAATTATAACATATACTGCATGTCTCTTTATTTTCCCTCTCTATAAGCTATTTCGTTTACGTAACTGGGTTTTCTCTCTACTGCGATTACTCTCTACTGCGATTACTCCCGTCCTCCGTTCGTTCTCCCTCCCTCACCGTCATCGTCGCCGTCGCCTTTTTCTGCTGCTGCGTTCACGTTCACTGAGTTATCTGCGTCCACCGTCACTGTTCACTTTCTTCTCCATCGTTACCGTCACCTTGAAGGTATTTCTCTTCTCCATTGTTACCGTTCACTTTCTTCATGTGTTTGATTAGGGCATTTTCTAAACTTAGTTTTACATTTTGTGCATTATGTTGATTAATGTTGTTTAGGGCAAACTGAGTTTTTTATTTCTGATTGAAAATTGATATCATTTGAAGTGTGTTTGAGCTTGTGCTTGGAAGTTTGATGATTATGGATGCAAGTTTGTTCATGTTCCAAACACCATAAGTTTGCATTGGTCTTTTGCATGCAGTAGGTGTGTGTGAGTTTGTATTCAATAATGATAAAAAAAAAGAGTTTAGATTGTTGTAACATGAGAGAAATGGAAGGTATATGAATGTGTTCACGTATTGAATCATTGTCTTACTTGGGTCTTATTGAATCATTTCTATATTACAGATAAAATGGCTAACCAAGACGATACCCATGACGCGAATGGATCACGTAACAATGTTGAAAAAGAAATCAAATGAGGATTGACTGTTATGAAGTCAATCATTCGTGCAAGAGACAAGGGTGTAAAATTTGAAGTACATTGGAGTGCTGAAGACCAACTAATTGAGCCTAACGGTTCAATGTTGGCAAGTTACATTGGTTTCCTTGTTCGACAACATATTCCGATTACATGTGATAATTGGAGAAGTCCGGACTTGAAGGTTGGCAAAGAAAAAATATGGTCGGAGATACAGGTACTTACCATATATTGTTATATGTTTTTTTTGTTGACTATTTGTTGACCATATATTGTTATAATATTACTTTATAATAACACACTCCATGTGTATGTTTTTTAGAGATCCTTTCACATCGATGAAAGCCGGCAAAAATATTGTATTCAATTGGCCGGAAAAAGACTCCGAGGATTTCGATCCTTTTTGTTCAACAAATTTCTCAAGGATGAGGAAGGAAAATTTGTTGAAGCAGAATACTGCTGCTGTACACGGTGAACACAGAAACACTCTGTTTTTTGTTGCATCAACTTTGCAGCCCTGTATTGTAGGCAGAATTTAGGACTTCTCAAAGTTGATTTCTTGTTGCTTTGTCGTTCATAAAATACACCACTAAATTCTCTGCGTTTAATTTTTAATTTTTTTTCATCAGGCTTGTGTCTCAATAGAGGATGGGTATCTACCTAAAGTTACTTTTGTAGTGGTCCAAAAGAGACATCACACCCGTCTCTTTCCTGTCAACCCCAAAGAGACCGATAGAAGTGGAAATATTATGCCAGGTTTTTTCAATATATTTCTCAACGCAGCTGGTATATATTATCATTTGAATTTATCACTTTTTGCTGATTTTGTTGTTCTAAATTGTCAAAGGAACCGTGGTAGACACCAACATTTGTCACCCTAGGGAATTTGATTTTTACCTTAACAGCCATGCAGGAATTCAGGTAATATTAGCTATGTCATTTAACTTTATGCCATTGTTTACTATTTGTTGCTCAATCGCCTTTTGACAGTTCTGTGTTATTTGCATTTGGACGTGTTCTTTTTGCAGGGGACTAGTCGACCAACGCATTATCATGTGCTGTATGATGAAAATAAATTCACTGCAGACCAGCTACAGAGTTTGACCAATAACTTGTGCTACACGTAATGATATGATTTGCTTTTTTAATCTTAATTAATATTTTCTAAACTTGTACTGTTTTCATTTAATTTTAGAAGCCTTCTGATACTATTTTTTTCCATTCAGTTATGCGAGGTGTACTCGATCTGTCTCAATAGGTTTGTTACTCGATTCCCTTTGCTTGTTTTTGTTTTAGGCTATACAAAACTTTAGTTTAACAAAAATGTTATCTTGTATGCAGTTCCTCCTGCCTATTATGCACACTTGCTAGCTTTCCGCGCTAGATACTACATAAGTGAAGTTGAAAATTCTGATTCTGGTTCTGCAAGTGGAAATAGGAGTGCCACCAACTTTGTGTCGACTCTGCCATCTATCTTGGAAAACGTCAAAGAAGTAATGTTTTACTGTTGATCTTGATTTGTCGTACAAGCTTCGAGGATAGATTTGGGAGTTAGGATATTCACCATGCCTTTTTTGGATATACTACTTATGCTGCCATCTGTTTTTTTGGTTGAGCCTTATTTTGTATGGATGTGTGATAGAACTACTAGACAGCTTTTGGATATACAGAACATGTTTGCCACCATGGGTGGATGGGCGTTATTTTGTTTAGTATTGGTTAGAACTACTAGACAGCTTTTGGATACAGTGGTCACTGGGTGTTGGTTGCTATGGATCTTTCGAGACTAATAGTGTATTATCTCGATTCGTTATCGGGTGATTGGAGTAAATATCCGAGTATGAAGAAGACAGTTGACGCGTAAGTGAAATTCCCCTAAATATTCGTGTGTATTTGTATATTTAATTATGTCTGTCAGATTGATCTCAATATACGTTTTTATTTTGTTAGGGCAATAATAAAATTTAGATCGAAAAAGAATTATCGTAATAGGAAGGACATTACCTGGGTCAGAGTTCAGGTATATATTAAGTATCTTATTTTTGCTTATAATAGTGTTTGTTTTTTTGCTTATAATAGTGTTTGTAAGAAATTAACTATATATATATTGTTTGTTTTTCTGTGTAGTGTCCTCAGCAAAATAATTCGGTCGATTGCGGATTTTTTGTATTGAGATTTATGAGAGATATCATTGCGTTGAATCGTATAGACATCCCAAAAATGGTATGGAATAATAACTTAGGGTTTATTTTAATATTATCGGATATTTCATCTAATTTGTTACTAAATCATGAATATGTTTTATTCTCTTAATTGTAGTACTTTGAGGAATACAAATCTTACTCAAGAGCTCATTTGGATGAAATGAAGGATGAATTGTGTCAATTCATTGTTGATCAAAGAATCATATAGCTAGGTTGTATATTGTTGTACATATATGTATGGAATGTTGTTGTTGTATGCTGTTGTTGTATATATGTTGTATATTGTTGTTGTACTTTTACTAAATCATGAATATGTTGTTGTATATTGTTGATCAAAGAATCATATATTAATGTTGTATATATGGAGGATTAATGTTGTATATAAATGGATTCATGTTGTATATATCAATGGATTAATGGTGTATAACATTGGATTAAAGGATGAAATCAATATGAATTTTACACTTTTGCAGCATGCGAACAGGTTACCAATTAAATATCCACTGTTTTTCAAACAATTTTTTTTAAAATAACTAACACTTTAGAGGGCGCTTTGTCCAGAAAGCGCCCTCTAAACACTTTACATTGACAACTTTAGAGGGCGTTTTTTCCTGAAAGCGCCCTCTAAACACTTTACATTGACAACTTTAGAGGGCGCTTTTTCCTGAAAGCGCCCTCTAAACACTTTACATTGACAACTTTAGAGGGCGCTTTTTCCAGAAAGCGCCCTCTAAGGTGTCCCTTTATGGACCACTCCAGAAGGCGCTTTTTTCTGAAAGCGCACTATAATGTGGCCACTTTAGACAGCGCTTTCTCCAGGAAAACAAAGCGCTGTCTTTACCTATGCCAGCGCCACTTTAGAGGGCGCTTAAAAGCGCTGTTATAGGCCAAAATAAGCGCCCTCTTTTCCCTTATTTGGCGTAGTGTTAGTGAACCAAGTTCCAACAACTTGCCATGCCAAAAAGGAGAAGAGAATTGATCTTGTATTGGTTTAAGCCTTATGCATGATTTAAAAGACAACCTATCCTTAATGCAAAGCCATTCACTTGATCAATTGATCAAGATGAATTAGATTTGAATCAAGGAAGGTTAAATCCCTCTAATCAATGCTAACTTATCAACCTTCAACTCATTGATCAAAAAGAAAAAGAAGAAGAAGGAGAAGAAGAAAGAGATGGATAAGAGAAATGGAAATGACAAAATTAAAGTGCATTGAATGAAACCTCATGTAAGAATCCTCATATGTTGACCAATAACATTGAAAGTCAAGGTCAAACTATCAAAAATAGAAGTGAGATGAAGAGTGGAGGTCAAGAAATGAATAAAATATTTTTTGGCATTTTTTAATATTAAAAATAAACTTGAATTAAAATAAATGGAAAGGTCAAACTTCAAAATCACTTCAAATCAACCTTGAAAGGTCCAAGTGATTTATCCTAAGTCTAACAAGGTCAAACAAAGTTTGACAAAAAATTTCAGCATTTTTAAAAGTCAGAAACTATTTTTAATCAATTAAAAATGAATAAAAACAACCTAATTGAACTAAAATCTCAAATCAATTCAAAAATTGATGAGAATATTTTTCATAGATCCATCATCATTCAAATAGGTTAGGAAAATATTTTTGTATTTTTTGAATATCAAAAACTATTTAAAATGAATTAAAAATAACCAGAAAAGAGAAAATTCACAAAAAATATCAAATGATGAAATAAAAAATATTAAAAATCAGAAATAGAAACTAGAATTTATTTGGGAAATAATGCAATTGGTCCCATAATTTTTGGGTTAAAAATGAAAGAGATATTAATTTTTGAAATAAAATGGAATTAAAGAAAATAAAAGGAAAATAAAACAGAAAATAGAAATTGGAAAAAAGCGTGACCGTCTGATCTAAGCTCATTAATTGAGCTGGCAAATCATGAGGCCAAGAAGCGCGCGCCTATGGTGATCCACGGTCAATGCGTGCACATGTGAAACAAATAAAAGTCATAACAAGCAACGCTCCTGATTCAATCTGGAAAATAGATCACACGACCAGGATTTAAACTGGGGACGATGAAGCCACCGGAGCCACCGTCTTCTCCGGTGAGCTTCCAGATTCCGGCCAAAATGCAGAACTTTAAAACTTAACCAAATCAAGCGATCTATACATCAATAGAAAGCTTGGATGATGTACATCATCCCTGTACCATCCGTTTCCATTCTAGATCTCTATGATTTGAGAAATCAGAGATGGAAAAATCTGGTGTTTATCATGAACTCAATGAATTGCAAAAATTAAAAGCATAAACATGATGCCTCTATTGAGAGGACTTCAGCCAACACAAAACCACAGCCAATAGGTCAAAGGATTAGGAGAATCGAAGAAAATACCAGTTGGAGTTCAAGTTTGAGTTCTGGTAATTTGAGCTTGAAACCTTGCTTGCTTTATCAAAACAGAAGTTCAATGAAGTGTATAATGAAGGTCTAGAAGCATTAGATCTATGAATACAACCAGATGTAGTTGAATTCGAGATCTGAAAATTTTAAGAGAAATGAAACTTGCTTCTTTAGTGATGGTTGGGGAATGAATTCTGCAGCATTTCAGGTTGAAATTGGGTGTTCAAATGGAGGGAATGAAGCCTCTATTTATAGAGAAATTGGCAAGGAAAGGGTGGAAGAATCCGTATGCATGAATTTGGATATAACTTGCATGGGCTTACATGATCATGCACAAGGCCCAAAAGCAATGCCAAATGCAAGCCGAGTTCAAATGCCAAGGGTTTGGACGTGTAATTTGCTCTGAATTGGCTTGTGCAACAAGGTTTCAACATGAATTCCACAATTGAACCTAATCATTCACCTCTTCGAAAATACCATTTAGAAAATCCAAGCATAGGCATATGGGTAATGGTTGGAAAGGTTTTTGTATGAGGAACAAATGTTATGTTGGTCAAAAGTCCATTTGGAATGTGGAAATTTATGAAATTTGAGTTTAAGGTGTGATATGCAAAACATGTCAAGGCAAAGTTTCTAAAATTGGCCAACTTTCAAGCCCTTCAATTTTGGTGATGCAAGCTTCAAATGAAAAAACCTCCAACATCAAAGTTGTATATCTTTTCAAGACACTCAAAATGGACTTAAATTTTGCATCATTTGGAGTTTTTATGAAAGAGTTATGGGCACTTGAAGTTGGAATTTTTTGACTTTTAATGCATTTGACCAAAAGGACCTATAATGTCTTGCATTATCACATGTATTTTCTTTGAGATTTTGAAATTTTGTCCAACATATCATTTGAAGTAGACATCTCAAGATTTCCAATGCATTTGATCCCACCTCAAAATCATAAAAGATGAATGAGTTATGTCTTTGGGAAGTTGACCCAAAATTAGGGTTTCAATCAAAATGACCTATAATGTATTGGAATGGAAGATGGTTTTCCAAGCTTCAAATCAAATTTTGATGAACATGAAAGTTGTTCATATTTCCCTTAAGAACATTTTTTCTTTTGGAACCATCTCTATTTGACCAACACATAAAAAGTTAGGTCTCAGTGTATTTCAAAATAGTCAGATGATTTGACTGATCAACTTTTCATGTCCACAACTCATATCTTGATGAATTGATGATTGAGGATACTCAAATAAGTTCAAATATGCATTAAATGAAGAGTTAAAGAACTTCCCTTGATTGTATGTGACCATGGGCTGAGGTTGCTTCATGAGCAAGGCATTGTGGTGCACAAATGGATTAGGGTTTCCTTGAAGAACAAGACCTCAAACCCTTTGACTTGCTTTGATCAAAATAATGAATTGAGATGCTAGGGAGGCATATTTGATGGATGAGAGCTTTGGGAACCATTACCATGCTTGCTTTCTCCTCTTCTTGACCATGTCTTTCTACCAAGGATCTCCTAGAGGCTTTGGCCTTGTGATTACTCAAGCTACAAACAAAAGATGTTAGTGACATATTTTTGTGCTTTTGGTTAGTAAACAAAATGAGAAAAGCAATGATATATAATTCAAGCATGCTTGGTGATCTCAAACCACTCATAAGGAGTCCCACCCAAAGGCAAAGGGAACCAAGATGCTCAATGATCCTTGAGGCTATGCAAATGAAGTGTTATGATGCCATGAGGGATCTTAGGGACAAAATTGGGGTCTCACACCACTTTCTTACTGACAGACACCTCTTCTACATTCTTTAGGAACACAGGCCTAAAAACACGACCACTACGGGTCACCTTTGTAACATCAACAATTCTCACAACAGAACTGGTCGTAGGTAACAAAACCTCTTGACCATTCTCCAACATAGTAGCATTATACTGGTACGGGACAACTTTATCGGATGCATATGGGACTGGACCCGCTAATTGTATTACCAACGGCGATACCAATCTGTTGCTGACATTGTGTAGCAGGGTATTCATTACCATTAGAGATATTGACTAAATCCAAGGTAAACCATACAAGTCGAGTCGCCACCACACTTCTATTTATCCAAAGGAATGGTTAGAAAGCGAACAAAAACCTAAAAGTTTTATCGAATAAAAAACTAGTAAAAATGTCAGAGATCTGGGTAAGGGGGTTGGTTATGCAATGGGAAGGTTTTAAGCACCCAAAACATCCTAGGTACTCTTAGGGAGCCCTTTTCATAAGTGTTGTTCTAGTCTAAAGGGTGTAGGTATATCTAAAGTACTATTTACTAAAAGGAAGGTTAAAAGAAAATGACTCGCAAGGATGTCGCATCCACTACCTACGTATCTCATCTGAGTATGAGAATCAGAGTCTTCGTAGCTCGGCTACCTATGGGTTAAAGAGAAGTGTGCTCGGTAAGACGTCGCGTCTTATGCCTACGTATCTCATTTGGAATGAGAATCAGAGCAAAACGTAGTTCGGCTAACTAGGGGTTAAAAAGAAGTGTGCTCGTTAAAACGTCGCGTCTTATGCCTACGTATCTCATTTGGAATGAGAATAAGAGCAAAACGTAGTTCGGCTAACTAGGGTTTAAGGATTTCCATCTGAACATGGACTTACAAAAGAGGACACCAGCTGTGTCAAAGGAGGGTGGGCAGTGTGTTCAACATCCTAGCAGTAGGTGTCGCAGCTCGCTGAATCGAGACTTAGGCAGTTACCTTTTTGCAATAGAACGGACTGACATGCCACAAGATCGAAGACGCACGGAAGGTCTAACAGTGGGGAAGCTCTGCTCTAGAGTTGTCATGCAATATGGACCTATGTGTTATGACTTACAAAGGGGAACATCTACCTAATGTTAGCATGCAAAGAATAAGAGAATTCTACCTATGTTATCATACAAAAGGGTTCTACCTAATGGGTGCTACCTAAACGGAACAATAGTCGACAGATGGAGCGCAAAGAGGAGTTATAGATAAGGGTAGATGGAGATGCCGAAGGCAATCGACTTACAGGTAGATGGCGATGCCTGAGGCAATCGACTTACAAGAGGTCGGATGAATGCATGCTGGTTCTGTTATGTTTTGAAAATGATTACTCGACGTTGGATCGAGCTTTTGATCTTATTTTGAAATGGTTATCGGATGTTCATTTTAATTCTTGTATTAACAGGTGACTAAAGAAATAAAGAAATAAATATTATACACTTTATAGGAGAGGGGTACATTTGTTATGAATGGGGATTGTTCATGGCAAACAAACAATAAGAATATATGCCTCATACATCATACAAGTAGGCAACAATTATCAATCAGATCGGATAAATAAACAATATATAATCAAACCAAAGAATAAATTAATGGAGCATTTAAACAATTCATGGGAGTATGAACATGTTAAATAATCAAGCAATAGAAAGCATGAATGAGAGAAACAAGTATAAAAGATAACAGATGAATCAAACAAATGAAAATATGCACACGAAGGGTCCACTGAATAATTTAATCAGGAAATGAGGTAAGGACCAAATAAAATCAAGGTAAAAGGCCTCTAATACATGGCATATGAGATGAACAAGGGAGGATCAAAAGATCTCTTCAATTTCCATAAGCAATCCCTAAGTCAAACATCGATCATAAAGAAGTCAACTGAAAATTCAAGTCAACTTAAAAAATAACAAATAAATAGCAAATTAATCAAGAAAATTATGAAAAATTAAACTAAATAAGGTGGGGTCAGGACATCATCATCCCCCAAAAAGATTTTTAAAATAATGAAAATTGGCACGTGAATTAATTAAAACAAAACATAGGTCAAACCAAAAGTCAATTAATAAGACTAGGTTAGAAATAAATCAAGAATAAATAGTAAATTAATCAAGAAAATTATGAAAAATGAAACTAAATAAGGTGGGATCAGGACATAATCATCCCCTAAAAATATTTTAAAAATAATGAAAATTGGTATGTGAATTAATTAAAATAAAACATAAGTCAAATTAAAAGTCAACCAACCAAACTGGGTCAAAAATAAATCCAAATTAAATTGAAAATGTGAAATAAAATTCCAAGAAAAGGTCAGTTTGACCATGAGACAATGGTCAACCTTCATCCCAAAAATCAAATGCTAACAATAATTTTAAGTCATAAAAATAAAATCAAAATAAAAAGTGTGTTAAAATGGACCATTTAGAATAAATAATTAAAATAAAATATTAATATTAAAAAAATACGAAAATAAAAATTATATAAAATTAAATAAAACGTTAAGAAAAGTGAAAAATATTTTTGGGTAATTTTATGGACGAAGAAAATATTTTAAATAAGAAAAAGAAATACGAAAATGGAAGGATTAATGGTGATGAACATGGTAAGTAAACGTAGATATATCAAAACATGGCCATGGAAGAGATGATTACCTAATGGAAAATAGAAGTGGAATGGAATTTGATATGTGATGAAGCTTTGCCTCCTTGCCACGAAATTCCAATGCTCCTTTAGGGTTAGGGTTTCAGCTTCTTAAATAGGGTGGATTAGGTGTTCTCATGGGCTTTTTAATAAGTGATTTATCCATAAGAATAAAAGTGTGAAGTGAGGTGTAAAATGTTTTTATTTTGGGCCAAAATTAAGTGAATGGATGTCCAATGCATGGACAAAAGAGGTAAAAAAACGTGACTGGTTTGTGCAGCATGCTTAGAAAATCTGATTGGGCCAGCCAGACACAAAATCTGCCTAGAAAATCAAGTCATGGTGCCCACTTTAAATGCATGTATCTCTCAAACCATGGATCCAAATGAGGTGATTTCAAAAGGATGTTAAAGAGTACATGGAAAGGTACAATTATTGTGAAGAAAGTATTTTCAAATAATGCCTTGAAGTGCAAGAACACTGGCCAAGAAGTCTTGACAAATTTTGAAGATTTTGGACTTAGAAATTTTTCTAAATGTCCTAAAAAAATGTCTCACTTTGACTAACCATAACTTTCTCAATTCTAATCCAAATGGAGAAAACTTTATATCTCTAGAAATCTTGGAACAAGAGGAACAACTTTCATGTTGGAGAAATTTTAAAATGGAGCTTTTATCTTGATGCAAAATGAGCTTAAAGTGAGTGCAACGATCATGAAAACTTGCCCTAAATGGAAAGTCAACCATTTCCAAATTAAGTAACTTTTCCAATTCCTGATTAAATGATGAATCCATGATCCAACCTTGATCAAATTTCACATGTAGGATCCCCTAGGCATGGATTTTGAGATTCCACTCTCAAAATGTCAGGAGTTGACTTTTCTGGCCCCACAGTTGACTTTTTCCAAACTGTCTGATTCCCGATTCCATTGATCAATTGAAGCACTTCTAGCTCAAATAAAGAGCTGATTTTTTGTATGTAGACCCTTGTGGAAATATGGAGGCCATGGAAAAGAGTTTCACCCAAAGAATCAGAAATAAACTGATTTTATACCAAACCCTAGTTGTAGGGCAAAATGATCAAGAACTGATTGCACTAATTGCCAATGGATCTTTCTTTGATAATTGTGAATCTTCCTAGGCCAAGATGCCTCTATAATCATGACATGGATGAGCTCCTCTACTTCCAACCAAACATTGCCTGTTGCAGGTAGCCATGAAACCCTAATTTCTGATTAAATCCAGATGAACACTCTGATAACTTTGAATCCTTCACTGATGAACTGAGGACCATAATAAGATACTTGGACCCCCCTGAGACCCTTGAGAATTGTATACTTAGAAAATTAAGTCCAATTCTCAATCTTTCTTTGTGTGGGCTCCTTCTGTTAAGGAGTGATCGATCAAAACCTGATTTCCATGTCACTAATGCAGTATGCAATGAGTATGACCTAATATGATGCTAATGAAGTATAAAACATAATCTCATGCTTCCAGGAAAAATGAAGGGTAAATTTTGGGGTATTACAGCTGCCCCTATTCAATCAACTGGAAACCCTAAAGGAAGATTGCAACGGCTTTCGCACTTTCGAGGTATCAAGTGATTGAATACGATAAAAACCCGAAAATTTACACTGAAGTAAAAAAATGAAGTAACAATGCCTGTCAGAATCAGCCAAGAGGTGGTCTTGAAAAAGAATCTGTCTGGTACGGTGAGAGTCGGTCTGAACACCGAAACAAGGAATGTTAACATGAATACCAAAATAAATGGTAACACAGAAATAACCATGGCCTGAATGCCGTTCATCAATATGAATATTGGAAATGACTTCGATCTGAGCATCGAATGATACTTGATTATCAAATATCAGTTTGAACACCGGAAAACTAGCCTGAATGCCACTTCGGTCTGAATACCGGAAACTGGCCTGGATGCCACAAGTTGTATCGACCTGAATGTCGGAAACTTCTTCGATCTGAACATCGGAAAATTGGCCTGAATGCCACTTCGGTCTGAATATCGGAAACTGGTCTGAATGCCACAAGTTGCATCGACCTGAATGTCGGAAACTTCTTTGATCTGAACATCGGAAAACTGGCCTGAATGCCACTTCGGTCTGAATACCGGAAACTGGCCTGAATGCCACAAGTTGCATCGACCTGAATGTCAGAAACTTCTTCGATCTGAACATCGGAAAACTGGCCTGAATGCCACTTCGGTTTGAATACCGGAAACTGACCTGAATGCCACAAGTTGCATCGACCTGAGTGTCGGAAACTTCTTCGATCTGAACATCGGAAAACTGGCCTGAATGCCACTTCAGTCTGAATACCGGAAAACTGGCCTGAATGCCACAAGTTGCATCGACCTGAATGTCGGAAACTTCTTCGATCTAAACATCAGAAAACGGACCTGAATGCTACTTCGGTCTGAATACCAGAAACTTGGCCTGAATGCCACAAGTTGCATCGACCTGAATGTCGGAAACTTCTTCAATCTGAACATCGGAAACTTGGCCTGAATGCCACAAGTTGCATCGACCTGAATGTCGGAAACTTCTTCGATCTGAACATCGGAAAACTGGCCTGAATGCCACTTCGGTCTGAATACCGGAAACTTTCATGCCTGTCAGCATCGGCAGAAATAGGGAAAATGATAATTGAGGCGGCGCGTGGGCCAACACCCCTGCTGGGAATAATAAAGATAAGTCATGAACAATCTTCAGTCTGAGTACTAGAAACAACTTCTGGCTTATCACTTGGGATACCGAGAATGCCTTATGCTTTACATGCGTATGCTTGAATTTTTCAATGGCGTAATGCTCCATGAAAATGGAAATGCTACGCAATTTGGGAGGATGCAATGCAATATGATTCTACATGCAGGGATGCGAAATGCTTGATTAGAGAGAACACCAAGCTGAGGCAAG
This sequence comes from Lathyrus oleraceus, assembly GCF_024323335.1. Taxonomy (NCBI): domain Eukaryota; kingdom Viridiplantae; phylum Streptophyta; class Magnoliopsida; order Fabales; family Fabaceae; genus Lathyrus; species Lathyrus oleraceus. The sequence goes on along the minus strand of NC_066579.1, from coordinate 160,349,879 downwards.
GAATTCTGCTGGGGAAATGATCACCATTTTCTGGACCCTGGCAAGGCTGTTGGAGATGCACAGCATAAAGAACTCTGTGGGGAAATGACTCGCCACACGGTGTTCTGGAAAATAACAAAATACCAAGGCTCTGACTGGGGAGAGAATGGCACTGAAAACTTGTTGCTGAGGAAAGCGACAGTGGTTCTGGCAACCATAATCTGCGAGAGAGACGACTCAGCAGGGGAAGCAAACACCGATACGGTACTGAGATTCTGCTTCAAGGAAAGAGACCATGGGTCTAGCGTCGAGATCATCGATCTGACATCGAACTCTGAGGAGCAGCCGCTTCTTCTAGGAAGATATAGTCTGGCACTGTCAACTCCGCTGGGGATATACAGTCTGACAATGTTGACTCTACTGGTGAATGTATAATCTGAAACAAATGCTTGGGGAAGTACAGCAGTGAGAGCCTGCTGGGTATTGAAGAATCCAATGCTCGGACCAGCTCTACAGGGATAAGATACCAAATTCCAACTGTTGAGGAAAAACATCCGCGATCATTTGATGGGGACCTTAAGGAAATACCCCGAGTATACCTGTTCTGAATAGACGATCCAAAGCACTTAAAATTTACAGCAATTTTCAATGTTTATTAAGCACGTACCTGTAAAGCTCTTATGTTTCATGATGCAATGTTTTTCAAAAATTTGGACGTCATTTTTACAAACAAAATAGTAAAATGAAAATGAACACAAAGATGTACTGAATAACATGATTTGATTGAGTGGCCTCTAAATAGGTATTTACATCAGGAAGCAATCCCTGGAAAGAGGTAATTGCACAACAGATAAAAACAGAAATTAATCTAATGAAATGTGAAATGGATTTCTATCGGGTTCCAATTCTGTTATGATTCGCTCGTCTTCAAGATCCTCCAGATGATCAGCTTTCCGAAAAAAGGTGATTGGGTTGTTTCCTATCCTTCGGAAGTTTCCGATTATCGACACGAGATGATATTCAGAACTACTTAGAACGCAGCCATTCGCTTAACCCCTAACTTTTACCTGGATCGCCCTTTCGGGTTTTCAATCCACCGAGATACCCATTTTTGCCTAAGTTGCCCTTTCACGTTTTCAACTTACCGGGTGTACAATCTTTTCATTTTTTAATCCCTAACTTTTTCTCGAACCTTTTTCATTTTCTTGGTTCGCCGGGATGCCCATTTTTTTGCCTGGACCATTCTTTTTATTGTCCAGCGGGTCTATTTTATGCGAAGTATTTTTTAACTGCGTCTGAGTTCACAGGGGAAGTGAAGTCTTCACCATCCATAGTTGCAAGCATTAAGGCTCCACCATCAAAAATCTTGGTGACAATATATGGTCCATCATAGTTAGGAGTCCACTTGCCCCTGTGATCTGTCTGAGGAGGAAGGATCCTTTTCAACACCAAATCTCCGACTTGGAAGCATCGAGGATGCACTTTCTGATCAAAGGCTCTCTTCATCCGACTCTGATATAATTGCCCATGACAAATGGCTGCCATTTGCTTCTCTTCGATAAGACTCAACTCATTGAACCTTGTCCGAACCCATTCAGCTTCGTCTAACTTGACATCCAGCAGGACTCTTAGAGAAGGAATCTCCACTTCAACGGGTAGGACTGCTTCCATATCATACACAAGGGAGTAAGGGGTTGCCCCGGTCGATGTACGGTACCCATGCAAGGCGAATGGTAGCATCTCATGCCAATCTCTGTACGTAACGACCATCTTCTGCACAATCTTCTTTATGTTCTTATTTGCTGCCTCAATGACACCGTTCATCTTACGACGATAAGGGGAAGAGTTGTGATGTTGAACTTCTTGCACAACTCCTTCATCATTTTGTTATTGAGATTAGAACCATTATCAGTAATGATTCTTTCGGAAATCCCATAACGACAAATGATTTCTTTCTTAATGAATCGGGCAACCACATGTCTGGTGACCTTCGTGAATGACGCTGCTTCGACCCACTTGGTGAAATAATCGATGGCAACAAGGATGAAACGATGCCCATTGGAGGCAGTCGGCTCAATCTTTCCAATCATATCAATGCCCCACATAGCAAATGGCCACGGCGAAGACATCACATTCAGAGGATTTGGCGGCACATGCACCTTATCAGCATAAATCTAGCATTTATGACACTTCCGAGCATATTCGAAACAATCAGATTTCATGGTCATCCAGTAATAACCCGCTCTCAACAATTTCTTAGCCATTGCATGTCCGCCGGCATGAGTACCGAAGGAGCCTTCATGAACTTCCTGCATTAACATGTTCGCTTCGTGTCTATCCACGCATCTGAGCAAAACCATGTCGAAGTTCCTCTTATACAACACATCGTCTTTGTTCAAGAAGAAACTGCCTGCTAATCTTCTCAAAGTCTTTCTATCATTGTTGGATGCCCCTGCAGGGTACTCTTGATTCTTCAAAAAGCACTTGATGTCGTGATACCATGGCTTGTCATCAACTACCAGTTCAGCAGTGTCGCATACGCGAAAAACAACCGGCGGGAAAAGACACAGAGCCGCCACCGTGCGTTATTTATCCCAAAGGAGGGAAAGGAAACGCTCGAAGTAAACCTGGGAAGGAAATGGTCTTGCGACCGGAGATTTCAAGGTACGGGAGTCGGTTACGCAAGGGGAAGGTATTAGCACCCCTCACGTCTGTCGTACTCGATGGGATCCATGCTCAAAAGAATAAGAAAAGGTTTCTGAATAACTGCTCAAAAGAATGCACGCACACTGGAATAATAAAACAGGCGGGAGGATACGGAGGAAGGAGACTCGACAGGATGTCGCATCCTTGGCCTACGTAGTTTGTCAGAAACAAACATCAGAGTCGACGTAGTTCGGGGAAATGGGAAACGGGCTCGCTAGGATATCGCATCCTATGCCTACGTATCTCATCTAGAATGAGAATCAGAGCTACCGTAGTTCGGCTAACGCACGCCGAAACAAAATGCTGAAAGAAGACGTTGAGACGTCGAAAGGAACCACGCAAACACAAATAGGAAACGGAATGCCAATCGCTGGTCTTACATCCAACTCCACAAAAGAAACAGGAAACAGATAGCCAATCAATGGTCTTACATCTGACTCCGAACACACAACCGAAACAGGAAACCGTAGGCCAAAATCTGGACTTACATCAGACTCCAAACAAACAAACACAAACGGGAAACCGAATGCCAACCAGCTGGGCTTACATCAGACTCCAAACACACACACAAAGCAGAAGGGTTGAAAAAGAAAAAGGGTGAACACACAGACTAGAAGGGAGTCGGGAACTCGGACCTAATAGCTGTCAAGAAAAACACACGCAAAAAAAGGAAAAGGGTGCCCGAAGAGATCTCGCACGATCTCCTGCCTACGTACCTCATCTGGTATGAGGATCAGGACGACGTAGTTCCCCTTAACAGGGAAAAACTTTATCCTAACCAGAGACTAGGGAGATAACAACTAAAAGGGAGACTACGACTCGAGCCTAGAAGTTGTCATGCAAACGATCCCTATGTTGAGGTATCTAAACAGAACCTAACTTGCACAAGCAGCAAGCTAGCCTAAACAGCAAGTAAACAAGCACAAGCACAGGTGAACAGGTATCACACACTATATGCAAACAAGCGGCTCATACAAGGCTGGGCTTTAGTCAAGGGGTCATATCAACCTCGACAAACAAGCCAACACTGGAAGGGGTGTCCGAGGCTCTTAACCACTGACATTGACCGTCAGGGTGAGCAGATGAAAGGTAACGAGGGTTAGACCTCATAGCTCTTAACCCGGGCCTGGGTGAGCTTCAATCAATGAAAATGTGGGGATCCAGAATGTGGGACCCTACTCCACTTGACTGACTCTATATACAAGGATCTTGGGTTAGGTTCAAGAGCCTCAGCACGTAGTGCGAGCATAATGAACGACTCAAACGATTAGCAGGGGATTGATTGCTAATCCCTTCTATCTGCCAATTACCACTTCACTTAGGAGGACTTTACAAACAACAGCACAAATGTAAACAATCACAGTCATTGCCTCTTAAGGAGGACTTCAGCCAAATGCCTGCCAAAAGAAATGACAGGGCTTCCAGACTACATGGAGTTAGAGGATGATTACCTAGGTGGTATGCCAACCACAAGCAAAGCAACTCAAGCAATGAGCTAAAGCGGCTAAAGTACCTGTACAAAAGTCAAACAAGTCAATATTCACATTCAGACAAACCAAACAGTCAACAACAGTGTCACAACCAATATGCACAATGCAAGTCAACAACTCAAATGAGTTCATCACCAAGGGACCTACAACACAACAAAGGTTATTGGACAAAGCAAATTTGCATCTCAAGTCAGAAGATTGCATCAACCACTAGAGCTAATAGCTTGAACCTGAAATACAAAGCTCAAAAGATGAGTACAAACCACTAGTACCAAGACTAGGGTCAAAGGCAAAGCAAAAAGTCAAACCAGCAGCCAATATTCAACATGAAGAATATTTATTCAAGTGAGAACATGTCCTAAAAAGGATCAAATCCAAATCAATAATCAAAGCCATCTAAAGCACAAAATAAGGAAAAGGCAATTACAAAGCACACAATTGGACATTAAGAGTAGAAATTCCATATTAAAACAGAAATGAATCAAATAACCATGGAAAGTTTTATATGCACACAACATGTTAAACCCAAGCATCATGCAAAAAATTGGAATTAGAAAAGCTCAATTGACATGTATATGAAAATGAACAAGAGCAACATCAAAATGTGTGACACACATTGTCACACCATACATTCATGTGTCTAAAACAGAGATGAAAAATGCTAAAAATGCCAAACAAAAACTCACAAATCATGTATCATGTTGGGAATCAGCATATTAGATTTCATGGCAAATGGACAATCCTTGAGCATTTCACAAGAGAATTGGTACAACATGTCACATTTGCATACATGTTCAAATAAGCCAACACAATTAAAAATCCAGACATTATAAAATCAAGAAATCAGCATCACAAAATGATAGACATTATGATGAATAAGTAGCAAAAAATTGGAAGTGATTTGGATTCATTTACTATTTGTTATGATTTTTTGAATTTGAAGAAAATATAATGAAATGATGAATCATGCATGAGAAAAAATGGAGGGAAAAAATAAATGGTGTGATCAGTTTGAAAATAATGCATTCAGTGAGAATCGAACCAGGTATGCATATTGGAAGCGCGCTTGGCAAAAATACATTCCCAAATGTTGTGGCCAGGAATCAAAGTGGGGAGGGAAGAAGTGCTCAAAAGCAGCACTTCATTTAATGAAGTGGTTGCCACATGCGCGGTCAACACACACGCTGGCATGGTCAAAGAAGCGTAGGCCACTGGAAGCGCCAAGCAAGCGCATGCATGGTTGATGACTAGGCAAAGCCCTAAGACAAAACCAGACGGCGGAGCAGCCGTCTTCTCCGGCGACACAGGCGGTGCTCTGCCACGAAAATTGCAGAAAATAGCAACAGGCGCATGGATCGAAAGCTATTCTCATGAGGAGGATGAATCTACCAATAACTAAGCCTAACAGTCCATATATTTCACGAATCGAAGGCGAGAAGTTCCTAGATCTAAACCTTAAAATCATCATATCTTCTTCAATACTTATCCAAATTCAGAAATAATTATATCAGCATTCTCTACTAAGTGAGATCTACAAGATCCTATGCACGAATTAGCAAAAGAAAAGGTTCGAAAATCCACCAACCTGTTGTGCATTGACCAAAAACAGTGGATTCAAGCTTCAAAAAATATCCAGATCTTCTCCTCCAACCTTGATATGAAGCTCTATGTAGGAATTGGCACTTGAATTGTCCTGGATCTTGTTGAATTTCAAACCTCCATTGAAGTATTGATGTGCTTGAACAGCTCCAAATCTTGCTCAATTTCCACGAATTATGGCTGGATCTTGCTCAAAACTCTTCCATGATCATGATTCTATGAAGAAAAAGTGTGTTTGTGTGGAGAATTTTTGAAATCCAATGAGAGAGAATTTTGGAGGGAAAAGCAAATTCTAGATCTAGAAATGGTGATTATGAACAATTCTGTTATGATTTACTATTTATATGCCATGTTAATTACCATGCTAATCCTAATTTGTAATGGTTAATGAAAATTAGCAATAATTGGAATGGAATGCAAAAAATGGAAAATGATGTACCATGGCCATGCACCACATGAATAGTAGCATGCAAATGCTCACATTCACTTAAAATCAGCCAAAAAACACAAGGCAAGTGGTATTTTACTCATGTGATGCACCAAATTTAAATTCCCCATTTTCCCTCCAAAATGCACTTGAATGGACATTTGATCATTTGAACTTTTTTCATGCAATGCCATGCTTGATTTGGAAAATATAGGTCATGTGAAGCAATTTGCAAAAAGAGTGACCCCACTTGGAGTTTTGGATCAAAAGTTATGCTATGATGAACTTCCATGTGCACTTTGTCATCCTTTGGCCATAACTCTTCAACCATTCATCATATGATCATGATCTTGGACTTTTTGGAAAGAGGAGAGAAAGATCTTCAACTTTTATGTTCAATAAAATTTCATTTGAAGCTTCTTTGATGTTGGAAAGTTAAGTTGAATATGGTCTAAAAACTTTCCATTTTTGGAAACTTGAAATTACAGGTCACTTTCCACTTTTGGAAACTTTTGTCCTGACCTCAAATTCTTCAATATTGATTTTTGAAATGACAAATAAACCTTGTTTGAACATGAATGAAATGTTGAAACTTATTTCTCCACCTCAAAGCCCTCAGCTCCTGCACAGTTGACTGTATAGGTCCTCAAATGACCTAGACATGCTCTGATCAGCTTGAGCCTCAACCACTTGGGGAAATGGCTCAGAAATGAAACCCTAGCTCATGTAAGCTCAACATGATACTCATATGATCTCCATCTCAATAGAATACCACATCTCCTTGAGAATCCCTGGTTGGAAGAATGCCATTGTTAGGGTTGACTAGAGGTCAAAACCCTAATCGAAAGGAACTAGAGCATACACAATGAAACCCTGGAAGATGATAGAACCATGATGATGGTGATACACCCTTGCAATCAAGACACTGCTCAAAGCCTTTGAAGGGTCAGGAAACCCTAATTGAAGTGCAAACCCTCAGATGGTTGGTGATCAATTTGTGGAGACCCTCAGGCTTGAATCACTTAACCCCTCCTTCTTCTGCCAAGACTTTGGAGGAAGATCTTTTCTTATTTTCAAATGATATGCAAGATGCAATGCTTAATGTCCTAAAAAATGAAATGCAATGCTAAACTAGTCCCAAGAAGAGGAGGGCAAATTTTGAGGTGTTACAGCTGCCCCTATTCAATCCACTGTGAACCTGTCGATATGAACAGCCTCGACTTTCAGATGATCAGGGTGAAGAGTGATTGAATACAAAGAACAGACGAACAATTTGCGCTCCGCTGGGAAATAATTAACAATGCCTGTCAGAATCGGCAAAGCGGTGATTTTAGCAAAAGAATCCGTCTGGTACGGAGATAGTCGACCTGAATACCGAAAAGAATGTTGACCTAGATACCAAAATAAATGGTAACACCGGAATAACCATGGCCTGAACGCTGCTCATCAGTCCGAATACTGAGCATCGGAATCTGGGAGTATTAATATCGGTCTGAACACCGAGAGATTGGCCTGAATGCCCGAAAAACTGGCCTGAATGCCACTTCGGTCTGAATACCACTTCGATCTGAATACCGGAAAACTGGCCTGAATGCCACAAGTACTTCGACCTGATCATCGGAAACTTCTTCGATCTGAACATCGGAAAACTGGCCTGAGTGCCACAAGTGCTTCAACTTGAACGTCGGAAACTTCTTCGATCTGACTATCGGAAAACTGGCCTGAGTGCCACAAGTGCTTCAACCTGAACGTCGGAAACTTCTTCGATCTGAATATCGGAAAACTGGCCTGAGTGCCACAAGTGCTTCAACCTGAACGCCGGAAACTTCTTCGATCTGAACATCGAAAACTGGCCTGAGTACCATAAGTACTTCGACCTGATCGTCGGAAACTTCTTCGATCTGAACATCGGAAACTGGCCTGAATGCCACAAGTGCGTCGACCTGAACGTCGAAAACTTCTTCGATCTGAACATCGGAAAACTGGCCTGAATGCCACAAATGCGTCGACCTGAACGTCGGAAACTTCTTCGATCTGAACATTGGAAACTGGCCTGAATGCCACAAGTACTTCGACCAGAACGTCGGAAACTTCTTCATGCCTGTCAGCATCGGCAGAAACAAGGAAAAGTGATGAATGAGACGGCACGTGGGCCAACGACTTATGCTGGGACTGATAAGCCATGAGCATGCCATCCCTACTTAATTCGCTGTGAACGAACAATTTGCGCTCAACTGGGGATTATTCTCTTTCCTTTTTTTTGCTTTTCTTGAACCCCGGAAACCTTTTAATCTTCATTTCCAATCTCCGCCCAACGGAAACCCTTCCTCCAATATCGCACTACTGGGGAGTATTGTTAACTCAGAATTACGATGCCGAACTCCTCAGAGTAACATCTTCACCATCCGGCGAAACCAACTATCAAACGGTAACCACCGCTTGAGACTAGCTTATGCTTGCAATGCTGATGCATGGTGATTTTTCAGCGTAATACTCCATAACCATGGAAATGCTACGCAATTAGGTATGCACTATGCTATGCTTCTCTAAATGATGAATGCATAAAAAGTATCCCCCTCAAGGGACTCTACTAGGGAGCTCGAGACACTCTATTGAGGAACTCGATACCACTCCAACCTCCACCCTGCTGGGGAATAGCACTGCTGCTGGGGAAAGGACCAACTTCACCAGGGATGAACTCCACTGAACTTGATCCACTTGGGGACTTCGCTGGGAAAGAAACCACCAACGCACTCTGCGGTGAAACAACAACCTTCCGACTTGCTGGGGAACTAATAAGCTCCACCATTCTAGGGGAAACAACAACCTTCCAACCTGGCTGCCGAGAAAACACTGATCTTGAACCCGCTGGGGAGATAACAATCCCGACCCTGCCAGGGAAAAATACGGAATGTCTGGCACGGAACACCGGCCGACTCGTCGAACACCGGCATTCCCCATCTAACCAGAGTGTCAACTTTCTATTTCAGACTTTGAAGAGTCTTCTTGATTAACCCTCCAGGATCGTCGTACGTCTTTCGCCGTCTTCACACCATTCTCTTTTGTCGAAAAGCTTCACATCACAACCTGCAAGTGAGTGAAAATATCTAACGGCTCCTGCAAAAGAGATCGTTAGATAAAAACGTGCCCCAGGCGTCAAGATTTCAACACCTGGGTCACTCAACCTTCCGAATAAGATTTCAGGTTTTCAATCTTATAAGCATGCATTGGAAGGGATCTCCATGTCTCAAAATGCAAAGATTCTTATCAAAATGAACGGATGTTTTTGCAATCAAAGCGGTTATGAAAACAAAAACAAAATTATTTGACTGAATATGCATTTTATTGATTGAAAAAGGTGTGGCTTGTAACTGAGCAATACACAGGAAGCAATTCCTGAAAAGAGGTAATTGCGCACAAAAGGAAAATCTATCCTAATGGCAATGTGAAACCGCGATCTCATCGAGTTCCAACTCGGTTACACCCCATATGTCCTCAAGACTCTCCGTGCTTTTCGCCTTCTGAACAAGACGCTTCCGACCGATCTCTGCCGGGGATTATCCAAGTGTCATCCAAAGTACAAACGATCATGCGAGACGCAGTTGTTCGTTTCAATCCCCCTTTTGCCTGAACCGCCCTTTCGGGTTTTCAGTCCACCGGGATACCCTTTTTTGCCCAAGCCGCCCTTGTGGGGTTTTCGACTTGCCGGGCGTACAATTTTTTTCTATTTATCCCTAATTTTTGCCCGAACCCTTTTTTTTTCATTTTTTCTAGTTCGCCGGGATGCCCATTTTTGCCTGGACTATTTTATTCTTTTCATCCAGCGGGACACTTTATACGAAGTATATTTTAACTGCGTCCGCATTCACAGGGGATGGAAAATCCTCGCCATCCATGGTCGTCAACAACAAGGCTCCGCCAGAAAAAACCTTCTTGACCACGAATGGACCTTCATAATTGGGTGTCCACTTGCCCCGACGATCGTTCTGAGGAGGAAGGATCCTTTTCAACACCATATCTCCCACGTGGTACACACGAGGTCGCACCTTTCGGTCAAAAGCATGCTTCATTCGCTGCTGGTACAACTGCCCATGACAAATGGCCGCCAGCCTCTTTTCCTCAATCAGGCTCAACTCTTCGTACCGAGTCCTTACCCATTCAGCCTCTTGCAATTTCACGTCCATCGGGACTCTCAAAGAGGGAATCTGGACCTCAACTGGTAGCACGACTTCCATCCCATACACAAGTGAGAAAGGCGTTGCCCCAGTAGACGTACGCATCGAGGTTCTATACCCATGCAATGCAAACGGCAACATCTCGTGCCAATCTTTATAGGTCACGACCATTTTCTGCACAATCTTCTTTATGTTCTTATTAGCTGCCTCGACCGCCCCATTCATCTTCGGACGATAAGGAGAAGAATTGTGATGCTCGATCTTGAATTCCCGGCACAGCTCTGCCATCATCTTATTGTTCAAATTAGAACCATTATCAGTAATGATTCTCTCGGGAACCCCATATCTGCAAATGATGTCTCTTTTCAAGAATCTGGCAACGACCTGCTTTGTCACGTTTGCATAAGAGGCTGCTTCCACCCACTTGGTGAAGTAGTCGATAGCCACTAATATGAACCGGTGCCCATTCGAAGTCGTAGGCTCAATCTTTCCGATCATATCAATGCCCCACATAGCAAACGGCCACGGAGACGACATCAAACTCAACGGATTAGGAGACACGTGCACCTTATCAGCATAAATCTGGCATTTATGACACTTTCGCACGAAGTTGAAACACTGGGCCTCCATTGTCATCCAATAATATCCAGCTCTTAACAGCTTCTTCACCATTGCATTCCCACTGGCATGGGTACCGAACGACCCCTCGTGTACTTCTTTCATCAATTGGCTTGCTTCTTTATCATCAACACATTTGAGCAAAACCCAATTAAAATTCCTCTTGTACAAAACCCCATCCTTGTTCAGATAGAACACCATGGCCAACCTCCTCAAAGTCTTTCGGTCCTTTTTAGATGCTCCCTCAGGATATTCTTGGGTCTCCAGATAGCGCTTGATATCATAATACCACGGCTTTTCATCATCAGGCGCTGTGTCGACAGCGAACACATAAGCCGGTCTATCCAAACGTCCCACCTCAACACTAGGGAACTGATTCCACCACTGCACCTTAATTAAGGCAGCCAGAGTAGCCAAAGCATCCGCCAAAGGATTCTCTTCTCTCGGCACATGATGTAATTCCACCTTGGTGAAGAACGTCAACAATCTCCTCGTATAATCCCGGTATGGAATTAAATGAGATTGATGCGTATACCATTTTCTGTTAACCTGATTCACAACCAAAGCTGAATCTCCATAGATAACAAGGTTCTTGATCCGCAAATCAATCGCCTCTTCAATCCCTAAGATGCAAGCTTCATATTCAGCCACGCTGTTGGTACACTCAAACGTTAGTCGGGCAGCAAAAGGAATGTGGGATCCTTTCGGCGTAACTAAAACAGTACCAACTCCACTACCATTCATGTTAACGGCCCCATCAAACATCAGAATCTGTTCGGATTCAGGGTCAGACCCCTCCTCCGGGATTGGTTCCTCACAATCTTTCGATTTGAGAACCAGGATGTCCTCATCAGGGAACTCAAACTTCATCGGTTGATAATCCTCAATGGGTTGTTGGGCGAGGTAATCAGAAATTACACTCCCCTTGATTGCCTTCTAAGAGGTATACTGGATATCATATTCAGTCAAAATCATTTTCCACCTCGCAACTCGTCCGGTTAATGCTGGCTTCTCAAAAATATACTTGATCGGATCCATCTTGGAAATCAACAAAGTGGTATGAACCAGCATATACTGTCTCAGTCGGCGAGCAGCCCATACCAAAGCGCAATAAGTTTTCTCGAGCAGTGAATATCTTGTTTCACAGTCGGTAAACTTTTTTCTAAGGTAGTAAATCACATGCTCTTTTCGACCAGACTCGTCATGCTGCCCCAGTACACACCCCATAGACCCCTCGAGGACCGTCAAGTACAGAATTAACGGTCGTCCCTCCACTGGAGGCATCAGAATCGGAAGCTCCTGCAAATACTCTTTAACTTTTCAAATGCCGCTTGGCAATCATTATTCCACCTGACCGTTTGATCTTTTCTTAACAACTTGAATATGGGTTCACATGTGGCTGTTAGATGAGATATGAATCGTGAAATGTAGTTCAATCTACCTAAGAAACCACGAACCTCCTTTTCTATTCTCGGCTCAGGCATTTCTTGTATTGCTTTTACTTTAGCAGGATCAACCTCGATTCCTCTTTCACTCACAATAAACCCCAGCAACTTTCCGGACCGCACCCCAAAAGTGCACTTATTCGGATTCAACCTCAGTCTGAATTGTCTCAATCGGTCAAACAGTTTGGCAAAATCTACCAAATGCCCCTCTTCTGTTTGGGACTTTGCTATCATGTCATCAACATAGCAATCGATTTCATGATGAATCATATCATGAAACAAAGTCACCATAGCTCTCTGATAAGTAGCACCGGCGTTCTTGAGACCGAATGGCATCACCTTATAATAAAAAGTACCCCACGGTGTGATGAACATTGTTTTCTCCATATCATCTGGCGACATTTTGATTTGATTATAGCCAGAAAAGCCATCCATGAAGGAAAACACCGAGAATTGAGCTGTATTATCTACCAACACATCAATGTGAGGTAGTGGGAAATCATCCTTCCGGCTAGCTCTGTTCAAATCCCGGTAGTCCACACACATCCTCACCTTCCCATCTTTCTTCGGCACTGGCACAATATTCGCGACCCAAGGCGGATAATTGGTGACAGCTAGGAAGCCAACATCCAACTACTTCTGAACCTCCTCTTTAATTTTCATGGCCATCTCGGGTCGAGTTCTGCGCAACTTCTGCTTCACTGGAGGACAATCTGCTCTCAACGGTAGCTTGTGCACAACAATATCGGTATCCAACCCTGGTATATCCTGATAAGACCAGGCGAAGATATCCACATACTCTTTCAACAGTGCTACCATTCTGCTCTTGACATTTACCTCCAAAGCGGCCCCAACTTTCACTTCTTTTCTGACCTCCTCGGTACCCAGATTCACAATCTCAACTTGCTCCTCGTGCGGTTGAATCACCTTCTCCTCTTGTTTCAACAACCTGGCTAATTCCTCCGGCAGTTCACAATCTTCTTCGCCTTCTTCTTCGGCATGATAGATCGGATTGTCGAAGTCATATGAGGGTGTAACAGGATTGTTATCAATGAGATCCGGAGAATGATTGCATCTGCATGAATGTTGATTCATGCATTGCTTTAGAACCGGAACGAAGCAAACGAAAAGAAGGAAAATGAAAACATACATTGCCATTTTTATTTTTGTTTTTAAACTGCAAAAATAAGTGAAAAACAGGGAACATCGCTTTTAATGAAAAAAACATCCTTTTATTTATGATGCAAATATCGCACAATGAAACACATGAGGTGGCCCTTACAATGAACCATTACGTTCGGGCAAAACGTATGGCTTTCATGCAGACAGAATTGAAAAACAGGAAATATTACTCTTCACGTAGAGTGACAGTGATGATCTTTTCGGCCTTCCAGTTATGGATCTCCATCCCTGGTACGCACGGTTTTATCCACTGATCAAGCTCACAGTCGTTGTCGACCTCTTCACCCACCATACAGATGCGATATGGATCTAGCATTCCAGCACTGGTGAACGTGAATGGCGGACGACGTCCTCTATTCTGCCCAGACGAGCCTCGGCCCGGCTGATAACCAACCCCAAACCGGTCTTCTTTGGCGGCGATGTCAATCATCTTTCCCCAACCCGGGGCTTCTCCACTCTTCACCACCTCAGCAGCCTGTCTGTAAGAAGAAATTGACGGCTTCTTCTTTTCTTTAGCAAAAATGGCATTCTCCACCTTGACGGTTTCAAATGCTTGACTCGGTGTTTCCCATATTTCACCGTCCATTTCTACGTACTTAAACGATGATAAGTGGCTGACAAAAATGTCCTCTTCTCCACAAACCGTGACGACCTGCCCGTCCCAGATATACTTCAATTTCTGGTGCAAAGTCGAAGTCACCGCCCCAGCAGCATGTATCCATGGTCGACCCAACAGGCAACTGTATGCCGACTGAATATCCATGACATAAAATACCGACTTAAATACCTCGGGCCCGATCTTCACAGGGAGCTCCACTTCCCCAAACATAGCCAGCTTCGAACCATCAAAAGCTCTCCCCACCAAATCAGTTGGCCTTAGAACCAATCCTTCACAGTCCAACTTTGCCAGGGCCTTCTTCGGCAACACATTGAGCGACGAGCCGGTATCCACCAAAACGTGCGACAGCACTGCTCCCTTACACTCCATCGCAATGTGCAATGCCCTATTGTGATTACGCCCATCCACCGTAAGATCCAGATCAGTGAAACCCAGCCCATGGCTGGCATTAACATTGGACACCACTGTCTCCAGCTGATTAATCGTTATCTCTTGCGGGACATAGGCTCTTTTCAGTATTTTCAACAAAGCCTCCCTATACCCCTCAGAGCTTAATAGCAATGACAGGATTGAGATCTTAGACGGCGTCTGCTGCAGATGGTCAACAAGCTTATACTCTGACTTCTTGATGATCCTCAGAAATTCCTCAGCTTCGTCATCAAGTTCTCTTTCCGACCCCACCGGCGCCGGTGTCGCTACAGGAGTACCCTCGCTTACCACCTGCTTCCCTCTTGCCCTGGCCAAAGCCTCGGCCTTATCTTTCTTTTCTTTTTCTCCTTCCCCACTCCTCAAAGCATCAGGTGCAAACAACCTTCCACTGCGAGTGAAACCACTGGGTCTGGCATTATCCACCTTTGAAATAGTGGTTTCACCTGCAGCCTGATCTTCCTGCTTCTCCCCATTACAGTATACCTTTCCACCATAATCCCATGGTACAACATCATCATTGTCATAAGGAATTGTCCCAGGTACCGTGATGGTAACTGGAGCTACATCTGTCGGTACTGACAAGTCAATCGGATCAAAGTAGATGGTTATGGTGGAGACATCCTCCTTCTCCAAATCAATCTTCTCAAATTTGAGGCTTCCCTCATCCATCATCCTCTGGACAGCCTCCCTCAGTACAACACACTCATTCGGATCAATAATGCAAGCAGCACAATGATAATCACAACCCGGAAAAACCCCATTCTTCAACAACTTCCTCTTGACCTCAGCCAATGGAGTTCTCAACTGATCTACATTCATCATCCCAATCGTCCTCCTATCCTCAGAAATTGCATTCACCCCCATCTGACCATGCGCGGGCATGAGATTAGCATTAACATTCGGCGATGGTGCAAAATTGATGGCCTTAGAATCCACCAGGTCCTGAACAACATGTTTAAATGCCTTACAATTCTCAACATTGTGTCCAGGGGCACTAGAATGGAATTCACATTTGGCATTTTCATCATAGTTGGCAGGCCTCTGATCAGGTCTCAACGGAGCCAATGTTCTCAGCTGAACCAACCCCAAATCTTTCAATTTCTTCAGCAAGAATGAGTATGTCACAGGTGGCCTATCAAATTGACGACCAGTCATTCGCCCTCTCACCTGATACCCGGCCCTCTGCGGTCTCTGTTGAAATGGTTGTCGTTGTTGTTGCGGTTGTTGTTGTTGATATTGATGTTGTTGTGCATGTTGATTATCAGCAGGAATTGTTACCGCAGCAGTGTCCTGGTAGTAACGATCCCTACTTTGTCCCCTCTGGGTATACACAACACTTGTGTCACCCTCCTTCTTTCGCTAGCCATTACCAAAGGGTTTCTTCGATCCAGACGACGAAGCACTACCCTGGATCTTCCCCATCTTCAACCAGCTTTCTATTCTTTCCCCAGCCACCACTATGTCTGCAAAGTTGGTAACCGGACATCCTACCATTCTCTCTGCAAACGTCCCCTGAAGGGTACCCATAAACAGATCAGACATCTCCCGGTCTACCAACGGAGGTTGGACTCGGGCAGCCAACTCCCTCCACCTTTGTGCGTATTCTTTAAACCCTTCATTAGGCTTCTGAGACATATCCTGCAATTGGGTACGGCTAGGAGCCATGTCAGCATTGAATTGATATTGTTTAAAGAACGCATCCCCCAGATCCTGCCAGCTCTTGATATCCGAAGACTTCAACTTGGTATACCATTCCAGAGACCCACCAGACAAGCTGTCCTGGAAGAAGTACATCCAAAGCTTCTGGTCCATTGTATAGGCAGAAATTTTTCGGACGAAGGCCTGGAGATGAGTTTCCGGGAAAGAACTCCCATTGTATTTATCAAACGCGGGCGCTTTGAACTTCTGTGGGATCACAATCCCCTCAACCAGCCCCATATTTGACATGTTAACAACCCCCGGAGTAGCATAGCTTTCCAAAGCCCTTATCTTCTCTGCCAGTGCCTGAATCTCCTTGTTTGGAGGTTGAACACCATATTGGCCAAACTGCTCATTCAGTACCGAGAATTGATCCTCTTCTCTATCCTCCTCAGCCCCAAAGAAAGGAGGAAGCTGATTATCTTTCACATTATTGACTACCGGATCGGGCCCACCGCCTGCAGCAAAACCAAAACCACCACCATTATTGATCACTACACCAGCAGTAGTTGCCTTCTTCCTGGGATCACCACCATCCCTAGAACCACCAAGACCGTTGTTGGAGACACCCTCTAAATTATTACCACTGTTAGCAGCCGAAGCCCGCTCAAGCTTCTCCACTTTCTCAACCAGTGCCTTCTGCCCCAAGGCGAACCCTTGCATAACATTGATCAGCTCTCTCATCTTCTCTTTCAGCTCGAGAATGTCTGCGTTGGATGTATCCATCAGTTTGGATTTGTTGCGCCTGGTAGGGTATCTGTGTGGACGTGCTACGTGCAAAGGAATGATTCTACGTGCGCGAGCAATGATTCCTGAAACAATCAAGCACGTTAGAAACTGACACCTGCAAAATAGAAGACAAGTTATTATGATTCATGCATGAATGCAATGTCTATCCATATGAGGAACACTCTGTCTTTCGATCCTGGTTTCATCGAGACAGATAATAACCTGACGGCAACATCCTGATGTCAATCATTTGATTTCACCATACAGAACAAAGAGAAATATGACTTAGCAAAGATGTCACCCAACCATGTGTGTGCTACGTGAGTGCAGTCAGGAAAGCAAATAAAGCTTGAAGATCGATCAATGAACTGACAATAACCATTGTATCTCAAAAGTGCACTACACGTGCAAGAGTCATACATCGAGCTAATACAAATCAAATTACAATTCTCCAGAATCAGAAAGAAAATACAAGCAAGTGAATTCCATCAACAGGCCTGACGGTAATCCAACACAATAAAAACAAAAGTCTACACCGAAGAAGGTCCTATAGAAGGCTTTGCATCATCAACCATCCTGGTAAACTTCACGGCGAACCTGAGCTCAGTGTTCTCCTGCTGCAATCTCCCCACCTCCTTCTGGTGAATCTTCATCTGACGGAAAAAATGATCCCTCTCAGCAAGATAGTGATCTCTCTCAGCAATAATCTTCACGTTCTCTTCTTCCTTAATCTTCAGCTTTGCTTCCCACTCGGCGATAAGGACTCTGACTCTGGCTTCCCTCTGATTCTTCACAAGGATCTGCCTCCTCTTCTCATCCTCAAGGACTCTCAAAGCTCTAGCCAACTTCTCCTTGGTGATGTCATGCTCCCTCGTGGATGACTCCAAAGCTTGGCTGATCTTGCGGTAATAAGCGGTGTCTATCTCGAAGCGCTTCACCTCAATGGCATGTCTCTTATCCTGGTCTTCTATTTTCCCTTTGATTTCCTGATTAGCCATTTGGATTCTAGCAACACTCATCTCCAACTCAGTCTTCTCTGCTCGCAACTGATCTCTGGCCTTCTTCATCTCAAAGAACTCATCCATGCTGACAGAAGAACATGGCCCCTCAATCAATGGACACCAAGGATCACCCCCAGGAAATGGTAGATGCGTGAGCTCAATCCTCTTTCTGAGCCAATCATCAAACAGAGGAAAAGACCTGCTATTAACCTTACCAAAAGGAACTTTGCCCTTCCTTCGAATGTCGCGCCATTCATCAGACACTTGCCTCAACTTTGGCTGATTACCTTTAATTGGGAAGTAGAAAGACTCCTGAATCTCTCTCCCAAGGGGAGGACCCTCCACAGAAAATCCCATTTGTCTCCTAAGAAGCACCGGGTTGTAATTAATGTAACCCTGAACTCCTATAAGAGGCACATCGGGAAGACTCCCACAACTGTAAATGAAATCTCGTCCATCCATACCATTATGAGTCCAAGCTATGTCTTTGGCTCGCAAACCCATCAACCTGATTGACCATTTGACAGTAGGATCAAGAAAGACAAAGGCACCTCTGGAAGGCAAATACCCCATGAACCATTTGTACAACAGTTGAGCACAACATCTGATCAATCCCCCTCGCCGCTTCTCGTTCCGATTATGGATCGAGTAATAAACATCCCCAACCAGGGTAGGAATAGGATTCCTCTGCACAAACAACCGGATGGCATTAATGTCCACAAAGTTCTTCTGATTAGGGAACATGATGATTCCATAGATGCTGACAGCAAGCAAAGCACAAACGGCTCTCCAATTCCCCAAAATAGCATGCTCCTTGGCCTTAGCCTCCAAGAAACTCAGATGAAAACCGGGCAACTTTCCTTTTTCCTTCAAACCCCCCTTAGTCACTTCTGGGCTCAAATAAAGAGCACGAGAGATCTCAGCAACATCAGGTTCCCCCTTAGTGACGTAGAATGGAATCTGATTTCTAATCTGAATACCCAGGATACTGGCATAGTCTTCCATCAAAGGCCCTAACAAGTAATCCGGGAAAATAAAGCATCTCAAGCCCGGGTCATAGAACTGGAGAAGAGTATGGATGGCACTCATATCCGTATTTGTGAGCCTGAAACCAACTTCAGAATACCACCATAAGCCTCACGGAACATCCCCACATGGTCAGGTGCAATCAATGATATCATATCTCTCAGCACGCTAATCTCCGGGTCGAAGAAACTGTAGACGACATCATCTTTCAAATCGGTCGTCATATCTGGAACAAAGAAGTCTCTCAACCAGGATCTCAATCAAGAATGTCCCCTAGGTATGGATAAAACATGAGTTAGATGCGGATAAATGCGAAATGAGAATGATGCTGATGCATGAATGCAATGCACTGTGCCATCCTCCAAGTCATCTGAACATCCATTACACTGAGTTCTGGTCTCTGAACTGATCACAACCATCTGAGGTACCAGGTAACCACAAATCCGACTCGGGAGTTCCGAAATAAACGGAACCGAAGGATATACCACCATCATCACTGGAGAACCACTGATCTGATATCAACAAACTCATCTTTACCTGTCGCATCCGCGAAAAACAACCGGCGGGCTGAAACAAAACAACACAGAGTCGCCACCGTGCGTTATTTATCCCAAAAGAGGGAAAGGAAACGCTCGAAGTAAACCTGGAAAAGACATGGTCTCGCGACCAAAGAGAATGGGATCGGGAGTCGGTTATACGAAGGGAATGTATTAGCACCCCTACGCATCCGTCGTACTTGATCGGGAAAATAGCAAGTGCACTATTTTACCGATGTAGTAATAAAAGGAATTATCCTGAGTATCGATCTCGAGGACTGCGTAGGAACTATCAGTGTTGATAATGATTCAATTAAACAAAATAACCTTGGGTTGGTAAGTGAAGAGTGAATTTGCTCTGTAAAATATAAAGGAAAAATAGAGATTTTTGAATGCAGAAAAGTTAAACATGCTAGATCCAGGGTGTATGAATTGCTCTGAATTAAACTTAATCCTTATTTTATGACATCTATGTTAGAATGATTCAATATGATTCTCAAGAGTAGTTTCCCCTAATTCCTTAGCCAGAAACCATTAACATTCAATTTTAAATCCCAATTCCTTAGCCATTCAAAAGAATATTAATCCCATGTATGAATATCAAGAATTTTCCATCATCACTATTAGATCCTCATTCCTAAGAGAAATTAGCGATGTTGTTATACACATAGTGATAAAGGGATTTGTCAGACCTCTTTTACCTCCAATTCAATACCTAATTTTCGAATACGACAAGCATTACACCCGTGTTATAACAAATTGATTTCATAAAAACATAAACATTCATAAAATTGTAGGAAAAAGGTTCATTACAAAAGCAATTCAGGGACACTCCCCTAGCATTGGGGGGTTTAGCTCATCATACTATTCAAAGAAAGTACAAATATAAGATTAGACATTACAAGAGATTAGATAGCTTCGATCTTCAATTGCTTCCGCGCTTGATGATCTCCGTTCTCCAATAATCTTGATTCTCTCGTTCTCTTTGTTCCGTCCCTCTCTTTTTCTTTCCATTAGGTCTAGATAGTGTAGTACACATTACAGCCAAGCCAAAAAGTCAAAATTGCCCTCCGGGATCGCTTACATGAGTGAAAACAAAAATCAGAAGATTCAGCGCACCTGCCAACACGGGTCGTGCCAGGCAACACGGCCGGCCGTGTTGGCTCTTCAATTATTTTAATTTTTGTTTTTCCTTCAGACTTGCTGACACGGACCGTGCCAAGCAACACGGTCGGCCGTGTCAGCCCCCTGGTTTTTGTATGGGAAGAAGTTCTTCTTGCAGCACGGGCCGTGTCAGGAGACACGGGCCGTGTTTGGCTCTAGGATTTTCATTCTATTTTTTATTTCTTTTTCTTTCACTCTTCCATTGTTGCCTTGGCACTTCCGACTCTTCAACTACTTCTGAAACATGCACAATACCATGGAAACGACATCAAACGCATCTAAAAACTTAAATTAACACCAAAAGCAAAATAAGCATAAAACTACTCAACTATGAAATACTTAAAATTCAAACACTAACACTCAAAATAAATGGTTACCACATTGATGAATTTTGGCCGAGAACATGATGAAAATCAAGTAAAATGGTGACCGATCAGTACTCGACGGGATCCACGCTCTAAAAGATAAGAAAAGGTTGCTAAAACAAACATCACACACACGCACTGAAGACAACACAGGTGGGGGAAGAGAGGAACGGGCTCGCTAGGATATCGCATCCTATGCCTACGTATCTCGTCTGGAACGAGAATCAGAGCTACCGTAGTTCGGCTCACGCACGCCGAAACGAAACACACGCAAAAAGGCAAACATGGAACCTGAACGCCAATCGCTGGACTTACATCAGCTTCCGAACCAAACAAACCCACACTGGAAACCAGATGCCACTTGATGGACTTATACCGGACTCCAAGCACACAACAAGAGGATACGGACTGCCAATCGCTGGGCTTACATCCATCTCCTACACACACAAGAACAAACAAACAACAAGCTACTAAGGAGTCGGGAACTCGAGCCTAGCAACTGTCAAGCAAACACACACAAAAAGAAAAAGGGTGCCCGGAGAGATCTCGTGCGACCTCCTGCCTACGTACCTCATCTGGTATGAGGATCAGGGCAACGTAGTTCCCCTGAACAGAGGAGAAAGACTAGCCTAACCAGATATAGAGGGAGACACAACTAGGGAGACTAACTCGAGCCTAGATGTTATCATGCATATCATCCCTAAGTTAAGGTTGCTATCTAACTTGCTCAGGCAGCAAGCTAATCCTAAACAGGAAAAGCAAAGCATGCAAGCATAATCAAAACAAAGCAAACATTCACAATTAGCACACACTATATCCAGACAAAGTGGGCTCAAACAAGGGTTAGACTGCCAAAACAAGTCAACTGTATCAGGTGATGTTAGCTCTTAACCCTGACATTGAGAGTCAGGGTGAAACAGATGAAATAGGAAGTGAGGGGTATGCCTCACAGCTCTTATCCCTGGCCAGGGAGAGCTTTAGACAAAGAAGTGTGGGTCTAGAAAGTGGGAACCCTTCTACACTTATGACACTGACTCAATTGTACAACTGTACAAGGATCTTGGGTTAGGATCCATAAGGCATCAACATGTGATGTGAGCCAAGGGATGACTCAACAGATTAGCAGGAGATGGATTGCACATCTCTTGTGTCTGCCAATTGCCTTAACAAAGGTCTTTTCCTGCTTGGGGACAAAGATAAACAAGCACAAGCATTGCCTCTTAAGGAGGACTTCAGACAGGTGCCTGGCCAAGTAACAGGCCAGGTCTTCCAGACTACATGGAGAAAAGAAATTCTACCTCAAATGGTTTATACAACCAAGCAACAGCACAAGCGAGTTCACAATGAACTATAGCAACTAAGGTACCTGAAATCAATCCAATACAATCAGTACACCAGACAAACAAAAGTCAAACAGAAAATTACAAGTCCACAGCACAAGCAGATAACAAGCATCAATGCACATAGGTGCAAGCCACGAGGCATAAGCATAAATCTCAATGCCTACAAAACAAACTCAAGGTTAGTCATAAACAAGCAATAAACCAACTCCAATTGAGTGCACATCATCAAGCATAAGCAATTGTGCTTTTTGACCTGAAACAAAGCTCAAATGTGAGAACACAAACCACTAGTACAAGACTAGGGTCAAAATAGGATCAATAAGTCAAAACAGAACATGAAACTTATCCAAAATCCAGATCGATCAATTAATAATCAAATCCAATTGGTCTCATGTTCATATCATCAACCATTATCATTTCATGAGGCAAAGAGTACAAAGCATGCAATTTAGAACCTCATAGGACCAAACAGAAAGATTCAATTCAAATCAACTCACAAACATTTCAATAAATTCCCAAAAAATTCATGTCTAAACAGCATTAACAACATGATCTACACACCAAATTTCAGGCCATTTGGACAAAGGGAAGCAAGTCAATTAAATTTATCAAGCCAAAGCATACTCAAACAAGCTCATACAAGGCATTAAATCATGCATCAACTTCAAGCAATCATAAAACAGAATTGGCATAAGATAAATGAACCAAATCAAAGCCATGACACACTTCAAGATGTCTATAATCACTCCACAAAATTTCAAGTCCATCCAATACATATCAAGAATTTCACAAAACATTTAAGATCATGACTCACAAAAGGTCCACATTTGGTCACCCACACATGTGCAATGCAATGTAACAGTGCCAATTTCTGGTTTGAGCAAGTTTTAAAACATGTTTGTGAGCTAATGCAAATGGAATGGAGTGAAAACAATGAATATTTTGCAAAAACACCTTTTTCCCTCCAAAATTCAAATTAAGTCCACTTGAAAAATGGACTTTTTGTGTGAGCAAAATTCATGACATGTAATTCTTGTTTTGGATAGAGGGGATCAAAAGAAATTTGCTCAAAAAAGTCTCACTCCATTTGGCCTTGTGAATCAAAAGTTATGCCTCTTTGAAATTCAACTTTTTTGGACAATGATCAATCCATAACATGCCAACCAAAAATGAGAAATTCATGTTCTTGGACTTTTTGGAAAGGTGAGAGAAATATCTACAACTTTCATGTTGGACAAAATTTCATTTGAAGCATTTTTGGACATGTAATTTTAAGGAGAAAACCTTTCCATTTTTGGCAATTTTGAATTACAAGTCACTTTCTATTTTTGGAAAGTTTCCATCTGACTTTATTTTCTTCATTCTTGATGTTTGAAATGTCAAATGAAACTTTTTTGGACATGAATGAAGTGTCTCTAACTCTCTCCCACCTCCAAATCCATCAGTTGACTTGTGGTTGACTTTTGTTGACTGATAGATGAATTGGCTATGCATTGATGATCTCGAGCTTCAAACTCCTGATGAAATGGCTCAATGATGAAACCCTAGCTTCCATAATCTCAACATAACCACATGATGATCCCCATATCCATATAGACCCCATCTCCTTAACAAGCCCTGATTGGCACAATGCAGATGATTAGGGTTGACTAGTGGTCAAAACCCTAATCCCAAGGCATATGATCAAGCAATGAATCTCTTGGATGATGACAAGATCAGTGTTGATAATGATTCAATTAAACAAAATAACCTTGGGTTGGTAAGTGAAGAGTGAATTTGCTCTGTAAAATATAAAGGAAAAATAGAGATTTTTGAATGCAGAAAAGTTAAACATGCTAGATCCAGGGTGTATGAATTGCTCTGAATTAAACTTAATCCTTATTTTATGACATCTATGTTAGAATGATTCAATATGATTCTCAAGAGTAGTTTCCCCTAATTCCTTAGCCAGAAACCATTAACATTCAATTTTAAATCCCAATTCCTTAGCCATTCAAAAGAATATTAATCCCATGTATGAATATCAAGAATTTTCCATCATCACTATTAGATCCTCATTCCCAAGAGAAATTAGCGATGTTGTTATACACATAGTGATAAAGGGATTTGTCAGACCTCCTTTACCTCCAATTCAATACCTAATTTTCCAATACGACAAGCATTACACCCGTGTTATAACAAATTGATTTCATAAAAACATAAACATTCATAAAATTGTAGGAAAAAGGTTCATTACAAAAGCAATTCAGGGACACTCCCCTAGCATTGGGGGGTTTAGCTCATCATACTATTCAAAGAAAGTACAAATATAAGATTAGACATTACAAGAGATTAGATAGCTTCGATCTTCAATTGCTTCCGCGCTTGATGATCTCCGTTCTCCAATAATCTTGATTCTCTCGTTCTCTTTGTTCCGTCCCTCTCTTTTTCTTTCCATTAGGTCTAGATAGTGTAGTACACATTACAGCCAAGCCAAAAAGTCAAAATTGCCCTCCGGGATCACTTACATGAGTGAAAATAATAATCAGAAGATTCAGCGCACCTGCCAACACGGGTCGTGCCAGGAAACACGGCCGGCCGTGTTGGCTCTTCAATTATTTTAATTTTTGTTTTTCCTTCAGACTTGCAGACACGGACCGTGCCAAGCAACACGGCCGGCCGTGTCAGCCCCCTGGTTTTTGTATGGGAAGAAGTTCTTCTTGCAGCACGGGCCGTGTCAGGAGACACGGGCCGTGTTTGGCTCCAGGATTTTCATTCTATTTTTTATTTCTTTTTCTTTCACTCTTCCATTGTTGCCTTGGCACTTCCGACTCTTCAACTACTTCTGAAACATGCACAATACCATGGAAACGACATCAAACGCATCTAAAAACTTAAATTAACACCAAAAGCAAAATAAGCATAAAACTACTCAACTATGAAATACTTAAAATTCAAACACTAACACTCAAAATAAATGGTTACCACATTGATGAATTTTGGCCGAGAACATGATGAAAATCAAGTAAAATGGTGACCGATCACAACCCCAAACTTATCTCATTGCTTGTCCTCAAGTGATGCAAGAGACAACAAACAGAGGTCACCCCAAAATTCCTTTTCACCACTATACAGCCGATGTTATTCGCACCGAGTTTCCTACCTTCATGGTCAAGACGTTGGCCACCCGATCCGAACTATCCGCTACACCTCACAGTCCAGCACCTCTTTACCTGCAAGCTTTTCATACATCTCACACAATCTCTCAGGGTTAGCACTAAAGACTCAGTATATGCAATATCGACTCTTAGTTTTTGAATAAATTCTACTTCTATTGCACAAACATAATTCACACACTTTTAGGAGGACTTAGGGTTGTAACGGGGCTTAGGACAGGCGGGATAAACAACAAACGGATACACAAGGGGTTTTTGGGCTCGGCACTCCTGTTATGTTTCTTGTACCTGTGCTTATTTTGATATATAGGGGTTCGACATCGACTATTTAACTTTACTCAACTGATTGAGTATTTCAAATGTAATCAAGTCGTTTAATTGGGACAAGTGCGTTTTGATGAGTTCTATTTTTCTTTTCTCTTTTTTTTTTCTTTTTCCGGAGCATTCAAAGAGCCTCCAATTTTTCTTTTCTCTTTTCTTGTAACAATTTTTCGCACACTTGTCCCTTTTGTATTAGATTTACCACCCCAAACTTAGAATTCACATAGTTTCCAAAATCCACAACATTTATGCCGAGCAAGGGTAGAAGAGATTATTATATATTTTTTTCTTTTTCTGGCCATAGGGTAACATAAGCGGTTTACAAACAAACAAAATGGTTAAAGGCTCAAAGGGGTTCGCAACGGATAAAACGTACAAGGGTGGCTGGAAAGGCTCAACGTTAAACAACAAAAATGTGCCTCAGTGTGTGTCATAATGCAGTGCTATGTCAGTAGAACGTACGCAAAACCAGAGCGATAGAGTCATACCTGGATTAACTCTCATGATGATCTCTTAGTATTTGGCTTTTTTGTAATCTCACCATGTGGGTAAACTTGCAGGTTCCAAAGCACTCTCTGTGTAATGTAGCTTCTTTTTGGTTCAGGTGTACCATACTTCTATCTCAATCCAGTTTTCATCCCACTGTGTCCAACAATAGTTTTTCTTCAACTGCATAAATTTCCAGGGTGCCTCGGGAGCGTAAGTTCGGGTTGTGTCTTTCATCCACTAACCATCCTTCCATCACGCCTCTAGTTTTTATCCATCAATCTGTAACCCAACATCCAAACAGTTGAAAATAAAAGAAATCAAAGAAACATTAACTTAAAAAAATGAAAAACCATAACGGAAAATAAATTAAAACAATGAAAGGAACCCCCCCACACTTGAACTAAACATTGACCCCAATGTTTAAACCCAAATGCAAGAGGGACTTACAGTGCCTACTGCGGAGGAGGGTGCTGTGGAAATTGCAACATCATATGTTGCATCATCCTTTGAATATCATAAATGGCAGCCCCTTGACGGAGCTGCTCTGTCACGATCCGATCAATCTCCGCTCCCTGGCGAGCCTGCTCGACACGGAACTGATCCATGTCCATGGGTGTCCATCCAGCAGAGGAAGCTCCCATACCTCTATGGTGAGAGGTGTGAGGGTGAGGAACACCCCTCTCCCTTGCCGGTGCATCTTCCTCCCTCGTATCACCTGCAAGAAAATCATCTTCTCCCGCCTCTTCGGGGTCAACAGAGGTATACAACCAATTCTCATTGTTATCAACATTAGTTTTATCAGTGTTCGGTAAGCGGAACAGCCGGCGTGTTCGGCTTACCAACACATACCCATGACGGCTTTGTTCGAGCATGCCTTGCGTGCACAGAGCATTAAGGTCAAGCTTACCCAACGCCTGCATCGGGGTTTCTCCGTCCAACACCGGCCTACACCCACACCAGTCAGCAATTTGTGTTATCATACCTCCCACTGAAATGGCTCCTGAGCTGGCACGCCCCATGGTACCTAAATGGTCCGCGGCGAATGCCGCCACATTCACTGGTTCCTCATTAACCATGGCATGCATCAAATATAACTCCCGCTTTGCCGTTACACCTGTACTATCTCCTCGTCCAAACAAGGTGAATGCTAACCCTTTTTGAGCATATCGGAAGCACGGGTTTTGAATCCATGATGCCTTTGCACTCCGGGGTTCGTACTGTGGTAAACCTATAATAGAGGACCAAAAGGAACCTGCAGAAAAGTCATTTGGCACTGCCCCGGATCCTACCAATGGTAACCGGAGGCATTGCCCAAGCTGAATAACCGACATCGAGTAATCTTCGTTATAAAGTCGGAAACTCATAGTACCAAAATATTCATAGACATGACCAGTCCAATTTTTTTCCAATTTAAATTTAACAGTGCTTAGGAACACTAGAGTGATGCGTTCATAGGTAGGCACATCAGCATGCATAAATTCAAAAATACCTAAATTGTGGAACATTTGGGATACATCATCTAGAATTTTCCTAAAGCACTCATAGTATCATCACAAACATACCTTGTAGGTACAAGCTTCCTTTTAAGGTGAGTCTTGTACCTTTCAACATGATCATCATCCTCAAAAATGATTCCGTGTGCATTTGGCATCCTCCGGAACCTTTGTCTCGGTCTTGAGGTCTCTACCACGGCCTTTCCTCGGTCAGCTCTTTTCGGGGGCGTAATGGTCACCTGAAAAAGTTAGCAGAAAAAAATAGTGGAGATAGAGAAAAATAATACCGTCACAGTGTAGAGTGCGAGAAACGGCCCAGCTTTTGTGAAGGAGCTTTGAAAAACAATGGTTGGATGATGAAGAAATATGAGGTTTAAGGTGAAAGAAGTTATGGAGTTTAGGAGATATAAGGGAAAAATAGGGTTGGAGGAGATGAAGTGGCTGAAAAGTGAGTGGGGGAAAGGTGGAAGGTATTTAAAGACGTGTGGGCCCCACTCCAACGTCTCTGAATTTTAAAAAAAATTCTGAGTTACGCACTGCAACACGGCCCGTGCTGGACCACACGGCCGGCCGTGTTGCCTCCCTGGAATATGGGGAAAAAATAACCAAGCAACACGACCCGTGTTGGCACACACGGCTGCCCGTGTTGCTCCTCTGGAAAATGTATGGGCAAGAGGTAAGCATGCAACACGGCCCGTGCTAGCCCACACGGCCGGCCGTGTTGCCTTGTTTTGTCTTGCATTTTTCTCTTTACACGTCCACAATTGAACACCTTAGTTGTTACCCCATTAGAATTTTTTTTTCACCTTTACCAGTAGCACACTGCTCTTACCTACAAACATTCAAACTCAAACAAAAATTAAAAACACACAAAAAACCGTTAGAGAGAAAAATTGAAAACTCGTGGGTTGCCTCCCACGAAGCGCTTCGTTTAACGTCGCATGGCTCGACGGTTGTTCCTCTCATCCTGTGAGACGAGCAACATGTATTTGACCAATTTCTTGTCCTTGGTAATACGGCTTTAACCTCTGACCGTTGACTTTGAATGTATCCCCGTTTGCTTGATTCTTTAATTCAATCGCTCCATGAGGGAAAACTTTGTGAACAACAAACAGGCCTGACCATTTGGATTTCAACTTCCCAGGGAATAACTTTAATCGAGAATTATACAAAAGGACCAGTTGTCCTTCATAAAACTCTTTTTTCACTATCCTTTTATCATGCCATTTCTTAGTTTGGTCTTTATAGACCTTAGCATTCTCATAAGCACGATTCCGAAATTCTTCTAATTCATGGAGCTGAAGGATCCGAGAACTTCCTGCCTTGGATAAATCCATATTCAAAAATTTTGAAGCCCAAAATGCCTTGTGTTCTAATTCAAGCGGTAGATGGCATGCCTTGCCGTAAACTAACTGGTACGGTGACATACCAATTGGCGTTTTGAAAGCCGTTCGGTAAGCCCAAAGTGCATCATCCAACTTGCTTGCCCAATCCTTGCGGGATGAGTTTACGGTCTTTTCAAGGATTTGTTTGAGTTGCCTGTTTGACACTTCCACCTGCCCACTAGTTTGAGGGTGGTACGGAGTCGCAATTCGATGATTCACATTATACTTCAAGAGGAGCTTCTCCATTAGATGATTCAGAAAGTGTGTTCCTTCATCACTTATTAAAGCTCTTGGTACTCCGAACCTAGCAAAGATAGTCTCCTTTAGAAACCTAATCACCACTCGAGCATCATTAGTTGGTAGGGCCACGGCCTCCACCCACTTTGAGACATAATCCACCGCCACTAAGATGTACTGCTTCCCAAAAGATGGTGGGAAGGGACCCATGAAATCGATACCCCACACATCAAAGAGTTCAACTTCTAACATGGCATTTTGGGGCATCTGATTTCTTTTTGAGATGTTGCCCGTTCTCTGGCATTTGTCGCACTCTTTAATTATTTGTTGAGCATCTTTGAATAAAGTTGGCCAGTATAACCCAGATTGGAGAACTTTGGCGGCGGTTCTGTCACCACTAAAGTGTCCTCCATAGTCGGAGTCGTGGCATGCTTTCAACACATCCCTTTGTTCCTCCTCTGGAACACATCTCCTGATAAGTCCATCCACTCCTCTCTTATACAAGAAAGGATCGTCCCACAAGTAGAACCTGCAATCATGCACAAACTTTTTCTTCTTGTTAGCATCAAAATCATCGGGGATTATCCCACCGACCAGATAGTTTGCATAATCGGCAAACCAAGGCACTCCATTGAAAGCGAGGATATGTTCATCGACAAACTCATCCTTTATTGGACGCTTGTCTTCTGTCTCTTCGATAGGTGATATACGGGAGAGGTGATCGGCAACAGTGTTTTCACATCCTTTCTTGTCACGAATCTCCACATCAAACTCTTGAAGGAGTAAGATCCACCTAAGAAGTCTTAGCTTAGAGTTCTGTTTAGCAAAAAGATACTTCAAAGCAGCATGGTCAGTATACACAATGACTCTAGAACCCAGCAGATATTGCCTGAATTTATCAAAGGCGTACACTACGGCTAACAACTCCTTTTCAGTTGTCGCATAATTCATCTGTGCGGGGTTCAACACATGACTAGCATAATAAATGACATGTAACAATTTTTCTCGACGCTGCCCAAGAACTGCCCCCACTGCAATATCACTTGCATCACACATTATCTCAAAAGGAAGAGACCAGTCCGGGGCTACAACAATAGGTGCTGATATTAATTTTTGCTTTAGTGTTTCAAACGCCACAACACACTCTTTATCAAAAACAAAGGTATTATCCTTAACTAAAAGAGTCGTTAAGGGTTTTTCTATTTTAGAGAAATCTCTTATGAACCTACGGTAAAAACCCGCATGCCCTAAGAAACTTCTAATACCTTTTTCATTCATCGGTGGGGGAAGCTTTGAGATGACTTCAATCTTTGCTTTGTCCACTTCTATTCCTTTGTAGGAAATTTTGTGACCCAAGACTATCCCTTCACGTACCATGAAGTGACACTTCTCCCAGTTCAGGATAAGATTTGTTTGTTGGCACCTTTCTAACACCAGAGCAAGGTTAGTCAAGCAATTATCGAAAGACTTACCAAAAACTGAGAAATCGTCCATGAAGACTTCCATATGCTTCTCAAGCATATCTGGAAAGATTGATTGCATGCATCTCTGAAAAGTTGCTGGTGCATTACATAACCCGAATGGCATTCTTCTGTAGGCAAAAATACCAAAAGGGCATGTAAATGCGGTCTTCTCCTGATCCTCTGGTGCAACAGCTATCTGATTGTATCCCGAGTAGCCATCGAGGAAGCAATAATAGTCATGACCGGCTAACCTTTCCAACATCTGATCAATGAATGGTAAGGGAAAATGGTCCTTCCTGGTGGCAAGATTCAGTCTTCTATAGTCGATGCATACCCGCCAACCAGTGACTGTCCTTGTTGGTATCAACTCGTTCTTCTCATTTTTTATCACTGTAGTTCCACCTTTCTTTGGCACCACATGAACAGGACTTACCCACGAACTATCAGATATGGGATAAATCATCCCTGCATCTAACAGTTTAACCACCTCTTTTCTGACCACTTCCTTCATTGCTGGGTTAAGTCGTCGTTGAGGTTGGACAACCGGCTTGTGATCATCTTCCATGAGAATTTTGTGCATGCATATTGTAGGGTTTATTCCCTTCAAATCCTCAATAGACCAGCCAATAACACTCTTATGTTTTTTTAAAACTTTGACAAGCTTATTTTCCTGAAGAACTTCTAGATGTGAACTTATGATGGCCGGGCACTTACTCTCTGTGTCTAGGAATACATATTTGAGGCTTTCCGGGAGTTGTTTCAATTCGGTCCCCTTCTTTTGTTCATCTTTCTTTTCTTCCACTAAGGGCTGCCTTAAATCTTCCCACCGGTTGTGTCGATAACCTTTGAAAGGTGGTGATGCTTCCGTCATGGCTACTACTTCCATATCTTTCTCGTCAACTATTTCCTCTTCGTTAAAAATTGATAAACTCAACACTCTTTCCAAAGGTAATTTTTGTGTTGTCAAGCAATTTTTCTTCTCACATATTTGATCAATTATCTCAATATGTTGACTAGTGGCAACATCATCCTTGTACTTCATGGTGTTTCGCACATCAATTTTTAACTCTTCATCATACACTTTCAAAGTCATCGTTCCTTCTTCTATGTCGATCAAACATCTCCCGGTCTCTAAAAATGGTCTCCCCAAAATGATTGGTATCTCTTCATCTTCCGGCATCTCCAAAATGACAAAATCCACCGGAAACACAAACTTGTCGATCTTTACTAGCACATCTTCTACTATCCCATAAGGTCTCTTCACAGAGTGGTCAGCAAACTGGAGTGTCATTCTTGTATCTTGAATTTCTCCTATCCCCAACCTCTTATAAATGGACAGCGGCATAAGGCTTACACTCGCTCCCAAATCAATTAGAGCTTTCTTGAAGGATCTATCTCCAATGGTACAAGGAATAGTTACAGAACCTCGATCCTTCTTCTTCACCGGAACCTTCATACCCTGCAAAATGGCACTACAAGTTTCCGTTAGAATGATCGGGTTAGTCTCTATGGTCCGCTTCTTCGAGATGATGTATTTCATGAACTTAGCGTAGGTAGGCATTTGCTCAAGCGCCTCCAAGAACGGAATGTTTAGCTCAAGCTTTTTAAACATCTCCAGGAACTTCTCAAAGTTTTTCTCATGCTGCCCTTTCTTCTTATTTCTTGTTGGGTATGGTAGTTTGACGGCCGGTTTTGGATCAATAACTTTGTCTTTGACCACTCTTTCATCACTAGTGACCTCTTCATTCGCGACCTCATTTTCTTTTATCTCTAGATCAACTTCAAGCAATAAGTCTTCTTCTTCAGAACTCTTTTCAGGTACTTCTTTCGACTTACCATTCCTTGTGGTCACCGCATTCACATGATTATTTTCTCTTGGATTAGTAATCGTAGAACTCGGTAGCACGCCTTGTTGTTGAGAACCCGCTAGTTGTTGGGCTATCTGACTCATCTGTATTTCAAGATTCTTAATTGAAGCACCTGTGTTTTTTAAATTACTTCGAGTCTCTTCTTGGAATTGAGAGCTTTGAGCGGCCATCTTTTCAATGGCAAGCTCCCAATCAGCTTTCCTTGGTACCTGTTGCTGAAACTGTTGTTGATATGGTTGTTGTTGCTGAGGTCGAAATTGTTGTTGCTGTGGTTGGTTCTGAACATGTCCTTGTTGATCCTTCCATGAGAAATTTGGATGGTTTTTCCAACCCGGATTGTATGTATTTGAATAAGGGTTGTTCTGCCTTAGAAACTTAATCTCCTCAATTTGTTGTGCGGTTGCAACGCAATGTGCAGTAAGATGAGGTCCTCCACAAATTTCACAATTACTAGCTTGCGTTGGTTGAACCGGTTGAACTTGTGCCACAGTTTGAGTATCGATAGCCATCTTCTTCAGTCTTCTTTCTACTTCAGCTGCTACTTGATCTTCCATCTTCACCACTTGACTTGCCAATTTCAGGTCAATTATCCCTTCGGGTTGACTAACACTGCGGTCATACAACTCCAGGTGCTCATTGGCTGCAATGGCTTCGATAATCTTTTTAATACCAGTGGCCGTTGTAAAGTTGGTTGAGCCACTAGCTGCTGTGTCAATGAGTTGCTTAGTCTTCATCCGAAGACCATTTACAAAATTCTGCATTTGCTCAGTTGCATCCATATTATGTGTAGGACATGCAACCAACAATCGTTTAAACCTTTTATACGCATCTCCAAGTGACTCTCCTTCCTTCTGTTTAAAATTCACTATGTCGTACCTCTTTCGGATGTACACAGAGGCCGGAAAGTACTCGTTGAGAAAAGTTGTCTCCATCTGTTGCCAAGTTGTGATGCTTCCAGCAGGTAAAGAGTAGAACCACTCTTCAGCATCTTCTGACAATGTAAACGGAAACATGACCAGCTTCTTAGCTTCCTCAGAATGCCCCTCAATCTTTAACGACGTAGTCATAGTCAGAAATCTTTGCAAATGCTTGTTGGCATCTTCGTTAATTTTTCCTGAGAAAGGTCTCCTTTCTAGTTGCCGTATCGTTGAGGGATGAAGTTGAAAGTGGGCAACATTGACCGGTTGATTCACGATTGTCATCCTTCCAGGCGGGGCATTAGCTCCCCCGTAATCACCTAATAGTCTCTCCACAGGAGGTGGGTCAGCTGCCATAGTTTCAGGTTCGGTATCAGAATTTCCAGAATCAGAGTGTTCCGAATGAAGTGAAACGGTTCCCTCTTTCTCAGAATCAGAAACTATCAACGGTTCTTCTGTCACTTCCAGTCTGTCGTGTCTGGCTTTTCTGATTCGTGCTCGCAATGATCGTTCTGGTTCTGCGTCAAAAAGAAATTCAGCTGAGGCCTTACCTCGCATAAAATATTAGACAGTGGTTAGGATAGACAAAGTGAAATAAAGAAATAAAATAAAGTAAAATTTTAGTTGCAGAGCAACAAAATTCCAATTGAATAATTATTAACAGATAGTTTGGCAGTCCCCGGCAACGGCGCCAAAAACTTGATCGGGAAAATAGCAAGTGCACTATTTTACCGATGTAGTAATAAAAGGAATTATCCTGAGTATCGATCTCGAGGACTGCGTAGGAACTATCAGTGTTGATAATGATTCAATTAAACAAAATAACCTTGGGTTGGTAAGTGAAGAGTGAATTTGCTCTGTAAAATATAAAGGAAAAATAGAGATTTTTGAATGCAGAAAAGTTAAACATGCTAGATCCAGGGTGTATGAATTGCTCTGAATTAAACTTAATCCTTATTTTATGACATCTATGTTAGAATGATTCAATATGATTCTCAAGAGTAGTTTCCCCTAATTCCTTAGCCAGAAACCATTAACATTCAATTTTAAATCCCAATTCCTTAGCCATTCAAAAGAATATTAATCCCATGTATGAATATCAAGAATTTTCCATCATCACTATTAGATCCTCATTCCTAAGAGAAATTAGCGATGTTGTTATACACATAGTGATAAAGGGATTTGTCAGACCTCCTTTACCTCCAATTCAATACCTAATTTTCCAATACGGCAAGCATTACACCCGTGTTATAACAAATTGATTTCATAAAAACATAAACATTCATAAAATTGTAGGAAAAAGGTTCATTACAAAAGCAATTCAGGGACACTCCCCTAGCATTGGGGGGTTTAGCTCATCATACTATTCAAAGAAAGTACAAATATAAGATTAGACATTACAAGAGATTAGATAGCTTCGATCTTCAATTGCTTCCGCGCTTGATGATCTCCGTTCTCCAATAATCTTGATTCTCTCGTTCTCTTTGTTCCGTCCCTCTCTTTTTCTTTCCATTAGGTCTAGATAGTGTAGTACACATTACAGCCAAGCCAAAAAGTCAAAATTGCCCTCCGGGATCACTTACATGAGTGAAAACAAAAATCAGAAGATTCAGCGCACCTGCCAACACGGGTCGTGCCAGGCAACACGGCCGACCGTGTTGGCTCTTCAATTATTTTAATTTTTGTTTTTCCTTCAGACTTGCTGACACGGACCGTGCCAAGCAACACGGCCGGCCGTGTCAGCCCCCTGGTTTTTGTATGGGAAGAAGTTCTTCTTGCAGCACGGGCCGTGTCAGGAGACACGGGCCGTGTTTGGCTCTAGGATTTTCATTCTATTTTTTATTTCTTTTTCTTTCACTCTTCCATTGTTGCCTTGGCACTTCCGACTCTTCAACTACTTCTGAAACATGCACAATACCATGGAAACGACATCAAACGCATCTAAAAACTTAAATTAACACCAAAAGCAAAATAAGGATAAAACTACTCAACTATGAAATACTTAAAATTCAAACACTAACACTCAAAATAAATGGTTACCACATTGATGAATTTTGGCCGAGAACATGATGAAAATCAAGTAAAATGGTGACCGATCAGTACTCGACGGGATCCACGCTCTAAAAGATAAGAAAAGGTTGCTAAAACAAACATCACACACACGCACTGAAGACAACACAGGTGGGGGAAGAGAGGAACGGGCTCGCTAGGATATCGCATCCTATGCCTACGTATCTCGTCTGGAACGAGAATCAGAGCTACCGTAGTTCGGCTCACGCACGCCGAAACGAAACACACGCAAAAAGGCAAACATGGAACCTGAACGCCAATCGCTGGACTTACATCAGCTTCCGAACCAAACAAACCCACACTGGAAACCAGATGCCACTTGATGGACTTATACCGGACTCCAAGCACACAACAAGAGGATACAGACTGCCAATCGCTGGGCTTACATCCATCTCCTACACACACAAGAACAAACAAACAACAAGCTACTAAGGAGTCGGGAACTCGAGCCTAGCAACTGTCAAGCAAACACACACAAAAAGAAAAAGGGTGCCCGGAGAGATCTCGTGCGACCTCCTGCCTACGTACCTCATCTGGTATGAGGATCAGGGCAACGTAGTTCCCCTGAACAGAGGAGAAAGACTAGCCTAACCAGATATAGAGGGAGACACAACTAGGGAGACTAACTCGAGCCTAGATGTTATCATGCATATCATCCCTAAGTTAAGGTTGCTATCTAACTTGCTCAGGCAGCAAGCTAATCCTAAACAGGAAAAGCAAAGCATGCAAGCATAATCAAAACAAAGCAAACATTCACAATTAGCACACACTATATCCAGACAAAGTGGGCTCAAACAAGGGTTAGACTGCCAAAACAAGTCAACTGTATCAGGTGATGTTAGCTCTTAACCCTGACATTGAGAGTCAGGGTGAAACAGATGAAATAGGAAGTGAGGGGTATGCCTCATAGCTCTTATCCCTGGCCAGGGAGAGCTTTAGACAAAGAAGTGTGGGTCTAGAAAGTGGGAACCCTTCTACACTTATGACACTGACTCAACTGTACAACTGTACAAGGATCTTGGGTTAGGATCCATAAGGCATCAACATGTGATGTGAGCCAAGGGATGACTCAACAGATTAGCAGGAGATGGATTGCACATCTCTTGTGTCTGCCAATTGCCTTAACAAAGGTCTTTTCCTGCTTGGGGACAAAGATAAACAAGCACAAGCATTGCCTCTTAAGGAGGACTTCAGACAGGTGCCTGGCCAAGTAACAGGCCAGGTCTTCCAGACTACATGGAGAAAAGAAATTCTACCTCAAATGGTTTATACAACCAAGCAACAGCACAAGCGAGTTCACAATGAACTATAGCAACTAAGGTACCTGAAATCAATCCAATACAATCAGTACACCAGACAAACAAAAGTCAAACAGAAAATTACAAGTCCACAGCACAAGCAGATAACAAGCATCAATGCACATAGGTGCAAGCCACGAGGCATAAGCATAAATCTCAATGCCTACAAAACAAACTCAAGGTTAGTCATAAACAAGCAATAAACCAACTCCAATTGAGTGCACATCATCAAGCATAAGCAATTGTGCTTTTTGACCTGAAACAAAGCTCAAATGTGAGAACACAAACCACTAGTACAAGACTAGGGTCAAAATAGGATCAATAAGTCAAAACAGAACATGAAACTTATCCAAAATCCAGATCGATCAATTAATAATCAAATCCAATTGGTCTCATGTTCATATCATCAACCATTATCATTTCATGAGGCAAAGAGTACAAAGCATGCAATTTAGAACCTCATAGGACCAAACAGAAAGATCCAATTCAAATCAACTCACAAACATTTCAATAAATTCCCAAAAAATTCATGTCTAAACAGCATTAACAACATGATCTACACACCAAATTTCAGGCCATTTGGACAAAGGGAAGCAAGTCAATTAAATTCATCAAGCCAAAGCATACTCAAACAAGCTCATACAAGGCATTAAATCATGCATCAACTTCAAGCAATCATAAAACAGAATTGGCATAAGATAAATGAACCAAATCAAAGCCATGACACACTTCAAGATGTCTATAATCACTCCACAAAATTTCAAGTCCATCCAATACATATCAAGAATTTCACAAAACATTTAAGATCATGACTCACAAAAGGTCCACATTTGGTCACCCACACATGTGCAATGCAATGTAACAGTGCCAATTTCTGGTTTGAGCAAGTTTTAAAACATGTTTGTGAGCTAATGCAAATGGAATGGAGTGAAAACAATGAATATTTTGCAAAAACACCTTTTTCCCTCCAAAATTCAAATTAAGTCCACTTGAAAAATGGACTTTTTGTGTGAGCAAAATTCATGACATGTAATTCTTGTTTTGGATAGAGGGGATCAAAAGAAATTTGCTCAAAAAAGTCTCACTCCATTTGGCCTTGTGAATCAAAAGTTATGCCTCTTTGAAATTCAACTTTTTTGGACAATGATCAATCTATAACATGCCAACCAAAAATGAGAAATTCATGTTCTTGGACTTTTTGGAAAGGTGAGAGAAATATCTACAACTTTCATGTTGGACAAAATTTCATTTGAAGCATTTTTGGACATGTAATTTTAAGGAGAAAACCTTTCCATTTTTGGCAATTTTGAATTACAAGTCACTTTCTATTTTTGGAAAGTTTCCATCTGACTTTATTTTCTTCATTCTTGATGTTTGAAATGTTAAATGAAACTTTTTTGGACATGAATGAAGTGTCTCTAACTCTCTCCCACCTCCAAATCCATCAGTTGACTTGTGGTTGACTTTTGTTGACTGATAGATGAATTGGCTATGCATTGATGATCTCGAGCTTCAAACTCCTGATGAAATGGCTCAATGATGAAACCCTAGCTTCCATAATCTCAACATAACCATATGATGATCCCCATATCCATATAGACCCCATCTCCTTAACAAGCCCTGATTGGCACAATGCAGATGATTAGGGTTGACCAGTGGTCAAAACCCTAATCCCAAGGCATATGATCAAGCAATGAATCTCTTGGATGATGACAAGACCAGGATGATGATGATGTACCATTTAAACCAAGATGATGATCAATCTCCTTGAGAATCAAGAAACCCTAATTTGAATCACACATCCTCAGATGGTCAGTGATCAATTCAATAGGACCCTCAGCTGGAATATCTTAACCTCTTATCTTCTGATCAAGACCTAGGAGGATGACTTGCCCAATGTTTCCACATGATATGCCAAGATGCAAATGTCTAATGACCTAAAAATGAAATGCAATATGCTAAGCTAGTCCCAAGAGAGGAGGGAAAATTTTGAGGTGTTACAGTACCAACCCAGGGAATCCTGAAATAAACGGATCCCCACTGATAAATACCACAGACAGAACTTCGGCGTCTCAGAAATAAGTCCATAAATCCGATTGAACCAAAGTCACCATCCGAGAGTCACCAACAGAATCTGCATCTGTAAGAATCAACCCTCCCCTCACAGGTGAATTCTAATCAAGTCATCCTAAGGCGGATAATGGTCTCGACAATCGGACAAGATACTCAACGGGTTTGCCCTTTCGGGTGTGCCGCTGCAGCTCTCATAAGACCGTCTAAACCAAAGATCCGGGAAAGAACGGTCACCGAAGTTAACAGCTCAGATGAGGTAACTCAACCAAAGTGGATACTCCACAAAGGAAGAGCTCTCTCAAAAGAACCTCGTTCGGCTTGTGGTATGTCACGTCGCCAAAAACATGTTGACCTAACATGAGAGGCAACATGAGACCACGCTAATCCTAGGTGTATACTCGGGCCTGGGTTTTAGCCCCACTCAGAACACCCACCCCAAATCAGAGGAACCAAACCTGTACAGAATCCAGCACAATGATAATATGATGCATGCAAACATATATGCAAATATGTACAATCACAACATAATAATCATAAATGCAATAAATAAAGCAGCAAAAGCAACCAAAACTATCCTAAAGAGCGCTAGGATTGACTCGCTTAGGGAAGATGGACCAGCAAGAGGTCAACTTCTCTTTAGTCCCCAGTGGAGTCGCCAGTTGTCGCATACGCCAAAAAACAACCGGCGGGAAAAGACACAGAGCCACCACCGGGCGTTATTTATCCCAAAGGAGGGAAAGGAAACGCTCGAAGTAAACCTGGGAAGGAAATGGTCTTGCGACCGGAGATTTCAAGGTACGGGAGTCGGTCACGCAAGGGGAAGGTATTAGCACCCCTCACGTTTGTCGTACTCGACGGGATCCACGCTCAAAAGAATAAGAAAAGGTTGCTGAATAACTGCTCAAAAGAATGCATGCACATTGGAATAATAAAACAGGCGGGAGGAGATGGAGGAAGGAGACTCGGCAGGATGTCGCATCCTGGGCCTACGTAGTTTGTCAAAAACAAACATCAGAGTCGACGTAGTTCAGGGAAATGGGAAACGGGATCGCTAGGATATCGCATCCTATGCCTACGTATCTCATCTGGAATGAGAATCAGAGCTATCGTAGTTCGGCTAACGCACGCCGAAACAAAACGCTGAAATAAGACGCTGAGACGTCGAAAGGAACCACGCAAACGCAAATAGGAAACGGAATGCCAATCGTTGGTCTTACATCCAACTCCGCAAAAGAAACAGGAAACAGATAGCCAATCAATGGTCTTACATCTGACTCCGAACACACAACCGAAACAGGAAACCGAAGGCCAAAATCTAAACTTACATCAGACTCCAAACAAACAAACACAAACGGGAAACTGAATGCCACCCAGCTGGGCTTACATCAGACTCCAAACACACACACAAAGCAGAAGGGTTGAAAAATAAAAAGGGTGAACACACAGACTAGAAGGGAGTCGGGAACTCGGACCTAATAGCTGTCAAGCAAAACACACGCAAAAAAAGGAAAAGGGTGCCCAGAGAGATCTCGCACGATCTCCTGCCTACGTACCTCATCTGGTATGAGGATCAGGGCGACGTAGTTCCCCTTAACAGGGAAAAACTTTATCCTAACCAGAGACTAGGGAGATAACAACTAAAAGGGAGACTACGACTCGAGCCTAGAAGTTGTCATGCAAACGATCCCTATGTTGAGGTATCTAAACAGAACCTAACTCGCACAGGCAGCAAGCTAGCCTAAACAGCAAGTAAACAAGCACAAGCACAGGTGAACAGGTATCACACACTATATGCAAACAAGCGGCTCATACAAGGTTGGGCTTTAGTCAAGGGGTCATATCAACCTCGACAAACAAGCCAACACTGGAAGGGGTGTCCGAGGCTCTTAACCACTGACATTGACCGTCAGGGTGAGCAGATGAAAGGTAACGAGGGTTAGACCTCATAGCTCTTAACCCGGGCCTGGGTGAGCTTCAATCAAT
Source organism: Lathyrus oleraceus (assembly GCF_024323335.1). NCBI lineage: Eukaryota > Viridiplantae > Streptophyta > Magnoliopsida > Fabales > Fabaceae > Lathyrus > Lathyrus oleraceus. Next base: position 160,308,596 of record NC_066579.1, on the reverse strand, counting down.
GAAAACGTGGGGATCCAGAATGTGGGACCCTACTCCACTTGACTGACTCTATATACAAGGATCTTGGGTTAGGTTCAAGAGCCTCAGCACGTAGTGCGAGCATAATGAACGACTCAAACGATTAGCAGGGGATTGATTGCTAATCCCTTCTATCTGCCAATTGCCTCTTCACTTAGGAGGACTTTACAAACAACAGCACAAATGTAAACAATCACAGTCATTGCCTCTTAAGGAGGACTTCAGCCAAATGCCTGCCAAAAGAAACGACAGGGCTTCCAGACTACATGGAGTTAGAGGATGAATACCTAGGTGGTATGCCAACCATAAGCAAAGCAACTCAAGCAATGAGCTAAAGCGGCTAAAGTACCTGTACAAAAGTCAAACAAGTCAATATTCACATTCAGACAAACCAAACAGTCAACAACAGTGTTACAACCAATATGCACAATGCAAGTCAACAACTCAAATGAGTTCATCACCAAGGGACCTACAACACAACAAAGGTTAGTGGACAAAGCAAATTTGCATCTCAAGTCATAAGATTGCATCAACCACTAGAGCTAATAGCTTGAACCTGAAATACAAAGCTCAAAAGATGAGTACAAACCACTAGTACCAAGACTAGGGTCAAAGGCAAAGCAAAAAGTCAAAACAGCAACCAATATTCAACATGAAGCATATTTATTCAAGTGAGAACATGTTCTAAAAAGGATCAAATCCAAATCAATAATCAAAGCCATCTAAAGCACAAAATAAGGCAAAGGCAATTACAAAGCACACAATTGGACATTAAGAGTAGAAATTCCATATTAAAACAGAAATGAATCAAATAACCATGGAAATTTTTATGTGCACATAACATGTTAAACCCAAGCATCATGCAAAAAATTGGAATCAGAAAAGCTCAATTGACATGTATATGAAAATGAACAAGATCAACATCAAAATGTGTGACACACATTGTCACACCATACATTCATGTGTCTAAAACAGAGATGAAAAATGCTAAAAATGCCAAACAAAAACTCACAAATCATGTATCATGTTGGGAATCAGCATATTAAATTTCATGGCAAATGGACAATTATTGAGCATTTCACAAGAGAATTGGTACAACATGTCACATTTGCACACATGTTCAAATAAGTTAACCCAATTAAAAATCTAGACATGATAAAATCAAGAAATCAGCATCACAAAATAATAGACATTATGATGAACAAGTAGCAAAAAATTGGAAGTGATTTGGATTCATTTACTATTTGTTATGATTTTTTGAATTTGAAGAAAATATAATAAAATGATGAATCATGCATGAGAAAAAATGGAGGGAAAAAATAAATGGTGTGATCAGTTTGAAAATAATGCATTCAGTGAGAATCGAACCAGGTATGCATATTGGAAGCGCGCTTGGCAAAAATACATTCCCAAATGCTGTGGCCAGAAATCGAAGTGAGGAGGGAAGAAGTGCTCAAAACGCAGCACTTCATTTAATGAAGTGGCTGCCACATGCGCGGTCAACACACACGCTGGCATGGTCAAAGAAGCGTAGGCCACTGGAAGCGCCAAGCAAGCGCATGCGTGGCTGATGACTAGGCAAAGCCCTAGGACAAAACCAGATGACGGAGCAGCCGTCTTCTCCGGCGAGACAGGCAATGCTCCGCCACGAAAATTGCAGAAAATAGCAACAGGCACATGGATCGAAAGTTATTCTCATGAGGAGCATGAATCTACCAATAACTAAGCCTAACAGTCCATATATTTCACGAATCGAAGGTGAGAAGTTCCTAGATCTAAACCTTAAAATCATCATATCTTCTTCAATACTTATCCAAATTCAGAAATAATTATATCAGCATTCTCTACTAAGTGAGATCTACAAGATCCTATGCACGAATTAGCAAAAGAAAAGGTTCGAAAATACACCAACCTGTTGCGCAGTGACCAAAAACAGTGGATTCAAGCTTCAAAAAATATCCAGATCTTCTCCTCCAACCTTGATATGAAGCTCTATGTAGGAATTGGCACTTGAATTGTCCTGGATCTTGTTGAATTTCAAACCTCCATTGAAGTATTGATGTGCTTGAACAACTCCAAATCTTGCTCAATTTCCACGAATTATGGCTGGATCTTGCTCAAAACTCTTCCACGATCATGATTCTATGAAGAAAAAGTGTGTTTGTGTGGAGAATTTTTGAAATCCAATGAGAGAGAATTTTGGAGGGAAAAGCAAATTCTAGATCTAGAAATGGTGATTATGAACAATTCTGTTATGATTTACTATTTATATGCCATGTTAATTACCATGCTAATCCTAATTTATAATGGTTAATGAAAATTAGCAATAATTGGAATGGAATGCAAAAAATGGAAAATGATGTACCATGGCCATGCACCACGTGAATAGTAGCATGCAAATGCTCACATTCACTTAAAATCAGCCAAAAAACACAAGGCAAGTGGTATTTTACTCATGTGATGCACCAAATTTAAATTCCCCATTTTCCCTCCAAAATGCACTTGAATGGACATTTGATCATTTGAACTTTTTTCATGCAATGCCATGCTTGATTTGGAAAATATAGGTCATGAGAAGCAATTTGCAAAAAGAGTGACTCCACTTGGAGTTTTGGATCAAAAGTTATGCTATGTTGAACTTCCATGTGCACTTTGTCATCCTTTGGCCATAACTCTTCAACCATTCATCAGATGATCATGATCTTAGACTTTTTGGAAAGAGGAGAGAAAGATCTTCAACTTTCATGTTCAACAAAATTTCATTTGAAGCTTCTTTGATGTTGGAAAGTTAAGTTGAATATGGTCTAAAAACTTGCCATTTTTGGAAACTTGAAATTACAGGTCACTTTCCACTTTTGGAAACTTTTGTCCTGACCTCAAATTCTTCAATATTGATGTTTGAAATGACAAATAAACCTTGTTTGAACATGAATGAAGTGTTGAAACTTATTTCTCCAACTCAAAGCCCTCAGCTCCTGCAAAGTTGACTGTATAGGTCCTCAAATGACCTAGACATGCTCTGATCAGCTTGAGCCTCAACCACTTGGGGAAATGGCTCAGAAATGAAACCCTAGCTCATGTAAGTTCAACATGATACTCATATGATCTCCATCTCAATAGAATACCACATCTCCTTGAGAATCCCTGGTTGGAAGAATGCCATTGATTAGGGTTGACTAGAGGTCAAAACCCTAATCCAAAGGAACTAGAGCATACACAATGAAACCCTGGAAGATGATAGAACCATGATGATGGTGATACACCCTTGCAATCAAGACACTGCTCAAAGCCTTTGAAGGATCAGGAAACCCTAATTGAAGTGCAAACCCTCAGATGGTTGGTGATCAATTTGTGGAGACCCTCAGGCTTGAATCACTTAACCCCACCTTCTTCTGCCAAGACTTTGGAGGAAGATCTTTTCTTATTTTCAAATGATATGCAAGATGCAATGCTTAATGTCCTAAAAAATGAAATGCAATGCTAAACTAGTCCCAAGAAGAGGAGGGCAAATTTTGAGGTGTTACAAGCAGCAAACACATACGCGGCCCTATCAAGGCGCATAACATCAATCCTGGGAACATGGTTCCACCGAATCACCTTGATCATGGAGGATAGAGTAGCAAGAGCATCTTCTATCTGGTTCTCGTCACGAGGTATATGATATAGCTTTACTGTTGTGAAGAAAGTCAACAGTCTTCTCGTGTAATCTTTGTAGGGGACCAGATTAGGCTGGAGAGTATTCCAATCACCATTCACTTGATTGATCATTAGAGCTGAATCTATGAAGATGTCCAGAGTCTTGATTCTCAAATCAATGGCTTGCTCGATACCCAAGATACAGGCCTCATACTCAACTTCATTATTGGTGCACTCAAAAGTCAGACGAGCGGTGAAAGGCATGTGGGCACCTTTCGAAGTGGTAATGACAGCACCAATTCCACTTCCTTTGGCATTGACGGCCCCATCAAACATTAAAGTCCATTTTTCATCTGGATCAGGTCCCTTCTCAACAATTGTCTCTTCACAGTCTTTCATCTTGAGGAACATGATGTCTTCATCCGGAAAATCAAACTTCATCGGCTCATAATTATCAATCGGCTGCTGAGCAAGATAGTCTGACAGAATACTCCCTTTGATGGCTTTCTGGGATGTATACTGGATGTCGTACTCTGTCAGTACCATTTGCCAACGAGCAACCCTTCCGATGAGAGCTGGCTTCTCAAATATATACTTGACTGGATCCGTTTTGGAGATCAGTAAGGTCGTGTGAGTCAGCATGTATTGTCTCAATCGCTTAGCAGCCCATGCAAGTGCACAACATGTCTTTTCAAGCATTGAGTATCTCGACTCGCAATCTGTGAATTTTTTACTCAGGTAGTAGATGGCATGCTCTTTCCTACCTGTCTCATCGTGTTGACCGAGAACACAACCCATGGAATTATCAAGTACTGTCAAATACATAATCAGCGGTCTCCCTGGGACTGGAGGCATAAGGATTGGAGGATTCTGCAAATACTCTTTTATCTTCTCGAAAGCCCTTTGGCAATCATCATTCCACCTGATGGCCTGATCTTTTCTCAACAATTTGAATATTGGCTCACACGTGGCTGTTAGGTGAGAGATGAACCTTGCAATGTAGTTCAACCTTCCTAAGAAACCACGACCTTGATTTTCTGTTCTTGGCTCAGGAATTTCTTGTATCGCTTTCACTTTGGCCGTATCCACCTCAATCTCTTTTTCACTAACAATAAAACCCAACAGTTTTCCAGATCTCACCCCGAAAGTACACTTGTTCGGATTAAGCCTCAACTTGAATTTCCTCAAACGCTCAAACAGTTTCTGCAAATTCACCAGATGTTCTTCTTCCATCTGAGATTTGGCAATCATATCATCAACATAAACCTCGATTTCATGATGAATCATATCATGGAAAAGAGTTACCATAGCTCGTTGATATGTTGCCCCAACATTTTTCAGACCAAACGGCATCACCTTATAGCAGAAGGTGCCCCATGGGGTTATGAAAGTTGTCTTCTCCATGTATTCTGGTGCCATCTTAATTTGATTATAGCCAGAAAAGCCATCCATGGAGAATACCGAGAACTGAGCCGTATTATCCACCAAAACATCGATGTGAGGTAATGGGAAATCATCTTTAGGACTAGCTCTGTTCAGATCCCGGTAGTCAACACACATCTGTACCTTTCCATCCTTCTTAGGTACCGGAACGATATTTGCAACCCATGGAAGATAATTTGTAATCGCTAGAAACCATGCGTCCAACTGTTTTTGCACTTCTTCCTTTATCTTGAGAACCATCTATGATCTTGTTCTTCTGAGCTTCTGCTTGACCGGAGGACAATCCTCTTTGAGAGGTAAACGGTGTACCATAATGTCTGTGTCAAGCCCTGGCATGTCCTGATAAGACCAAGCGAAGATGTCAACATACTCTTGCAGCAATTCAATCAGCCCCTTCTTCACATTATCTTCCAAAGCAGCCCCTATCTTGATTTCTCTCTTGGCGTCCTCGGTGCCGAGATTAATCACTTCAACAGACTCTTGATGCGGTTGAATGACCCTTTCCTCCTGTTTTAATAAACTGGCAAGTTCTTCAGGGAGTTCACAGTCTTCATCACCCTCTTCTTCAGCTTGAAAGATTGGATTTTCAAAGTCGAAGCGAGCCATAGCAAAACTGTTATCAATAGGATCCGGTTACGTGCATCTGCATGAGTGATGGTATGTGCTTATGAGTGTGAACAAGAAGTGGAAACTAAACAAAACATTGCCAAATGTATTTTTTTTTTATATTTCTGATTTTTGAAAACTGCAAAAATAGAAAGACAATGAATAAAATATTTGAATGCAAAAAGATGTCATTTATTTATGATAAAAAATGCAGGTATCCACATAGATGAGCCCTACAATGAGTCATTATGCCCTGGGCGGAACGTAAGACTTGGATATGCATGAATAAACAAAGAAAATTACTCTTTAAGAAGAGTGACTTGGATAATCTCTTCAGAAGACCAGTTGCGGAGAACTTCACCCGGGACCCTTGGACGCACCCAGTTGTCAATGTTGCAATCACTATCCCCATCTTCTTTGTTGATTGCAGAGACCTGGCCGTACTGAATGATGCCAGCACTGGAAAAAGTAATCGGCCCCTGACGAGTCTGAGGCATTGAAGTTGTAGAAGTCAATGTCGGCTGATACCTAATCCCAAACTTGTCTTCCTTTACAGGTAAATCCACCAGGCATCCCCAACCGGGAGTAACACCTGAATTTACCAAGGCATGTGCCTGCTTGAAGGACGACAAAGAGGCACCTGCTTCAACCTCTTCCACTGGAGCTGCATCCTTGACTTGAACTTCCTCAAAGGCCTGACACAGGGTCTCATGAATCTCACCTTCTACCTCTACATACTTGAATGTAGACATGTTACTGACCAGAATATCCTCCTCACCACAGACAGTGATAATTCTTCCGTTGACCGGGAACTTGATCTTCTGATGCAAGGTCGAGGAGACTGCCCCAGCATTATGGATCCAAGGACGACCCAGCAAGCAGCTATACGAAGGACTGATATCCATCACATAGAATACGGTGTTAAAGGTTTGTGATCCAATCTGAATTGGCAATTCTACCTCTCCGAACACCGACCTCTTAGAACCATCGAAGGCTCTAACCACAAGATCGGAACGCTTCAAGATCAAACCTTCTACATCTAACCTTGACAGGGATCTCTTGGGTAGCACATTGAGAGAGGAACATGTATCCACCAGAACATGGGATAACACAGTGTCTTTACACTCCATCGAGATGTGCAAAGCCTTGCTATGATCGCGTCCAACTGGCGTCAAGTCAGAATCAGTAAAACCCAACCCGTTGCTTGTATGAACATTTGCAACGATCCCTTCTAGTTGGTTCACTGAGATCTCCTGAGGCACATATGCAACATTAAGGACCTTCAGAAGTGCCTCCCTGTGTGCCTCCGAACACAGCAGGAGTGAGAGAATAGATATCTTGGATGGCATCTGAATCAACTGATCGACTACCTTGTAATCTCTTTTCTTTATAATTCTCAAAAGTTCATCCACATCCTTCGTAAAAGTAGGCTCAGAGCCAGCCTGTGGTGCAGAGGTACCTTTATTCACAACTTGCTTGCCTTTGGCCTTCGCCGCGGCGTCAACACTATCAGGTTGGGTAACCGGTGGTGAGAACAGTCTACCACTTCTGGTGAATCGCTCGATTCCACCAACATTGTCCACTGCGGGATCTTTTATCTCAATTCCAGGTTCAGACTTCTGATCCTGCACCTCTTCTACTTTCAGTGGCTGCTCCACTCCATGATCATGCGTGTACACACTCCCCCCGTAATGCCAAGGAGTGGCCCTTTTGCTGGTGAAAGGTAAAGGACCAAGGGTCGTGATGGTCATAGTGGATTGATGCGGTCGCACTGGTGGTACCGGTTGCGCTACTGGCGCACTGATCTGAGCGGTCGGGTAGAAAATTGTGATAGTGGCAACGTCACAGTCATACTCAGAAATCTTATTTATTGAAGTACAAACATCCGAAACATCGGAATCAAGTTCAACAAGTACATCAGAATCAAACACCATGTTTGGAATATCAGCAACAGCATCAGAGAAATTAATTACATCATTGGGAATTACAAAGTCAGCAGGAACAACATTTGTAAATTCATCAGCATCTTCAGGAAAGAGAGGATCAACATCTGCATTCTTAACAACCCCTTTAACAACCCCTTCAACAGAACTTTGGGCAGATAAGTCTTCATCTTGGAGGATACCATCGTCAAGCAAGGCCTGGATACCCTACTGCAACTTCACACAACCCCCACTCTGTGCAACACAACCCAAACAACCGCTCCCACAGCCGGGGAAAACATCTGCCTTTAGCAAGTATTCTTTGATTTCTAACAGCAGAGTCTTCAGCTTCAACACCTCCTTGACTAGTTTCGCTTCTCCTTCAACCATGTTAACATTTGCTCTACCATGTTGTGGCATAGGATTGTTGACAACATTAGGAGCCGGCGCAAAGTTAATGGACTTTGAATCAATAAGGTCCTGAACTATGTGCTTAAAAGCTTTGTAGTTCTCAATAGTGTGGCCAGGTGCCCCAGAGTGGAAATTACACCTAGCATTGGCGTCATAACCCACTGGAAGCCTGCCAACGGGAGGAGCCAAAGTGCATAACTACACAAGTTGCAAATGTTGAAGGTTGGGAAGCAATTGGGCATACGACGTCGGAAGAGTGTCGAAATGCCTATTGTTAGATGCCCAAAAGTGCTTATTTGAGCTATCATATGTGGGCATCTTTCACTCTTTTTCCTTGCTAAAATTGTCAAAACCACATTTGTTTTACATGGAATGCATTACATTGATAAACAAGCTTGGTGCCTTTGATTTGTGTGTTATTGTGCAGGAAAAAGGCATGAACTAATTGAAAATGAAGACACAAGAAAATTGGCAAAGGAACCAAAAGATACAAGCATTTCATCAGCCTGCTCGCTAGGCGAGGCTGTGGCGAAGCACTGCTTCGCTAGGCGAGCTCCAGGCGAAAAGCCCCAGTAAATTGACAAATTAATTCGCCAGGCGAGCTGAAGGCGAAGGTGGTAGCGAGTTCATTCTGTTTTGGTGAAAAACGCAGCCAGCACTCACTCGCTAGGCGAAGCTCTAGCGAGTCCCCAGCGAGCATTCCAGTAGCAAAACCTCTCAACCTCGCTGGGGCGAAGGTTGAAGCGTGTCCTTCGCTAGGCGAAGGTATGTTCGCTAGGCGAACATGACAGTTCAGCAGACCCTGTTTTCTCTGGGCGCAGGGGCCTTATGTGCCCATATTTGACCCTCGCTAGGCGAGCCATTCTGCTCGCCTAGCGAACATGACAGCCCAGCAGTGGTCTATAAGTAGCAGGTGCCACTTTTGAGCACCATACCTTAGTTTTACCTCATTTTTCCACTTTTGTACTTTCTTCTAGATATTTTTGCAGCATTGTTCTTGGGAGCTTTTATGCCCTAATTTTCATTTCTCTTCATCTTAGAACCATCTTCTACAAAAAGAAGGTGGATTCCCATCCAACTTCGATTATCCGACTTGGATGTTGATCAACCTTCTTTCCTTACTTGCCGACCAAGCTACCATGAAAATGAGTAGCTAAGTCATCCATTTGTCAAGGTTAGATGTAGGTGATTACTAGCTTTGTGTGTAAATGTAAGGATCCTCATATGTAAACTCTTTAATGGTAAATATATGATGAAAACTTTGTTTCTATTTAAAACTCTTTGTGTTGGTTTATGATCGAGAGATGTTTACCGACTCTTGACCTAGGTTTTCATCCAAACTTGTTTGTTAGCTAGAGATAGTAATGAATGATTTTGTTCACCATAAGGTTGAACCAAAAAGTTGTCATTTTGATAGATTGTGTTCGAGAGAAACAATGGATCAAAATGGCAAAACTCACAATGTGTGTTCGAGAGAAACATATTGAGAGGACTTTGTGAAATTATTTATCATCTAAAGGAGTTTATAAGATTGTTGACCGAGCAAATACATGCAAAGTGATCATTGAAACCTAACTTTGACAATATTTCTCATTTAATCAAACCATAACTTTTACCGCAATTTATTACTTTTTATGCAAGATAACTTGATTAAAACCAAAACCCTATTGTTACATTGAGCTAAGATTAATACAACCATCGAACGGCGGTGATATCTTACAATCCCTGTGGATACGATAACAAAAACCCGACACGAAATATACTTTCAACAAAATGGCGCCGTTGCCGGGGATTGTAAATTGATATTGCGAGCATCGCAATGGTTGTTTAAGTTTTAGCTTGTGAATTTTTGACTTGTGCTTGTAATTTGTTTGGTTTAGTGTGCAGCTTACGTTTTATGCGAGGGCAAATCCCTGTGGACGAACTTCTTTTTAATCCTGAGATCGAGAGAACCGCAAGGAGGCTCAATAGCAAAACAGACGTATGAGGCAACAGGCTAGACAACGCCAAGAGCAAGGAGAAAGTTCTTCAACCACAAATCCACCACCATTCGAACCAAACATGGAGCCACAACCACCACCACCTATTTCTACTCCATGTATCAATAGTCCAAGGAACACCGCTCAGTTTGCCAACCACACCGGAAGGCAAGCTGAGATGAAAACGGGAACTCTGAATTTATTATATGGGAGTCCATTCACCGGAATGGACCATGAAGACCCATTTGCTTTTCTCACAAAATTTTATGAGATAGCATTGGCTGCCGGAGTGGATCAGGCTCAGGAGCTTCCGTTGTTCAGACGATTATTTCCCCACGCTTTGCTCGGTAAAGCAAAGGATTGGTACCTAGATCAAACACCAGCCGTAATGACAGACTGGAACGTGTTAGAAGAGAAATTCATTGAAAGATTTTTCTCCCATAACCGATTCATGGAATCAAAGACGGCCATCTCGGTGTTTTCTCAAGGAACCAGTGAATCTTTGAATGAAGCGTGGGAAAGATTCAAGTCCATGCTTCGGAAATGTAAAGGGCATGGATTTGATGAAATGACTCAAATCCATATCTTCAGAAATGGACTTCAACCAAACTGCAAAACGTTGTTGGATGCTACCTCGGGTGGCTCTTTATTGTCAAAAAGTGCCGAAGAAGCCACGAACATTATAAATCGAATGGCTTTGAATGATCTTCAGAGTCAAAGTCGAGGAAATTCTTTGAAGAAGGCGGGAGTGCTTGAGCTAGGGACGAATGATGCCATCCTTGCCCAAAACAAGCTCATCTCACAACAAGTGGACTCTTAACGCAACAAATCAAAGAGTTAAGAGAACCGTCAAAAGCTAAACAAATAGCTTGTTGTGAACTTTGTAAAGGTGAACATGACACCGGATTTTGTCCACCTCCCGGTTTTGACGAAGTAAACTACATGGCCAATCAACGGGACTATCAACCGAGACAACAACAACAACAACAACAACCTTATCAACCGCACCCTCAAAATCAACAACAACAATTCCAAGGGAACCAAGGGTTCCAACCTAGAAGCAACTATTATCATAACCAAGGTTATGGAGGTGGTTCTTCTAGCCGTCAAAACCCTCCCCAAAATCCTTATCAACCTCAACCTCAACAACCGCCGGTCGTAACTTCTAAATTGGAAGAGACATTGACGCAATTCATGCAAATGTCAATGGCTAACCAAAAGAGCAATGACGCGGCCATAAAAAATCTCGAGACTCAAGTTGGGCAACTTGCTAAGCAACTCGCGGAACAACAAACCTGTCCTTCCTTTTCGGCAAACACGCAAACAAATCCTAATGCACATTGTAAGGCGATTATGACGAGAAGTGGGAGGGAGTTGGGTAGTGAGAATGAAAAAAGAGTTGAGAGTGAACAAAGAGAGAAAGAAATTGAGGAGGAAATAGTGGAGGAAAATGTTGATGGTGAAGTAGGAGTGTGGAGTGATGGTGAAGAAGTTGAAAAGAATAAAAATAATGGTGAAGTTGAAAAAGAGAAAGGTGTGGAGATGGAAAAAAATACAAGTGATGAGGTAATAAGGGAGGTAGTGAAAAAGCCTAGATGGAAGAGTGCTAGAATTGCAAAGGGAAAGGAGGTAGTGAGCGCTACTCCGGTCCAAAATCTTCCTTATCCTCATGCTCCTTCCAAAAGGGAGAATGAACGGCATTACGCCCGGTTCATGGATATTTTTAAACAGTTGCAAATCAACATTCCGTTTGCTGAAGCCTTGGAACAAATGCCAAAGTATGCCAAATTCATGAAGGACATACTAACCAAAAAGCGGAGGTATACGGAACCGGAGACCATCGTCCTTGATGCGAGCTGTAGTGCCATTATTCAAAGGACGCTTCATAAGAAAGAGGTTGATCCGGGAAGAGTTACATTGCCGGTTAAAATTGGTGACGTGTATGTCGGGAAGGGACTTATTGACTTGGGGTCGAGCATTAATCTTATACCTTTGTCAATTATTAAGAGGCTTGGCAACATTGAGATTAAGTCCATCCGAATGACGTTGCAATTGGCGGATAAATCGACAACCCATCCTCATGGCGTAGCCCAAGATGTTTTGGTGAAGGTCGACAAATTCTTTTTCCCGGTTGATTTTATTGTTATTGATATGGAGGAAGATGATGATGCTCCGCTCATCTTGGGCCGACCATTCATGAAGACCGCGAGAATGATGATAGATGTTGATGACGGTTTAATGAAGGTGCGAGTTCAAAATGAGGAAGTCACATTTGATCTATTCGAGGCGATGAAGCATTCAAAAGATAGAAATGATAGCTTTCGCATCGATGTGATTGAAGACGCTATTATGGAGGTTTCAAAGCATATTCATGAGATATCTCCTATGGAGTTAGCTCTTGACGACTCATTGGAGGTTTTCACTGTTGAAGAAGAGCTAGCTCTTGAGGAATGCTTAAAGGAACTTGATAGTTTAGACGACTTACAACCTTGGGAAGTAGAGGAAGAAAACTTGAAGAAGGAGGTCATTGACGAAAAAGCGCCAATTGAATTAAAAGTGTTACCTTCGACTTTAAAGTATGTGTTTCTAGATGAGACCGAGGCAAAGCCGGTCATCATAAGCAACCTTTTGACAAAAGAAGAAGAAGCCCGCCTAATCATTGTGCTAAAAACCAATCAAGAAGCTATGGGTTGGACTCTTTCCGATCTAAAAGGAATAAGTCCATCCTATTGTATGCACAAGATTTTGATGGAGGAGGATTTCAAGCCGATAGCTCAACCATAACGCCGCTTAAATCCTACCATGAAAGAGGTTGTTCGAAAGGAAGTTGTGAAGCTATTGGATGCGGGAATGATTTACCCGATCTCGGATAGTCCGTGGGTTAGTCCCGTGCACGTGGTTCCGAAGAAGGGTGGAATGACCGTAATCCAAAATGACAAAGACGAATTGATCCCGACCAAAGTTGCAACGGGGTGGAGAATGTGTATAGATTATAGACGGTTGAATACCGCGACTCGTAAGGACCATTTCCCACTCCCATTTATGGATCAAATGCTTGAAAGACTATCGGGCCAACAATACTATTGTTTTTTGGACGGCTACTCCGGGTACAACCAAATTGCGGTTGACCCGGTTGATCATGAGAAGACGGCTTTCACGTGTCCGTTTGGAGTGTTCGCATACAGAAAAATGCCCTTTGGGCTGTGCAATGCACCGGCGACCTTCCAACGATGTGTCCAAGCCATTTTTGCCGATCTGATAGAGAAAACAATGGAAGTCTTCATGGATGACTTCTCGGTATTTGGTGGGACGTTTAGTCTATGCTTGGCAAATTTGAAGACGGTGTTGGACAGATGTGTGAAGACCAATTTGGTGCTTAATTGGGAGAAGTGTCACTTCATGGTGACCGAGGGGATCGTGATAGGCCACAAAGTCTCTAGAAGGGGGCTTGAAGTGGATAGAGCTAAGGTTGAAGTAATTGAAAAATTACCCCCTCCGGTGAATGTGAAGGGCATCCGTAGCTTTTTGGGGCACGCGGGGTTCTACCGGCGCTTTATCAAGGACTTCTCAAAGGTGGCTAAGCCTTTGAGCAATTTGCTCGCCAAGGACCAGGTATTTCTCTTCACCGAAGATTGTTTGCAAGCTTTTGAGGTTTTAAAAGAAAAATTGGTTACCGCTCCAATAATAGTCGCTCCCGATTGGAATGAAAATTTTGAACTAATGTGTGACGCGAGTGACTATGCTGTTGGAGCGGTACTTGGCCAAAGAAAAGACAAAACTTTTCATGCGATACATTATGCGAGTAAGGTTCTTAACGAGGCTCAAATAAATTATGCCACAACGGAAAAAGAACTACTTGCAATAGTGTATGCGCTAGAAAAGTTTAGGTCTTATCTTATAGGGTCTAAAGTCGTTGTGTACACCGACCACGCGGCGATTAAATATCTGCTAACCAAGCCGGATTCGAAGCAAAGGCTCATCCGTTGGATCCTCTTGTTACAAGAATTCGATGTAGAAATCAAAGACAAGAAGGGGTCAGAAAACTTGGTAGCGGATCATTTATCCCGATTAGTGAACGTGGAGGTTACCGCGTCGGAAAAAGAAATCCGGGAAGAATTTCCTGATGAAAAATTGTTTAAGGTTCAAGTTAGGCCGTGGTTTGCAGACTTTGCAAACCACAAGGCTAGTGGTTTTGTGCCAGCCGACCTAACTTCGAACCAAAAAAGGAAGTTCCTTTCGGATGCGAAGTATTATGTTTGGGATGACCCATACTTGTTTAAGTTGGGTAGCGATAACCTGTTAAGGAGATGCGTAACTGGTGATGAAGCCCAGAGCATCCTTTGGCATTGTCACAACTCGCCTTATGGCGGACATTATAATGGGGTTAGAACGGCCACTAAAATTCTTCAATCGGGATTTTATTGGCCAACTATTTTTAAAGACGCACATACCCATGCGCAAAGTTGTGACAGTTGCCAAAGAAGCGGTGGGATAGGTAAGAGAGATGAGATGCCTCTCCAAAATATCCAAGAAGTGGAAGTATTTGATTGTTGGGGCATAGATTTCGTAGGACCTTTCCCACCCTCTTATGGGAATGAGTACATGCTTGTCGCTGTCGATTATGTCTCTAAGTGAGTTGAGGCGATTGCCTCACCTCGGGCGGATGCCAAAACGGTGATAAAATTTTTGAAGAAAAACATATTCTCCCGTTTCGGAACCCCCCGAGTGTTGATAAGTGACGGAGGGTCACACTTTTGTAATGCACCTTTGGAAACTATTTTAAAACATTACGGTGTATCGCATAGGGTGACAACTCCGTATCACCCTCAGGCTAACGGGCAAGCTGAGGTCTCTAATCGAGAGATTAAGAGAATCCTCGAAAAAACCGTGTCTAATTCAAAAAAGGAGTGGTCCCAAAAATTGGACGAAGCATTATGGGCCTACCGTACAGCCTTTAAAGCTCCAATTGGCCTAACTCCCTTTCAATTGGTATTTGGTAAAACTTGCCATTTGCCGGTTGAATTGGAGCACAAGGCCTTGTGGGCCCTAAAGTTTTTAAATTTTGAACATGAGTTGGCCGGTAACAAAAGGAAAGTGCAACTACTTGAGTTGGAGGAGATGCGCAATGCCGCATACCACTCAAGTTGGTTGTACAAGGAAAAGGCAAAAAAGTATCACGACAAGAAGCTCCATAACAAAGAATTTGTGCCCGGACAATTGGTCCTATTGTTCAACTCCCGGTTGAAATTGTTTCCCGGGAAGTTAAAATCAAAATGGTCCAGGCCATTTCGGGTGAAAGAGGTGAAGGAGTACGGGGCCATTGTCATTAAAGACATGGACAAAAGGAAAGTGCAACTACTTGAGTTGGAGGAGATGCGCAATGCCGCATACCACTCAAGTTGGTTGTACAAGGAAAAGGCAAAAAAGTATCACGACAAGAAGCTCCGTAACAAAGAATTTGTGCCCGGACAATTGGTCCTATTGTTCAACTCCCGGTTGAAATTGTTTCCCGGGAAGTTAAAATCAAAATGGTCCGGGCCATTTCGGGTGAAAGAGGTGAAGGAGTACGGGGCCATTGTCATTAAAGACATGGACAAGAAAGATAGTTGGACCGTGAATGGCCAACGATTGAAAGTGTATCTCGGCGGTCATGTGGATCGCGAGAGTTGTGCTCAGCCGCTCGATGCTCCTCTGTGAGCATCGCACCGTCGAGCTTAGCCGACGTTAAACAAGCGCTAGTTGGGAGGCACCCCAACATTGTAAGTATTTACTGTATTTATGTTGTGTTGTGTTTGGTTACATTGTGCTAATACCATTCAGGATGAGCTTGCAAGTGCTGCATTTGAAAAAGAATTTGCTGTCATGCTCGCTAGCAGCTCGCTAGGCGAGGCAGGAGCGAGCATGCTCGCTAGCTGCTCGCTAGGCGAGGCAGCAGCGAGCGCTGCAGGACAGTTTTCTATTTAAAACTCAGCAGGGTCATTTTGCCCCAAACTTACAAAACTTTTCTGAACGGCTCTGCTGAGAAATTTGTGCTAAGCTTCTCTAACTCTCTCATTTGCATCTCTATCACCAACACTTGCTCTTTTCGGTCGATTGCAAACTCTTCTCACTTCACATTTCCGAATCCGTGTAACTAAGGTTTGCCCTACTACATTTTTCTTTTTATTTGAACTCTTAAGTTCCAAATATGAATTGCAATTAGGATGAGTGGAGTATGGGAAATTTTAGCTTTGCATTTGGTATTTGGGGTTTTGTAATTTTTGGGATTTTAGGTTTTGAATTGGGGAATTTTTAGGTTTTGCATGCAAATAGGTCATCCCCAATTCCATAGAACGGTTATTTGCTTGATATATCTTTATGGTTCTGATGTTAGAACTCTTTGAGTATGGGTTTTGGGGGAAAAATATTTGAACATGCAGAAAACCCCAAAACCCGTAAGGTTCGCTAGCACTCGCTAGGCGAACCTGGGGCGAGCGTTCGCTGCCACTTCGCTAGGCGAAGCAGCAGCGAGCAAGGCAGTCTTTTAAATATGTTTTGATGGCTAATCTGTTTGTTGGTGTGTGTTGTTTCTTTGTATATTTTGCAGATGGAGTCAAGGTCTGGAGCGGGTAAGAAAAGAAAGGGAGCAACAACTTCTCGGACAGTGCCTATCCAGTTCGACCAAGACAAGTTTGTCGGCCCGAAGCAGGCCGCCAGATACATCGCTCTGGAGAAGCGGAAAATACTTCCTGAGAAGTGTTTTCTGATCAACCCACAGGGCACTTACAGAAATTTCGCCGGGTTGATTGACGCGAAGAGGTGGGATAGGTTGATTAGTCCCTTAGAGCATTACGACATAGCGACAGTGCGTGAATTTTATGCTAACGCACTGCCCGACGACGACGAGCCCTTTACTTGGGTATCTAAAGTGGTCGGGCGTCCAATTCCATTTGACCGGGATGCTATCAACCGAATCCTTGGGGAACCGCTCCAGCTGGGAGCTGACCAGAGAGACCAATACCACACCGACCTAAGGCTTCACCGAGATGTTTCTGCCATTACTACCGCCCTGCTTTTACCTGGGAGATCTGTTGAGCCGAACCCATCTGGGGTTCCAGTGAGGTATCACCGGGAGGACATGACTCCCATGGCTCAACTGTTACTGCTCTTGGTATTGACCAACATCCAGCCTAAATCACACACCTCTACTGTGCCGATCCCAGTGGCACATTTGGTCCATTCCATCCTCACCAATGTCGAGATCGATGTGGCGAGGATCATCGCAAATGAGCTGAAGTCCGTGGTCGAGAGTGGGCTTAAGTCGGGGGCTCGTGTTAATTGTCCCCTGGCTTTCCCGTGTTTGATCATGAGTTTATGCGTTCAGGCAAGGGTGAGACTTCCGTCTCGGGGTCAGATAAGGATCCCGTCACCTATCGATGATCGGTATGTGGCTAAATATTGTAGACCGAAGACTACCGGTGGCAGTGCAGCCTCAGGAAGTACCCGGACTTCTGATGGTCCTGGTACTTCTACTCCTGGACTTGATCCGTACCTGCGGGCTGTGTGTGACTACAGTTTTGAGTGGATGGCGGCATCCCAGAGAGCTATGATTGATATGCACAACAGTATGCAGAGGTTGGAACTGCAAGGTAATGACCCCTCCGGTGCTCGAGCATTGTTGGCGCGTGAGCAGTTTCTGCTTAACGCTAACTGGCCTGTGGACAGGCCTGTCTATGGTGAGGGGGTGGGTGCTGATGCTGATGATGATGATGTTGATGATGAGGCTACCGGTTCTGAGGCCGGTAGCGAGGAGGAGTCCTGAGCCCTTAGTGGGTTAAGTTTTTTTTGTATTTTTTTTCAGTTTTTATGTCATTTCTATTTGTATTTTCGGATTTTGTATCTTGATTTTGGGTTGTACTATTGGGGTGTTTTGTCCCCCGTGAACAAATTTATATTTTCAGTTAATGTTATTTAGTTATGTTTTTAATTTTGTGTGTTTAATAAATTTTTGGTTGATTGAGTGGCAAACCCTTCTAGATTGGTTGCTCCTCAAGAAGTACCCAATGAAGGTGCATCCGAGCTTGGATGGCAATGATAAGAATAAACAAGTGAATGAAGCTAAGGTACATGGTTACCTTCGGCTAGAATTTTAGAATGCATTAGGAACTTTACTCTTTTTGGTAAATTGAATATTGTCTTTTTGCAACATAATTGAATGAATGTTTCATCTAGAACTTAAAACCACAAATTGTGAGGAAACCTCCATTGTACACTTAAATGTTGGATTCTAATAAGTTTTGTTGATTCATGTGATTCATGCTTTGTCTTTTATTATTGTGAAATTGTGGAAGCAATTAGAAATGATCAAGGCACTTGTTTTCTTTTGAGCACAACTACATCCAAAAACAACTTACCTGTGAGCAGAGAGAGTATTTGTTAACCCCTTTGAGCTTAAACAGTTGAATCTCGGCTTGAAATAAAGCGAGATCTCAAACATCTTTTTTTTTACAACCCGGAAAATCTTGATTATTGTTCTTTTGCCGTAAAAAGTTAAGAGCATTCACTTAGGGTGTGGAAGAAATAAGTTGGGGAGAACGAAAAAGAATTGGTAAGTACCACAACTCTTGTAAAAGAAAAGAAAAACCGAGCAAGCATTAAAAAAATGTATGTATAGAAAATATAGAAAAGAAACATCTGTTTTGTATATTTGATGTGAAAGAAAAGAACAAAAATAGAAAGAATGAAAATGAATGCTTGCGTGGAAGAAAAATAGTGAAAAATAAAAATTGAGTTGTGGAATATGTGTTGTGAAGGTTACAAATAAGAAACAAATGAAACAAAGTCGAGTAGTGTGAATAATATTGTGAATGTCTCTTTTGCATCGGCACTTTCGTTTCAATGGCCTTAGAAATGTCCCTTGTTTGTTAACCTAGCCAAGCTGCACCCTAAAAGCCCTTAGTGATCTTTATGCTTCCACAGTACCATTCATAATTGTTAGACATTGTATGAATCTATTTGTTTTCTTCATTGTTTGTTAGAGAGTGAGATTAATCCCGCGGTTGCAAACGCATAAAATCTTCATTCCTTATTCGAAGAGGAGAGATAGGATGATTCATTCAGAATAGTATTGTTGTAGATAGATAAATATTTTGCATTGCTATTTAAGTTTTAGTTCTTATGTATTATGTTATTCGAACCGTTGGAAACTTGTATTTGCTGATTTCGCTTGTGTTTGAGCCGTTTATCCAACTTCCGAGAAACCAGTTTCTTAAAGCAAATCCTCTTGTCCTGCAAGAGGCATACTTTGCTTGAGGACAAGCAAGAATCTAGTTGGGGAGAGTTGTTAGATGCCCAAAAGTGCTTATTTGAGCTATCATATGTGGGCATCTTTCACTCTTTTTCCTTGCTAAAATTGTCAAAACCACATTTGTTTTACATGGAATGCATTACATTGATAAACAAGCTTGGTGCCTTTGATTTGTGTGTTATTGTGCAGGAAAAAGGCATGAACTAATTGAAAATGAAGACACAAGAAAATTGGCAAAGGAACCAAAAGATACAAGCATTTCATCAGCCTGCTCGCTAGGCGAGGCTGTGGCGAAGCACTGCTTTGCTAGGCGAGCTCCAGGCGAAAAGCCCCAGTAAATTGACAAATTAATTCGCCAGGCGAGCTGAAGGCGAAGGTGGTAGCGAGTTCATTCTGTTTTGGTGAAAAACGCAGCCAGCACTCACTCGCTAGGCGAAGCTCTAGCGAGTCCCCAGCGAGCATTCCAGTAGCAAAACCTCTCAACCTCGCTGGGGCGAAGGTTGAAGCGTGTCCTTCGCTAGGCAAAGGTATGTTCGCTAGGCGAACATGACAGTTCAGCAGACCTTGTTTTCTCTGGGCGCAGGGGCCTTATGTGTCCATATTTGACCCTCGCTAGGCGAGCCATTCTGCTCGCCTAGCGAACATGACAGCCCAACAGTGGTCTATAAGTAGCAGGTGCCACTTTTGAGCACCATACCTTAGTTTTACCTCATTTTTCCACTTTTGTACTTTCTTCTAGATATTTTTGCAGCATTGTTCTTGGGAGCTTTTATGCCCTAATTTTCATTTCTCTTCATCTTAGAACCATCTTCTACAAAAAGAAGGTGGATTCCCATCCAACTTCGATTATCCGACTTGGATGTTGATCAACCTTCTTTCCTTACTTGCCGACCAAGCTACCATGAAAATGAGTAGCTAAGTCATCCATTTGTCAAGGTTAGATGTAGGTGATTACTAGCTTTGTGTGTAAATGTAAGGATCCTCATATGTAAACTCTTTAATGGTAAATATATGATGAAAACTTTGTTTCTATTTAAAACTCTTTGTGTTGGTTTATGATCGAGAGATGTTTACCGACTCTTGACCTAGGTTTTCATCCAAACTTGTTTGTTAGCTAGAGATAGTAATGAATGATTTTGTTCACCATAAGGTTGAACCAAAAAGTTGTCATTTTGATAGATTGTGTTCGAGAGAAATAATGGATCAAAATGGCAAAACTCACAATGTGTGTTCGAGAGAAACATATTGAGAGGACTTTGTGAAATTATTTATCATCTAAAGGAGTTTATAAGATTGTTGACCGAGCAAATACATGCAAAGTGATCATTGAAACCTAACTTTGACAATATTTCTCATTTAATCAAACCATAACTTTTACCGCAATTTATTACTTTTTATGCAAGATAACTTGATTAAAACCAAAACCCTATTGTTACATTGAGCTAAGATTAATACAACCATCGAACGGCGGTGATATCTTACAATCCCTGTGGATACGATAACAAAAACCCGACACGAAATATACTTTCAACACCTATCCATCATCCTCTGTCTATGTTGATAAGCAGGTCTGTTACCCTATTGTTGTTGGTATTGATTTTGTTGACGTTGAGGTTGTTGTTGTTGCACTGGTGCTGCAGCCGAAATGGTCACTGCTGCAACATAAGGTTGTTGATGGTAATTCTGAAAGTTATTCCTCCGGTTACCCCTTTTCTGATAAGAAGATATGGCATTTGCATCCCCTTCTCTCCTCTTTTGTCCTCCTAAGAATGACTTCTTTGACCCCGAAGATGATCCAACCCCATTTTGGATCTTACATGTCTTCAAGTAGTTCTCCACCCTCTCACCGGTAGAGACCACATCATCAAAATTCGAGGCGTTGCAACCCACCAGATGCTCCTAATAAGATCCAGGCAGTTTGTTCATAAACATGTTAGCCATCTCTTTTTCCAACATCTGAGGCTGAACACGGGAAGCCAACTCTCTCCAGCGTTGAGCATACTCTTTGAAGCACTCGTTGCTTTTGAGAGACAGATTCTGGAGCTGAGTCTTGTCAAGTGCCATATCCGCATTGTACTAATATTACTTCACAAAGGCCTCAGCCAAGTCTCTCCAACAGCGAATATGGGCTTTGTCCAGCCTCATATACCACTCCAAGGATGCCCCAGCTAGGCTGTCCTGGAAGAAGTACATGAGCATTTTCTCATCATCAGAATACGCGATCATCTTGCGGAAGTAAGCTTGTACATGAGTCTTCGGGCAAGAGTTGCCATTGTACTTATCAAACACGGGGACTTTGAATTTTGGCGGAACTCTCACGCCTGGGACCAACCCCAAGTCAGCAACATCCACACCAAGACCATTATGCCCTTCCACAACTTTCAACCTCTCTTCCAGTCTCCGAAACATAGGGTCCATACCATGGCCCATGCCAAAGTCCTCTTGAAGCAGAGGGAATTTATCCTCCTGATCATCATGGATGGGTTTTTGACCAAGGTTGCCATGTGGGATTGGGATAGGCCCCGGTCCATTGGGTCCATTAGCCTCTCCAGCGGGAAGATCAGCCACAACCTCCGGTTGAGTAGTAGGGGCATTCCCCTGTACCAGCAATCTAATCTCCTGCTGTCCCTGAGCCACTCCTTGGACCACTTCCATGAACTGATTCATGCGAATCCTCATCTCAGCGAGCTCTGCTTGTAAACCTTCCATTTCTCTCTGTTGATTCCTTTGGGTACCGTATCGGTGAATGCCTGAGTCAGCTATCCTAATAATGGAATACCAAACAAGATGAGAACACTGCGGCGGTACCTGTTATGCAAGACATGCTAATGAATATGCAAATGCAATGACATGTTTATCAATTTCAAAGGGTATTCTACCTCTTGATTCCAGTCTCACATTAGATAAACAGTGTAAGAAAACCCCGACTAGAATCAAGAAGAAGATATAAACCCCTAGGAATAGATAAACATGATGCATGCAATGCTTATGATTTAATTTTTATATCAGAGGAACTTTAGAGTCTTATTTGCAAATATTGGAAATATTAAACGTTTATCACATACGGAAATATCACGTCAATTAATATTTGGAAATGTTTTTACACCAAAGAAGTACAGTCTTGGTAACCAAATACAATACAAGAGAGAAGGAAAATGAACATCCTATGGATCCCTAGAAGCAATCGTCCAAAGCCCTCGAGACCGGACGATAAGCTGCACGAAGCCTCTTCACCTCCCTCTCATAGGTTGCCTCCATATCTGCCTTCTCTTTGGCGAGTCGATCATACTTCCTCTTCCAAAACCTGGAAGACTGAGGAAGTAGAGAAGTTAATGCGTCATCAGGATCATCAATAACCTGGTGCTCAAGGAAATCTATCAAAGCATCCTTCTCTCTGATCTGCTGAAGCAACTCCTCTCGTTCACGGATCCAAGCACGCGAACGGTCTTCGTCTCTTAACTCCTCTACTCCTTGGTCAGGGAGAGTTGAAGGCCCAACCACAACCAACGGTGTGGGTCTTGGATACTCACAAGGCATGAGGTACTCAGAAGCTCTCCTCCTAACCCAAGAGGTATAGGGTTCCAAAGCGATACAGTTCTTCGGTCCTAGCTCCTTCCTTCCTTTCTTATGGATCTTGCGCCAAGCGCGGACCATCCTGCCTTTCCAGCCTTGGGGATCTTTACCCTCCTGAAAGAACACACCCTCTAACAGAATGTTATTGGGTTTATCCTTTAGGGGGAACCCAAACTGACGACGTGCCAAAATAGGGTTGTAGTTAATTCCACCGCATGTGCCAAGAAGAGGTACATTGGAGAATTCACCACAAGAGTCGATAATCTGCACACCATCATATACACGGTTGTACAAAAAGATATCATCATTAGTGAGAGACATAAGTCTCGTGGACCACCGTAGACATCCTTTGTTCTCCTTGAAGGCGAGCGTCTGAGGCAAGTGCGAAATAAACCACTTGTACAACAGAGGCAAACAACACACAATGGTACCACCGCCCTTTGCATTCCTCATATGCAAAGAGAAATAAGTGTCACCCAACAGAGTAGGAACGGGATTAAGAGTAGAGAAAATCCTAATGGCGTTCACATCCACAAACTTGTCGATGTTGGGGAATAACACTAGCCCATAGATGAGAAGTACAAAGTGGCCTCAAAGGCGTCCTCACTCATGGCCTTCCCAAATATAGTAGCTTGATCAATGAGGAAATCAGACGGGAGACCTTAAATTCCACCTTTGGTAGTCATATGAGCACCAATAATAGATTCATCTATACGCAACAGATCAGCAATCTCTTGAGAAGAAGGAACTCTCTCCAAGCCACTGAACGGCAACTGGTCTAGGATAGGTATGACCATAAGATAGGCACACTCCTCAAGCGTGGGCAAAAGCTGGAAATCCGGAAAAGTGAAGCAACGGTACAAGGGATCATAGAACTGCACCAACACACTCATTACACCTTCATCCACTTGAGTAGCCAGAATAGACAAAAGCTTCCCATGACGAGCCTTGAATTCCAAGGGATCTAATACATAGGAAAATTTGCATTCATGTCTAAAAATTTGCAAATAGACCTCTTAAGTTCCTTGAAAATTTTCTCATTGTTGATGATATGGATGTGTATGAATGCATGGATGCAACAATCACACTCAAAGATCAAACAAATCACACCACACAAAGGTCATGGGA
Source organism: Lathyrus oleraceus (assembly GCF_024323335.1). Classification (NCBI taxonomy): domain Eukaryota; kingdom Viridiplantae; phylum Streptophyta; class Magnoliopsida; order Fabales; family Fabaceae; genus Lathyrus; species Lathyrus oleraceus. The sequence goes on along the minus strand of NC_066579.1, from coordinate 160,284,594 downwards.
TGGATCAAGTCATCCTTAATATCAATCATCCATTTTGGTGGATTATGGTTTACACCTTATCAACACCCAAGTTCCATTGATATTAAGGATACACAAGAATGGATCAACCACGAATCAAGGGTTTGTTGCAAGTCACGAGCATGGAGTCTTAGTTAAGAACCACCCAAATGGAGTGTACTATGGTTAAACTTGACAATCATGTTCTACAAGAGGTTCCCATAGTCATCATCCCATCTTTCGGATATTATCGGATAAACGACTACTCGTATTCCAAAAATATTCTAAAGAGAGACTCTTATGAGTGTAGTATCGCGTAACAATCATATCAAATCTTACACTTGAACGATCTTTGCACTACGTCCTAAAAATAGGCCAAGATGGGCGTGGTAAACTAAGGTCCTTGGCTTCTAAGGCATATATTGGAAAGAGTAATGCCTAACCACGACTACTCGTATGACATTATTGATCCCAACATAACCTCCACCAAGTGAATGGGCTTGCAAGTCAACTTGCTAAGGAATAACTCCACACAAGTCAACAAGACTATGCCATTCTCCTATCCTAAGTGCACTCGAGTTCGGGTATAGAACTCATCTCACGAAGATCACCAAGCATACAAGGAATTAATATTCAAACAATTCAATCATTACATACAATACAGTAATCCCAAATTGCACAAAGATATGTCACAAAGCAATATACCATACAATACAACAAATATGAAAAGTAGGCAAAACCCACTAGGCAAATGATATTCCCCAGCAGATTCGCCACTTTTCTGTAGCGGGGTATTCGTTACCATTAGAGATATTGACTAAATCCAAGGTAAACCATACAAGTCGAGTCGCCACCGCACTTCTATTTATCCAAAGGAATGGTTAGAAAGCGAACAAAAACCTAAAAGTTTTATTGAATAAAAAACTAGTAAAAATGTCAAAGATCTGAGTAAGGGGGTTGGTTATGCAATGGGAAGGTTTTAAGCACCCAAAACATCCTAGGTACTCCTAGGGAGCCCTTTTCATAAGTGTTGTTCTAGTCTAAAGGGTGTAGGTATATCTAAAGTACTACTTACTAAAAGGAAGGTTAAAATAAAATGACTCGCAAGGATGTCGCATCCACTGCCTACGTATCTCATCTGAGTATGAGAATCAGAGTCTTCGTAGCTCGGCTACCTATGGGTTAAAGAGAAGTGTACTCGGTAAGATGTTGCGTCTTATGCCTATGTATCTCATCTGGAATGAGAATCAGAGCAAAATGTAGTTCGACTAACTAGGGGTTAAAAAGAAGTGTGCTCGGTAAGACGTCGCGTCTTATGCCTACGTATCTCATCTGGAATGAGAATCAGAGCAAAACATAGTTCGGCTAACTAGGGGTTAAGGATTGCCATCTGAACATGGACTTACAAAAGAGGACACCAGCTGTGTCAAAGGAGGGTGGGCAGTGTGTTCAACGTCCTAGCAGTAGGTGTCGCAGCTCGCTGAATTGAGTCTTAGGCAGTTACCTCTTTGTAATAGAAGGGACTGACATGCCACAAGATCGGAGACGCACGGAAGGTCTAACAGTGGGGAAGCTCTGCTCTAGAGTTGTCATGCAATATGGTCTTATGTGTTAGGACTTACAAAGGGGAACATCTACCTAATGTTAGCATGCAAAGAATAAGGGAATTCTACCTATGTTATCATACAAAAGGGTTCTACCTAATGGGTCCTACCTAAACGGAACAAGAGTCGACGGATGGAGCGCGAAAAGGAGTTACGGATAAGGGTAGATGGTGATGCCGGAGGAAATCGACTTACAGGTAGATGGCGATGCCTGAGGCAATCGACTTACAAGAGGATGGATGAATGTGTGCTGGTTCTGTTATGTTTTGAAAATGATTACTCGACGTTGGATCGAGCTTTTGATCTTATTTTGAAATGGTTATCGGATATTCGTTTTAATTCTTGTATTAACAGGTGACTAAAGAAATAAAGAAATAAATATTATACACTTTATGGGAGAGGGGTACATTTGTTATGAATGGGGATTGTTCATGGCAAACAAACAATAAGAATATATGCCTCATACATCATACAAGTAGGCAACAGTTATCAATCAGATCAGATAAATAAACAATATATAATCAAACCAAAGAATCAAATAATGGAGCATTTAAACAATGCATGGGAGTATGAACATGTTAAATAATCAAGCAATAGAAAGCATGAATGAGAGAAACAAGTATAAAGATAACAGATGAATCAAACAGATGAAAATATGCACACGAAGGGTCCACTGAATAATTTAATCAGGAAATGAGGTAACGACCAAATAAAATCAAGGTAAAAGGCCTCTAATACATGGCATATGAGATGAACAAGGGAGGATCAAAAGATCTCTTCAATTTCCATAAGCAATCCCTAAGTCAAACATCGACCATAAAGAAGTCAACAGAAAATTCAAGTCAACTTAAAAAATAACAAATAAATAGCAAACTAATCAAGAAAATTATGAAAAATTAAAATAAATAAGGTGGGGTCAGGACATCATCATCCCCAAAAATATTTTAAAAATAATGAAAATTGGCACGTGAATTAATTAAAACAAAACATAGGTCAAACCAAAATCAATTAATAAGACTAGGTTAGAAATAAATCAAGAATAAATAGTAAATTAATCAAGAAAATTATGAAAAATTAAACTAAATAAAGTGGGGTCAGTACATCATCATCCCCCAAAAAGATTTTAAAAATAATGAAAATTGGCCGTGAATTAATTAAAATAAAACAGAAGTCAAATTAAAAGTCAACCAACCAAACTGGGTCAAAAATAAATTCAAAGTAAATTGAAAATGTGAAATAAAATTCCAAGAAAAGGTCAGTTTGACCGTGAGACAGTGGTCAACCTTCATCCCCAAAATCAAATGCTAACAATAATTTTAAGTCATAAAAATAAAATCAATAAAAAAAAGTGTGTTAAAATGGACCATTTAGAATAAATAATTAAAATAAAATATTAATATTAAAAAAATACAAAAATAAAAATTATATAAAATTAAATAAAATGTTAAGAAAAGTGAAAAATATTTTTGGGTAATTTTATGGACGAAGAAAATATGTTAAATAAGAAAAAGAAATACGAAAATGGAAGGATTAATGGTGATGAACATGGTAAGCAAGCGTAGATATATCAAAACATGGCCATGGAAGAGATGATTACCTAATGGAAAATAGAAGTGGAATGGAATCTTATATGTGATAAATCTTTGCCTCCTTGCCTCGAAATTCCAATGCTCCTTTAGGGTTAGGGTTTCAGCTTCTTAAATAGGGTGGATTAGGTGTTCTCATGGACTTTTTAATAAGTGATTTATCCATAAGAATAAAAGTGTGAAGTGAGGTGTAAAATGTTGTTATTTTGGGCCAAAATTAAGTGAATGGATGTCCAATGCATGGCCAAAAGAGGTAAAAAAAAACGTGACTGGTTTGTGCAGCATGCTTAGAAAATCTGATTGGGCCAGCCAGGCCCAAAATCTGCCTAGAAAATCAAGTCATGGTGCCCACTTTAAATGCATGTATCTCTCAAACCATGGATCCAAATGAGATGATTTCAAAAGGACGTGAAAGAGGACATGGCAAGGTACAATTGTTGTGAAGAAAGTATTTTCAAATAATGCCTTGAAGTGCAAGAAAACTGGCCAAGAAGTCTTGACAAATTTTGAAGATTTTGGACTTAGAAATTTTTCTAAGTGTCCTAAAAAATTGTCTCACTTTGACTAAGCATAACTTTCTCAATTCTACTCCAAATGGAGAAAACTTTATATCTCTAGAAATCTTGGAACAAGAGGAACAACTTTCATGTCGGAGAAACTTTCAAATGGAGCTTTTACCTTGATGCAAAATGGGCTTAAAGTGAGTGCAACGATCATGAAAACTTGCCCTAAATGGAAAGTCAACCATTTCCAAATTAAGTAACTTTTCCAATTCCTGATTAAATGATGAATCCATGATCTAACCTTGATCAAGTTTCACATGTAGGATCCCCTATGCATGGATTTTGAGATTCCACTCTCAAAATGTCAGGAGTTGACTTTTCTGGCACCACAATTGACTTTTCCCAAACTGTTTGATTCCCGATTCCATTGATCAATTGAAGCACTTCTAGCTCAAATAAAGAGATGATTTTTTGTATGTAGACCCTTGTGGACATATGGAGGGCCATGGAAAAGAGTTTCACCCAAAGAATCAGAAATAAACTGATTTTATACCAAACCCTAGTTTTAGGGCAAAATGATCAGGAACTGATTGCACTGATTGCCAATGGATCTTTCTGAGATAATTGTGAATCTTCCTAGGCCAAGATGCCTCTATAATCATGACATGGATGAGCTCCTCTACTTCCAACCAAACATTGCCTGTTACAGGTAGCCATGAAGCCCTAATTTCTGATTAAATCCAGATGAACACTCTGATAGCTTTGAATCCTTCACTGATGAACTGAGGACCATAATAAGATACTTGGACCCCTCTGAGACCGTTGAGACTTGTATACTTAGAAAATGAAGTCCAATTCTCAATCTTGCTTTGTGTAGGCTCCTTCTATTAAGGAGTGATCGATCAAAACCTGATTTCCATATCACTAATGCAGTATGCAATGAGTATGACCTAATATGATGCTAATGAAGTGTAAAACATAATCCCATGCTTCCAGGAAAAATGAAGGGTAAATTTTGGGGTATTACACATTGTTAGTGCTGCTGCTGTCAAACTGGATTATTACTCTCTCTAGAGTCTTGAACACTGGCACTATAACATTCACATCGTCACCCAAGTGACGGGACTGAAGAATCTGGATCATACCTTCATCCATCAACCTCTGGATGTCTCTCTTCACAACCACACAACCTCGGGGGTTAACACTGCAAATTGTACAATCATCATGGTCATGCTCTATCAGTCACCATACAGATATCCTTGTGCATTGTCACCAAGGACCTTCTAATGAAACAGACATCATATACCTTGAACTCCCCAGGACAACCATCTACCATGTTAACATAAGGATTACCATGAGCAGGTAATGGGTTTGCTTTGAGATTTGGCGCACGGTCCTCAAAGGACATCATCCCACTCTTTACCAACTTCTGGACTTCGTACTTCAGGGGGTAACAGTTCTCAATATCATGGCCAGGAGCTCCTTGGTGAAAGGCATAGTGAAGCTCCGACTTGTACCACCATGGAAGTGGTTCAGGAAGATGTGGAGGATTTCTTGGTTGGAAAAGGTTCTTGAGAACCAATAATGGATACAATTCAGCATAAGTCATAGGAATCGGGTCAAAAGAGACCTTCTTCCTCTCTAAGTTCTGTTGTTGTTGATGATTGTTGGTGTTGTTGTTGTAGTTGTTTGTTCTTTGTTGCGGCTGTTGTTGACGTTGTTGTTGAACTGGTCTTGATTGATTAGTTGAAAATACTGGAATAACAGATGATACTTGATGATGATGTTGATGGGGTTATGGATTCCTTCTGACATGAGGCCTCCTCTGCCTCCCAACGGATACTGCATTAGTCTCGCCTTCTTTCTTTTTGGAAAACCCACTGCCGTACTTCTTGCTAGACGAAACCTCCTCTTTAGACAACCGTCCCTCTCAGACACCTTCTTCTAGTCTCATCCCCATGTTTACCATTTCGTTAAAGTGACTGGGGGCACTGGCAATCATTCGCTCATAGTAAAATGAGCTCGGGGTATTGAGAAAAATCTTGCTCATCTCCTTTTCTTCCAAAGGAGGGGTAATCTGAGCGGCTAGCTCTCTCCATCGCTGAGCGTACTCTTTGAAAGTCTCTTTGTCCTTTTGAGACAATGACCTCAACTGGTCCCTATCTGGCGCCATATCCATATTATACTTGTAATGCTTCACGAAAGCCTCTCCCAAATCATTGAACATGCGGACACTCGCACTATCCAAACCCATGTACCACCTCAAAGCAGCACCAGTCAGACTGTCTTGGAAATAATGAATCAGTAACTAATCATTATCGGTTTCTGTCGACATCTTTCTAGCATACATGACGAGATGACTGAGTGGACAGGTATTCCCCATATACTTTTCAAAGTCAGGTACTTTGAAATTCATCGGGATTTTAACATTAGGAACCAAGCAAAGTTCCGCAACACTCTTACCGAACAAATCTTTTCCCCTCAAGGTCTTCAACTCCTTTCGCAGCTCAAGGAATTGGTCTTTCATCTCATCCATCTTCTCATAAACATCAGGCCTCTTCAGACGGCTTAGAATGATAGAAGGTGTCCTCAACCCGAGGTAGAGTGTCAACAACCGGTGGTGGAACAAACATGATCGGGCTAGATGCCGGCATGGAAGCAAAAGTAGGTGCAAAACCCTCAGGCACAAAGTTGGGTGGCATTCCCCACGGGAATCCGGCAGGCATGACAGGAGCGAATTGAGTAGCAGGCATGGTTGAAGAAACAACCTCTGATATGAATGTCCTCTGAGGAGGATGAGTTGCTGAAGTTGGAGAAGATTGACTTTGAGCAGCTAGAACTGACTCCACCATGGAAGTCAAGCGGGTGATCTCGTCCTTCAAGTCCCGGTTCTCTTGCTCTAAGTTTTCCATGATTCACGGATGATTGACGTGGATATTGTATCGATGAGTCAGCTTGGCTGATGCATGAAATTTAATGCTTGATTGATTTTAAGGAACATACTGTTTTATTTGCAAATATATAATAATAACAATTGCACAATTCGATTGACCATAAAATCTCTTTTATTTATATAATTGGAAGGATTATAGTGAGTACAATTTCAGAAACCAAAAATACAAAAATACAAGAGAAAAAGAGACTAATCATCCTAAGGATCCCTAACAACAATGTCAGAGGATCGGGCCGCAGGCGCGTACTTCCTTCGGATGCGTTGAATCTCGGACTCAAAAGAAGTCTTCATTTGAGTCTTTTCGAGGACAAGCTGATCAGTAATCTTTTTCCAAGCAACGGAAGGCTGAGGCATACTACAGGAAGATGAAACCTCTGGCTCTCTCTGTCTCTTCACCACTCGGTCTTCAAGAAGCTCAATAAGTGCATCCTTGTCCTTAGACTCAAGTTGCAACTCCTCATGCTTTCTTCTCAAAGCATTGAATCGCTCTTCCCACATACCCTTCTCTTGCTTCATCTTGGCGTGTGCGTCTTCCAACTCCTCTACATCTTGGTTAGGGAGAGTTAACAGCTCAGCCACAACCATAGACATAGGTCTCTCACAAGCATACGACATCTTCAATTCCAAAGCTCTCTTCTTCACCCAAAGAGTGTAAGCTTCCAAAGCTACACAATTGTGCGGACCAAGCTCGAATCTTCTTTTCCTATGCACATTATGCCAGGTATGTACCATCTTCTGCTTCAAATGTTGGGGATCTTTACCCTCTTAATAGAAAAGACCTTCTAACAAAGTGTTATTAGGTCTATCTCTCAAGGGAACACAAGTTGATGACGAGCCAAAGTAGGGTTGTAGTTGATTCCTCCTTGTGTACCAATGAGAGGCACATTGGAGAATTCACCACAACTATCAATAATCTCCAAGCTACTTAATGAAGAATCATACCAAACTATATCATCATTAGTGAGAGAAATAAGTCTCTAAGACCACCGTAGACATTGTTTGTTCTCCATAAAAGTAGGCGTATGTGGCAAGTGCGAAATAAACCACTTGTACAGAAGAGGAACACAACACACAATAGTTCCACCACCTTTAGAATTCCTTTGATGCAAAGAGAAGTACATATCTCATAACAGAGTAGGCACAAGATTCCCAATCAATAAAATTCTAATGGTGTTAACATCAACAAAACTATCAATGTTAGGGAACAAAGCTAAACCATAGATGAGTAGCACAAAGATAGCTTTAAAGGCATCCACACTACCGGCTTGAGCAAAAGCAGTAGCTTCCTTAATAAGGAATTCAGAAGTCAACCCAAACATTCCTCCTTTCTTCACCCAATGAGCCTTAATCTCAAACTTTTTCAATTAAAGAGCTTCAGCTATAATATGAGATTTGGGAATCTCTTCCAATCCACTAAAAGGCACTTTGTCAGAAATAGGTATTCCCAAGAGATGGGCATACTCCTCCAACGTAGGCACAAGCTGATAATCAGGAAAAGTGAAGCAATGGTAGAGAGAATCATAGAACTGAACCAAAACACTCAAGAGTCCTTCGACCACATCAGCCTACAAAACAGATAGAAGCTTCCCATGGCGTTGTTTGAAGTCCAAGGGATCTAATACAAAAGATGATAGCTTCCTTAACTCTTTCAAGTCGGGACATCTGAAACTGTACTTCTTAGTGTTCCTTCGTCCACAATCCATGGTCTAAAAATATTTGCAAATAAAACCTCAGTTCCTTGAAGTTATTTTTCATGTGATGAATGTTATGATGCGCATGAATGCATGAATGCAACAATAACAAATAAGGGATCACACACGAGGCAAACAAACAAAGATCAAATGATGAATCAAGTCATTGTCAAGATCAATAATTTATTTTGGTGGATTATGGTGTTCACCTTATCAACACCCAAGTTCCATTGATATTGACAAGACTTGATTGGATCAACCAAGAATCAAGGGTTTATTGTGAGTCACGGGCATGGAGTCTGGTTAAGAACCATCCCAAAGAAGTGTACTAAGGATAAAACCTGTAGATCATGTTCTAACAAGTTCCTAGAGTCTTAATTCCATCTATCGGATATTACAGGTTAGGATGACTGACTCATCAACCCATAATATTCTCAAGAGAAACTCGTCTGAGTGTAGTATCGCGTAACAACTGTTATCAAGTCTACACTTGAACAGTCTCCGCACTACGTCCTAAATTGGCCAAGAGGGGTTAAATGTTCTACGGTCCTCAGCTTCTCAAACCCCAAATCGGAGAGAGTAATGCCTAACCACAAATAACTTGTGTGACATTCATAACTCCAAAAGGGTCTCCACTTAGTAGATGGATCTCAAGCTAACTTTTTAAGGACTACTCCACACAAGTCGAACATGACTATACCATCCTCCTATCTTAATTGCACTCAAGTTCGAGTTAGAACTCATCTCACCACTCAAAGATCACCAAGCACAACAAGAAGATTATATCATACAAACAAATATACAATTATATACACACAAAAAAGTAGGCTAAACCCACTGGAGACTACTCCCCAACAGAGTCGCCACTTAATTTCTGTCGCGGTAAATTCATGACCATCAAGCTATGGATAAACTTAACGTCAATTAAACCAGAATTGCCACCGCGCTTTTATTGTTTCCAAGGGAAAAGGGAAAAGTACGAACAAAACCCAAAGATAAGAAGTTTTCAAATAAAAAATAATAAAATTCCAGAGATTACAGGTAAGGGGGTTGGTTACATAGAGGGAAGGTGTTATCACCTAAAGTGTCCTAGGTACTCCTAGGGAGCCCTTTCTTGTGTGCCTATGTGTTTTTGTATAAAAAGATGTTTACAATAAATAGAGTGGAGGGATGAGAAAATAATTCATTAATTATATTTTTGTGTTTGACAAGACCTTCGGACTTGTGCCTACGTACCAACATAAAAATGAGGGATCAAAACCTCGTAGTTCGTGGTAACAATTTCAAAATGAATGCATTGATTTTAACAAAAAAATTTAAGTTTAACAAAGGCACAAAAGGCCTAAAAAGGTTTGAATGAGTGTTATTTCTTTTTGTCTTTTGAAATTTTAAGTCAAGTATAGTTAAGTTCATTTATAAATTTGATTAAGAAAAGAGTTTGAAAATGCAATGGCATAAGGCCAAAGTTTCTAATTTGCAATAAAGTCAAGATTTGGAAATCACAAGTAAAGAATATTTTTAAAGGAGGGAGAGATTTGAAATTAAAGAAGTGGGGAGGAGATGAAGAGACTAATCCTAAGAAAAAATTAAAAGTTAAGAATTGAAAAGATCTGACAAGTGGACTTCAATCCAATAAACAAGAATGTCATATAGAAACCCAAATTTCCCTTGGACTTTAGAATCCAGCAAGATCAATACACAAATAGAAAGATGAAGAGAAAGGAATCAAATAAAGATAGCCACATCCAAGCTTAGCAACTCCATAATCTTCTTCATCATCTCCCATGTATCATATGAAATCAGAGATAGGAATTTTGGCATAAGTTCAAAGTAACAGCTTCAATAAGACCATGTAGCAGATGAACTCAAATGAGATCTCAATACTTGCTTCAGATGAAATTTTAGTTCACAAGCACTTGGTTTCAGAAAGTTGGCATTGACCAAGTCCTTTTGCATAGGGAGTGTTGCCTAATTCTAAGTCCAATGTCTCAGAACAAAACCAACAGTCCACAGAAATGTCTTTTAGGATTTTTGTTGTTATTATGTATATTAAGGTCAAATGACCACAAACACAAACAAATATATACAATCACAAGATAATCACAAAGTATGGTTCAAGTGAGCTAAGTGAAAATGGAGTTAAAATAAACAAATTAAATGGTATGAATAATGGCAAATGAATAAAGACTTGAATTTAAAATTCATAAAAGTAAATGGCTTGAAATTAAATGTTAGTTGTTAGTTGATTAGAAGTTAGTATTGCTTTTGCTTTTCAATGTTTAAGTCATTCTTTGGAGAACACTCAACCCATTATTCACAAGCATGGATCCTTGAACCAAGGCATCTTCCAAAGGAAGGAAAAAAAGTCAAGTTTCCACACAATACCATGAAAGAGGGGAGACTTACTATCTCACTTACTAGAATGTTATGCTTTTTGCGTCAAAATTTAGCGATATGTTAAGCAATCGTAATTGGACTTATGTAGAAGTCACAACTATTTGAGACCGGGAAATAGAAATTTTAGTGTTAATGCATGTTAGAGATATAGTATTATGAACCATACTCCTAAAATATACCACACTTAAAAGAAAATGCAAAAGGGGTGGACCTAATCTCATCCACACTTATGTTGATTTTTCAATCAACTAGCCTTAGGATATAGAGATATCATAGGTCCATGAAATGAATGAGAAGAGAATGGGATTGAGATGAAGAGGGAGGGGAAATGGAATCAACACAAATTGGTCAAAGGAGGACTTTTATCAAATTAAAATCATTCATTCATTTTGGGAGATGAAATGTACATTTCATCAATCCCCTAAATCCAATGATTTTAACTCAACAAAGTCAAATCAACCTTGACCAAGGCCCAACAACACAAGTCAAACTAAACAAGTCAATATCAAAAGCTCAACACAATTTATTTTGCATTTAAACAATTAAAATCAATTAAAAACTGTATTAAATTAAATTATGGTTGGTCAAAAGCCTAAAACCTCATCAAAACACCAAATAAATGGCCATGAGATTTATCATAGGTCAAACAAGGTCAAAGGACCTTGGAGAAAAAAATTCATTAATTTTGGAAACTTAAAACTATTTTTAAACAATTAAAAATATTCAAAAAAAACAATTAAATCATGAAAAATATTAATAATGATCAAAAAAATAATTTTAATTCATAAAATGAAATAGGAATTTATTTAAATTTTTTTGGTGAAAGTTTCATATTTTTTGGATCAATATTAAAATTAATATGATTTAATGAAAATAAGTCAATTAAATCAAAAATCAGAAAATAGCAAAAAACGTGGACCACTTGATCTGCCTCATTAGTTGAGGTGGCATATCAAGTGGATCAGAGCGTGCATTCCATGATGGACCCTAGTCAATGTGCCACACACGTGGTAGTCAGTTTGTACGCTCAAGATTAAAACAAAATAGATGGATCCTATGGTTCTGAGACACGCCAATGCATCGCCGGAGCTGTAACTCCGGTCCTTTTCTCCGGTGGACCTCTCCGGACTGGTCCACCTTCAACCATCACCAAAATAAAAAAAAAGGATATGAATTTTAAGTATAAATGCTCAGGAGCTCGAATCTGGCCTCAATTTCATCTAACTCCCAGTATATTGAAAGATATAGGGAGTTAAATTTTGAGGATCATGACCTGAGTTACTTTGATTTGACCTCAAAGCAACTCAATATTCTTACCTACATTGGTAGGACTTCAGACAACCAAAAATCAAGAAGAATTATGGAGAATTGGGTGAGAATCGAAGAAAAGAAAAAGTGAGAAATTCACCTTCGCTGCAGGTCCAGATGAACATGATTTTGCTTCCACTTGCACTTTGCCTTGCACTGGACACTTGATGGAATGGAATTGAATCAAAAAGGAAGCAGGACTCTTGGAGATTTGAATCTCAAAACAATGGAGATTCAAACTCGATTTCCAATGGAAATCATCAAGGTTATCCTTTGAATGACAGGGTTTGGGGTTGGGGATTCAAAGTTGGCGCGCAGGTGTCCTCAATTCTGAATGCAAGGGTCTCTATTTATAGCCAAGGCATTGTTATTTGCACACTTGATTCAAATTTTCAAAAATAGCAACTTTGCTTGCATGGATCCATGGGTGTGTGATAGGCCCAAGTAATCATTCAATCAGGTCCATAATTGTGTACAAACATTGCTGAAGTCATGTGGAAAGGCCATGCATTTGTGTATGGAAGATTCAAGTTCACTTATGCCAAATGGTGATCTAAGTTCAAGCCATGCGCAAGTCACTCATACTTTGTTCAAATGGGATGAAATTGGACTTTTTGGAAAGGTTAGATCAAGAGGAACAATTTTCATGTTGAACACTTTTTCATTTGAATCTTGGATCATGATGAATTTTAAGTGGAATTTAGGAAAATCAAACATATCAAAAAACATTTCTAAGTGTCAAGCCATATGTTCACTTCTTCCACCTTGGATAACTTTTTCTACGAGCTTCAAATGAGAAACGTTCCTTAATCAAAGTTGTAGATATCTCAAATTTATTCAAAATGGTCACAAATTGGACCTCATTTGGATTTAACATGAAGGAGTTATGCATTTTAGAAGTTGAGGAAAATCACTTGTTCAATGGCATGGGTCCAAAATGACCTATAATGTCTCATCATATCACATGCATTTAAACGTTGAATTTTCTCTTTCACCAAACATAAAAGTTGAAGTAGGCATCTTGAATTTAATTATGAAACTTGAATAGCTTTCATAACATAAAAATTGAGCGAGTTATGGCCTTGGGAAGTTGACCTTCAAATTAGGGTTTAGACAAAATGACCTATAATCTTTCACCATAAAAAACGACTTTCCAAGAAAAAATAGCTCTAGACCTCAACATGAAAGTTGTTTGGAATGTCATTTTGAGTAACGTTTATCTTGGAATAATTTTCATATGACAAAAAGTATAGGAGATAAGGTCTAGGGAACCCCAGTTTTGATCAATTGACTTCCTCTGGTCAACCACCATGAACCAACTTGCTATCTTGAAATTATCTTGACTTTTGGGGCTCATGGAGGATCATATATGCATAAGATGATGAAATTTGAAGTATACCTTGAAATATTTGATCAATTATTGAAGAAGCTTGTTGAAGAAGTTACACAAGATACCTAGATGAATTAGGGTTTCCAAGGAAAACCAACTCCAAACTCTTGATGATTTCTTGATAAAAATAACATGTGAAGACCATGGGGATCCATATATGATGCTTAGAGCCATATTAAACCAATTCTTGATTGAACTCCTTGCATTGAGGGTCTTAAATCCTAGATGTGAGCTTGATAGATCAAAGGTGAGCATGTGCCCTACCTACAAAAGAGTTGGATTATACAAATACATATTTTTTTGGTATTTTGGTTAGTAGATGATAAAAATACAAAGTATGATACAATCAAATGATGCTTGTTGATCTCTCCCAATGCAAACCAAATGAATGAGGGGTAAGGAGGATGCCAAGATGTGATCCCAATGCCAATGCATATGATGAGATAACATGAGGGATCTTAGGGTCAAAATTGGGGTCTTACAGAGGGGGATATCGGTTTTTCTACAGGAAACCATAGACTTTACATACATTATTCTCAGGACGTCAGACCTTTGATCCTGCATCGAGCAGTATGCACAGATTATCCGGATTGTTTTATGTCATTAACATACTCTATCACATATCATTATCGCATTGTTGTACATATGCCAAAGTTTTAACCTTGAATTATTATGCCATCGATGCTCTGAATCTATAGATATTGCATACCTATTTGCATTCCATCCCGAACACGTGCATTCATGCATTTTCATCTCATACCTATCATCCAAAAAAATCCCACCTTGTCCTTTCCTCAGACAAAAAGACGATAAATCTTCGACACCAGTACTTCACAAGAGCTAACAAGTCAAGAATTATGGCAGATCTGGAGCAAGAGAATGCTATGTACAAGGAAACCTTTGCTCAGTCCCGAGGCGGGTTGAACTCTTTCCAAGGTAACATGAACACCATAATGGAGTACCTTCAAGCTCATAAGACTACTACCTCTACTTCTGCTTCTAATCCTGCTATTGCTATAGTTACCGATGTTATAGCTGTCACCACTTCTGTTGATGCTGTTGTGGACACTGTGATTCAACCGGTGGTGAGCCAACCTATCTATCAACCAGGTCCTAGTAGGCATGTTGCTGCCTATCCCTGGGGGTTACTTCCAAACTTTAATCCCTAAGTTGCTAACGGGGATGCATTTATGCCATATCAACCATATGTTATACATCATGCCAATGATAATTCTGTCGCCCATTCTTAGGGCATGACCGCTCACTCTCCTCAAATGGTTAATACCGACAATCGTGAGATCAATCTAGAACAGGCTCTTCAAACTTCTACATTAGTGATTATTGAAACTCCTAATGACAATGAAGATGAATACATAGGTCCTACCTTTCACTTCCGTCTTCCTCCTCGAGCTACTCACCCCGCTGTTCAGAATTTGAATCAGGTTGTTCAGATACCTCCTCCTTATCCTGGGGCATCTTCTGCTGTTGCACCTCCATTTGTGTATCTTAGGGAACCCTATGCTCCATATTAGAGTCAGTATGGTTAGAATGTTGGTTAGATGGTGAATCCGGGATTGATGTATCCTCAAGGGTATCCCCAATTTACTTCTCCTCCAGTTATTTCCCAGGAAGCTCCTCAAGGTGTTCAACTTCCCAATCATCAAGTTAATCCTCAGACTGCTAATCAGATTATTGTTGGTTCAGATCAGAATAGATAAGCAGACTATAGGTCACTAGATGAAAGGATCAGAGCCATTGAAGGTTTCTCTACTTATGGTATGGATGATGCTAAGGACTTGTGCTTAGTTCCCAATGTGGTGCTTCCACCTAAGTTAAAAGCACCAAACCTACCAAAATATAAGGGTTTAAGCTGTCCAAGAAGTCATGTCATCATGTATTGTAGGAAGATGGCATCCTACATTGATAATGATGAACTTCTCATCCATTGCTTCCAAGACAGCTTATCTGGGGCATCCTAGGATTGATATATGAGCTTAGAACGCAGTAAAATCAGATCTTGGAAGGACTTGTCTGAAGCCTTTCTCAAGCAATACAAATATAACTTGGACATGGCTCCCACCAGATTACAGCTGCAAAATCAAGCCTGCAAGCACAATGAAACATTGAAAGAATACGCCCAGAGGTGGCGTGAGATGGCTTATAGAGTTAAACCTGCATTGACAGATGCTGAATTGGTTGATATCTTGATGAGCACACTCCAAGGTATGTACTATGAGAAGATGGTTGGTAGCTCGTCATCCAACTTTGCCGATATAGCGACCATTGGAGAATGCATTGAGAATGGACTGAAAATCGAAAAGATTTTTATTTTCTACTCTATCTTTTATTTTTAATTATTTATATATAGTATATTAGTTTATTTTATGGTAGTATTATATCATCCAATTACTTTTATTATTTTTGTTAATTTATAAGCATCAATAAATTATTATGTTTGGAAGTTGGAATTTTATTTCGAATTGTTATTCAACTTATTTGTATAAATAAATTCATAGATTTTTTTTTCATATATCTTATAGTCATGAAATTTATGTCAAAAAATTTATTTCATACATATTTTTTGAATTTATATAAACTGAATTAGAAGTCATGCGATCCGATCAGTGAGTCACTGGTCCGACCACTAACCCATTGATCTAATACCTTGATTGGGTCGATGATCGATCCATATTTTATAACATTGATGAAAACTACTTGATGTTGATCAAGTATTTGATTTTTTTATCTTTAAAAGAAAGATTGATTTTATTAACAATTAATTAATTAATTTTTAACTAATAAATAAATAAATGAAATAAAATAAGAGATAATAAAAATAAAATAAAAGTAACAAAAGGAGGGTGCAAGCATGCTAATGCGCGTAGTAGCAAAAAAACACAAGCATGTGCTTGGCCCAAAAATAAATAAGAAACTAAAAGGTAAGGGGTGCAAGTATGAGAATCAAGGGGAAAGCATGGCAAAAACGTCTAGGTCCAAGGGTTGAGAGGCCCAATTTGAATAGAAACAAAAAATAAGGCTTGGTTGACCATTGACCCATATGTGGCACATGATTAGGATTAGGTGGCTCAGATTGCATGCTTTGATCGAAACAAGCGTGGACATTAGCGTGGCCTACTTGGAAATCAAACTCCATCAGAGGACTATGGTTTCAAGGTCCATAGTGGACGCTCATGGGGATCCCACACAAGATCCCATTTTCAAATTATCCAAAACTTGCCAATGAGTGCAAGGCATGTGAAAATTTTGAATTCAAAATGGACAAAACAAAGCCATCAGATGCATCTAATGGCTCATGTTAAACTTGGCACAATTCAACATCTTCTTCCTCGTTCTCTCATTTTCTCTCTCGATCTCAAATTCCACCATGAACAAACAGTCCAAAATAATGCAAAAAAATGCTGTAGGATCATACATACATCAATGGCAAGAGCACATGGATGATTAGCATACAACAAACAATCTCAAAAAAGGAGAAATCGAAGGATCGATGTTCATGCAAAATAGAGCTCGATTTGGTCTTGATTCCAACCATCACATGATATTAGGCATATGTATGAGTTCAGAACAACAATATGAAGCTATGTAGGTAGTTATATCAATGAAAATCAAACACAAATCGTGAATCTGGAAAAATCAAGCATTAACGTGAAGAACACATTGACCTACTTTTCAAATTAAATGGTCATGAACATGAATTAGAGTAAATGATTATGGGGGAAAGACTCAGCGCATGTGTAGCTACATAACCGTATCAAGAAATTGTCTAAAAAGTGGAGAAATATACCTGATCATAGATTGAAATTTTTCGGCGAGGATGGTGATTCCGGCAATGATTTTCCAGATTTTGGCCAACTTCCAACTTTTAGGTAACGCGTTTTTTTTCTTCTTTCTCTGTGTTTCCTCCTTCTACTTCTTCGTCTACTCCTCTTCCACCAAACTTTCTTCTGAAATAAGATTCAAACCACGATGAATCCCTTGATGTGTTTTCTCTTTCCTCCAAAAACGAGTTGTAGTGATGATCCCTAATGAACTGCACTCAATGCAAACTCTGGAAGTTGCTCACGGTCAAGAACAACCACTCAAAGTGCATAGTGATTCAAGCTATTTGGTGAAAGGTGAATATTTGGATTCAATGTAGTTTGCTATGCTCAAAGTTGGATTTCGTTCTCCTTTTTCTCTGTGTGATTTGAGTTGTTTATATAGGATAGGATTTAAGCTAGGATGGTGAGCATGCTATTATCATTGTGATTGTGTGAAAGTGGAAGATATTTTGATAAGTTTTTATTGAATCCGTGTGAGGGAATAGTGAGGAAGGAACGACTTTCTCATGATCAGTGAGTTGGCATTTTGCAATGTTGGTGTGCATTTTCACTGGTAAAAAAAGAATAATACAATTTGTAAATTTACACCCGTTTTACAAAAAACGGGTGTAAAAAGCAAATGCGGTGGCAGTTTTGTAAATAAAGTCTTATTTTGAATTTTAGTACGTAACAATAGACACCCTATTTTTAAATAACGGGTGTAAATTCAAATATTATTTATTATCAACTCTATATTACACCTGATATTCAAAAAAAGGGTGTAAATTTAAAAATAAAAATAAAATATTCGTGCCTTAAACAATAACTTTTATTATTCTTATTTGTTTAATCTTAAATTTTCTTAAAAAAATAATAAATTTTAATATTAATATATAACAATAGACACCCTATATTTAAAAATAGGGTGTATAATTATAACAATATAAATGACTAAATTTATATTAAACCCGTTATATTAAAATAGAGTGTAAATTTTGGAATATTAATATAACAATAGACACCCTATATTTAAAAATAGGGTGTATAATTATAACAATATAAATGACTAAATTTATATTAAACCCGTTATATTAAAATAGGGTGTAAATTTAGGAATCCCTAAGTACAATTTATCATTACCGCCTAAAATATAACCATGACTTCTCATGTTCCAAATTTTCTTTTCATTTCACATTTTAGAAACTTTTCATCATCGATGAAGTGCAAGAAATAGTGAAAAAGGAACAAAGAACGTGATTGCTCGGAAATCTTCACAACCCACAACGGCTTCATCATTCTTCTTTACCGTTTTCTATACTCTCTTTTACGCTGCTTTGGATATTAAAGTTGATTCATTCGTTGTTGTTCTTACTTTTCTTTGCTGGGTTTCTTCTAGTTTCATCGTTAATTCCATCAGTTTCGAACTCGCTTGGAAGGTACTTTATTCATTTATTCGTTTGTTTTCATTCATCTACTCATCAAAATTATTTTAACCATTGTGCTGGACGATCTTTACTCATCAAAATTATTTTAACCATTGTGCTGGACGATCTTTACGAAAGCTACTAGCAGCTGCTCGACGACTCATCGAAGAAGGTTTTTTCATCTCCATAGAAACATAACGCAACATCAACAACGGGTTATTGATTTGCAAGTTTGAGACAATCAGGTAAATCTTTTTCCCACTGCCTCTATAATATTTGAACACATGGTTGATTTTGAATGTTGTGTTAATTGTTTTGTGCATTGGTTGTGTTGATTGTTTTGTGCATTGGTTCTGTTTGGAATTAACATTGAAACAGTTTTTGTATATTTTCGTATGGTTCTATTATTCTGATCTCTTTCACAGATTGTGTAATGCTGAAACAGTTTGAGTATGTTTCAGCTTCTTGTTTGATTTTCATTTAAAATTGTAGTATCAATGTTATGATTGAACGTTTAGGGCATTTTCCGCGAGTTCCCAAGCCCAACGACAATTCCAAGATGGGATTTTCATTGGAATTTGCTGGCATGCTTAACAGAGCCTGCCTGTTCTTTTATATTAGGATTGTTGGATTTGTCGCAAGCCTGCTTAACAGAGCATGCCTGTTCTTTATGTTCATGAGTCTGCATATGGTAAGCTATTTGGTAAGCTATTTGGTCTATATTCAATCTTGAAATCGTACCCCAGAAATTTCTGTAACCACGTCTGTTGTTCAGAAGTTTGCAGTGATTGATCCATCAGGATTTTCATACTTCTTTGATCTGTTCTAGTAATAAACTTGTTTCCCAACAAGTTGTGTTTGAACTTGGCTAGTGCTTCTGTAATTGCCAATAGCTCTCTGATGTAGGCTGAATGTTTCTACATTCTAGGTGCTAATATTTTTGAAAAATAGGTTATAGGGTGTCCATTCTGAACCAACACTTCCCCCACTCAAATGCCCGATGCATCAGTCTCCAATATATGGTTATAAGAATTTTGGCAATGCCAACACGGGCTGCAATGGAATGGCATCAGTCTCCATTGCAAAACTTTCTCAATTATGCAGACACTATTATAGGTAACTATATTTTGTGGAGATGGATTTAAATAGCTTAAAGGATTAGCCAACTGAACAATTCTGATAAACAGTTATGAAGCGTCAATATGGATACAACCTTACCTAGTGGAGCAGTAACCAACCCCGTGAACGTCTAGGACATCCGAGCACCAGTGCCCAATACTTTCTTTGTAGGATTCTATTTTCCGTGCCAATCTATTTAAGCTCAATACTTTCTTTGTGTGGCATTTGCTTCTCTGTTGAAAGATGAAAACTACCTAGAAGTTATAGTAATTGTTTAATTGACTGCAATATGCTTTGATTCATACTGCGGTTGAACTTTCCTCTTCATCCATTATGAAATACTGATGCTTCAGAATTAAATTAAATTTACTTTTCAATCACCCAAACAACCAAGCTAGGGGTTGCCTTGTGTCTTTCCATATAGAACTGTTTCTTGGTAGGTTTTACACTCGCAGCCATAGTATTGCTCAGTTGTAGTGCTTCAGAGCATCCACTTTGTTCACTGCTACAAAATAAAATATTAATCATACAAATATTCATTAACAAATGCCAACAAAACTAAATATTCATTAGAACTTTGGAAGCTAAATATGGAGAAAAACCGTCAGTTCTTTCAAAAATGTTGTGTGTACGTACTTGAACCGCTCCTTTAGACACAATGTCTCCACAAAGTCTGTCAGAATTGCGAACCAGATTGCTAAGTGCACCTGCTGCATTTGATTTGGTTTTGTCCTCCTCTGCTATAATTCAGCGTTGTTCGCTAGTTTTGCTTCTGAGTTTGTAAAATTAGTTTGCTAACTGTGTTTTTAGTTGTCAATTTAGTTGTCACTAACTTAACACATTTATGATCAAAATTATGGTTTCCTCACAAGACTAGTTGTATTATTTATAAGAAACACTAGTTGTATTATACTTGTAAGTGCATCTTTTAACTACAATTCTTTTTGTTCTTTACATAGTTATGGATCGTAGTTGGATGCAAAAAAATCGCCTATCCGAGGAGTATAAGAAAGGAGTGTTAGAGTTTTTGAAATTTGCTGAAACTAATCTTCCTGAAAGTAATGGAAGATTTCACTGTCCTTGTGCTAAGTGTGTAAATATTGCACCTTTAGAGGCTCACATCGTATGGGAACACTTAGGAGTTAACGGGATTTGTCAAAATTATACAAAGTGGATATGGCATGGTGAATTGTCTGACGCGCCAAAGGCCTCTCCTAAAGAAGAGTTTGATGTAGAGATGGGTGATCGTCTAGAAGATATGATCCGTGATATTGGACAAGACTCTTTTCAACGGGCAAATATACATGATACTCTTTGCAATGACAGTAAAATCCCTTTGTATCCAAATTGTAAAAACTTCACACGACTGTCGGCTGTGCTAAGATTGTTCAATTTGAAGGCGATTAATAGTTGGACAGATAAAAGCTTCACACAATTGTTAGAGTTGTTGAAGGAAATGTTACCGGAAGAAAACATGTTGCCGAACCGGGCCTATGAGGCAAAAAAGATATTATGTCCAATGGGTATAGAATATAAGAAAATACACGCATGCCCTAATGACTGCATATTGTATTGGAAAGATAATGAAGAGAAAGAAAAATGTCCCAAGTGCATGACATCACGCTATAAGAAGAAGAGTGATGATGAAGGTTGTGATGTGACCACAAAGGGTCCTCCAGCAAAGGTGTTATGGTACCTTCCAATTATTCCAAGGTTTAAGCGATTGTTTGGTAATTTAAATGATGCGAAGAATATTAGATGGCATGCAGAAGAAAGGAAGTGTGATGGAAAAATTCGGCATCCAGCCGACTCTTTGCAATGGAAGAAGGTTGATACTTTATTTCCAGACTTTGGCATTGAACCAAGAAACCTTAGGCTTGGACTTTCTACTGATGGAATGAATCCATATGGTAGTTTAAGTAGTAACCATAGTTCATGGCCCGTTCTCTTGATTATCTATAATTTATCTCCTTGGTTGTGCATGAAGAGGAAACATGTTATGTTATCTATGATGATTTCTGGACCAAAACAACCAGGAAATGACATAGATGTTTATCTAAGCCCGTTGATTGATGACTTAAGAAAGTTGTGGGATGAAGGAATTGATGTATTTGATAGTTTTTCAAATGAAACTTTCAAATTGCGGGCTATGTTATTTTGCACCATCAATGACTTTCCAGCTTATGGTAACTTGTCTGGTTATAAAGTTAAGGGGCATAAAGCATGCCCTATATGTGAAAAAGATACATGCTACCATCAATTAGAGAAAGGAAAAAAGACTGTTTACCTTGGACACCGAAGATTTCTTAATCATAATCACCCATATCGAAGATTGAAAAAGGCTTTTAATGGATATCAGGAGTATAAAGTTGCCCCAAAGGCCTTAACTGGAGAAGAAGTCTATCATCGGGTGAGGAACATAAGTGTTAGTTTTGGAAAAAAACAAAAAAAGATTACAAGTAATAATATATGGAAGAAGAGTTCAGTGTTCTTTGACCTTCCATATTGGTCCAGTCTTGATGTAAGACATTGTATTGATGTAATGCATGTGGAAAAAAATGTGTGTGATAGTGTAATCGGAACACTTCTTAATATTCAAGGTAAGACCAAAGATGGTTTAAATTCTCGTTTAGATATGGTTAAGATGAAAATAAGAGAGGAGTTAGCTCCTCAACCAAGAGGTAACAAAACCTATTTGCCACCGGCGTGTCATACATTGTCAAAAGAAGAGAAAAGAAAATTTTGCCAGTGTCTACAAGGTGTGAAAGTGCCAAATGGATACTCCTCAAATGTCAAAAGTCTCGTGTCAATACAAGATCTCAAACTAATTGGTTTAAAATCTCACGATTGCCACATTTTGATGCAACAACTACTACCTGTGGCTATTCGTGGCATCTTGCCAAAAAATGTCTGACATGCCATAACTAGATTGTGCTTATTCTTTAATGATATTTGTAACAAAGTGATTGACCCTGATAAATTGGACGAGATGGAAAACGAGTCAATTATTATCTTGTGTCAGTTGGAGATGTTTTTTCCTCCTTCATTTTTTGACATCATGGTTCACTTGATTGTTCATCTAGTTAGAGAGATTAGATTGTGTGGTCCTGTTTATTTAAGGTGGATGTATCCTTTTGAACGATACATGAAGATATTGAAAGGCTATGTGAAGAATTATTATCGTCCTGAAGCATCTATTGTTGAAAGGTACATCACAGAAGAAGCCATTGAATTTTGTACAGACTATTTGTCAGATGCAAAACCTGTAGGACTACCCAAGTCTCGTCATGATGGAAGATGTGACGGTAAGGGTACACGTCTAAAGGTTAAGCATATGGGCGAAGGGGAAGTTTTTCAAGCACATTTGTATATATTGAATAACACTGACGAGGTTCATCCATACTTGAGTACACATCAAACCATTGTCAAAGCTAAAAACCCTCGTATGACTGAAAAATGGGTGTTGAAAGAGCATAACAGAACATTCTCAAAATGGTTTAAAACCAAGATTATGAATGATGATAATGCTTCTGATACATTAAAGTTTCTAGCATACGAGCCTAGCTTTAATGTTTTATGTTGGAGTGGGTACGATATAAATAAGTTTTCTTTTTGTACAAAATCACAGGATGACAAGAGTACCATGCAAAATAGTGGGGTAATGATAACAGCTTCTTCAATGCACTTTTCTAGTTCAAAGGATAAAAACCCTGTCTTGGCATCCACAGCTTACTTTGGCGTTATAGAAGAGATATGGGAGCTCAATTATGTTAAGTTTAAAGTTCCTATTTTTAAATGTAAATGGGTTAATAGTAACAATGGTGTGCAAACTGATGAATTAGGATTTACATTGGTGGACCTTGATAAGGTAGGATATAAGGATGAACCTTTTATCATGGCAGCTCAAGCAGTACAAGTATTTTATGTAAAGGATCCCTCGAACACTAGGTGGTCTGTTGTCCTCCAAAGAAGAAACATGAATTATAGTGATGAAAATGAAGATTCAACTCTAGACATTGATCACAATACTTCTTTTTCAACACAAAGGCCTTATTTTAATGATGAAAATGAAGTTGATGATGTTTATGCCATTCGTTATGATCATCAAGAAGGGATTTTGGAGGATAATAACAAATAACCAAGAAAAACCATCTATATTTTACTAATAACTATATTTTAGTTAATAAATTGTTATTATGTTTATTATTCATTTTAATTTTAGTTTTGACTAATATTGTTTTCTCTCTAAACAGGAATTATGGATAAACCATCTAGCTCTTCACCAAAAAAAAAGAAGACTAGAGGTGTCACAGCATTGCTACGTTTCATTGCCAAACTTCCTGATGGTGAAAAATATCAAATTGATTTTGATCCTGATACCTTCCAACCCATTGGTCAGTATGCTGCAAAGTTTAAAAGTTATTTGTCATTCATTGCACGTAGCAAGGTTAGTATAAATGAAAAGCAATGGAAAAAGATAAGCGATAAGTTGAAGGACGTGATATGGGACGATATCACGGTATGCATTTTTAATTAATTATTTTAAAGTTATTATCTATAATTGCTTCAATTACTAACACTCCTTATGTTTTGAAGTGTAAGTTCACTTGCCCCACTGATAAAGAATTTAGGAAGCATTGGTTTGTTTATATGGGGGAACGATTGAAGCAATTTAAGACATTGCTCTCAAATGTCTATATATTTGGGAAAGGAGATAAGCATGGAAATACAACTCCATTTGAAAAGTATAAATTTATCAAAGAAGAAGATTGGGATTTGTTTGTCCAGACTCGACAAAAAGAAGATTTTCAAGTTAGTTAAATTTGTAGATTTATTTTTATGTTATCTAAATTGATTTGGTTTTTGACGTTTAGTTTAATGTGATTTATTTGTAATAGGAGAAAAGGCTAAAAGGAAAGACACATGCATCAAAGAATATCCACCCTCATATTTTGTCTCGTGGTGGTTATGAAAAACTTAGGGCCACCGTAATGGAAGAGAGGAGGAAAAAAGTGATTGAAGAGGCCAAAGGTGATGAAAGTTTGATGGTTGACCCTCCCGAACTAAAGCGATATGAGGCATGGTTGATGGCTCGACAGAAGCCATCGGGAAATTTTACATCTGAGGCAACAAACTTAGTAGCATCTAAGATTGTAAGTAATAAAAGATTTATTGATAAATTTAAATTTCATTCATAACTTAGTAATCATTTTACATCATTTTTATATGTATCTAAATGTTTTAGGGAGAGTTAGTGGAAAAAAATACACAAGGTACTATTGTCTTTGAAGGGCGTGACGATATCTTGACTGTTGCCCTTGGAATAAATGAACACCCTGGTCGGATCCGCACTGCTCCTAGGGGTGTGGGCTTTAAGAAATTCTATGGAAAAAGTTCACGCTCCACCTTAGGAGGTGTCTCTCAAGATGACCTTCTAGCCCACCTTCAAGCCTTGGAGCAAAAAATGAATATAGATTTCCAACATAAATTACAAAAACATCTCCAACAACAAAGAACAGAGCTCCAACAACAAATGCAAAAAGAGATGCAAGAGGAGAGAGCTCAAATCCAACAAGGAATGAAACTCCTACAACAGATGCAATTGGAGCTCCGCTCCGAGAGGCCTAAAGAGATGTTTATAAAAGAGGTATGCGTAACTGGATACAATTAATCTACTAAAAATTAGAAAAAAATTAATTTAATTAATGTTCACTTGATACAGCATGTAGAATCTGTGGGTACGAGCACTAACGGAAGTTGCTCAAAGGTTATGACTACTGAAGATTTAACTAAAAAAATGGATGCTTCTGAAGATTACCTCAAAAAGATTAACAATCTCAAGGAAAATTCATTCTCTCTAGATTTGGATCATGAAACAAGTGAACTCTCAGTTTTTATTGATAGGGTGGATCTTAATGAATTAACTTCCAGTATTAAATGGCTATCCACATCTATCTTGTCTTTATGGTGCACGTAAGTATCATATTCTATTGTTAGTTATTTTTTTTATGTATCAAATATAATTAATATTTGTTTCAAAAATTTAGATATCTACATCGCATGTGTATCTCCAAGAATTTCAACAAACTATTTGGGTTTCTCGATCCAAATAGGATACTAGTTCACACAAAACCGGCCGAAGTTATTCAAACATACATACAAAATAAGTTGGATGGAGAGCCAAAAAAATGTTATTTAGGACCATTGCTAAATAGGTAAGTACATGTTTCCTTCAAGGTTTTATCGTTTTTCATATGTTATTTTGTAATATTTAAATTTTATTGATTCTAACACTTTTTTTTTGTAAATTTACAGCAATCACTGGCAATTGTTTGTCATTTGTCCTGAAGATAATATTATTTTTTGGTTTTGTTCATTAAACAGATCTCCTAAGAAAAATATTAAGGTCATATTGGAGGGGTAAGAAGCCTAAATAGAGAGATATCATTTATACTAAATTTTTGTACACATAGTCTTTATATTTATAACTTACTTCGTTGACAACTCTTTTATCAGAGCTCTAGAAGGTTATCATTTATTAAGAGGTATTAAGAAGAAGAAGCCTAATTGGAAGAATATTATGGTAAGATTTGTTTTACTATATTGTCGTTTCTTGGAATACTGGTGTGTTGACTTGATTTTTTAGTTCTTGAAAGATACCATTTATAAAGAGGTATTAAATGCCCATATATCTTGATTATTTATATTATTATAAATGAGATAAAGAAAAAGAAAATTCCGATTTTATAATTGCAAGTGATATATTTGTAAGTTATCATTATAAACATGTAGTATATTTATTACTGAATTGCACTTATGGTGATAAAATTATAGTTGTACATGCTCTGAACCAACTAAAATTGTATGTGTTTCTATGTCGAGTGAAGAAAGTTAGTGTTGGTACAAATTTTGTGAAAAAGGAAAAAAGTTTGTGATGTTGTTGTTTTTGGTGGCTTTAATGTAACTAGGAGTTTATATGCAGGGGCATCAACAAGATAACGGATGGGCATGTGGATATTATGTCATGAAAAATATGTTTGACATTATTGATGCTTGTATTGTTGAAAGATTCAATGAGGTATTTTATATTACATATATTTAATGAAAAACATGTAAATTATTGTTTTAACATGTAGTTGTTTAATTTATTATATGTTTGAACTTGCAGATATTCACAGACACCTCATCATATGAAAAAGAGTCAATTGATCACATCCGACAACTTTGGGCTCAATTCTTTTTGCAAAAGGTTGAAGAGCAAGAGAACCAGGAAAAGAAAGATTTAATGACAAAACAGAAGCGATTAAAAAAAACTTATATATAGATATATTTTTGTTCCATGAATGATTTATTGGTACAAGTTACATGAACAAAGTGGTTGAATTTTTTTCTTACATGAATACAATTTTTGTTGATGTATGACTTGGTGCAAGATTCTAAAGATTAGAGAAATGTTTGTTTTGGTTATTTTTGTTTTTTATTGAATATCCAGGAATATATAAAAATATTTGGTTTAATGAAATTTCAAATAAAATATTTTTAAAAAAATTGAGATATTTTACACCCTTCATACACAAAATAGGGTGTAAATGTGTTAAAATTAAATGTAATTATAAGATATTTTACATTTGATATATCAAAAATAGGGTGTAAATATTTGTCATTTTACACCCGTTTGAATTATAATAGGGTGTAAATTCGTTTAACTTCAATGTATGTAGGTGACAATTTACACCCGTTTTATATTAAATAGGGTGTAAATTTCCTAAAATTCAATGTATATATCTACCAATTACACCTTTTTTTATCTAAAACAGGGTGTAATAGGTGACAATTTACACCCGTTTTATATTAAATAGGGTGTAAATGTCTTAAAATTTAATGTATATATCTACCAATTACACCCTTTTTTTAAATCTAAAATAGGGTGTAATATATTCTCTTTTTACACCCGTTTTAAAACGGGTGTAAATTCTTCATACATATCTCACCCTTTGAATTTACACCCTATCATAACGGGTGTAATATGTATAAAAAACGGGTGTAAAAGCTTCTTTCTGCACTAGTGTTTGCAGCTGTATTTGTGGAGGGAAAATAGTGGGAAAAAATCGTGTGCAATCAACTTATGAACGATGTGCAAATTTTATGAACTTATGTATGTATATGTATTCTGCTATGTAATGTAATGAATGAAAATGATTGATACTTCTTTTATTCAGTTTTAATTCTTTTTCACTTTATTTATTTGTTTTGCATTTGGTTTGAATTTTGGAATGATGGTGTATGATGTGAATGAGATGTATGGAATAAAATCTAAACTTGGTTTATGTTGAACTTAGATGACGATGATGATTTGCCACAAATAGGATTCCATGTTTGATCATATAATACATGGTAATGTAATGCTATTGATTATGGTGAAATGAATGGAGAAAATTATAACTTATATTTTGCATTATAGCTTATTTATGGTGAATAATTTTTCATGGTTTATGTATGTTGAAATGTACTTTGGGATAATGGCTTATGTACTTTGCAATGGAGAATAATTAGAAACATAATCTTGAACCAAATGTTGACTTTCTTAATTTTTTTTGTTGACTTTGGCTTCTACTATCAATATAAGAAAACTAATTACCTACATAATTATATTTTAATACAAATTAAAACTAATTAAAAATGATATTTGATGCCCCAAACGTTATTTTGCATTACTCATCATCTCCATTATTAATTCTTTATTTTTTAAATTTTAAAATGCTTTTACATCTATTACCAAGGCATCGTTTAACATTCATAATCATTTTATTATATGGTTTTTATCCTTCCTTTTAATTTACATAAGTTTCCAATGGAGTTAAGAGTTTGCATTTACATATACGGTTTAGTCTACTTTTCCCACCATTAAACACTTCCTCTGCAAGATTAAAATCACCTGTCACAAGTTTCAGAAAACCTTCCACCTCCTTTACAATATGTTTCCAAAAATCATCCACCACCAGTCCAAACTCAAACCCTAAACCTTCATCTTTTGAATCTGAATCTTATCCTAAATCTGAGTATGACAGGAAAGCCAACGAAAATGAAAGTTGAAGCTTCCAAACATATTCTTGTTTCCTCTGTGAAAAGGTACGAACAAAACTCGAGATTTCCTTCAAGATGTTTCATTATTTTTTCTTTCCAGGTGTTTTAGATTCGTCATGTTTGAGCATCCTGCAAGTTTTGTTGATTCCTTTATCTTAATATCATCGCTTTTAATGATTGTGTTGCGTTGAATCATCAGTCATTAATCATATTTTATAGTATTTTTCTTCTTTGCATTCGCCTTCTTCTTTGCGTTGAATGAGATATGTACTTTTGTTCTCATATTTTGTGTTTATATTGATTGATATTTTATGTGTAGATTTTAGGATTTCTTCTTCAAATGTTCCTTACTTTTTCTTCTCTCTTTCAATTTATGGCTAATCTATTTACGATTCACATATATCTAGGTGTCTGATAAAATTTTGCAGTGAATCCTTATCATTTTATTTTCAATACTCTACTTTGTTCTTTTCATGAAAATTGAGTTTTTGTTTATAACATATTTGTTGGCATGCTTATTTCATTTTGATTGAATTTTTAATTTTATTTTCATTTTTTTTATATTTCAGTTTCTTAGATTTATAGATTGCTTAACTTAAAGAAATATATTTTAATATTGTTATCTGTGTTGTTCATAAATGTTTTTTTAAGTTTGTGTTATCCTTTATATTATTCTCTTTTCTTTGTCATTCTAGTAAAATAATTCAGTTTTCCTTATTTATCTTTCTTATGGATGTCACGATTGAAACAGTCACAAATTTCTTTTGAATCCTCTGAAATCTTTCCTATCAATATTTAGATTGTTTTATTATTGGTGTTGTTTGTTTGTGAATTTGAAAATAGACTATTGTCTTAATGTTGGTTATAGTTGAGATTCGACAAGGATACCATAATATTGTCTTTTAATGTTGGTAATAGTTGGGACTGTGTATGACTACGATACTATTGTCTTAATGTTTATCTCATTTTATAGTTCTTTTCATTAAATCTATTTTTTTAACATGGTTTATAATGGAGTTTTATTAATTATGTGTAGTTTTATAATATTGTTTTACACTCATGTTGAGGCCTTTACAATGGATTTTTCTTAATTATGTGTGTTATCTTTGGAAGTCTTTCAAATAAAATTTTATCAACGTTACCCTTACTTATTGTTATCTCTAAGGCATAACCAAACACATACCGAAGTTATTTGCTGCTTTGTTAGTCCTTTACTTGATTTAAAAAAAAATATTCATATCATTAAATTATTTTTACAAATTAATTTTTCTCTTCTATTTTCTCTGCGGATGTTATTTGTCAGTTGCATTCAGTACCATTTTTACTGTATTTTATGCATATTGAAGAAGGTTTAATCAATTTATTCATGAGTCTATTTCAATTAAACTATGTGGTAAGTTAGTGACATAACTTATATGTTTGGATGAATTATGTCTTTGATAAGTTAGTAACATAACTTTTTTATAGGATGCGTCATTATTACAAAGTTACATGGTCTATCTGATCTAGATTGCATTAATGCTCCTTAAAATTAAATACTCTTTCATTTATTTCATTTTTCACTTTTATACAATGCTTATTTAAATCATGTTATTCTATTTCTGACTTTTTTAGCTTTCAATTAGTTAAGGAAGATGTTGTTTTTCTTCAAATTGTTCGTGTACATTATCTTTGTAAGATAGTTATTTTCTATCATGGCATAATTTCTTTAAAACTCCACAATTGAAATTCAATCTATTTATTATGTGTTGTTATTCAATATGTTTTGCCAATGATTGGAGTTGTACATATTTCTCTTTATATTTATCTCTCGCAAATGTCTTGATTTTCAATCTCTTTTGCAAATGGTATGATGCTTATAGTTTTAGACCAGCGTACTTACATTCTTATAGGTTCTTATAGGTTGTGATGTATATACATGGAACTTCGACATTCTTATAGTTGTAACATTGACATATGAGGAACTTCGACTTTTACTAATATGTGTGACATATAATTAATTTCATTTTTTATTTTATAATTAAAATACACATTAATTATGATTCCACTAATCAGTATAATTTTTATTTAATTTCAATAAAATCATATCAATAATCACTAATTTTGATTTAATATCAATTATAGTAGATATCATTTAATTTTGACGACAAATGATGATATCTGATTACATTTTTTATCTCTATTTTGTAACAATATTATCAATCTTATTAAATAAAACACACATTTCCTTACTTAAATAAATCCAACTTTTAAACCCAATTTTTTTCTTAAGGCCCAATATTTCCATAATTAAAAAAATCAAATTAAACTCAATTCTCTCCTTAAATCCCAATATTTCCTTAATTAAATAAATTCAACTAAACCCAATTATTTCCTTAAATATGTTTTTTCTCATTTATTTTAATAATTATAATAATTATTGTTTTTGAACTAGAAAAACTTATTTACTACACTTAGATTTAATAATTCTATTTTTCTTTCTTTTAATAACTAAATATTTTTTAGTTACTCTACATAAAATCTCATTGTCAGAATCTCAATAAACTAACTTTGTGAGTCATGTAGTTATCTAAAAAATTTATTATCCAAAAAAACTATGTTGCATTCCATTAGCCAAATTTCATAATCAAATAAACAAATCTTTAATCCAATGTCAACCAATTTCATAATTAAATTCAAAACACTTAAAACTATGATTAGTATTGTGCGCCATTAGTCTTAAGTGATGAAGAATGAGTAAGAATTGAGCATTCCTACCCTTATTCTGATTATTTTAGATGCAGGACGTTTGACTTGTTGTTTAGAATATTCACCTCTGCCCATAGACTTTAGCTCAATCTAATCATAAACTGTTTTCGTAAATCCTTAAGGTAAAATCAACTCAACCCATCAAATCTTATTTTTTCCTTAGGACACCACTATGAAAACCCTTTTTTCAAAGATAAAATCAATCAACACACAAATATTTTATACTCTGAACTATAGAGCTCTGATTCTTCATCCCCGATGAGTGATACGTAGGCACAAGGGTCACAATCTTTGACGAGTATAGTAAACAAAAACTCCCAAAATCCGATCATTTTTTACTAAATCTTTTTTGTTTCACATCCTCTTCTTCTACTTCTTCTAGTTCTTGTTGTTAGTTTGTAGATTTGTAACAATAATATTAGAGAGGGGGCTAGCTCACCTTGCTCAGAGCTTCAAGGTGAAGCTCTGACGAGGTTTGGATTCTTTGAGCTTAAGGTGAGGTTTCTGGGTTGATTTGGACAGAGTAATGATGAGAGATTTTCTTTTTATGTTGCATAGTACCAATTTATTTATAGGAGAGATGATTTTAAACGTAAGGTGAGAATGATATACATGTGAGAATTGGTAGTTTTACTCAGATATTTTTATCATCCGTGTGAGGTTTATTTTGAGAGAGTGAGGTGTCCCCTTTTGGGAATCAATATGCCAGGGATTCCTTCTTAATCCGTGAAATTGAGGGATTTGGGTGGAGTGGATTGTGAGAATGGTTTGGCTGTCGAGATGCTTAGTTCACTTTTTTTTAAATTTTTATGGATGTGTATAATAGGTGTAAATAAGTTTACTATTTTTTTTACTGAAGTGAATCTACTTTTAATATATAAAAGTTAATTACCACCATAATTACTTAATTACCCTAATTACAATCCATAATATAGCTACTTTCATGTTCCTATAAGTAATTTCGTACTAAACTCTATTTATACTACTAAAAAATATTACCGTTATTTTATTGTTGTTGCAATCTTATCATTCCAAAATGAAATCAATATTCTGAAATCAAATTAATTATTATTGTAGTTTTTTTGCCAAATATTATCGTTACTTGATTATCTTTAAATGACAAAATGAATATTTAATTGTATAATTATATGTTATTAAATTATAACTTTAAAATTAAAAATAACTATTTAATATAGTTGATTAATATTAATTGAGTAATTTAATATTATTATTAATTTACCTACCAATTAATTATTATTATTGTTATTATTATTATTGATATTTACCCGCCATATATGATAAGAATATTTTTAAAATTTAAATAGTATATTTATTATTTGATTTGATTTGATTTAATTGAGATCCAAACTCTATAAATTAAAATCGGTTACTTATTATGAACAATAATATAGGGTCATTCCAATGTCAATCTATTATTAATTGAATTTTACATAGATGTAATTTTGCAATAACACGCTGGCATATTGAATCTTATACCGCTGTTATCTTTGCACTAACATATTTTATCCTTTCAACAGAATAATTATAGTAAATACGTACATTCTGTATACCGAATTATAATAAAAATGTATTAAAATCAAAAGCAATAAAACTGTTTACAGTAAATAAAAATATAGAATAACATCTTAAAATTCTATTCTATTTGATTATTCATTTACTTATTACTAATTTATTTATTATATAAAAATATATCAAATAAAATTTTAAATATATGTTGTGTCATTAGCATTTATTTCAACTTTTGATTTATTATTGATTTTTTATTTCAATGAATTTTTCTTTAAATATTTATGATCATGAAGAAATTAGACTATATTTTTATTTACTGTAAACAGTTTTATTGCTTTTGATTTTAATACATTTTTATTATAATTCGGTATATAGAATGTACGTATTTACTATAATTATTCTGTTGAAAGGATAAAATATGTTAGTGCAAAGATAACAGCGGTATAAGATTCAATATGCCAGCGTGTTATTGCAAAATTACATCTATGTAAAATTCAATTAATAATAGATTGACATTGGAATGACCCTATAGTATTGTTCATAATAAGTAACCGATTTTAATTTATAGAGTTTGGATCTCAATTAAATCAAATCAAATAATAAATATACTATTTAAATTTTAAAAATATTCTTATCATATATGGCGGGTAAATATCAATAATAATAATAACAATAATAATAATTAATTGGTAGGTAAATTAACAATAATATTAAATTACTCAATTAATATTAATCAACTATATTAAATAGTTATTTTTAATTTAAAGTTATAATTTAATAACATATAATTATACAATCAAAACGATGTTATATATGTGTAACATCAAAGGTTGGATCCTTTTCAGCATTTTGCCACACACCTCTATCAAACTTATATACTCTCTTTTTCCCAGGTTATTAGGTTTGTAATTTTATAGTCATCTAAATTTGCAGTTACATTAATTTTTGAATTTTTTTCAGTGAAAATGAGTAGAAAGGTTGATTCTGTGAAAGACATCAATGACTCAAAAGAAACTTGGCGTCTTGCTGTTCGAATAATGGATGTTTTGAGTGTTGTGAATAATAAGGGTATTGAACATTTGGAGATGATTGTTATGGATTCCTTGGTAAATTGCTTTTCTTTTTTTAAGTATAGATTTTTGTATGATAGTTAGTAATTACAACAAAATACTTTTTTGTATAACATATAAAAAGAAGATTATTTTCATTTTGTTAGGGTGATCGGATTCAGGTTCTTATTCGTCATGACCATTTACTGAAATGGAAATAGGTCATTAAGGAGAATATGACCTGCATTATAAACAATGGCAGTGTCTATAACAATGATTTTCAGTGGAAGGTATGTGATCATTCAAAAAAATCTGTGTTTCTTGGTGGTACCACAATGAAGGCAATCGAACTTCAAAATATTCCACCTAAAGGATATTTCTTTAAAGATTTTGGTGAGATACTTCAAGGCAAATGCAAAACCGATAGACTGGAAGGTAATTTAAATTCTATTATAACTTATATAACTTATATATTTGCAAACACATTCAATAATGAACCTTACTTTAATGTAGATATTATTGGTGCTGTTAGTGAGATAAACCATATCCAATCCAACACTCCGGGGAAGAAAGTTGTTGTTTCTGTTGTGCTGAAAGATTTGAAGTAATGCGCATTGTTTTCATAACTTATGTGTTTGATAAATTTATATATTTTGCATCACTGAATCCCATCATATAATATTGTTTATTTATATTGCAAAATAGGGGTAATTGCATAAATTGCAATTTATGGGAAACATATGGATCAAAATTTTTGGCTTACTACAATGATCCTAAAAATAATGGAGCTATTGTAATTCTGCTCACTCATGCAATGGTAAAAGATGGCCAAGGTATTACACTATCAGACTTTATAAATACATAGCTGATTTGTATTTTTCATTATACGTTCAATAATTTTTATATTAATTATACAATTTACAGTGTCAAATGCATGGAGTGGTTCCAAATTGTTGATAAATGAAGACATCCCTGAAATTCAAGATTTTATGTCTAAGTATGGATTTTATTTATTTATTTATATTCAGATTATTATACATAATTTTTAATTTCAAAAACAATCTTATTTCTATGGGTTGCCTACTAATGAACAGAAGGAGAAGCCTACTCAATCTGCAAAATCTCTTTCTAATTGGTCTGGTGGTTCTCAGTATTCGCCAGTAGAAAGGTTTGTTCATAATGCGAAATGTATGTCCTTAAGTCAGTTCTGCAAAATCAAACATGTAAGTTGAATACTATAGAGCCGAATTTATCTTTACTATTACAATTATATTGTTTGCTTTTTGAAATTAATATAATTTTTTATTTGCTTTTAGGAAACTTTATGTGTTACTGTAGCAACCACGTTGAAATTTGCTGTCTCAAAGTATGGATGATTTTATTATGGCTGCACAAGGTGTTCTTCGAAGGCATCTAATCCTGAAAAAGCTTATGAATGTTCATGTGGGCAAAAAGTCGAACAGCCTATACCAAGGTACATATAATCTAGATGAATTGCAAATAAATTTGGTAATGGATTTGTTATTAATCATATTATTTTCTTCGTTTAAAATACTATAGGTACAAGATTGAGATATATGTTAGCAATGGTGAATCAAAATATCGATTTGTATTCTGGGATTCCGAATATGCTGCTATACTTGGAATGACTGCTGAATTTATGCATAACTCTATGGTGGAGGTACATTGTTATACATAAGTTAAAATGTTAATAGTTTATCGAGTTGTAAAGTTCAGATTATCACTCATGGTTGATATTTTATTTTTCCATTAGAATGGAGAAGATGATCCAATGGTTTATCCTGATGAGCTTGAAATGCTGTTGAATAAGAAAATGGCTTTTAGAGTTAAGGTGCAGCCAACGTTTTCCCAAGCGTCTGTTTGGAAGCTTTGTGATGATGAAACCTTTGTTAAAGAGATTGAAAATGACTACATAGTAGAAGACGTATAATATTCACTTAATTCATGTATTATTTAAACATTTAACAAGTATAATAAATATTCGATGTTTCAATGTGCAGAATCAGTCTAAAACTGAATATGCAAAGTTGGTCCATAACAAAGAAAATTTGGAAACTTCCGCAGTAAGTATCTTCATTTGTTAACATAATAATTTTCTATGATAAATATTGTATTATTATAATTCATTTTATATCTGACAATTAATTTTTTATATTGCAAGCAAACATTATCTGCATCTGGTGAAAATGATCCAGAATCAATCATTCTAATGACTCCGGCTAAGGATGTTGTAATTGCTGACAAGGGTGAAGAAGTTGATTTTGAAGCGTCTGGCGCTACGCAATTATCAGGCACCAAACCATCCAAGAAATTAAAGATAAATCCATCTTCTTAATTAGAATTTTCGGAAATTTGATATTGAAATATATTTTATGAACTTTTTAGCACCAGAATGAGTCTAAGTATGAAGTTGTTAAGAACATGATATGTTTTGGTTGTAGGATGTGTTCTTACTTTTTTGAAGTGTTTATTTTGTGGGATTACAATTGACATTTATATTTCATGTATGGTTTAAAGGATGATAATGAGTATTTAATTCATGTGTGTGAAATTATTCAAAATCCTATGTTGTTATGTTGAACATTGTGTTTTGTGTGTTCTTTCAACTACAAAATTTATATGATTATCATATCTTCAAATGTTAATAAGTATTTTAGATTGATAACAAAATACGTTGTCATCTTATGAAATATGTGTATACGACTAAATTATAAATAGATTATTGCATGTCATGTTTGGTTTCAGCATGCCTAATGGTGTTAGAAATTAAAAAAACAATTACATAGAAATTTATTATGAAATCCTTCAAAACTAATTATAGAAAACACATAGAAACACATTTTTTTACAATTTAATTTTTTCAAAGTCTAATACATATGTTAAAATTGCAGGTAGTTCAGAAATGTTGGAGCAATGTTTGAATCTTGCATTCAACTGAATTAAAGATTTATAAAAAAAACAAGGTATAATTATCATATACAGTGAATTGTCTTTTGATTGGTAATGGAAAATCTACATTGTTTGTTTGAAATGATTAAGTTAAGCATGCAACTATACTTTTTACCAATCTCACGTCATCATATATAGTATTATAACTCAACATATTTAAATTATTTATTTGCCAAAATATAGTTGGGGGTTGAAATGAATAATTATGTCCACTGCCTCCTTTCTATTGGCTAGGTCAGTGGAGTATTAAAATAATTCAGCCGTA